>NW_017728917.1:19866629-19883327 GCF_001723895.1 Crocodylus porosus
GCACTCCAGAACAATCCAGGCCACTAGTGCTCCTGAGAGCTCGTGCCACCCATGCCGACAGGAACGTGGGGATTCTCTGACAGAGCCCTGATAGCTCCCTAGAAGGCAGGTGCGTGGCTGAATGCGTCCGTTTCCAAACAGTCAGGGCACTCTCAGGGCCTCCAAGACCTAGCATAAGCGTGTCCTTCTTTCAGCAGACAACAGGCAGAAAGGGTGCTGGCCTCCCTGCTGGCCCTGCTGTCGAGAAGTCTCGGGTGCCTGTCAGCTGCTGGACCGGCGAGAGACCACAAGGTTGCAGAGAGCCCCTGCAGGCTACTTGGCCAGTCCTGCCAAGCCAGGAAAGATGGGTCCAGAAATAAGTGCTCCACCCAGCCCAAGCACCCACCACTGCTCCAGACTGCTCTGCTCCAGTGCTCCTCCTTGGCTGCACAGCACCATTACACAGTAACTCTGCCTACTGAGGCCCCAGTCCCTGTCCCTACCCTCAGAGCCTTGCGCTTGGTACCTTGTCTCCTGGGGAGAGGTCTGCAATCTGCCGCACCGTGATGTCGATCATCACCATCATGTCTGTGTGATAGAAGATGCTGGCCGTGTCCTTGCTGGCAAAGATGTCCTGGAGGAACTTCAGCACTGAGTGCGGCGGCTGGGGCTGGTGCTTGAAGATGCAGACAGGATCATCTGGTGTCCAGACAGAGGAGGACATGTGTTAACATACACATGCAGCCTCTCACCAGAAGGGGAGGAAGGAGAAGGGATTCTTGCACCTCTGCCAGGGCTTCACCTGAGCACTAGCAACACATCTGCACATCACCAGCCTGCATCACAAAGCGTGGGCTGTGCACACAGCACAGTGTGTCTGTGCGAGTTCAGTGCAGTATCATGCTAATGTGGCTGCCCTGCCCCTGGTCCCAAATCAACCCAGCCAGAGCAAGTGCGAGTATCCTAGAAGGGCTGAATGTTCCCTCAGCACCTCACGTTTTGCCCAGGAGATGGCCCATGGCGACACTGCTGCAAGGACCTGAGGGTCTTCAAAAGGAGGCTAGATAGATACCTTGCCAGAGTCGTTTGACCCCAGCATTCTTTCCTGCCCATGGCAGGGGGTCGGACTTGATGATCTGCTCAGGTCCCTTCCAACCCTACCAACTATGAAACTATGACATGTGCAGAGAACAGAATGCCTAAGGGCTTGCTGGTATTCACTTAATCCCAGTCTGCATTGTACCTAGCATGCTGCGGCGAAAAGTGCTGCCCTGCTCCTGGCCTGGCTGAGCCACAACGGCTCACTTTCCCCTGGTTTATTAATCCTGCTACAAACCCCTCCAAACAGCCAGTAGGACTAGCATGAGCCTTCACCATGGGGACCAGCCTAACCATCTACCTGGAGCCAGCAGCACACCTCCAGGCTTCAGCTGGCTGCTGTATTCCCCCTTCCCACCCTTTTGGAACAAGTTAGTGCTGTAGACCTCACAAGGCTTTCCAGACCACAGGGACTCCCCTCCCCAACCCCACCCTCATTGCTCAAGCAGGAGGAGGGGGCTGGTGTGATTCTCACTAGGAGTCTGTGGCTACCCAAGTTTTGCTGCTTACTACAGCCTCTCTGGACAAGATGGAGGCATCAGGTAATCACGCAGTGAAAGGGTTAAGTACAGTCTTTGGGTGGAGGCCAAGCACTGAGGCTGCCAGCAGCCTTTGTGGGTGCTGTACACAGCCTGTGACTCACAGCCCTGAAGGGAATGAAAACCTGAGTGAAGAACTCCAGAGATGATAGACATGGGTCAGGTTATTTAACAGCAAAATCAACAGAGAAAGCCAAAGCAGCAAGGATCCAGCACTCCAGAAGGCAGCAGAAGGACACTGTGCCAGGGTGCAGAAATAGGTAGAAAGACCTGGCATGGCACAGTGGGGGGGAGCAGAGCTCTTCAGGAGTCTGATGACCTGCCGTATAAAGGCTCTTCACAAACACTGGGTTTAATATGCTTCCGGCAGCAGCAGAACTAACTCTTGTTGGGGGAAGTAGAATGGGACGGTGCCCTGTAAGCAGAGCTCACCAAGGCAGGCAGCCCTGCCAGCTGGACTTCAAGCAGGGCAGTGACAGGAGCCCATCAATCCAGTGGACAAAGTCACACAGACCCTGGCTGTGAAGCACAATGCACTCTCAGGTGGTAAGGGGAAAACTGGCTTTCAAGCCAGGGAGAAGCCAAGTCCCCTGCACCTCAAGACAACTCCTCGCCTTGCCTCCAAGGGTCTCAGCACACAGAAACCAGTGGAGAATAGCTTGCAAGCAAACATCAGCTCAATGGACATCATCATGTAGCTAGCAGATGTCAACAGCAGGATTTCTTTCCAGCAGCCATGGCCTTCAGAATGCAGCTCAGTGACAGGAGAGTGAACCTTGGATGAAGGCAGCAAATCTTAAGCAGGCTTTTCAGCTCATCTGCCAGCTGACCACCCCCCAACCCCTTAATGAGCATCAGGCTCATCTCTTTAGATCTGTGTTGCTATTAGCCTTTCCCTCCTGCTGGGAAAGTAATAAAGCCACAGAGACGCTCACCTCCCCTGTTCAGCAGTAGCAGCAGCTTTTCTGTGAAAGTCTTGACGTTGGAGTGCTTGCTTATCGTAGTCATGATCACGTTGTGCTCTGGGACTGAGAGAAGGAAAAGGTGGTTACTCCAAGTGACAGATCCCTTCCAAACACGCTGCAGATTTGCTTAAGTTTCACTCTTTCCCTGCACCCCACCAGCTGCCTTACAGCTGGCACTGCCCCCCCATGAAGTCAGAGTAGCCTCCATGCCCTGCAGGAAAACACATTTTGAAAACACCACTTGAGCTTCATTTCAGCTCCAGCCCTTTCAAGTACGTCCTATCCAGTACCTTCTCCTCCTGTCCCAGGGAGGCAGTGCATCGCTGGGGCTCTCACCTGCTCAGCTTACAAAAGTGAATAAGCAGTGGGCAAATGTTTGTGTGATGTTCCAGGGGACGGGCAGGCTGAGAGGTGCTGCTGAACTCCTGAATGATGATGCAGGGAAAGGGGGGGAAGAGGGGGTGGGTCCAACAAGGGACATTTCTTTCCTCCAAGATGTACAGCTGATTAGAAAAGTTGCAGGACAGAGGAGTTAGCCTTTCAGCCCCAGCCAAATTCATGCCCAAGTCACAGCCTGCCTCCCTATGCTCCTCCTCAAGTTTCAATGGAGATAGATTTTCCTGTGCCCTGCAGGCACAGACTGCTGCAGCTATTAGGGCTGCGCGAAGCTTCAGTAGCCAATTTGATTTGGAGAATATGTGGCCCGATTCGGGGGCCGAATCTCCAAATCAAATTGGGAAACCCATTAAAAGGTCTGAATAGATTTGGAAGCCTCCAAATCTATTTGGAGATTTAGACGGTCACTGCTTGCTGCTACAGGGAGCTGGACTCAGGCTCTATGCCAATAAGTAGCGAGCAGGAGGGGAGGGGCCATGGGGGGACCCGCGCCTAGCTCCATGCCCCACCAGCTCCCCCAGCCCCCACCATGGCTGCCCTGCCTGGCCCCAGAGTCCTGGCACTAAGAAGAGCCCCGCACTCACCAGCTGCAGCAGCACTGATTAGGGCCTCTGGGGGCTCGTGGCAAAGCCCCTCCATGCAGCCCAGGGCAGCAGAGATTGTCCCCCTGCAAAGCACCCACGTGGCAGCTGTCACATAGTACAGGTGCAGCTTGGTTCAGCAGGGCACTGAGGGATTCCACATGCTGTCCAGGAGCTGGGGCCACTTGGGTTGAGTGCTGCTGGGTGACTGACAGTGCGCAGGACCCTGCCGAGCCATGCTGCACTCGCGTGATGTGACAATTGCTGCGCAGGTGCCAGGCGGGAGGGCCGATCCCTGCTGCCCTGCACTGTGCTGAGGGGCTCTGCCATGAGCCCCCAGGGGCCCCAATAGCTGCTGCTGCAGCCAGCAAATGTGGGGATTCCCCCCCAATCACCGAATCAAATCACTGTCTCTTCAAATTGGCCGAATCCAAAGCTGAATCAAATACTTGCTGCTTTGCACAGGCCTCACGGCTGTGCTTGCAGAGTCTCAAAACTACTAAGAGAATCTCTCAAAAGCTGCCGTTTCAGGGGCAGTGATCCCCATCTATACTGTGTGGATCAAGGTACTTCAGTGTCCTTCATGCTGAAATAACCTGAATGTATCAACTGGTCTGCAGAACAGTTTTGAGCTAACGCTGCACCAGCCAACTGCAAATATTCTGAGATCTCCTAATGTCCTGGGAATAAAAATTCAACCTGCTAATAAGGAACCCAATCATCACTTAGCCAGTTCCTGGAATCAGAGGACAAGTTGCTCTGCTTTCAACTGCACCCCAGGTGGGCAATAATCCCGCAGAAACACACTGCCTTTCATGCACTATTGCCTAATTACTGAAGCCAGCCAATGTGTCAGGTAACAGTCAGAAGTGGTAATGGATGAAAGCAGAGGAGAACACACTTCAGTCTCCGAGTGAGAAACTTGCACAAATTGGAAATTTCCACATGAATGTTAATGAAACAATTCCAATGACCGAGTGAGCTCCAGGACATGTCCTTGCTGCTTCATCCTCTCCTCCTGGGGAAGCCAAGGATAAAGGCATCATGTGGAACAGCGGCAAGTAATTAATGCAAGACAATTATGACCAAGCAGCAGGAGATTCCACAGATCAGCTCAGGACTAACGAGTGGCATCCCATACTAGGGTCTACCACTGCACTTGGCACATGGACTAACTTCAGAATTGCAAGCAGCAGTGGCAGGCAGGGTTTGGCCTGGCAGGCAGGCATTGGCTTCTTCCCAGCCAATGGCTTTGCCCATTCTTAGGTAGCTCAATATTCAATCAAAGCATCCAGGAGAATGTGCTGACTGGAAGAATGCCGCCAGGACAGACCCTACCACATCTTCCTTTAATGAGATTCAGGGATTGGCCTAGCAGCAGTCCTACCAAACCCCTAAGGCAGGCAGGAGGTGAGGCATAGAGGTGTTAAGCACCCACTGAAAGTATTACCGCTCCCAAATTGGTATTTCTGTGACATTAACCCATGCAGGAATGTGGCACAGTATGAAGAGGCAGGGTAGATATGCACTTTATAGCCCAAATAAATAAGATACATTTAGAGAGAACATGAGCTTTTGTGAAACTGAGTTCACTTCACCAGACAGTCTGAAGTCAGGCAGTTCAGTGTAACATGGCTAACTGCCTCTCTCTATGGCGTGAAAAGAACCATGCAACTGTGAGGGTGGTGGGGAAAACAAAAAAAAAAACCCAGAGGCTGCAATATCCCTTTGGGCCCAGGCAGGTTAAGTAGTTTGCTACAGGTTCTAATTTAATCACAACCATCTTTCAGCCTGAGTCTCCAAGGTGGAGTTTTGCTGTTCCTTCTCAACCATAAGCAGAGGTACTGGGGAGCAGAGGAGCAAGGCACCATGTCCTCATGGACAGGTTCTTTAACTGATGATCCTCCTCCAAAGGAATTCTTTCCCTATCCATGACCTTGCTCAGTACCTATTATCAAAGCCTTGGGAGCCCAGGAGAAGGCATCACACACATCTAGAAAGAGACTGGCATCTGGCCAGTTAACACAATGCTACCCATGGTTCTAGGACCTCCCCTGCTCTCATCTGTGACAGCAAGGACCTGTGACAGGAGCATCACTAACCTGGAATGTGGAGATTGAAGGCCAGCAGGACATTAACAAATAAGTCAGGCAGTTGATCTGTTGTGTCTGAGGGCAGTCCATCCTCAATCACCTCCAACAAGAACTGGACAAACTGTGAGTTAAGGTGTTCTGTACATGAGAAGAAGAGGAAAGTTGATGCAGTGCTGATAAGTCACATATCAGGGGAGTGATTCCCACCAGCAGGCTGGACTAGACCCAGCTAGTTGTGAGATCTTTGTGGTGGGAGATACAAACAGCTCAGAAAACATAACCCACTTTTTACAAGCAAGAAACCAACTGGCTGGTTTCCTGAATGAAATCCCAGAACCTGCACCAGCAGACCAACCACTGAAGTATCACTGGCACAGATTTGTATTCGTACCTAGTGGTTTGGTTTGTCTATTTAAAAATTAATCCAAATCCTTTGTAATAGCTCATGTTTTAATCTAGCTATTAGGGAGGCTTGGTGGCTCATGCAAACAAGTCCACCTGCAGGAAATAACTGCCAGGGTCATGTTAAAGGAGCAAAACAATTATTTCCAGAAGCCTGAACAAAGCGATTCACATCCCTGGTCCCTGCAGCACTGGTTCCAAACCCTGCACATTTATCACAGGGTCTAGTGAACCTGTTAAGGAGATTCTTTGGCAAAACTCTCCACAGCAGCCATAGAAAACAAAGGTCAGTGGTTCCCAAACACTGAGAGCATCTGGTTCCAGCAAAGTGGAAGGGCATTTGTGTGCGTGCGCACGCGCGTGCGTGCGTGCGGAAGACTAGGGAATGCAGTTGGCAGACAAAGGCTGCATAAGAGCAAGAGGTTAACAAGTACCAAAATGGGGTTCAAAAGACAACAGCACAGTTGGCATCTGCCTATTGATTCTCAAGAATCTCTGCTTTCATTAAAAACAAGAAGCTTAAAGGGTCTAGTTATGAGCTAGCTTCAAAAAATCTAAAGCTGCAGACATCCCAATATGCCCAGATGAGGACTGTACCACAACCTCAAGAATTCAGGACTGAAACAAACAACCCTGGTCAAGGAGTCCAGGCCCCTGCTATCATGGGCTCAGCCTAATTTCCACTCTGTATGGCAGACTACACCCATCCTAATGCAAGGGGGTGTTTTACTGAGAACAAAGTTAAGGTCCTTGAGGCTACAGATCCCTGCATGCAGTGCTCCATCTGAAGCCAAAATTCCTAGTGGAACTCTGGACTGGGATCCATGGTCTGTACATGCCCCTTCCTGTTAAAACAGGAAGCGACCACAGAGTAGTTCCCTAGGATCCACTGTGGTGACCCCCTGAAAGCAATGCCTTGCTCCAAGTCTGACACTGTCAGGCAGACTAACACTATCAGTGCTACAGGGGACAGGAGGGCAAATTCTATCCCCTTCTATTAAATAAAAGGCAAGGAGAGGACAATATTTTAGCAGGCAGAGGTGAGCAGGGGACAGCCAGACAGCAGCATTAACAAAGAGGAGAACAGATTTCTTTGCAGAAGAGCTGCTTGGTAACAGGACTTATTCCTGCAGGTAGCAAAGCTGTTTCCACACCTGTTTGCTCTCCCCTCCCTCAAGATCTAGAATCACTGTAGTCCAGTATTTCAGCAGCCCTCCCCCATACTGTAAGAGGAACTTGGTTCTCCTTAGCTACAGGGCCACCAGAAAACCCTGCAGGATGCCTGGGTGTCAGCTTTTTCTTTCTGTAGTGCCTCCAGTTCCTACCGTAGTGATGATATGGCAGCGGCTCTCCCATAGAGAATATCATTGCCAGCACCAGTGCAGAATAGCACATCTTTTGATGATCTGTAAGATAAATCCATAGATCTGGTCGTTAGTACTCTCAGGGGTACAAAGTGTGTCCTTTGGTTTGAAGTGCAAGTCATTTCAGTACATATAGGAAAGAATAATGTCTTGTATTTATTGATCCATGAGACAATAGCTATCTCCTTTATAAGACCCTTGTCTTCTGCAACACCAATAAAAATCCAGCCAATTAATAATGACCATGCTGAGGAACATAATGAGGCTGACGTGCGAGACATGCAGTTGACTGTACCCCCTTCTCCACCCAGCACAACAGACTGTAGAACTACCTGGGTCTCAGGGCACTGCAGTAACACACTGTTAATCACCACTCAATAAGGCAATACAAGATGAAGACTCTGGAATTCTTCTTCAATTTTTGGTTCAGTTACCATGGCTTAAAGAAAGGTGGGGAAAGGGTTCCATTTTCTTCTACAGTCCTTCCCAAGCATCTCTGCTCCAACCACATCTACCCCCTGTAATTTCAGTCTGGAAATCAGGCCCTCCCCCACGCAAACCCTGCTTTACCTCCGCTCTGACACACACCATGCCAAGGGGACTGGTCTTGGACCTTTCAAGAACAAGACAGCTATCAAGTGTGTGCCACCACTAAACTACACATCAGCTAACATCCGTAGGTACAAGACAAATCAGAGTAATGCAAGTTTTATGAGAGGCAGTTAAAAAGAAAAAGAGAAACCCCATTTTTAGCCATGAACTAACACAGGATTTGAACCCAGGTCTGCATACAAGAGGTCATTACCTTCATTTACAATGCAACATGGCCCCTCACATGCATTTCAGTCACAACTTTAAAACTGCACTAGTGAAGTAGAAAAGCCACTCACTCAGGATGGGGCACATGTATGCAAGCAATAATCTACCACATGCTCAGAAGCAGACTCTTTGGGCCAGTGGTGCCTAGCAGCAGAACTATGCCTATGCTTTCAGGCAATGACCCCGAGGGCATGGAGAGAAAAACACCATGGCCCAATGGCCACTCTACTCCCTTCCCATCAGAGAAGCCAGGGTTCCAGGACTCTGCAAAGAAAAAAGCACATTTTGGACTGTGCACCTGTGAAAACACCTCTGAGAACTCCTGTCACCACACAGCCTTTTTTGTCAGAATATTAGTTCTTGGAGATCCCACTCTTAGGTTTACCAGTGTTGATGCTGAATGTACCTGCTCCATGCTGCCTCCTGGCATGCCAGGAATGATCTGACTTCCTTTTGTCTGACTATATGAACATGGGCTATCACTTAACCAGCTGGCTCCTGAATCAATGGTAGGAACTTGATACAGACCTTTCAACTGCTGTATGTTCCAATGTGTTTCTACAGAGGTCAGCCATCTCACAACCCCATGTGTGCTCCATCAGAGAAGCAATGCATTACTCACTAAAGCATGGGCTGGCAGAAGCGATGACAAAGTCTGCCTCCATGCCTCCCTGAGGTCTTTTTGCCTCAATGGATAGGAGCAGAAGGATCCCCAGGGTACATGCACGGCCAATAGGAGGGCAATGTTGAATGGAAAGACTGCCTTCAAGCACATGGGACATTCATGTGCCACTGGACTGACCAGATGAATGAACACTTAAAGACAACAGTCTGATGGGGTGAAATGTCCTTTGATACACACTCAACTGGAAGCCCATAGTTTATCTAGCTGTGGTAATCACTCCTTTCCTATAGCAATGTAAAGGACCACCTCCTGTAGTCAAAGAGAAAGGAGAAGACGAATGTGAGGGAGTTGGTGTGGAAGACATCTTTTCTCAAAACATCAGAACAAAGCTGAGTTCTTTTCCTGCTTCAAAAGAGCATCTTAACTAACAATAGATGAATAATTTTTTTTAAAAACCCTCATCTACACAGTCCACAGCTTTCAACAGTTCACTGAAAAACTGAACCCAGGAAGGTATCCAGCCCTTCAGCCATCTTTAAGTATTTCCTGCTCAGCACAGGATTTCCTGCTCAATATTTCCTGCCACATCACAGCTACATTTGTTTGCAATCATTTCTGGATGATGCTGTTTTCAGTAGATTGGTTCTGGCTGAATTAAGTCCCCACACAAGATCCTGAAACAATGCTCTGGCTTCCAGGTGTGCATTCTGCCAGCTTTCTTGGGTACACTGGCATCTCGTGTCTCAATGTGTCCGATGGCCTGCTGGTCCAGCACAATTTTCACTGGAAGTGGATCTACATGAATGCTCCACCAGATCATAACCTTTGCCTTGCTTGAATCTTAATTAGCCAATCCACTTCAGTAGGGATTTACAGAAGAACCACAGGAAAGGGTATATAACAAAATACAGTTAATTGAGTCTGGAAGATTTTAGAAAGAGGTATGTGTATGCTAGTACAATGCTTTGCAAACATGGCAGGATACAGAGAGATAAAGTATGTTCAGTTTCATCTCTCAGGCAGTGGTTGTGTCACTTGTTATTTATGAAATAAATGAAACCTGGATTTCTTTTAAAGCAGCAGGCAGGCCAGAATGATCCTTTTTACTACTTGAATGTGAATTTAGTAAAACTGTCCTTTCAGCACAGTACTTTCACAGTGAACCAGGGGTCCCTGCAATCTATTTCCCCCACTCACTCCTGCCAATTCATTTTGAAGGCCCCTCACTCAGTCCCCTGCTCTGCTAGGTCTGAACATGCTGTCTGAGAAGGATCCAGTCAAGTCATGGGAAGGTCAAACTGCTGAAGATGTCCACTGTAAGCACCCTGGACAGAGACCATTGCTAGATCACTGGTGTATCGCTGCATCAATAAAATTACTATACTACCCCCACCTCTCTCATATAGAGAACAGTAACAACTACAGTCCAAGACTGAGGTTTGCTAGCCATTCGAGAGCTGTAGGAAATGTCGTGGGAAGTTCCAATACTCCTCCAGGAAAGGAATCCTCCAGGCAGGCATTTACTACCTGCTCAGTCATTTGAAGTTTGCCACATTTACACTATGGAGTTTGAGTCTCCACTCTGCATCAGGGGACAACAGCAACCTCTAAGTGACCCTTTTTAGCTGTGTTGTGCTGATTGCAAACTAATGACATCTAACTGCCCATTGGATGTTAACTCCTGACATCCAAGTCTAAGCAGCTACTCTGTCTGACACGTGACCTGGCAGCATGAGACAGAGCAGGCAAAATGAGTATTAAGCTTCTCATTATACAAGGACAAGGAGATTCAATGACCATTTAAAACACATGACTACATCTTAGTTTGTGAAACTCTCCACAAAAAGGGATCAAGCACCAGCTAAGTTAAGGGCTTGGATACTCGTATCAATAATGGAAACACATGCAGCTATAGTGAGCAGGTAAACAATCTGGTAGGATACAAGGCAATCATTGCCTGCTTGATGCTGAGAAGAATCTCCCTGCCTGGGCATGTCATTCCATAATTATTCATGAAGATCCTTCATGCTTCTCTACAGCAGCTGGTGCTGGCCATTGTCAGAGACAGGGTACTGAACTGCGGAGGCTATTGGTGAGGCAATTCCAATTCTCCTAATACAGCAAGGAGCTTCCCTTGAAATTTGAAGTGATGAAATAATGACAAAAATGCTATTATCAGAAATTGAAAGTGTGGGGAGCAATTCTGCTTCCAGTAACTGGAAACCAAACCTGGAAGAAAAGATCCCAGTTAAGGAGGGGCTGAGGGAAAGGAAAAACTTAGACTGATGCTGCCCTGGCACATCTACACTATAGCTAGCCAGGAAGAGAGCAAAAAAACCCAGCAATTAAAGCAAGGCAGATACACTTTAACTAGGTTTGGCTAAAGGCAAAGAATTCACTGGCATTATAAACTGGGACCATCTTGGCTTTGTTTGCTGCCTGCAGCCCCCTCAGCCTAACAGTTTTCTGACCTGGGGGAGGAGATATCAGAGCTCCAGCCACAAATGGCTTCTTCAGTTCTAAAACTGGAGTAAAAATGGTGGAACACAAAGAGAAGCTGGACTTTAAACCAGTGCAATTATTCAATATAGATTTGAATATGTGGTTTATTGGTATATGGAGCAATGGGCAGATGTTTTGGGGCATTCCAGCTCCAACTAATCACTTTCAAGGGACTGGCGACTCATTGCCATATTCTTCATGATGCCAGCACTGTCCTGAAGAGCAGCATCTGCCATTTAAAGCATGACTTCTTCTGGGTGGTACCAACTGCTGCAGAAATGCACTCAGTGCTAGTGAAGCTCTTTCGGAAGAACACAAGATGGTTATTTATTTGACTGGTTTCGCTGACAGTTCACCTGAATACAACTCAACTATTTATGAAGGACAGTAGAGGCAGGGCAGGCACATATTGCAGAAGCATTTTGCAACAAAAATGTCTGTTCCTATACATTTTAAAGACTTTCTTGCAGACCCTTACAAACTGTGCCTCTCCCAGCCCAGAATGCACAATGGAAGAGAAGGGCAGGGGAGAGAGAGAGAGAAGAACTGTCTCTACAGCCCAAGAAAAGAGATTCTGACAGTAGTTTTGCATATTTTGAACTGCAACAGGGGACAGGGCTGATTACAGAGCGGATTAGCCGTCTGTTTTCCTTGGAAATGTTCTTGTTAATTCTGCCTCACTGTCTTTTTATAAGCTCTTCTGATGACACAGAGATAGATCTGCAGGCCAGCAGCATCTCAGGAAAATGACTGTCCAGGAGCAATAAAACCAAGGCATCTGGCAGAAGAACTGGATGGCAGCCAAGATGCCTGCATCAACCCCAGGGTAAAGTGCTTTCTCATCAAAGGCATCCAGAATCCATGCCGAGAGTTTTAGCCCCAAGTGTGCCTCTGTAACGAGTCAGGCAGGATCCTGTCAAACTTCTGCAGCCGGCTTTACAATCCCCAGTTGCCCGAGTGCTGGCACCAATGGATCTGGTCCCTGCCATCCACAGAAGGGATTAGACACTCTGCGGCATATCAGACAATGGATCAGCTGCTGCTCCCAAATTCTTCATGCCAAAAGAAACTAAAGCCACTTCAGGAATCAAGGTCACATTTTAACTCAAGGTGCTATATTCCAGCACAAATGTTGCTCCAGAACAGTACACAGAAGGTCTAAAGGCCCCCAAGCAGGCCTGTCTGAGGCAAGAACAGATACCCATATTACCCCACGCCCCACCCCCAACTCCATTTCCTAGAGCTGGAGCCCCTACCTTTTTGCGAGCTGCTGTTTAAAAACCCATTTCCCATTGAAGTGAGTGGAACATCAGAAAGACAGGCTGCTTGGCAAGAGCAGACACTACTTACCTGCCAAGGTGCACCTGGCAGGTTTAAGCAGCACAGGATCCAGGCATCGATTTGTAAGGCTGCCATAAAGGGGCTATCTCTAGCTCTTGCCCCCTTAAGTAAGGGAGGAGGAAGCACAGACACCTCCTCTATCTGGAAGGGATGCCTTTCAGGATCACTGCTCTGATACTACCTGGAATAGCAATGAGAGGAGCAAGGGACTTTTTATCAGTAGAAGGCAGCTCTCACTTTTATGAGATCAGGTGACCATTACAGAGACCAAGAGGCTGCAGCACAAGGAGTTCAGCAGGAGGCAACGTACCCAGCACCTCAAAGCATTTCAGTCACCTCCCCACCTCGCCTCCATCACAGCAAAGCTTTGTAGTTCAGAGACTGCCCAGGATGCTGTAGGGGAAGTCACATTCAACCAAAGGAGCTAAGAGAGTTGTGGGCATGTCCAAGTAGATTACAACGCTGCTCCATCTGCATGGAGATCTGCAAAGCTCCACACGAGTCGGCTGCTATCAGAGCTCACTGCTTACACTGAGGTTGACTGTGCCGCCAAGCCACGTTGCAGCCCTGGGACAAGAGGCTTTCCTTTCCAGCAGTGCCGTTGGCCAGTTGATGAGCAATAATGAAGTACTCCCAAGAAGGTGAGAGCCCAAGGAAGTACACGGTATTGTATAAATGTAGGGCAAGCAAGGATGAACGCCAAAGTGAATGCAGCACTCCCTGCATGCGGAGAACAGCAAAAAAACATCTGCCTGCAGATGGGCTTTATGAATTAGTGATGGATGCAAGGGGAAGTTTATTTTTAGACAGCACCCCATTAGGAGTAACCCTGCCCTGGAGGCAAGCTTCTTGCAAGTGCTAACAAGTGGGGCTCCATCACCGCTCATTTCCATCTCAGATGAAAAAGAACACAAGCTACACAAGAGGTGCTTTTGGTGCAAACCCAGAAAAAAACACTGATGCCATGTTATATGCACTGTGCAGGATAGATAAGCCCCAGGAACAGAGAGACTGTTCATATAGTCTTAACATGGGGAGCTCTGTCCTCATCATGTTAACCCAGCGTACCACGTGCTAACCCCAAGCTTAAAGTATCTTTTAATCACTCTGCCTTGTGCCAACGCAGTCAAATCATGGCTTTCTTCAAGGAGAGACAAGGGCTCTCCATTACGGTCAGCCCTTTTTTCACCAGGCACTCATCCAAATGCTAAATTAGATACATTAGCCTTTCCCATTGCACAGGCTGCTTGGCTGCTATGGGCAGTGGGTGGAGTGCCTTGAGGCAGCACATCCTATTACCCCATTTCTCAGAGGCAGCCCACAGGAAACATCCATCACTGACATAAAATGGAGGTAAGGAGCTGTCCTGAGCTGAAAGGTTAAAATCCTACCAGCCCCTCTGGAGACCAGATCACCACCTGGAACATGGGTGACAACACTTGCACAGGATCCAACAGCAGTAGGGACTTGGCTCAGGGCTTCCATTTCAGTTATGCCAAAGCATCTCTTTGTAAGGCTACACTCAAGCCAGTGTGCCCAGGCAGCAAGGGGCAACATCTCCTCCTCAACTGCTGGGAATAAACTCACCATACTCCTGCTACCTAAGCACATCGATACTACTCACAGGCAATTGATGGGGCACAGGCTGGACTCAGCATACAGTTCACTAGGGCCTCTGGGCATCACATTTTGGGCAGGCTAAGGATCCATGTGGGGAGCCAGTGCTGAGCAGCTCCTGTGCTGTAAATGTATACCTCATCTGACTGTGTAGGAACTGCCCCACATGGATAACACACTCGAGACCCTTCTGTTATGCTACAGGGGATTCCTCCAAGGGATGACTGAGGCTTGTCAACAAGGAAGAGGAAAGAGAGCCTGCATGTCTGTGGCTTGCTTTCTTCCCATTGGCAAAGCAACCAGGGCTGTATGTCAAGCACTAGAATGAATCCTTAGTACCAAACCTCGGTCTCTATAGTGCAGGGTTGTATGATGTATATTGGACAGAAAGGGAAGGCTGAGGGTAGCAGAAACATGCATCTAAGCTCTCAGCATCTGCTCTGTTGCACTTGCTGAGTCCGGCAGGTGCTGTGTACTTGCAGCAATGCAACTGCCAGACAGAGCCTTCACCAGTACATGTCCCTACAACAAATTCAGGTGACCCAGAATGGACAAGGGCCCCCTCTATGAGCAGCCCTTTTCTTTAAATTTCCAGTCTTGCTCCCCCTGGTTCAGTGGCTGAGGTTGTTTGACATATTTCCTTGTTCCTTTGTCCATCAATGACCCTGTCACTGATCTCTACAGGACCTCCAAGGCAGCATGCCAACAGCCCGATACCCCATTCACCCAACCTTGAGCAGCGCCCCCCCCCCAACGGCCTATTTTCTGCTTCCAGTGGAAGCCACCAGCTCCAAGGTACCTGGTTTCAAAGAGATTAACAAAGCAGCTAGAGGTGTACTGATACGTCAGTCTGATATGGGATCGGCACCAATCTAATAATGTGGGGAGCAGATCAAGGCTCCCATGGTGAGGGAGGGAGTAAGGCAAGGGCAGGGCAGGTACTACCCAGCCAGGGTGGGGTGAGGACCAGGATAGAGCTGTGGAAACCTGGGGGTGGGGGGGCGGCATGTACCCCTGGATCTGTGTGGGTAGGGTGGGCTGTAGCTGCGGGCTGGGGCCAGGGCTACACTGGGCTCTTCCTAGCATGGCGGGGAAGGGGAGGGTTGGGCCAGGACAGTGTCTGGGGTGGGCAGCAGCAGTGCTGGGAGGAAGAGTTGGGGGGAGGGGGAGGGCGGCTATGGCAAATTTTGGGATGGCTGCAGCCCCTCCCCCCGGTATTCCCCCTCCCAGTGCCACTGCCACCCATCCTGAGTGCAGCCCAGCCCCTGCCAGGAAGAACCCTGTGCAGCTGCAGCCCACCCCGCCCACACCCCATGCAGATCCAGGGGCACATGTCCCGCACCCCAGTCAATGAGATTAGCCATCGGGGGACCCTCCCCAGTCACTAACTGGTGCCCTCTGACTCGAGAGGCTCCAGTTGCCCATGCTTGTAACAGAACCATGACCGTGTTTTGAAGAGCAGCATTGCCTTTAAAGGGCAGTGTTTGTAGCACACGCAGCCAGCAGAACAGGGATTAATAGCCCTGTAGCCACGTTAGCTCACAGGGGGCATCACATGACTGGAAGAGGGCTCAGGCCCAGACTATGCGAGCCCTGGGCTTGAGCCTGTCTAGGAGGCCATCCCTGAGAGTTGCAGAGTGCAGAGATCCTGACAGCAGCACAGCAGGGCCCCTGACTTTACAGTAGGGCTGGAAGGAAGCAGCTATGTAGGCCTGGGAGCAAGGAGGAGCTACCTGAGAGCAGAGAGGGAGAAACTTGTTATGCAGACAAGTGGCCTTTATTATAAGCCCAGCAAGGGTTTGGGTGCCTAGCAGAAGGTAGAAGTGCTTTGATTTAAGGTACACCAGTGGCTTGGGTTTGGGACTAAAGGGATGATTTGGAAGCCCCGTTGGTGTCCTAGGGGCATGCGACTAACTTGAGCCCTGCTGGCAGTAGGCTCAAGGAAGAAGAGGTGCTGTGCCCAGAGCAAGATAAAGGGTGGATGGAGCTGCAGAGCCCAGAGCAGGGCAAAGCATGGAGCTGCAGAGCCCAGAACCTGAAGCAGAGCAGAGACAAGGCCCATGGGTCCGGCACCCAAGAAGCCAAAACCAGGGCTGGGGCCCAAAGGTCGAGAACAGTGGGCACTGGCTATGGGACCAGCCAGAGTAGTGGGGCAAAAACTGTGAAAGAGTGCTTATGCCAAGCAAGGCCTAGCATTAAAAACAATGCACTAAAACTCCCAGAATGCTTCAAGGAGGTTGAGAAGTCAGCGATTGACATTTTGGTAATCACTTTCTGACCCTTAGATGAAAATACTGAACTTCTGACCTTTGAACAATGATAAAAATAGCAGACACGCCGCTTACATTGTTAAGAATAGGAAACTGCATGGCTAAAC
>NW_017728917.1:19884147-19930401 GCF_001723895.1 Crocodylus porosus
ATTTAAAAAAAAAAAAAAAAAAAATGTACAACTTCTCTTCACCCCACAGCTCCACTCAGAAGCTAGATCTCAGGCTACAAGGCAGACAGACATAAAATGGCAGAACACCACAACAGCAAAACATCACAGGTCAGACCTGTCAGGCGGGGCTTTCCCACTGACACCTAAGCCATTCAACAGGAGATGGGTCAGATTTCTGAAAAACGTGCAACACACAGGAGAGGAATGTTAGGAGGTGACAGTGCTAGGAGCTGAGGAAGAGGCAATCCCTGGCCACAGCGTAGTTTGATGAGATTGTACCCTCCAATGCACTTTGATGGGAAAATGAAGAAAAAAAAAAAATCAAATTAGTCTTCCCTTCTCTTGCCCCACCTCCAGGTTTTCTGTTAGGTCACTCAGTCTCCAGCACAGCCCAGTGAATCCAAGCTGCTGATAGATGTTGGTGGCTCCCTAACACTTTTCTCCAGTACAGGGCAGCTTCTTTTCATTCAGGGCAGGGTAAGAAGCAACTGACCTTCCTACCGCTCCCTCCCTGCTCAGTGGGATTTTTCAAGTCGCATTCAATGCAGAGGCAAACACTATAGCTCTCTTGCTGCCTTCTTGCCCAGCTCTAATGAATGGTTGCTTAATTTTGGTCACATCTGGCTGCTCACACAGGGGAGGGCCAGCTTAGCTGTGACAGTGCCCCCTTGCCCTGGGTCAGGCTAAGTTTGGCCTCAGGGTAAGCCCAGCAAAAGAGGCAGCTCAAAGCGAACGGCCTCCCTGGGGAGCTTTCCCTCTAAGTTTTATTCTTTGTTTCATCTCTGCACCAGGAGCCTAGAGGGGCTTGTTAAACAGTTTTCTCTTTGTATTTGACATGGAATCGCCACCCATTACCTCAATTAAGCTGTACTTTCATTTGGCAGGTTGGCTTCAAGTGCTTCCCCCACTCCCTTCCTTCAAACCGGGTCTTCAGGAAGGTGGAGTTGTACTGCTGTCATTTCATATCAGGTGTTAGCCGAGAAGAAAAAAGTCAGCAGCTTTCACCAGTAGGGACTGAACTGGGAGGAGCCGGGGCATAAGCCTTACACACAAGGCCCAGAAAATTTCTGTGGCACTGCATGGTACCTACAGCCATGGACAGTTTTCAGTTGTGCTAAGGCTACAGAAAGGATCCAAGCTGCAGCTACCTCCAGAAGCAGCATGCATGTTCCAGGGCAAAAGGGCTGCCTGTATTAATGCCAGAGGACCCCAGCCTTCCCTTATGAGTAAGAGAAGAGTCCCAGCTCTCTCTCTTGGAGCTGTATATTCATTAAGAATACACTCTGCATAGCACATTCCCAAGCACTACTAGGTGCTGGCTATCTGCACATGCCCTCACAGGAAACAGGTTTGTTTCCATGTCCTCATCCACACTGGTGGCAGGACAGCTGGAGAGAAGGAAAAGCACCTCTGATTCTAGACCAGGTCAGGGTTGTGCTGTCAGTCTCTCTACAGAAGATCCAGACCCCTTGCAGGGGAGGGAAATCTTACCTTTAGAGGCCATGAGCTGCAAAACCTTCCCATCTGCAGCTCTACAAAACAAAGGTCATAATTGCTGCCAACCTAGAAGGCATCTGCCTACTAAGATCCAATACGGCTGGCTTATCACCACCCTCCACCAGCAATGCATATAAACAAATGAAGGGGATAAATTACAGAACAGTACAAGGAAACTGTCAGAGGAACAAGATGCTTTGCAGTATGTTTGTCAAGGGATCAGGGAAGTTTCACTGCTTGCTTTCAAAACCAGGCAGAACTGGAAAAGTAGGGAAGGAAACAATCCACACCTTGTGCTCTGGTGGTACTGACAAGCAGTCAGTCTAGCCTCAGGGACAGCTGCTTGACTTGAACTGCTACATCTGTCAGAAAGAACTGGGCACTTTGCACAGGGGTGGAAAGGCTGGGGTTCAGAGATGCAGCTGGCCTGGAAGCAGCCAGATTTCTGCATCAAGGACCTGCATGCATCCTCCACCACAGCCTTGAAAGAAAGCTGAAATACTTGAAGCCACACTGGTAGATACACAGAATACCAATGCATGCAGCTTCCTGCTTAGCAGGACATTGGAGAGCGAGGCAGCCTGTGCCAGTGGGATGCTACCTCCACATTTATTTATAGCTTCACTCAGAGGATTAAACCCAGCTGGCTTTACCAAAGAAACCAAGCTGCCTAACCATAAGAGCAGATATGCTAGTTTCCCTGAGAGCCTCCAGCAGCTCGCCAACAACTTGTGAGAGGTTAGAGCACAAAAGCTTTGTTACAAGCTGCTGAGGAATGCATCTAATGGAACAACACACCCTTGGGGAATCGTGTCAGAGCAGCTCAGAGATTGTGGCTCACCTTGTGTATGAGTCTGCATGTCTCGGGCCAACTCCATGGGGAGGACAGAGTTAACGAGCGTGGAGATAATAGCAGCATCCAAGTTGCACATGGCTCCAAAGCACTTCAGCAGCAGCAGGCGGAGTGGCACTCGGTGTTCCTGGAAAGGAGAGCATCCTTCAGAGAATCATAGAGAAGCAGGGCTGTTAAAGAACCTCCAGAGGTCACCTAGTTCAGTCTCCTGCCTGAGGCAGGATCACCCTATCCAAACCATCCTACACAAATCCATAAGCTAACCTCTTTGTAAACTACCATCAACCCAGACACAAGACGTAAACACACTAACCTGCCACAGGTAAGGCAGGGGAACCACAGCAACCAATATCCTGTTTCTGTAAAAGGTTGTTAATATATGGCCAAGAGCTCCCAGGTAGAGGGTCATGCTCCTCTGCTACAGAGAAAGGCAAAAACCTCCTCAGCCCATACCAATCTGACTATGGGGTAAAATTCCTTCCTGACCCCAAATACCACAATCAGTCTGACCCTGACCCTCTAGCCAGGAACCACTGCTTTGAGTGCCAGCAGGAACACTGGCACACCCCAATCAAAATCCCCAGCTTTGGCTCCAGCCCACACCAAATGTCTCTGAGGAAGGCTTAAAAATACCCTGACATGCAGGAGAAACAATGCCAGGTTTTACACAGAAGCCCAGGTAAGCATGCAAACACCTGCATTTACACCAATGTCTGCATTTAGTTCTAACGTGGGAATAGCCCCAAGTTTCAGCGCATCATCAGGAACAGCATAGGGTTGTCTGATAAGATTAGACTGTGCCCCCATCCCAGCTTTTAGTCTGAACTCTTTAAGACCCACCCTCATGGCTAGATTGATCTCAGACAATCCCAAAGACTGCACATGCAGCAAAGGCTCAGATTCTAAATGCAACTCAACTCTGCTGTTGTGATGAGATAGGTGATGCTCAAAAGCTGGTCTCATTTAACGAACAAGCAGACAGACTACATGAGCCCTGGTATGAGAAGGCAAACAAATCCCCTGGGAGCACGAGGCTTGCAAAGCCTCCCTTTCCCTTGTAGTGTCTTTGATAACTCAAACAGGATCTTGAGGGGCTGCTATGAGATTATTTGGTTTGATGCTGAGAGGATGGGATTTTAATCAGAAGACTTTAGAATGCTGCTCTGTGAGCTCCATTGTCAAGATTTTGTGCTCAAGCCTGGGGTGCACAGAGACACCACGGTGCAACATTAAGCCTACCACTGCTCCAAAAGCCAGCCTAGAAACTGCTCAGAGCTCAGAAGGAAAGCTTGATGAAAGGGCAGCTAAGTCCTGGCATGTGATGCCCTAGCTGCTACGTGGGCAGCCTTACTGCTCTCCGTACGGTCAGCCCTTCTGTGCAGATGCATTCAGAGAGCAGGGCAGGGCAGAGCACCATTGCATGGTGGGGAAGCCAGCAGATCCCCATTTCCCATTGCTCTTCCCTGTTCTCCGAAACATGCTGCAGTCCTTTCATGCCAAGCTGAATTTAAATAGAGAGAACATACTAAAAGCCAAGCATAACAGTACTTAATGTACTATAGCTGGAAACTAACAAAGATCCCCCTGTCCATGTCCAAGTCCCACAGCAGCGTGCTTCGGAAAGGGATGGGGCACAGAGGCATTTCCGTAGGCTCTGAAGGCAAACTCAAACTTCTTCCTCTGAATACTGATTTCCTTCCTCAGTCCCAGGGCTTCTCCTCACAACCTACTTTCCTAAGCAAAGCTGTTTACTAATGCACAGACGTGCGTCAATTGAGAGGAACAGTAGCAGCCCATCAGCTTTCCCATGGCATTCTCAGAAGCCCTTCCTCTCAGTGACAGCAGAACTGCTACTTCTGCTCCCAAGTGGAGCTAAAAAAAAGAGCAAGCTATACCCTTCAGACTCCTGGCACAGAAAACTGGACACTGCTACTGAAGCCACTCCAGAGGTCCAGTCCTGCATGTAACCTATATATGTACTACAGTAAACCAAAAGCAGGAGAGGTGTTTCTGAAACTCAGCCCAGTTTAAAGAGCAAAGTGCCCAAATGGGAAAGTTTCATATGTTCACCCTTGTTAGCCCTTCTCTTGAGCCTACAGACCCTCCAATAGAAGAAACAGGCTGCAACATCTCTTACCATCTGATAATAGGCCACAAGGGACAGGACTGATTCAAACTCATTCTTCTTGCACATTTTCTTGCAAACCTCAGGATCTGCATCCGTCTGGAAATACAAATGGGCAGGTCACACAGGTGGGACCCTGCAGGAGCAGGATGGACTGTCAAGAATCTGCAGCGAGCCTGGGTCAGGCTGTCCTTCAGCCGTGTGAAAGGTTGTTCCCATTCAACCGGGCCTCACATTCCTGTGCTCTCAGGCCAAATACCTTATAAGCAAATGAAGGGCAACGCCTGAAACCTGTATCTGAGAGCACAGCTGCATTAGAAATACAAAATAAATAAACAAATCAAAGTTCTGGAGATGTCTAAATGCCACTCCCATGCATCCGCCTCCAGGTCCTATAAACTAAAGAGCAGCTTCTCAAAACTACCGCTATGCAGTACCATGTTGTGCTATGGTCATGAGAAAGTTTAATATATGCATATGTAATCCAGCTCCCACACAAAGTTAAGCTTGCGTGGACCACAACAGCTGCTTCCAATGAAAATGCAGCTCTCCACCTATGTCACATGGTGGGAGGACATTTCACATTTGCTAATTAAAAATTTTGAAATTCACCTTCAGGGCTTCTGTACCTTTGCAAACAGGATAGCTCTTACCTTGCAAAACCCTGTGGGCACACAGCAAGCTATGGTTAGAACACGGTTTCTAACGTCATTTGCCCTACGTGAGCTGGTTGGACAGCTAAGCCAGCGTAGTTTTCTGACAGATTTGGCTTCACATGAGCTTCATGGAGTTTCACTCCCACCCTTTGCCTGGGCAGAGGATTTTGGGTGACTAAGATGGGTTACTACTATGCTCACTGGCATGTAGGACAGCAGGGACTAAATGTTTTTCATGACAATTTTGCAAGGTGGATTTGAACATGATTACCCAGCAAGGTAGACTGTACAGGGGCGAGATTGCTCAGAAGCCAGCACCCTCCATCACAGACTACATTATTGTGTATAAATGGAGTAATGACAGGACTACATACCTGGAATAATGGGTGCAAGACAGAAGCCAGCTGCTGAGCTGGGGGCGGAATGAGGAACAAGGAAAAGACAGCAAGGAGCGGACAAGGGCCCCGGGATCCACAGAACCAACATGCAGGCACTCACCAGGATGCGAAGCAGCTCTTCCAGGTAGCAGCAGATGACATTTTCGTCTTCATAGAGAGCCCAGCTGCGCTGCTGAGCATCATCTTTATGCCTGGCCAGATCAGCAAAGATCACCTCGAGCCTCTGTTCATCATGGCAGATCTGTCCCGATGGCAGCCCAGAACTCAGATTCTGCAAGATGACAAAGTGCTAGCAAACAGAATCCCAGTATTTTGTGTTAGCGAGAAGTTTTATGGGTCTCAATACTGACAGATTATTTCACATAGCCAATATAACTGGTGGCAGGTGGGGCATCAGGTGAAGACCCCACCTTCTAATCAGGATAGTTTACACTTCAAAACATTTTCCAGTTCTCTCTTTTCCCCTTTCTTGTGAAGCTCATGGCATTGAGAAGTCAGTGAAACCCTCCTAGAAACCAGCTTTGCATCTGAAAGCCTCCCACACTTGGCTGGTTTGCCTTCACAGGGTGGGAGAAGCTCACTTAGTTCTCATTAAAGGTTTCTTTACAGAGATGTGGGCTGGATGCCAGAGCAGCTGATTTTCTCACCCTGACCAATGAGAAGCCTACCCTCAGATCAACTCCAGCAAGCATCCTTCCAGCCAGGAGAATTTATACCTGGGGCTTGTTTGAATCAGATAATTATGATGCAGCACGTACATTATTTCCTCATTTCTTAACAGGGAGTCAGAGCACTTGGAAAAACAGCACATTATTTGCACTGCACTAGAGGAATGCTGCTGAGTGAAGAGGTGAAGCTGTTCTCCACCAGAAGCAGCAGAAATTTGGGAACTGGCTCAAGATGAACTAACTTCTGCTTCCTTAGACCACTGCAATCTAGCAGATTCACAATGTACAAGGAAAAAAAACCCAAGCTGCCATATTGGTGGCACCAGAAAGGCACCAGTTTGCCAGACATGTCCACTTTCCAAACATAATAAGGAGAATAATTTCCTTTTCCTTAAGCAGTTCAATATGCTAAAAGCATCAATTAGCCTCCTGACACCCAGCTAAAGTATGCTGCTCCCAACACACAAAGCTAGTGCTTCAGCAAGCCCATTTTCCATCATAGAAGCATACAGGTGAACAGGATATAGGTGAACAGGGTGGATCAAGAAGTTGATCTGAGTGGTAAGCCCAGCTGTTCTAGCATGGGCTGCATGACACATTTTCCCAAGAGAGAAGTATTTCAGAGTGAGAGTGCAACAATGGAGAAGCTCTGAATGTGATCACACCAGTGTGGAGGCCCCATTTTCACTCCACCTGCAAATGGACAGATTTTCATTTCATTCATCTGTCAGTTGTGTCAATTAATAACAGAAGGGTACCTATTTGCATTGCACTTTGACAACATAAACACCTTAAGTGTCAAGCTTTACGAATACAGCCAGGAATCAATTTCTCTCCAAATTGCTTCACTTCTGCCTTTCCTCAGATATTCAACCTAGATGACAATTCACAGTCATCAACCAGTCTTACTGAGCACAGCTCTCTCTCTCCGATTATAGAGTCTGTATGCAATGGCAGCCACAGCTTGCATGGCACTACCTTCCTGTTGTTTTATGCAAAGTCTTTGAGCTAAAGAGCTGACTTCCTCAAAAGGTAGTGAGCGAAGGCAAAATAAAGGACCAAAAGCAAGATCTGGTGGTCAGATGGTAATCAGTCATGTCCTGATAGTTTTAAGTACTACCTTGTTTCTGTAATGAAATGGAACCCGATTATTCTACCCTACAAACAAGCTAGTTTCTTCAAGGTATCAGGGGAGCAATGGGTCTTTAGGAGGGATTTCAACATGAAAATACCCTCAGAGCAATTCAAGTTACAATTCAGGATGAAAAGGGCAGCAATGGAGGCACTGGAATGCCTGGGAGAGAACAGGACGAACTACATCCAAAGACTGACACTATTTGACAGAGGAAACAAGACACCAAAAGAGGCCAGAGTTTTCTAGTAAGAGAACTATGCAGAGCCCAGAAGACAAGGAAGAGCAGCCTGAACCTGATGAGAGATCCCAAGCTCAGAACAATAGTCATTGATGAACCAAATCAATGAAACAAAAGGGGTTTTGTAATCCAATGCATGAGTAACAGACTGTGACCTCCTCCGGGTAACAGAAAAGGAGGACTGCTCATCTCATCACCACTTACTTAGAAGATGCAAGGAAGAACATATTTAAAAAGGTAGGGTCCTGGACTCTGGAAGGCTTCAGGTTCCTTTTTGCTGACATGAACCTTCAAACCATCAATCTTTCAAGCAGCAGCTCATTTCAGAAGCCAGAGTGGCACTGGTTTACTTTAGAGAAGCAAGTCAGAATACGGAGTTTGGATTAGTACCTGCCCTAAGCAAGCTCAAAAGTCCCAGAGCAGGAAAGCAGGCTGTTTATATACCAAAACACTGCAACCCTACATTGCAAAATGATTTCTAACTTATTAATTCCAGTGTTTTAAGATGTTTCATTAGAGAGACACTTGTTCATAATTTGCTTCATGGCATTTGAGGTGTGATCTAATTAGGACCTTTTTCACTACATAATTGAAGCACCAAATCAAAGTATTCTTCTTGTTGCTGTTAATTATATAATCTTCATCAGGCTGAGATAACGAAGGCAGATTTCACACAAAGCTCTGAAGGTTCTTGGAAAGGTATTTTGGGAAGCTACAGATGGACGAGGAGGCGGCTGGCTAGATTATCTGCAGGTTGGTGTTAGGCTTAGAGTGGTTTCCAGCAACACAGGGCATGAACTGAATGGAATTAGTGATTTATCACAGGAGGCAGAGAGAAGAGACCTACTTGACCACATCTGATTTTTCCCTCTGCCATGCAACACAATCTCCACAGCTCCAGCTGGCCTCTATTCAAGCATCCCAAGTAAAGCGGCTTTCTTCAGAGACCATTCTACACCCAAGGTCTGGACACTAAGTTAAATGTATCCAGCATTCCCTTGGCAGGTAATCAGACTAGGCGGAACTGTCTTTATTTGTTTTAAATGCTTACTTTTAACTTCTCAAAATTCAAATCTCAGCTTTTACCATCCCTCATCCGTAGCCTTTCCAATTCCAACATCCATTGAACTGCTAATGGGCTTGAAGGAGATCAATCTATTAGCATAGCTCTTCTGTCTAACCAGTACAACTGTATCTGTACGGTCTGAACAGGATCTCAGCACCAGTCTCATTTTCCACAGCCTCGGCCCTGGAGCCAGGTCTATGCCTGTTAGGCAGTTTGGCAGTTACGACTCCCCTACACCTATGCCTGCTGCAATGTTGCTTCAGGAAATCAGACCATTCCCAGAAGGTAGCTGTAAGCAAGTGGATAGTGCTAGATTTGTAATGAAGTTTGCTTCCCATGACTGTGTTGTCTTTCACTAACAGCTGGTCCCCTCCAAACAGAGGCAGAACTATTAAACCCTGCAGGGCTTTCACTGTTGCTAAAGAGAACAGGATTATTTTTGGAAATGTCTGTCTCATCACCCCACCCCAACCCACTCGCTACTAGATTGCCAGGTCTGAGGGGCAAACTTGGCTGAACTTCCACAAAGCTGTTTTCTCCATCTCCTCCTGCTTTTGATGCCACCCCCACCACTGTGTCAACAGCACTGGAGAAGAATCACTGTTGCTTTGATCACAAGCATCTTCCCAGTGTTCCCCTTCCAGATGAGCAAATATCAACAGTAGCTACAGGAGACAGCAGCTTGTAGCACAGACACAAAAGATTAATCCCCATATTTTACCCTTGGCTGCTGCAACAAATCCCACTACCTTGGACTACTACCTGCCCTAACAAGTCGCTAATGAGGAGAAGGGCTCTTCTCCTCTACATCTCTCCCCAAGAGACCAGCCCAGATAAACAACATGGTAGAGGACAAACAGATTAAATTCACTGTACCAGACTCTCTGGGGTCACACCACTGAGCACACTGGCTTCAAGTAAGAGCTCCCTGGCTAGGCTTATAGCACTTATGGCTGTCTTGGGAGCTGTAAACCTGTTAGAGAGCAGGGCTGGTTTGAGGAGAGGCAGGGCCCACCGCGTACAGATGTGCAAGGGTGTCACAGGAAGCAAGAAGTCACTTGGCTTTCAAGCCACATTAGCTATGCTTCAATAGCATCTTCCCAGACAGTGCCTTTCAGGTGTTCCAGCCATCTGCAGGCTAACAAACAAACAGTCACGCCACAGATTTATTCAGCAGCAAACCTCTCTGGGTGACTGCAGCCCAGGACTGAGATGGCAGTGAGGAAGTGGCACACCTGGAGGGTCTGACACCAGCTCCCCCCAACAGGGTTGCTGCAACAGCAATTCATGAGCAAAAGGCCCCCTAATCCTAATGCTGCTTTTCAAAACCTGTATTAAGGGAGGAGACGCAAGTGAAATGTGCTAGTTGTAAGCACTCACCCCGCTGAGCTCCCCATTCTCTGGGGGAACAAGCTGCCCTTACCAGGCTGAGAAAAGCCAAACCTGGAGAGCAGGGGACAATCCCCAACCAGACGTAAGCATCACTTGTTTTAGGCAAAACAGAATTGCAGGGCTGACTGCAATCCAAGACAAAAGGCAGCCTGCTTAAAGAGGCAGCAGCATGGAGGAGGCAGGCGCAGGGAGGTTTGTTTGAGCTGATGAGAGGGCAAGAGCCGTCACACCCACCCCTTGAATGGACAAGCAGGTGCAATCCTGTTCAGACTGTACAACCTGCCGCCAGCATAAATTCGCCAAAAGGAATGCTGCTGGGACCCACATGCTGTCCTGCTCTAGCAACAGCCAGTTATTTCGGTTTTCTACTCTCCATGTCAAAAGCCTTGTTTCCCCATCTATCCTGGCCATCCACCCTGGACTCAACACACAAAGGCAGCCTGCTCTGTGTCTGCCCAGACAGGATTCCAACTCCTCTGGGGCTAGCAGAGAGCTCAGGGTTGCAGCAGAACGTGACCCAGCTGTCTAGTCTCAGAGCTCGGACACATCTTTGCTGGCCAAGGAAATTGCATGAGAACACCTTTGCCCAGGCAGCGCCCAAAAGTTCATAGTTTTAATGGAGGCAACTGTAAATAGGTGGAGAGACCTAAGTGGAGTTTGGTGGCACTGTAACTTGAAGGGTAGAAAAAAAATACTGAATCATACACAGGACGGCCAGCAAATCTTCCTGCCTGACAGCCACTCTCATATCAAGCACCCCTCCAGCCGTGAGCCCTCCTTGGTGTTCTCCCTTTCTCTGTATGGCTTGCTCCATAGAATTAGAGAGTGCATGTCTAATTTTGCTGAATTTTGTCATCAACCAGGAATCCCTAACCTGCTTTAGACATCTTCAACAGACTTGACACCCTCATGTCTCTCATTCCTCTCTGGTTATGACAAGCTTTCAACCCATACCAAGTTCCTATGCAAGCCAATTCAATTTACTTGTCAGGGAATCGTTACAGTAAACAGGTCTGCAAAAGCCCAAAATGTTATTTTTCTCCATTCCCTTTCTCCATTAAACCCTAACAGGTTATGCAGTAAGGACAGAAAAAGGAGGGGCCATTTCTTAGACCTAGTCAATCCTTTCTTTGAGGAAAGTAAACAGTTCCAGACCGAGTCAGGTTTTCTTCTGGAGTCTGATGTTCCAGAGGGAAGCGAGGGGAGGAGGTAACAGGGCCTCCTGCTATCCTGGACATGCTCTCTTTCTTTTTCACTGTTTCCCTTTTAAGGATACACTGGGAAATTATAGATTATTAGTGATCTTAGCTCATGGTTTTGGAAATGTCTCCTGTTACACAAAGACTGGTCAGAGGCATCCAGACAGATTTGGGGAGGCAGCATGTAGTGCTGTTAAAGCAATAAGAAGTCATTTCTACCCCACTCTCCAGTCATGTAAACTGGGTCTACAAGAGACAAGGCAACTGAATGGAAAAATGCAAGCACTTCAACCTTCATAGGAGCACGGTGGGAATAAGCTGGAGGTAATAGATTCTAAAATTGATTTAGTAAACCAGTGATCTGACTTCAAATTAAAACCAGAAGGAGAGAAGAAAGGATACAACTAATTAGAGAATGTAATATGAAGCTTGAAACAGGCATGAGATTTACTATGGGTAGGCTGAAGCTTTAATCAAAGATGATGTCTCACTTCACTTAAAAGACAGAGTCCCTTGAAAATGCTCTCAAGAGCAAATATGAGCATCGGCCAGGTTGGAAAATAGACCCCAAAGTTATATGAAGTCTTTTTAAGGAATACCTTTTGCTTAAAACTGAAGACTCAGTCATGATCCAATATACCATATCAGATTGTTAAAATCCAACCTGTATCCCCCTTGGACATACACATGCATAACTGTTTAAATATAGAAGGATTTGTATGCTTATTCTTTACAAGGATGATCAAATGCAAGTTACAGTGCTTGAACTATAGTGGTATAGCTAAAGCCATTCAAGCCCCCAGTGGTCAAATTTGATCAGTATTAACATGATTTATACTAGGACTAATATTTCTGTGCAGGAAGATGAGTAGCTGTCTCTGTGCAAGGTCCATCTTCACTAGTATAAAATTACACATGTAAGGAGTTGCACCTACATAACTATTTCAGTAAGGAAACACACCCTAACTGAAACCAGTTCTACTGGAATGAGTGCTGTGCTTAGACCAGCCTGAACATCCTTTCCAGATGAATACCGAGATCAGGCTCCACTAACAGCTAAATTGCAGTGGTCTGCTTTTGTTCTTTATACAGTACAAAATGCATCACCAGGGCATAAACAGAGAGAGAGAGAGAGAGAGAGACAGAGAGAACTGTGAACTGCACATCCACGTTCTCTCCTCCTGCAATTCCAAACCAGTTTTCCCAGACAGACAAGTGCTCAAGCAAGAGGGTGGATACCTTCAAGCTTACTAGCGGGAACTTGGTGTGCAGGCTTCACTCTTAAGTTTCAGGAATGTTATGAAAAAATAAGCAAATATAATAAGAAAACAAGGAAGGCCCTGTTTTCCAAATATGTTGAAATGCCAAGTTTCTAGATGTTTGTCCAAGGTGCGAGTAAGGGGAACTGGAAAAAGGCTTCTTATGTGAGACAAGCCCCAAACTGCCTGAATATTAGTTAAAAATTTTTGCCAAATCCAGATCAGACACATTGTCTATTGTTATTGTGTGAGAAAGCTATTACCTGATGGGGCGAGGACCACAAAATGTGAGATTTCATGACTACTTACAGGATAATCTATTCAATGTAGATAATTAACTGGATTATGATTTGATCTAAATTTTGAATGCCAGCAGTTCTGCATATCTGAATGCCTCTGAACACTTCATTATAATCTTGCCATCAGCAATGGAACTCTAATCTTAGATTTTTATAAGAAACGTACTCCTTTGGGCTCTGTTTAGCAAGTGGAAGCTGAAATTTATTATCCCTCCTTCTAAAGTTGAGGGCTGCCCAGATGCACACTTATCTGTCTCAATGGCTGCAAAATTGCATTCTTTTATTTCTCTGGGCATGTAGAGGGAGGAGGGTTTGGCTTTTTATTTATTTTTTTACAGGTATAAATTTAAGAGGATGTTGTTGCTTGAGTGGCTTGGGGAAGCACCCTTCAGAGTTAAAAAGGAAGCTGAGGAACACATTAGGAAACAGGCCTACACATTAAGCTACAGAAAAGCTATATCTCTAGGTAAGCCATCTGAATGCTGGAGGAGAGATCAGTAGGAAAACCAGGGAAACAGCTGAAAATGTACCAAGTTAGTGCATTGGGACAGGAACTGGCCATAGCACTTCCAGCACCTTCCTTGCCCTTGGTGTCTTTGCTTGCTTTGCTCTCCTTCCTCCTCAGGGCACATCCTTAGACTTGTCTCCATTATTGCTCTTTAGTTCATGGATAGTGGGAGCAGAATTCAGCACTGCTGCTGCCCACCTGCATGCACTAGAACAACTCCAAACACCCACAGACTGAGAGAAGGGGGAAGTGATCCAATGGGGAACACTGCACAAGCATCAATCACCATGCTCTTCCTTCCCTGTAGTAGAGAAGGAAGGAAGAGCCTTCCCCTGCTGCACTGCCACCTCTGCCATGGCAGCCAGCCTTTGGCTGGGACAAGTGTAATCTCCCTAGGTTCCATCAAGAACATTTCCCAGAGTGCCACAGTCCTGCAGTATCTGCATCCACTGATATGTCTTACTGCTGGCACTGTCCTCCGGGTCTAGAAGCTCTTACCTCTCCAGCTCTCATGTTTGCTGGCAGGCTCGTGGCATGCTGGCTGCCATTCCTTGTCCTGTTCCACCTCCCTGCCACCCTAAAATGCCTACCTCCTCTGCAGCCTGCACACAGCGTACCTAAAACCCAAGCCAAAGGCTTGACATCTCCAAATGTGCCCCTTCTCCACATCCTGCTGCAGCCCATCTGGAATGAGGCCCTGGGCAATGCATCAGTTGGCCAGTTCTCTGTTGCTAGCTAGTCCCACTCAGAATTGGTCTCCGATGCTCTCCCCTCCCTGCTGGTCTTTTGCACACCTTTATCAATCAGTTCATTTTACCATGGGACTTTCTTCCTTTTGTTTTGCTCCAAGGCTGAGAACAGAAAGGCAAACTGCTATCTAGAGATCTCCTTCAGCACTTTGACCATTACTCGAGCCTGGTCCCCAGCCTCTGCAGAGCTTGGTATTTCCTTTACCTTGCTTTCCACTAGGGAGATGAGAATCTGCTCCATGATGCTGCTGGTCGCTGGGACGTTGCTTTGTATGTGGCCAATCACCACGCCAATGGCCACCCGGGACAGCTCATAGCTCAGGTTTGTGTTTCTGCGCACCAGCTCAATTAGCTCAGCACCCATCGTCTTCGGCACTGATACAGCCAGGCTGTTGGGTTCTGGGGCCAAGGACTCCAGGGCAGTTGCCTTTTTCTCTTCAAGGGAAAGCGAGTTGAAGGCTTCTAAGCCTACTGGGGGAGCCGCAGTGGTTTTCTTGACCTGTGGATTCTTCTCCCCATCCACAGCGAGACACCTTTGAAGCCCTGCTTCAGTTGGAGGGGCCGGGGCAGCCCTCTTGGTCTGAGGAGATCTGGTTATACCATCCTTTCCTGAAGTCCCATGCTGTGTGTGGACAGAAGAGCCAAAATCCAAGCTGCGTGATATAGTAGTGTGGGCGCTCCTGCTGGGCACGGGTGGCGGGGTGTTGGTGGGACTGGAAGTGGCTGTTGGGAGACACATTTCCGAGGGAGTGGAACCAGTGTACAAGCTATCGAGGGAAGTGGAGCTCACAGAAGAGGCACCAGAAACTGACCCAGAGGTGATTTCCACAGCATCTGAAAAAGAAAGGCCTTAGCAACAGCATCAAAGAAAAAGGAAGAAACAAATTGCCACAGCCCAGTCCATTAAGAAGCTCATTGTGCATACTACCAAAGCAGTTTAACTCCTTTTCCTGGCTCACTTATCTCAAAGCAAAATTGTATTAGCTCTCTCTTGAGCATTCCAATGCAATCACCTCTTTAGCAACGGGGAAAAATCCTATTCCACCAAGATGGATTTGCTTCAAAGAGCTCACAGCTTCACAGGGTGAAATAGCTCAAGGAGAAAGGAATCTTTTCCCCCTAATTTAGACAATAACTTTTTCCCCCCTACATACTGAGCATGATGGTTACTTCTGACATGGCTGAATACCAAGATCTGTAAGACTGCACCTTGTGGCAAGCATCTTCTTTCCCTCCTGCAGAACAGACCATGCTGTTGGTGTAGTGTCAAAAGCAAGAAAGAAGCACTAGAGCATTCGGCTGGCAGGCACCTGTGGTTTCTCCCTCTAAGCATTCTAGATGATTAACTTCTAATCCCCAAAGACATATTGCTGGCTGCCCTACCACTACACGATCACTCCCTATCGTTTATTTTGGGGTGTGCTGTCCATTTTAGATATGGCTAACTCCAGCCATGGTGCTTACGTCATTTCTCTAAAGAAACCAGCTCAAAATCTAATTGGCCTCCTTGTCAGGACATTTATTCCCCCATGAGCCACAATACTGACACAGCTTTGCCTTGCAATTTTTAAAAAAACAGGACTGCAGAAATGTATCCCACATCAGCCTCTCATAGCTCAGCAGGGAGACACAGTCATTCAGGCAGAGTGACAGAGCCCAATCACTCCCTCTCTGGACCCCAAATTAAGGGATTCACAATCTGTGGGAGGATGAAAGTCCCCCTTCAGGTTGACCTTGATTCCCAAGGCGAATTCACTTCAATTTTGTATGCTGCACCGGCATTCACATCACTGCTCGCTGTTCTTTGCTGGCTCACCTGTTTATCCACAGAAAATAAAAATCTCCTCAGGCAATGAGGATTATCCCCAGGCAAAGGGAGAGAGAACCTCTTATGTCACCAGGACATTGAAAAGCCTTTTCTATGCTTGTGCTGTGTGAGGCTTCAATAATCTTATTCTACAACCAAGTCCCATCACTAGTTGCACATCACTGGCTGAGAAGCACCCCCCGCCCCCCACCTTTTGAAACACAGAATACTGGGATCTTGAGCACCATTTGGTCTCAGGTCAAAGACAAGTAGGGTTGCATGAACTATACTATCTCCTAAAAAGCACTCCCCTATTTTCTACCTTCCTCCTCTGTCTAAAGATAATAGTCCACATGCTGCAGCTTCCACTGGATGTCTCCTAATGAATGGGGTAGTTTAAACTAATCACAACTGTGCAACCTCTCACTGCTGTAGTGTGGAATGGCACAGGCCAGGTGCCTGTCCCACGTTTCAATTACCTGCCCAGAATCAGTCAGCTCCATCCTATATCTCATGTAATCACTGAGGAGAACATGACTGAGGTTGGGTGGAGCTGGCTTTGGTCACAGAACAATTGTGGCAGGACAAGAGAAAACCATGGCAAGGCACCACCACACAACTAGTATCACAACAGAACGGCTTTCCTCATTCACATCCCAACTAAAAATAGCTCCTCAGACAGGTGTCAACTATATATTTATTTGTGTCAGCCCATTAGCACTTCTGCAGTCAGGACTGCAAGTTTTCACACCCACAATGGGGTCGGTCGGTCTGTCTGCAGGATGTACGCAGGTGATTTACAGCAAGGGACTGCAGGTGGCATGCTTCTGCCTTTTGGCTAGACAAGGGACTGGCTTTGCCAAACTCTAACCTGAGGAACAAAGAGCTGGGTAGACTGCCAGCAAAAAGCTCCAACTGAATGCAAGCCAGTTCCTCACTGCATTAATACAGAGCTCCCCCTGGCGACTGACCAGATTTATCGCATCCAAATGCAACAACATCCCCCCAGACACCCCAACTTATCATTCCACCTGGCCAAAACAATCTCAGTGGTATTTGTGCAAAAATACTGGAACACAAGGACCCCGGCCCACTGTGGCTGCAGGAGTCTTTCAAGGAAGCAAGCTGAGCAGAACGTTGCAAACGCTGCTTTTGCAAACCCTGCCTCCAGCCAACACCGAACTCCTGAGAAGTGTCTAACTCCTTTGGAGATGATGGGGAGAATAATCCATTGGTGCTGGACCAATACTGAATTACAGGGAGAAAACACAGGTCCCCAACCCATGGGTGTTATATTTAAGAACCAGGAGGTAAATTTTAGCCCATTGTCCCAGCTGCTGACAACACGCTTTCCCTCCCCTCCTGCCCAACATCCAAAAAGAGGGTGTCTGTCTCCTTACTTTTAATGGGCACTGCTGTCTGTGTGCTCTTGCGCTTTTCTGGTGGTGGTGGCGTGACGGGAGCAGCTCGGCGCGGCTGCGGTGGGATCTAGAAGGGAACGTTTTAGAGCAATCAAAGGAGGCTGACAATAAAGACATTCGGTGTTAGAAAGCCTTTCTTTGCGCACACGTGTAAATTTGACCTTACGTCTCATCATTCCATAAAGATCCCTCAGGAGGACAGATATTAATAGGCAGCTTCCCGCAAGAACAAAGCCAAACTCCAAAACCCCCCCTCCCACTGACAGGAAAAGCAGCGGTTGTTTAATTGCTATGTTCAGCAGTGTGCAACATTTGTGTCTCACAGACCTGTCAAGCATTTACTCCTTTCTTATTCCAGATGCAATCCCACATGTTTGCCATGACTTTACACTGCTCTCAATAGCTCCACAGAGGCAGCAAACAGCACATCTTTAGACACTCTTTTGGAGAGATCCATCGCATTAGCTACAAATACCCTTGAAGACAGACAAAGCCAAGGACTGAAGATATGCAAATTCCCACCCAGTTCATACTTTCACAGCAATTTCTATTTGGGCAGGGAGAAAGGCTAAGGCGAGAATTGTTGAGCAAACTTAAAGCCCAAGGCTTTTCCCTAACAAGAAGCTTCAACTAGAGTGCAGCACTAGACTCCCTACCAACAGCCCTTCCCCAACATAGCTGCTTCCCCGGAAATAATGGAAAAACAGCAAGGTCTCCAATGGCTAACACGCCAAGGCTCTGACCTCTACATGAAAGCAGGGACCCTTTTCATGCTTAAATATGCCTTTGCCACCTACAGTTTCGAGGAATGCAGTGGGCCACTGGGAAATCATGGTTCATGCTGAATATACTCAGCCAAGTTCAGTAGTTTTCTCCAGGAAGCAGATTTCGCCAAATCTCCGAGATTTATATAAGCTGCCACTGACCTCCATCCAGCTTGGTCCCACAAGGCCTGATCTGGTTTGAAGCCAGCATCCCCCACGCTCACAAATAACATTTTAAAAAAATATGAGGTTTCTTTTATTCACCTCCTTGTTTCAGAGCCATTAGCTGTACCTACAGCCTTGAACAAGACATGTTAAGAATCTGAATGGTGTCCCAAATGGTATGACCGAGACCCAAAGGGAGCACCCCGCCTGGATCTACCACGCTCCATTGGTAGACCGTATTCTTAAAGAGTTGGTTTCTCCGGAGCTGGCCACTGCTATGCATCCTGCCAGGTTTGCTCCTGTTGGGAGGTCAAAGTTGCCCACCAAGAGGTGTTTCCTTTGTTCCCTGCCACCTGGGCACTGTGCACTTGGTCCTGTTTCCTTGGCAGGTTCAGCCACGATACTGACTGTACACTATGGACACGGTTCTGGGTACTTCAGAAATATCCTGTCTCATCTCAGAATGACACAGCAGTTCAGACTAAACTGGAAGCACCTGAGCTCTTTACATGGCAAGAGGGTTAGAAGTCCCCACGAGATACTCAACTGTGCAAATTGCTTTTTCCAGAGGTTTAGAGCCTGGATTTATTGACATCCAGGCAATACTGTGATGTACTCGTTATTGTTCTTCACCACCCAGCTCTTCTACTTCTATGGCAGGTCAGGTAAATGAATGCAAGAAATTGCTCCCACATATGGACCTTATGCTGGGGAATCAAGCTGAGCTCTGTGTTCACTTAATGCCCGAGCTCTTTGCTTATTCCCATCCCCACACAGACGTATTGTCAAAGTGCTATATAGAATCTGAAAGCTGAACTGGCCAGAATCCAGGAATGTACTTTCTTGCCCTTCAAGAATGATTAATCTTTGGCCCACAGAGACTGCACAGCTGTGAGAGTCGCAATAGAACGGAGGAGGTCTCTGCAAAGGGCTGGCAGAAGGCCCTCCCTGGCTCTGATAACTGCAGCTGTGCTAAAAAACAAACAAACAAAGTCAGCCCTATCTTCACAGAACGTCAGGGAGCTAACTTTACAGGACACAAAGCCACTTGGCTCAGTGCACTCATGATTAGACAAACAGTGGGATTTAGCAGCCAGCTCTGGCTGGCTTATAACAGCATCCTCACACTATTTGGTAACCTACAGGGAATGGGCTCATTCCTGAATATTTCCATGGCTCCACGTACCCTTCCAAATTTGTCCCATATTTAGTTCTAATTATTATAGAAGAAATGGCTGTAAAATGTTACCAAGTACCACAGAACATAACCCATACACAGAGCTATGGACACCATATCCATATGGATACCCAGAGGGGCAACCAGAACTCTCTCCTGGACAGTGAAGGTACAATAAAACCATCAATCTCAGCAGAATCCAAACTGCTTCATCCAAAGAAATCTAGATTCCTCAGTTAAGATGCAGCTCTTTCAAATGTGATGGCAGTAGGTCCTCAAGCATGCAGAGCACTCCTCCGCCACCTCCCCACCCCCCACCCCTGCCTGGCAGAGCTGTGTGCAGCAGATGAGGTGCAAAGGTGCCTGGGAGGCAGTCCCTGCCTCGGCCACAAAAGCTTTGCTTTTCACCAATCAGTGGTATTGAGCAGACAGCACTGAGTCTCTCTGAAACTGACAATCTTTAGCAAAACCGTCAAGAATCAGATGGATTTCACTTAGCAAAACTGTGGGCAACAACTCAAAAAGATCCAAATGTCCAGGCAAGGGCTAGACAGAGATTTTTTTTTTTTTTAATATATTTTGTGTTCCAGGTCAAAAATCAGCCAAATCGCACCGATTGAGCAGGCAGAACTCAATCGGATCTAAACACTATGCATGGTGCTACAACTGGAGAGCATCCTCCAAGCCCAGCCTCTCACCCTGGGACTTCAGATACTCTCAAATTCATTGGCAGGCATCCTACATACAGGCTTAAGCCAGGAGGTCTTGGGATTTGGATGCCCCAGAAACTACAGGCAAGCATCTTTCAGATACTTCTTACACTCAGTCTTAGCCCACAAGGGGCCAACTGCTTTCCCCAGCCCTCGCTAAAGTCCAGAGTTGACTGGAGATGGCATGAGACAGGCAAGAGGCTTTAAAGTTTGGGTCATTTTCAGAAACGAGTGAGAAGGAGCTGTGCAAGGCATGGGCTATCCCGAGACTTGCACAAGACTGAACCTTCAACCAGGTCCAAGAGCAGGTTTCAATCACCTTCCTCTTCACAGCACTGGTGTCAGGGCTGAGCTGAGGCCTGGAAAGGGGAGAGGCTCAAAAAACAAAAACAAGTCAGCATTGCTCCAGGAGTGTCTTGGGTAGAAAGAAAGAATGCCCAACCCACTTGATCTCTTGGTGGCCAGCCTAAAGGAAGAAATAAGGCTGGTGCCCGCTCACAGAACTAAAGCAGCACTGCTGTTATTGGCTTGCTCAGCTCTCCTGCTCCTGTTTAATCCAGATGTTGCTGGGATGGACTCTATGCTCTACAGAAAAGCCTCTAAGAGCAGGAGCACAATAAGCTTATCCCCAGGTAAGCAGCCTACCAAGCATGCAGAGATGCAGCAGGTTTTATAGCTTTTGAGATTCCAAGCCTCCTCTTTAGCATTGGTTATACAAATGCTCTGAATCTTCCCCCTCATGCCACTCTAAACTGACAAATTACATAAGTGTCCAGCTTGGATTTCTCCCACCACACATTCTGTTCAGCTCAGCCCTTGAGAAGCAGGGAAGCAAAGTCTGAGTGCAAGTCACCAAATAGCTCAAAGGTTACCAGGGCAAACAGTAAGACATAAGCAGCATACCCAAGTGGTCAAAGGCATCTCCCTTCAAGCATCTACTCCTCTCAATGTAATAGGTCTTTTTTTAGGCTGCTTCAGAAAGTGATTGCCTTAAGAATGAACTAGGGCAGCCTCTGCTTTTAGCAGGGGACACAGGGTACTTCTGTTGCACTTTAGCATTTCAGGAACATCCCCATCCAGCAGTGACAGTCGAATTAGTCTGGTCAAGGGGCAAGCACAGGTCTTACAAAGGCAACAACTTGGAGTGGGCTCAGAGACCCAGTGTAGGAGGGAGCTGGGCCTTCTTATTAAAATCAAGGACTTCAGTTTCCTCCAAATCTTCATTGCAACTAGGTAAGCACAGCCTTATAAAGCAAGATGGGGACTGAACATTGCAGAGGGTTTTGTCTCCATCTCATTTTGCTCTAACGCACCTGGCTTTCCCCTCCAGAAACCTTTAGAAGTAGGTTGGGTTTGTTGCCTAGAGGAGAGTAGGAATAGAAGGGAGTTGTATGGATGCCTATATTCTATTTCACTCACCAGCCTCTTTTCTATCTGAGTAGACTTCAGGTTCCCTTGTAAGTCCGTAACAAGCTCCACCTACCATTGGTGACAGATACTGCTGTAATCTAGGTAAGCAGGTCACCTCTCCAGCTTCCTCATCGAGAACAAGTAGCTCTGAGTTCAGGTGCCTAGTCAGGTTCTCTTACATGGAACAAGTTTGTCCCCACAGCAAACAAAGCACACAACAAAATAAGAAAGTATGCAAGTAACAAAACCAAAACTTGCGGTCATTCCTCAGACCTAGAAAGGGGCACCCCAGGCTCTGTGCTACTCCCTCAGCATGCCAGCCTCCTCTCTCCCTGTAGCTCCACCTTCATTCACTGGTCACCAGCTGCAGCTGGTTCCCAGCCAACCAGACTCTTAACTGCTGACTACCTGCAGCTGGGTCCAGCTCCCTGAAGGTTAAGCACCTCCTTACTTTCTGACTCCAAGCCATCACCCTGAATAGATGGGGCAAACCTATACTACCAGCACAGCTGTGGGAGGGGAAATTCACTGCACTTACATCTTGGCTTCATCTCCAACCTCCCAGGAGCACCCCTACAATGTAATTGGTTAGACCCTGAACAAGGGCTGTAAAGACTACTTTGGCCTTCCTCTCTGAAGACTTGTTGATGCCCTACAGTAACCCTGAAACATGCTCTGTTTAAAAAGAATTCCGCTTATAAGTCATACTTCCTGTGTTTCCCCTCAGATTCATCATTACTAGAGACATACGCACGAACACAGGGTCTTTACACTTTACAGCTTCAGCAGAGGAACAAGCAGCTGAAGCTGTTGAATTTCTAGGGGAACATGAACCTAGTTTTGTGCAGATTTCACAAGAAAGAAACAAAAGCAGAGAAAAAAAGTTTGACATAAGCAGAACTGTCTCCAAATATGATATTTTTCAAAGTATTCCCTGAGTAGTCAGCAGCTCTTTAAAAAGGTGTCAAGAAAAAGACAGTAGCATAAACTAGACCAGAGCTGGTGCATTTACATAAAATCCTCTGGGAATCCAAAGTGCTTCACAGATTTAAACAATACACAGGGATTGTATCAGCCACCCTGGGACAGGACAAGGCAGCTGTTTAGCAGCACACAGTGAATCCACACAACAGTTCAAGGCAAGAAGCAGAAAAATCATTCTTCAGTTTTAGTTGAATACGGAGGCAGTTTTCCTGTGCCACACAACAGCAGGAGGAATTCTGGAAGCAGGCACATAGGAGATGCTAATGCTGATGTTACCTGGTAAAGACTTTCCTCATTCTCTTGGAGCTCGGTGTTAGGAAGGCTGTGGTGTCGCTCATATCCTGTCCGGCACACCCCATTGGGCTGCCGTGCCATATCTAAATGGTGATCACTAGAGGACGGGGTCATAGTCATGCCCTGACTGGCTGGCGAGTGGCCTTTGCGGGATACAGTCTCCTTTCGATGGTGGATCAACTTCCTGGCAGATGGAACAGGAACAGCAACATTAGGGATGCAGAGGGAGACAGGAAGTCACTATTCTAGGTTACAATGCTCTAAATTTAGGTACTGGACAGTACCTACAATGGCTCTCTGCCTAGAGAAACTACTTACTAATGGTGGAACAAGTCCATTTCCATAAGAGCTTCCTCAGAGGGGAAGAAAAAGTCATCACAAAAAGCAGAGTTCACAGAAAGGAGAGCACTTCAAAGAACTAAGGTTTAAACACCATGTTATGTGCTTCAGAACACTGGCGCCTCTGCCTTGCATCAAACAGCGATGAACACAAAATGGATGTGCCTCAATCTACAAAACCCACATCTCATAAAAAGCATCTGTCAATGGTGCATTACAAGGATGCCCTCTCCTCTGACTTTCATACCTCCAGCATCCAGCTGACCACCCAAAATGGTTTAAGTTGGCAGAGGCAATGGGTAAAAGATTTCTTAGGGTGATATCTTTTATTGAACCAACTATGTACAGTTGCGACAATTAGACAAGCTTTCAAGTGAAAGACATTTTTTTCCCAGGTCTCCGATCACAGGGAACCAGACACAGCATAGTGGAAAACAGCAGAGGAGAGGGTGAGAGAAATTCTCAGGGGTAGCAGACCTCAGATAATTATCAGTGAAGCAGTAAAAGGGGAAAGACTCAGTGCTCCATGCCCCCCTCCCCTACGCAACCAAGCCATAAAAAAGCAACGAGTTCTGGATACCAACAAGTGAGACAGATGATATTTGTTAGGTGTGCTTCATTCTCCCATATCTTTTTCCCCAATAAGAAAATTGCATGCATAAAAGATCTGTTTGGTTTTTGTGAGGGTGGTGTGGGGATGGATTCAGTTCCATGGGGCTCTAATGGAGCAAGTTTCCCAGGAGGTCGCTCTCAAGAGACAACCACTCCAAACTGTAGACATACTTGTCAACGTATATACACCCCAATATGAAGAAGTTAGTCTCTTTTGCACCTGGAGCCTTACACACAACTCAGCCTTCCCAACGAGAGGAGCAGCCAACCCCGAGTTGTGTGTAAAATTCAGAGGCACCTACCATTCAGTGCCCTTCTATTCTAGGGCAGGAGATTTACAAACCATTCCACTATCTGCAGTTTCCCCATAGCAGATGCATTGCATAAATTCAGTCCTGAAACTGCTCTGTACCACTGTTATGACACTGTATGAGCTGGCCTTTAAGATGCATCTTAAGTGGTTCACTGCCTGGGCCTCGACTGCAGCCTCACAGGGTAAAAAGACCAAGCTGCAATCAGGAAATGAGGACTCCCCAGTCGGAGAGAAGCACAGCTAAATATCACCCAAATGAAGCATAAAGATCCTTCCACTACCTCACTCATCAGGCAAGACTGACTCCTTCTGGTTCATTTGTCTAACCAGGTGCAGCTTTAACGAGAAAGGCCAAGTGACCTGGGAGTCCAGGCAGGAGGGAGGGCACAGATCTGCACTTGATAGATAGGAAATGCGAACAGCCAAAAAGCAAGAGATCTCCCCTGGCTTGAGCAACAAGAAGGACAGAGCATCTCCTCTTTACCCACCTGCAGAAGGAGCTAGCAAGGAACCTTGGATATGAGGCAACACCCCAATTCACTGAGGTAAGTTTAGATTGGCAAACAGTTGTCCAGGGAGTTGGAGCTGTTCTGCAATGGGGGCCTATGGCTGGTGACTGGGAGAAGGGGATGTAAGAGTAGGCTGGGGGCTCACCCGCTCACCTGGCTCCATTTCCTGAGGAATGGAGGGATAGCCCTCAGCACACCAGAGCTTTCTTTGCAGTGCTGGGGCCCTAATTGGCAGCTGCCAGTCCAGCAATCCCTTCTTAACCACAGCCTATACAGGAGCAACCAAATTCATGTTGTGCCTGTACTGCTAAAGTCATGTCCCCCACCTCCTCCAGACCAACATAGTCCACTGCTTCCCCCATCTGCCCCAGCTATCTGCTATACTTACTGGAGGACATCCCTCTGCTCCAAGTTGTACTTGCCCCCATTCTTCATAGCTGCATTGTGTATAGCCTCAATGGCTCGATCAATAGACTGCAGAACCACATCTTGTTCCAGTACCTGCAGGACACAGTGTGGTGATACATATTACCATGCCACTTCATTTCCAGATGCTTTCAATTTGCAATTTACAGCAGGTGATAAAAGTAAGACAACAGAGACATCCGACAACCAATGGAAAAAAAGAATGAAGGTTTTAAGTGTTTACTCAGGTCTACAGCTTATCTGCACTGTCCCAAGCTATTCTTTATTCATTAAAATTAAGTCTGTCTTTCTCTCACAATTTTGAAAAACCACCAAGTTGTATATAACTTGGTAGTTTCTCAAACAGATCGCTTTAAAAAGAAAAAAGGAGACAATGTACTCAAAATAGCTTGTGTCTTTTCAAGATTCATCATCAAGAAAAAAAAAAAACTGTTTGGAAGAACCAGCGAGTACATTAGAGCTCCCTACACCAGCCTCTGGGTCTGGAAATTTCAACATTTTGTTGCAAGACGCATCATACAATGTCACCTTCAAATCAAATCACATTGTAATAAGGAGCTTCTGAGCTTCTACTGCAAAACCTGCTTTGTTCCAGGCTTCATTCCTCCTGCTGCCCTCACCCAGCTCCAGAGTAACACACAGAGCAAGGCTCTGGAGACCATGCCAAAATTGGAAGGCCCTTGTGTGGCAACTGGCTACAGTGTTTGCATGTTTGCTTACTTGCTTGTTAGTTTTGTATTACTTTTGGTGCTTGAAGCAGGTTTTCCAATCTCCCTCCCCCCCCAGCCCTCCTGGTATTGCTTGCCCTTGGAATTACAAGCCTACCTAACAGCCAGTTTAAAACATTTTTTGAAGAAACTAACACTAGCTTTTCAAGATGCTAAGCACCAAACTTCATCCAGTTCATCCACACGGGGTGCATCTACACAAAGACACTGACTGTGTGGTAGCTAAATAATACTGCGCATGTCACAGCATCAACAGTATTAATATGTTACTGCGCAGTATTATTAGACTACTGCACAGTTGCATCACTTAAGAAGTGTTTGCCAGCATTACTGCACATTTATTTTATACTTGATTATACCAGCACTAAATAAAATGTGCGTCTTGTCTAGGCACACCCACAGTGGCCAAAACCTCACACAGCTGAAGCACTTTTCTCAGCCCAAAATTATACCTCAGCCTTCCTTAGACATGTCGTGGTACTTCCATTTTAAGTGCTTTTGCATCAAGCCCCATCTACACAGCTTTCAAATCCTAGGTCAGATTCCCCCACCTACAGTAGGAGATACTAACCTTAGGCCCCTGACAAATATGCAAGTAAAGATGGGATGGGATCTGATGTGTGATTCCCCACAATCAAGCTTCCTGCCATTCCACATGTGCATAGCCAGAGGTGCAATTGTGGGATCCTCATCACACCTTATTGCCAGTGCAGGGGGAACCTAGGATCACAATCCAGACTCTCCCTGCGGCATCAAGTAGCAAACTCCTGAGGCTGTAAGCTTCATCAGCTTACAAGACTCCTAGCCACAGGGATGCACCCTGAGGGTGGGAGTCCCAGCGCAGCCACATGTACTATTAACAGCACAATAAGAACCAGCACAAAAGTTATTACACGTTTTCTGTGTGAAATAACTTAGTGGTTTATTCCTAGATTTATCACATCATGGACTTCTGTTAACAAGCAATTGGTTAACAACTTAGGATGTGATTAACTGGTTAATCAAGTCTTAAGTATAACACATGCCAGGGGCCTTAGCTTCACAAGATGAGCTGCACACCAGCCAGAAGGCCTGTACAAGAAGGGCTGAGGTAGATGGCAGCAAAAAAAACACAGGGAAAGTTTGAGTTTACTCCTGTATTTGTGCCAGTAAACAAAGCTTTTGAGAGTACGTATTCAACGCCTTCTGAAGATCTAAGTGCTTTAGCAATGATAGAGCTCGTGTTTCCATACAGCCAAGCCCAGGTCTAGGACAGACCTTGCACTGGCCAGTCATCTGTCCAAGATCACATCGTGTCACCAGCAGAATTATGAACGGTGCCCAGGAGCCCCAACTGCCAATTTGCTCTGCTGACCATTAAACACCACTGTGCTCTCAGTTCCATGCAAATGACGGTTGCAGGGGTCTGGAGTCAGGCACTGGCTGCATCTGCCTAAATGCTGAAGGTCTTCATCTTTTTTTGCTTTGTCCCTTCCCTGCATGGTAGCAACCATTTATCTGGCCACAGAACACTTGGAAGCTCATCAAAGATGCACCTTAATTGGCCGTGGGGGTTACTGCCATGCAGCATACGGCAACTCCCTCCCCACAGGGGCCGAACACACTGCCTCCACAGCCCTGCTGTGCAGTTTTCTGATAACACGCTATGTATTATTTATACACCAATTAATTACTAAGCCAAACGTGTATTTGCAGCAACCTGCAGACAACACTGAAAAACTCCACAACAAGGCAGTGAATCAAAGCCCATCTCTGAAAGACACAGCTTTTTTCAAATAGAAGAAATTTAGTTTTCTTGGAAGACAAGAGATAAGGAAAAAACAGTGGGGGTGGGATTCAAATTCTGTTCATATAAAACCATCAAATCCCTAGAATAGCAGGTTGCGGGCTGAACCACCACTCAGCACAGAAAGCAACTCAGGAAGGAGCCTTCGAAACAGCTCCGTTTCCATCTATAATGAAAGATCTAATTACGACACCAAAGCAGGGCTCACTGAAATCTACTTAAAAGGAGCACTGGGGAGGGAAGGCATTTCAGAGAATGCATTTTATTTTCTGAGAAGATGGGGTGGAGAGGAGATCAAGGCATTTCCTCCATGGAAAGGAAAGAAGAAACAGTAAAGAAATCGTCAGTGCCTCCTTCCAAGTGACTGGGCCAGGTCCTTGGAAAGCTACAAACAGCCCCCCTTCCTCATGTTTTAGGCCCTCCGCTTGTAAAGCCCCCAAACTGCTTCTAAACATCCTACCATTTGAAAGATTTACGCAACTCTTGCCAAAGCCCTACAACTCTACCAGAGGGGTCCAAGAGCCTAATGCAGGCATGGGCAATTATTTCAGTTGGAGAGCAACTTGATGAGTTTTGGTGAACTGTCAAGGGCCACAAGGGTAGCCCACCCCCCGGTCACCATCTTTGGACCAAAAGTCCCATCCCTAACCTCTGACTTTTGCCACTGGAAGTCCCTCCCCTTGCCCCCGGATATACTCCTTGGTGGGGGGCAGAGTGGGGAGGATCATCTTGGAACCAGGAAAATAAAGTCATATATTAAAAGTCAAACTTCTACTGTAACATTTTTATTTTAATTAAAAAAATTTTTTTACCATGATTTGTGCTTGTGCAGTGTATATAGAGATTATTGCATAATAGTGCAAAAATAAGAAGTCTTGCTCTCATATACTGTGTGAGGAAGTGTGTGGGATGTGGTTGGGGGGGGTATAAGGACTGTTGGGGGCGTGTATATTTGGAAGGTTGTGGGGTAGGAGGAATGGGGAACCCCCACACTCCCTCCCCTCCCACCCCCACAAATGGCACACAGCCCCTGCTGCTGGTGGCAGCAGCAGCCCCTCGAAGTGCTCATGGCCATCACAAGCACTGCCACCCGGCGGTGCATGGCTCCAGCCAGTTCTGGGACCTGAACATGGTGGCAAGGAGCAAAGCCAGGCCAGTCTGCCTCTATCACGCAGGGCTCCCTGTAGCATACATGCAGCTCCCAGCACTTGCATGCCACTGGGAGAAGCCCTGTGTGACGGAGCCAGCTGCCTTCCCCGCTCTGCTGCCACATGCAGCTGCTAGGACTCTGTCAGGAAGAAGGGGGCAAGGCCACCTGCCATTTCCAGTGGAGGCTCAAACCACACATAGCAGCAGGGAAGGCAGCCGGCTCCATTACACAGGGCTTCCCCCATCGGCGCACAAGTGCCAGAAGCTGCACATGCCCTACGGGGAGCCCCATGCAATAGTGGTGGGCTGGCCTGACTCCATTCCTTGCTGCCATGTGTAGCTCCAGCACTGGCTGGAGCTGTGTGCTGCTAGGCGATGTCACCTGCACAAGCCACAAATACCCTGAGCACCCACTGCCTGCTGCTGCTGACAGAGGCTGTGGCATGGGGGGGAAGAGATTGTGAGAGAGTCCCCACCTCTCCACCCCACCCAAGCTTTGCACTCCTGTCACCCACCCCCCAGGATGTGGGCTCCAGGCTCCTGCCAGCCCCAGCCTTCACCCCACCCCCACTGCTGCTTCCCTGCCTGCAGCCTGGAGCAAACGCTTCAGCAGGGGCAGAAGGAGCCACTGGAGGCTGGGGAAGTCAAGCTGGTCTCCCAGCAGCTGCAGCAGCATGCCTGCTGCGTGTGCTGGCTGGGTTGGACCCTTCTGCACAAAGGGTGGGAGTAAGGCATGCGGACTGCACAGGGTACAATTGGTGGGCACCTACAGGCCAGGTGAAGATTGCCTGGAGAGCCAGATCCAGCCCACGGGCCATATTTTGCCTACCCCTGGCCTAATAACATGCTCTCTGCAGTTCATGAAGCTTCACCCAAAACTGTCCACCAAAAAGTTTTGAGGCCTTTCATGAAGTGCATCCCTCCCTAACCCTTGGTGCTTTACTCAAGCTGGGAGCTCTCCAAGGGAGGGACCATGCCCTTTTCTGTCTGCACCAATCCCTTCCTTCATTTTCCCCATCTGGTTCATCCTCTCTTTGCGTAACCTATTCCAAAACAGTTGCACAAAATAATACACATGGCCTTTATGTGACATCTGTGCTCTCTCACATGATTCACTCTGCTTATCCGATATAGCCCTTTGTCTGGCTGCTCTGTTTAAACTGGAAGCTTTTCAGAGCTAGGAGCTGACTCTTAGAGCAAAGATGCACAAAAAAATTACCGTGAGGCAAGAGAGGGTAGTGCTGTGTCATGGTAAGACCTCTGTGCACCCTTACACCACCACTAATAAAGACAGGTAACCATGGTAGCTTGGCCCTAAGTGAAGGAGACCAAGAAAACTAACCTGTGGCATCATCTACCTGGGGGCAAGCGTGTGCTCACAGGCAAGTATCATGGAGATTCACTCTGTGAATCCCTGACCTCTTACTTCACAGTAAGTTGTGCTTGTGTGTGCCCACTCTATGCTTTTACAGATATCAGCACAAAAGGGGCCATTAGTCTCAGCTGGCCCCAGCATAATACACTTGATAATTTATGAGGCAAGCACCATACACATGATTATTTAAGACTAGCCAGGAATGGCTGATTTGCACATTTCCTGAGGTTAATCAAACTGACACTGAAAGGCAAGGCTCCATTTAGAGAGAACAAGACCAAAATCTGTGCATTCAAAGGCCTGCACATTCTGCAAGGATAGAATTCATAGTTAGATTTGCCAAGCGTCTTATCTGTCCTTTCTTTTTGCACTGCAATTTAGACAGCAGGCAACTCACAGAACATTCAGAGCAACGTGTGTACTTAAAGATCAAATCTGCTGTCATTTGCTCTTGGCCTTCTCTGCTGTATTTAAATAGTTGCTGAACATAGTAGCTGTTGCTCTAGAATAGTGGTCTCCAAAGTGAGGTGCGCAAGACGATCCACTGGGTTGCAGGAAGAAAATATTAGAACTTCTATTTATATTTATTTTATCTTTATCTCATCCTTTTTTAATTTCTATTTTTTGTGTTTTATAATGTACATAATATATTAGTACATGTATATAATTTATACTACTGTACATGTATATAATTTATAAATAAATATACATATATTGGGGGTACGTGCTCAAAAATTTTTTACTGATAGGGGTGCGTGATCAAAAAAGTTTGGAGACCACTGCTCTAGAAGACAACTGCCAGCCTACAGCCACTACTGTACAGATGATTTACCAGATTGCAAGGCAGAGCTCATGGATAGCACTGTTACCCTGTTCATCTATTTATAGCTCAAGCTAGCAATGGACAACTCTTCCACCTTTTTGCGGTGGGCAATACAGATGTTTACCTAGCAGATGGGGGAGTCCTTGAATTTACAAGTCTGGGTCTCAGAGCCAAGGGAGTAGAGAGTGGTGCTTTTACAGGTATATGGCTAGACCATTATGCCCCCTGCTCACATCCCCAAGCAGGAATGCTTCATTACAAGTTAATCTATACATTCATGTACACCTCCGAGGATAAAAGAAGGTCTAGCCCTATCCATTGTTTAGTTTCTATTGCAAAGCTATGTGATACTGAAATAGTGGGACAGGAGGGTAAATGGGGGTATGTGGAGATGCAGTGTCAGCAGATGGAAAAAGGCAAGACGAACACAAAATTGAACTACTCCAGTTAGGCAGGCAACAGTGTGCCCAACAACCGATGGAGCCCTGCACACACCTGAAAGACTAAATGGAATTAAAAACACCCAACACCAGGTATTAGCTGCACATACAAAACCCTGCTGTGCAGGCAGGCAAAGGCAATGCTTTCCCAACAGGAAATGAAGTTTAGCGGGGAGAAAAAAGAAAGGCCGACTACAGTAAGCATGAGCTAAATTCCCTAATACACCCTCACACGGGGAAAGTGCATGCAAGGACTCTGGCAGAGCACATGCATGTTCCCTATTTGGGCACCCACTAGCAGTTTCAGTACAGGGTGCTGGCTCATGAGTGGGACTCCCAGCTTTACAACTAAATCATCATAATGCAGGCTGTGGTCCAAAGGAAAAAGAAATCAATAAGGCACTTTCTTTTACTTAACGCGGATGGAATCAGACTGAGATTTTAGTGCAGTATTGATTGAGACCTTATCCAAAGAAGGCATTTATACAGATTTCCTTTCCAAACGAAAGCGGTAATAGGAAAGAGATTAATTGCAAGCTTCTGGTCTAATCAGTTAAAAGACACTGCATTAGAGAGATGCAGTGCCCCATGACTGGCTTGGCAAGACAGGGCAGCCACTAAGAGACACAGGAAGAAGCACTTAACCTCTGTGTACTTGCTGGGCGGGCTACTGCAATACAACAGATAAGGAGTGACCTCCAATATGCTCCATCTTGTAAAATAGGGCGTCTCACTCACAAGCAGAATCCTTTACCAAGGCAAAATTCATTTCATGAGCTAGTTGCATTTAAAGGGGGCACTTGGATATTACAGCAAATATTGGCATTTTCTTCTTCACAGGGTGGAAAGCAAATTACAGAAGTGTCAGTAAAAGTGGTCTCCACTGCTCTGCCCACAGAACAACAAACAGGAAGCTTCTCCTGAGAGCAGGTCTGCAGGCTTCCCTCTCTCCTCACCCTCAACACAAGAAAGCAAATGCTCTGGTAAGGAATGAGGGGCCAGTAGGGATTTAGGCTCCATATTCTGCACCTCTGGACACCTAGCAGTGTCATGCTTCAGTCCAACAAGAGGAAGAGGAAGACATCCTACTTGCTTCCAAAGGAATAGAGACAGAAGTCACTACAGAGTTCATTTCTGACATCTTGGGCAACATTCATCCCAAGACATTTGTCCTAAAAAATACTGAGACCCTCCTGAAGTACTGAGTTGCTGAAGTACCAAAAAAAAAAATTAAAAAAAAATCGAGAATTAGTTTGTGCTCCTGTCAGAGGTGGGGAACTCAGTAGGCTGAAAGTCTTGGCATTTCTCAGAGAACCTCGATCTACACACTGCTCTGCTATTATCACCTTTTTCTTCAACAGTCCTCTCCCTCATTACTCCCTGCTTTCCCACTGCCATAACAAACACCGTGTTCCTCCCTCCATCTTGATGTCTTCCACAAGTGTCATCCCCTCAGTGCCTGGGCTATTTAAGTGCAGCCACACAGCAGAAATTGTGCAGAAGTCTAGTATAATCACACCTTTCAGAGAAGCAGTCTTCAAGACAAATAGCCCGATGCTCTGAATGAACAGAAGATGGACGACAGCCATGCTGTGTGCACATGCGTATGACGTGTGTTTACTGCAGTACACCCATTACAGAACTGACAGCATCCTTTTTGAGACGGGCTTTCCTTGGCCCTCAGGAGCGCGAGTGAAGGTGATGCTATTCCAACCCTCCCCATCTCCCCAGTTCTGCATGGGCAAGGAGGCATCTCTTCAAATGCAAAAATCAGCACCTGCTAGCAGCAACTGCCAGCAGTCAGGGTTCAGATGATCTCACCATCACATCGTTGCTTCAAGTCTCGTGACAGTGGTAAAAGCAGACCTCAGTATCTATTCACAGCTTAGCTATAGCACAGCTGCACTCTCACAGGCTGCTGCTGAAACTGTGATATTTATTCGGGTGGTGGAAATATCCCCCAGCAGTCAGTTGAACACTTTGTTACTCTGAGATTCCAGACAGACCTCGCCTACAGTCAAAAAAATTTTTTTTTTTTTTTGGGGGGGGGGGGGGAAGCATTAACAGGAAAATTAGCTAAATCAATTATTTCAAATCTGTGAGTCGTTCAAAAACTGTACGTGGCCCTACCAGCAAACATCCTCCACCCCTGCCTGGGGCTTCAGATACTTCCAAATCCTTTGGCAAGCATCCTACATGTAGGCCCCAGCCTGGAGCCTTGGGGTTTGGATGCCCCCAGGTTTCACTTGCCCTCAGCCATATGGCCACAGGAGCAAGCTAGGGAGCAGACTCCCATTTCCATAAAATGGGCATAAATCCAAGATCTTCCCAGAGGAAGTGGAAGTGGGAGGTTAACTATACATCTGCCAAAGTACTACCCCTTGCCAAAAAAGCTGTTATCCCCAGTGATTAGGAAAACAACTTTAGTGGTCATGGTGTTTCCCCTTCCACACACAACCCAATTCCTCAAAGCTGCCCTCTGCACTGTGGCCTTCCCAGAGTTAAGTAGGTTAGGCAGTGATTTTAGACAATCTGTGCTCAGCTATGCTAACAGTAAGGGGAACAGAGGAGCATGATCTTTCCTCCATGATCTGAACCATGATGATACAAATTCTCTGTAGAACACATCAACTGGTCTGCTCTGCCCCCTTTTGCACCTCCAGCATAATCCTGTTGTCATATTTTTAGCCCACAGCAACAGCTGGGAGCTGAGAGAGAGAGAGATGCACTAATTCTGTCTTAGCGCGTGTAACAAGGTTTGTGTTCCAGGACAGCCATGACGTCCTGTGGTGGCCATGCAGTGTCTGCCCAGCTCCAACTCCTGGATGCCCTCCCTCTTCTTACTTGCCCACCATGCCTTTTATGCAATTACGTTATGGAGGCTGCCTAAGGGTCCCTGAGTAAACCCCAGTTCTTCTATCTGCCAGGAGGTCCCTCCCAGACCCTGCTCTGGTCTCAGCTTTGCCCCTTTTGGGTAGAATGGGTCCTCCTAAGCACCTGTGAGGCCCTAAGGCACCTGTAGCTTTAAAGTCTGTTCTGTGGGCTCCATCCTCCCAAATACCCACTCCAATGCCTCGCAGATGCTATGCTAAAATGTGCCCTTCCTGGACCTTGGGGTCCCAGCCCCAGTCCTTGCCTCTCTTGGGCTACAGGCTCCTTGGCTCCCTTGGTCTCCAGCTGTGGTCCCTGACCTTTGGTATCCCCCAGACGCTGGCCCCACTCCTAGGTCAGTTGAGCTCTCCGGGCTCCCTGGCCCCAGCCCGCTCAGGCTCAAGGTCAGGGACCACAGCCAATCTCTGGGCCTTGTACTTGCTCCTGGGCCAGTGAGACCTCCAGTCTCTCTGCTCTCTTACCCTGCTCTGGGCTATAAGCTCACCCACCCTTGTTCCCGGGCCTCTCCATTCCAAGCTTGCAGAGCTGTTTACCCCAACTCAGCTATTCAGGTAAGAAACCCGGTGCAGCTCTGTTGCTAGAAGCTCCTCTCTCTAGCCACCAGGGCTAGACTCCCTGACTAGCTCAGGCTCTGGGCTTATGTCCCTCACATTTAACCCCCTTCTGGTCAGATGTCTCCTTAACTGGCCCCTTCCACACACTTGCAGGCTGCTTCTCCCTCAGCCTCTCTCCTCTTCAAAAAAAGTGATGGGCATGCCACGTGCCCCATCACAGTGCAACCAAACAAAATTCATCCTGATAAAAAACACAAGTGCAGCACCAGGCAGATAAGTGAGAAGTGCCCCACACAAGCATCCACTGAATAGTGCTGGCCAGCATGTGAGCATCCAGCAGTGTGCTCTTCAGGGCAGATGAAACAAACAGGTGGCTCAGAAATAGCAACCCAGTGTTTGCTGACTGGCTGTGGAGGGGGATCTCACAGATGCACCAGTTTACAACAGTTATATGCTTGAGTACCTACAGAAAGAATAAATGTCACACAGGAACAGTACATGCCAGGCCAGAGCACAGAGTTTATTGCTGGCAAACAGCAAGAGGCACCAGTGAAAACCTGGGAGCTCAGACAGAGAGGAGACCACAAATACCAAATCTCAACTAACACAGAGTCAACTTAAACTCTAGCTTCCCATTATTGGAAAGGAACCCTAGAAGCCAAATACAAAGCAGTGAGCATACCATAAATAATCAGACCTAGACAGGTTACAAGGGTGGGCGGATGAGAATAGGATGGGTTTCAACACAGACAAGTGCAAGGTGATGCACCTTGGGAAGAACAACTGGCACCATACCTACAGGTTAGGGAACTCGCCTCTTGTCAGCACGGAGGCGGAAAAGGATCTTGGGGTCATCACTGACTCCAAGATGAACATGGGCCGGCAGTGTGGATGCAGTCAGGAAGGCCAACCGTACCTTGTCATGCATCCACAGATGCATCTCGAGCAGGTCCAGGGAGGTGATCCTCCCCCTCTATGCGGCACTGGTCAGGCCGCAGTTGGAGTACTGTGTCCAGTTCTGGGCGCCGCACTTCAAGAGGGATGTCGACAGCATGGAGAGGGTCCAGAGGAGGGCCACTCGCATGATCAGGGGACAGCAGGGCAGGCCCTATGAGGAGAGGCTACAGGACCTGAACCTGTTCAGCCTCCAAAAGAGAAGGCTGAGGGGGGATCTTGTGGCCTGTTATAAACTAGTCAGGGGGGATCAGGCACTGCCAGGAGTGACCAGGAATAACAGTCACAAGCTGGCAGAGGGTAGGTTTAGGTTAGATATCAGGAGGAGCTACTTCACGGTCAGGGCGGCTAGGGTCTGGAACCAGCTTCCAAGAGAAGTGGTGCAGGCTCCTGCCCTGGGGGTGTTTAAGGGGAGGTTAGATGAACACCTTGCTGGGGTCGTTTGACCCCAGTATTCTTTCCTGCCATGGCGGGGGGTCGGACTAGATGATCTCCTCAGGTCCCTTCTGACCCTAGAAACTATGTCACAGGGTGTTTCAAGAGGGCAATGGATGAGACGGGTAGATCTGTCAGAAAACTGAAGGTGGGCAAAACATGGCACTATTTAAAGCCGAACTTAATGTCTATTCTTTACAGCCTTGAGTTTGAGAGATCGCCATTTTTTATCCTGACAACAGTGGGTGAGAGAGATGCTGACCAGCCCTACACAGCATTAGCAGAGATTGCCTTGTACCAGCATATTCATTCGACTCCACCTTCCTGTGACAATAGTACTTCCAGTAATCAAATAATTTCTTCAAGCCAGCGTACTGCTTAACCTGAACAGTGAGAACAAAGCACAATAGAGAAAATGGATTTTAAGACAATGAATGTCTTGCACACATAGAAAGGGTCACAAACAAATGTTAACAATAGATTCTCCTTTAAAGGAGAAAAATGTGGGAAATCATGGCTTTTCCCTTGCAGGCTGGCAGAGTTCCAGCCTGCAAGGGGCTGCTTGGGGCCCCCCTTGCCCCACACACACTCCCCACCCCATACACCCATTCCCTGCCCCACATACTGGAGGCCTGGGGGCAGCACACTGGAGTTAGGGGCACCGGGTCAGACTGGCCATCAACGCTTCCAAATGGGTCCTGGTACCAAAAAAAACACAGAGAACCACTTATCTAAAGCAACTCCCTGGCTCAAAGAAGGACCAGCCCCAACTAGATCATTCCAGCCAGGGCTTTGTCAAACCAGGCCTTAAAATCCTCCATGGATGGAGATTCCACCACCTCTCTAGGTAACCCATTCCAGTACTTCACCATGCTTCTAGTGAAACAGTTTTTTCCCCCCAGTATCCAACCTAAACCTCCCTTGCTGCAACTTGAGACTGTTGCTCCTTATTCTGTCATCTGTCACTGAACAGTCCAGCTCCATTCTCTTTCAAACCCCTCTTTAGGTAGTTAAAGGCTGCTATTAAATCCCCTCTCATTCATCTCTTCTCCAAATTAAATAAACTCAGTCCCCTCAGCCTCTCCTCACAAGTCACGTGCCCCAGCCCTCAAACCATTTTCGTTGCTCTCTGCTAGACTCTCTCCAACTTATCTACATCCTTTCTATAGTGGGGGGTGCAAAACTGGACAGAGTACTCCAGCTGTGGCCTCACCAGTGCAGAATAATTACTTCCCCCAATCTGCTGGCAACGGTCCTACTAACACAGCTCAGTATGCCATTAGCCTTCTTAGCAACAAGGGCACACTGCTAACTCATATCCAGCCTATTGTCCACTGTAACTCCCAGGTCCTCTTCTGCAGAGCTACTGCTTACCCACTCAGTCCACAGGCTGTCAATGCATGGGATTCTTCCATCTTAAGTGCAGGACTTCGCACTTGCACTCATTGAACTTCATGAGATTTCTTTGGGCCCAATCCTCCAATTTGTCTAGGTCACTCTGAATCTGAGCCTTACTCTCCAACATATCTACTACACCCCCCAGCTTGGTGTCATCCGCAAACTTGAACAAAACCAGCTCCTGGCCCCTGGGGCACTTCACTCGATGCTGGCTGCCAACTAGACATTAAATCTGTTGAGTCCAACAATCCAGCCAACTTTCTATCCTTCTTACAGTCCATTCATTCAATCCATACTTCCTCAGCTTGCTTGCAAGAATGCTGTGGACAATGGTATCAAAAGCCTTGCCAAAGCCAAGGTATATTACATCCAACTGCTTTCCCCACACCTGTAAAACCAGTCACCTCATCATAGAAGGTAATTAGATTGATTCGGCATGACTTCCCCTGGGTGAATCTATGTTGATTGTTCCCAGTCACGTTCTCTGCCAATGGATTCTTTGAGGACTTGCTCCATGATTTTTCCAGGGACAGCAGTGTGGCTGATGGGTCTGCAATTCCCTGGATCCTCCTTTTTCCTTTTCTTAAAATATAGGCACCCTATTTGCCCTTTTCCAATTGTCTGGGACCTCTGCTCAAATCGCCACAAGTTTTCAAAGATAATGATCAGCAGCTCTGCAACCACATCAGCCACCTCCCTCAGCATACTCAGATGCACTGCATCTGGCCCCATGGACTTGTACATATCCAGCTTTTCTAAGTAGCTCCTAACCTGTTCTTTCAGCACTGAGGGCAGATCACTTTCTCCCCAAGCTGTGCTGCCCAGTGCAGTAGTCTGGGAGCTGACTTTGCCTGTGAAGATGGAGGCAAAAAAGACGTTGAATACTTCATCCTTTTCCTCCTCATCTGTTGCTAGGTTCCTCCTCTTCTGTTCAGGTCCCTGAGGGTGTCAAAGCCTGCTTTTCTGAAGTCCAGGGTCCACACTCTGCTGTTCTCCTTTCTTCCTTTTATTAGGATCCCGAACTCAATCATCTCATGGTCACTGCTGCACAATTTGCCATCTACTTCTACATCCCCCACCAATTCATCCCTGTTTATGAGCAGTAGGTCAAGAAGATCCTGGCCCCCAACTGGTCTCTCCAACACTTACATCAGGCAGTTGTCTCCAAAGCTCTCCAAAAACATCCTGGATTGCCTGCGCACTGCTGTACTGCCCTTCCGGCAGATGTCAGGGTGATTGAAGTCCCCCATGAGAACAAGGGTCTGTGATCAGGAAACTTCTGGCAATTGTCTGAAGAAAGCCTCACCTACCTCATCCTCCTGGTCTTGTGATCTATAGCACACACCCACCACAACATCATCCTTGTTGCTCTCCCCTCTAACCTTAGGCCTGTTGAAAGTACGTGGGTTATCTCAAGTTTCATACTGGAGCTCTAAGCTACCATATGGCTCTTTTACATACAGCACAACTCCTGCTCCTCTTCTCCCCTGCCTGTCCTTCCTGAACAGTTTGTACCCATCCATGACAGTGCTCCCATCATTCAAGCTATCCCACCAAGTCTGTTATCCCAGTCACGTCATAACACACATCCATCTTCCAAATCCCCAGACACCAAGCAAGGCCTGCTGTTTCCAACCCGCCAGCAGAGTCCTCTGCGGCAGCCTGTCCCAAAGGAACAGCCACTAGACAGCTACACTCCCTCCATCTCTAACCAAGGAAATCTTAACTGTTTCATATCCTTCTGGCTCCTGGTACTGGCAGTCAACTCACATTTTAATAATTACAGCATCCACATAGGCAAATTCATGCTCCTACTTGCATGCGTCGACTCCAGGGGAGGTGGTGCTCTCCACTACCTTGGGGGTCTTCAAGAGGAGGCTGGACAGATATTTGGCTGGAGTGATATGACCCTACCACCAGTTCCTGTCTGGGGTAAGGGGTCAGACCTGATGATCTGTTTAGGTCCCTTCTGACCCTAACCACTATGAAACATTTGGATGTCTACCTTGCTTGCATCCTTTGACCCTAGCTGACTTCATGCCCCTGAGGCAGGGGGCTGGACTCGATCTTCCGAGGTCCCTTCCAGCCCTTGTGTCTATGAAATCTATATCTGAAAGGAACCTAAAGATATCTGTATGCAGATTGCTGAAAATGCAATTCGGGTACAAACAGACGAGTACAAGCTGGTCCTCAATGATAGTAATGAGACAGGGTAAGTGGTCTACTCTTCTGAGACCTGGGTGTTTGGTGTACTAAATCTCACAAAGAAAATTAAGAGAAGTAGCACCAAAGACCAAAAAATTCTTGCACCCTCACCTTAAGTCGCTGATCATAGACTTAAAGGACTGATGCCCCATCTCCTCAAAGATATCTGACAGACCTTTCAAGATGATCTATTTGTACCCAGCTATTCCCAGTATACTGAAGTTGGCACCAAGTACAAGGACAACTTTGGTCAACCCACAGCGTGCATCTTACACAACAAACAAGAAACTGAAGCTGTCAAAGGTGGCTTCACAGGTACCAGCTGGATTACAGGCTGATGTAGTCTCCATAGAAATCTGATTTAATTAGCAAAGAATAGGATCCATGCAAGGACAAAACTGATAACACACTCATAAGAGAAATTAACCTTTAGCAAACACAGCTGATCCCAAAGGCACAGTTTGGTTGAGCCTACCAAAAGAGAGCAACAGGCTGGAACATGGCCAGGGTGGTTCAGCTCTTCCCTTCTAGCATTTAAGGGTTGCATAGGAAACTGGATCTTCAGCCTATGCTTATGGAGAAGGCTGCACCAAAATGATGGAAAAAAGAAGGCAAAACTCATGAAAGATAGTATACCTAAATTTAGAGTTCTGCCATTTTCAAGAGAACTGCTCTCCTGCCTACCCCGGTCAGCAGCTATTGAGGGTGTTGACAGCACATTAGGACTGGTTTGGTAGAATCTTCAAAGCTGCTGAGAAGCTGAAAAAGCAAATTAATTAGTAAAAGTATACTAGTATCCAGAGGTAGCATTAACAGAGTAGGAGTTACAGAACAGTTCACCCAAGAGCTCTTACCATGTGCCCACAGAATCCAAAGTAACCATTTCAATTCAGGACAATTTTATCCAATAAGAATATATTTCAGAGGTGAACCAAATGCCTGTGGGGCCTGATGACTTTAACACCCCTGATTTAGATCATGCAAAACTCCAGCCTGCACCATGGAAAAAAAAATGCATTGTTCAAATATAAGCCACATAAACAGCCACATGTACTTTATTAAAGCCGCTAATGATGGAAAGGCAGCTCTTATACCCTCTAGGGCAGCCTTCAAGGAAGGCCATTAGCTAATTTTCTTCCTGGACAGATGCAAATTGCACAAAGAACTACAAACCAGACACAAATCCCAAATACCTTTATAGCAGCTACTGGAAAAGAACAGCCTGTGGTTCTTTCTACAATACCATCATCACAAAGATTAAAACCCACACTTTCATTAGCACCAACACCAACTTTGGAGAGGCCTTGAGAAGGCTTCCATAAGCAGAGAGATACTGGCCAGGAGAATTAAAGCCCATGTGCCTGCTGCAGAAGTTAATAACACACTAATTGGAAAATGTTTTCTATAGATAAAGACTACATACAAACTGGATATTAGGGGCCTGACCCACCCACCTCCAAAAAATTACCAGCATCGTGTCAGATGTGATGGGCTAAATTCACATAGTAAACCCAGAGCCTCTCATTAACAAGCATGACACTTCTTGAAACTATAGGCATATTTGGTCAAGTACATGAATTACCTTGAGGTATCTGGAGGTAATTTCCCCCGATATTCCTCAACAGCCATTTACTCTAGTCACCGAGTATGGGTTTCTATAGAAAGGAGAATGCAGGAAAAAGAAGCAAGGAGAGACCCCAGGGGCTGCCTCAGGGTCAGAGTTTCCCATTAACCAGTATTAAGGCAAGGCTTCATCTGAAATCCTGAAAGGAACCAGGCTAGACAGGGTGGCAGTAAGACATCTTTTTTTAGGACACCTGTTTGGGAAGTATGTCTATATACCATTCCTAAACCACATGCATTTGTGAGGGGCTTGAGAGGGGGACAGGCAATTTAATATTATTTCTTCCCAGGATGCCTGTACCATAACCCACCCAGGGTTAATGGCGTCACTACAACCAACAAAAGGAATTATGGTACCTACTTGGCATAACGTGTGCCCCAAGAGAGAGGAATGCGATTTGAATACCATCTTATTTAACAAGTCTAGCCATTTTGAAACCAGCACAGCAGAAGCTATCTCCTGCTGGAGGGTGGTAAATATGCCCCTTGCTCCCACCCTGCACAAGTCAGCACTTCGCTAGTTTCAGAACAGGCCCTTAGGATAGCAGTACGGCACCCAATATGCTGTCTGCTAACCAAACATCATTAATTACAATGAATATGGCTTAGTTATAACAAAACCATTTGAAATGGGCTCATGATGCTGGGGCAGGCCAGGGGGAATATGCAGGTGCCTTTGGGAGGAGGTTGCACATACAACTGGGCTGTAAGAAAGTTTTCCTCATTCTGAGCATCTAACACAGGGGTGGGCAAAATGTGGCCCAGGGGCCGGATGCGGCCCGCCAGGCTGTTCTATCTGGCCCACGGGGCCCCTAAAAAATTTTGAAAATTAATATTTATCTGCCCTGGGCTGCCTGTCATGTGGCCCTCGATGGCTTGCCAAAACCCAATAAAGCAGCCCTCTGCCCAAAATAATTGCCCATGCTTGATCTAACACAAAGCAGTTTGGCAGGAACTTGTGCTGGAGGAACTTAATTCCTGATAAGATGGAGACCTGCAACTCCTGGTAAAGCAACCAGCGTTAAGGCAGTAGGAAAACGTGGAGGGAGGGAAAGGGAGAGGGAGAACACAAGCAAACCAGCCTAGAGTGGTTACCAAAGTGATCCTACCTTTCACTCAACTCCGACATAGATTTCGTAGACGTTAGGGTTGGAATGGACCTCATAAAAACAATCAGGTCCAACCCCCTGCTCAAGGGGCATCAAGTCAGCTCAAGTCAAAGGATCGTAGATAAAAAGTCCAAATGTTTCTTGAAAGTGCCCAGAGTAGGTGCTTGCACCACCTCTGGGGGGAGTCTCAGACAGTAAAGAAGTTTTCTCCTTATGTACAGCCTAAAACAGTCTTGCAGGAGTTTGTGACTGTTGGACATTGTCATCCCCTGGGGTGCTCTGGTGAACAGGTGTTCCCCCAGATCTTGATGCACACCCCGATGTACTTACAGGATGCCACCAAGTCACTCTTCAGCCTAGAGAAGCACAGGCTCAAGAGTCCCATACCTCAAAGCCTCTCTTCATAAGGCCTGTTCTCTTGCCCTCTGATGGTGTATGTGGCTCTCCTCGGGACTCTTTCAAGCTTCTTCACATCCTTCCTAAATTATGGAGCCCAGAATTGGATGCAGTTCTCCAGCTGCGGCCCCACCGAGGCCGAGTACAGCTGGAGGATGACATCCTGGGTCTCTCTTGAGATGCACTGATAGATGCAAGGCAGAGTTTTGTTCACTTTGCCAACTACGGTATCACATTGGTGGCTCATATTCATCTTATGGTCAATCATAACCCCCAAGTCTCTTTTGGTCATGGTGTTAGTGAGTGTACCACCGCCAAGCCTATAAGTGTGATGAGGGTTTAATTCCCAAGATGGAACAATTTGCATTTCTCCATATTGAATGCCATCAGGTTTTCATCCGCCCACCTTGCAAACCTATCAAGGTTGGCCTGGATCACCACCCTATTTTCTAGTGGGGACATACTTCCCCAGATTTTGGTGCTGTCCATGAACGTGGCCAGTCTGCTTTTTACACCAGTGTCCAGATCAGTTAGGGTCCGGAGCAGTGAAAGACGCACGGGTGAAAGCCCACTGTGCCCCCGCCCACCCAAAGCCCCCCAAAGACCCTCCAGCAGCCACAGAGCCCCCTGCCAACCTCCAGCACAGCCAGGGGCAAGTGGGGCCTGTGATGGGAAGGGGTTAACCCCTGAGTGAGTGGGAGGAGGCAGCTGAGTGGAGCCAGGCCCCTACTTCACCCAGCCCCCCAGGGAGCTACGCAAACAGGCTGAGCAAACAGGTGTGCTTGTCTGCTGGCTCATGAGTTAGCGTGGAGTTCGCACAGGAGGGTGCATGGGAAGGCCCAAGACCTTGCCTGCGAATCCCCCAGGGTAGATAGTCCCAGCCGTAGCCAGCCTAACAGAGGCATGACATGGATGGGCACGCGCCGAACCGTGAAGGTATCCTCGGGCTCTGTGGCCCCCCCCAGCACCTCAGAGACTGCCACCCCGATGGAGCCCATGGTCCCAGGCTCCACGCAGATGGAGCCCCTGGCTCTCGGCTGCAGGGGCTGCCTGTCGCTTTTTCAGGGTCTGGGGCCTGGGAGAATAACCACCTCTCCTTGTGCGGTCTGCTCCCTTTTGGGGCCTCTGGCGCGGCAGCTGGAGCAGCTCCAGGCCACAGTCCAGAGACTGCGTGCCATCAGGGACTGCAAGCAGGAGATAGACTCCTACTGCCAGGCCCTTCTCCCCTGGGAGCCGGAGGGTAGACCACGATCCCCCTCCAGGACAAAAGAGGACTCCAGGACCTCCCATTCTGTCCACTCAGGGGCATGGACCAAGGTGGTCAAGGGCTCTAAGGCCCGCTGCACCAAGGCCCCTCCCCTGCCAGAGCTTAGCAACAGGTACACGCCTCTTGCTGCTCCAGCAAAGCCTGCTGAGTTGCCAGCTCCCACAGGCAACACAGGCTCAACTGCAGCTACTGCCCCCACTCTCCCCAAGACAAAACGTAAGGTGTTTGTTGTGGGAGACTCTGTCCTGAGGGGGACTGAGGAGGCAATCTGTCACCCCAACCCCTTAACCTAGGAAGCCTGCTGTTTCCTGGGGGCCCGCATCTGGGACATTGTGGAGAGGATCCCTAAGCTCCTCCAGCCCACAGACTGCTATCCTATGCTGCTTATTCATGTGGACACCAATGACAGCTCAGAGCGCTCCCAGCCAGGTCATGAGGTGCTACAGGGATTTGGGAGCAGGGCTAAAGGGTCTGGGGGCACAGGTAGTGTTCTCGTCGATCCTCCCAGTCTTGGGGTATGGGCTGAGGAGGGACAGGAGGATCCACGTAGTCAACCAAAGACTGCGGCACTGGTATCACTGGGAAGGCTTTGGCTTCCATGACCACAGCCTGCTCTTTTGACAAGAGAGGCAGGAAGCTCCTGGAAAAAGATGGCCTCCACCTCTCTCCCCTGGGGAGGAGGCTCTTCTCAGCCTGGCTGGCTGACCTGCTCCACCGAGCTTTAAAACTAAGCCCGTTGGGGATGGGGGGACTACCGCCAGTGCTGGCCTGCTGAGCAACCCTTGCAAAGCCAGCAGGCCAAGGCACTTAAGGGAGCCCACCCCTGCCCCAGCCCTGGTACAATCTGTGGACAAGGCAAGAGCCCCCAAGGGGACACTTGCCTGCCTGCACACAAATGCCAGGAGCTTGGGAAACAAGCAGGAGAAGCTCGTCCTCCTGCTCAATGCAAATAATTATGATGTCATAAAAGACCTGGTGGGACTCCACCCATGACTGGACCTCAGGTATAGCTGGCTATATCCTGTACAGGAGAGATCGTGTAGATAAAAAGGGGCGGGGGTGTAGCTCTCTACGTTAAGGAAAGCTGCATGTCCCTGCAAGCTGATCTTGGCGACCAGGGTGGACAACTGGAGACCCTCTAGGTTAAAATCCGTGGGGAACACGGCACAGGGGACACAACGGTGGAAGTCTACTACAGACCTCCCACCCAAAGCCAAGAGCTTGACCAGGAGTTCGCCCGGGAACTGGCTGAGGCCGCATGCTCCAGGACCATGGTTGCCATGGGTGACTTAAATTACCCAGACATCTCATTGGAGAATCACTCAGCAAAATCTTAGCAGTCGCAAAGATTCCTCTTGTGCGTGGATGACCTCTACCTGACCCAAGAAGTCTATGGACCAACGAGAGGCAAAGCGCTGCTCGACCTGATACTGGCTACTGGGGATGACCTAATCAGCGACCTAGTGCTCGATGAGAAGCTGGGTGACAGTGACCACGAGCTGATCACCTTCAACATCCGCTGTAAAGCTGGCAAATTAGTCAGCAACATGGAAGTCCTTGACTACAGAAAAGCCAACTTTAACAAGCTCAGGAGGCTGGTCAGTGAGGCCCTAAGGGACCATGACCCCAGGGAGATGGGAGTTCAAGAAGAGTGGTTGCTCCTCAAGGGAGTGATCCTCAATGCACAAGCTAGGTCTATTCCATCTCAGAGGAAAGGCAGCAAGAGGACAGAGCAGTCCCCCTCGCTCTCCAGGGACCTAGCAGACCTCCTGAGGCTAAAAAGAAAGGCCTACAAAGGATGGAGGATGGGATTCACCTCCAAGGAGGATTATTCTGCACTGGTCCAGTCCTGCAAACCAGGAAAGCCAAAGCTTCAACCGAATTCCAACTAGCTTCGAGCATCAAGGACAATAAAAAGTCCTTTTTCAGATATGTGGGGAGCCGGAGGAAAAGCAGGGCAACATTGGACCCCTGCTGAACCAAATGGGGCAACTGACAACTGATGCCCAGGAAAAAGCCAACCTATTAAATGGACTGGCTGACACCAACATCCTAGGGCACAGCCAGAATGGGTTTGTTGTGGGTAGGTCTTGCTTGACCAATCTCATTTCCTTCTACGACCAGGT
>NW_017728917.1:19931326-19933763 GCF_001723895.1 Crocodylus porosus
CTGAACTTGATGATCTTCCAAGGTCCCTTCCAGCCCTAACGTCTATGAAATCTATGAAATCATTTATGAAAACATTAAAAAGTACAGGTCTGAGAATGGAGCCTTGGGGGACACCACTAGTCACTGAGTGTCATGTTGATTCAGTTCCATCAACTACCACTCTCTGGGTCTGATCTTGGGGCCAGTTCCCCAGCCATAAGGCTGTGGAGTAGTCAAGGCCACAGTTGCCCAATTTTTCCCTGAGGACATCATGGGACACCAGGTTAAAGACTTTTTTAAAGTCCAAATATATGACATTAACCTCTTTCCTTTTGTTTAGGTGATAGGTCACCTGGTCACAGAAGGAAGTAAGATGGTAACAAACCCATGATGGCTATCCTGCAGAACGTTGCCTTCTGTTAGTTTGTCAAGAATGGTTTCTTTGATAATTTTTTCCAAAATCTTCCCAGGGATTGAGGTCAAACTGATTGGCCTGTAGTTTCCCAGGTCTTCTTTCCCCCCCTTCCTAAAGATGGGCACCACAATGGCCCTCTCCAATCTTCAGGTACTTTGCCTGGGGGCTACAAGTTCTCGAATAGCCTGGCCAATGCTTGCACTAAAGAGTTCCTTTAGCACTCTTAGGTGCAACCTATCCAGACCAGCTGATTTATGGGGGTCTAGCTTCTCAAATTGCTCCCTCACAAGATCCACACCAATGATAGGCATATATTCCTCTTCACCTCGATCATCCCGCATCATGTTCAGCAGGGCGATGATCCCTTTGGGCATCATGTTTGGCAGGGTGGTCAGTAGTCAGCTGCCCCACCTGTTTTAGCAGGGGTCTAATGATGCCCTTGTTTTTCTTTATAACCCCCACATATCTGAAGATGGACTTTTTATTGTCCTTGATTCAAGTAGGCAGATGGAGTTCAGTTGCAGCCTTGGCTTTTCTAGTTCACTCCCTGCAGGTACGGACCAGTGCAGTATACTCCTCCTTAGTGGCGTCTCCTGTCCTCCGTCCATTAGTCGCCTCTCTTTTTAGATTTAGGAGGTTCACGAGTTCCCTGTTGAGCCAAGGGGGTTGCTGAGTCCTTTTACTACCTTCCTTGAGGGTGGGAATGGACTCTCCTTGTGCTTCTAGGATTGCTTTCTTAAGGAGCAACCACTGATCATGAACTCCCCTCCCTGTGAAATCACGGCCTATCAGGGCCCCAAGAACAAGTGTCCTGAGCTTATGAAAATCAGCTTTCCTAAAGTTGAGAAACTACTGCATTGCTGACCGACTTGCCAGCTTTGCGATGGATAGTGAAAGTGACCAACTCGTGGTCACTGTCACCCAGCTTCCCTGATTCTTAGGTTGCTGATTAGATCATCCCCTTTGGCCAGTACCAGGTCCAGCAGCACCTTGCCTCGTCGGCCCATAAACTTCTTGGGACAGGTACAGCTCATCTGTGTATGTAAGGAAGCTTGGTGACCAATTGGATTTGGCTGAGTGCTCATCCCATGAGATGTCTGGGTAATCAAAGTCCCCCATGATGACCATGCACCAAAAGCATGTAGCCTTGGCTGGTTTCCTGGTGAATTCTTGGTCAAGCTCTTGTTTCTGGTTTAGAGGTCTGTAGTAGACTCCTACCAATGTATCCCCTTCACTACGTTTCCCTTGTATTCTAACCCAAAGGGTCTCCAGTTGTCCTTCTTGAGTGTCAATCTCAGCTTATAGGGATGTGTAGCTCTTCTTCACATAGAGCTACACCTCCGCCCCTTTTTTCAGCACGATCTCTCCTGCACAGCGTATAGCCATTTATATCAGTAGTCCAGTCATAAGAGTCCCACCAGGTCTCTGTGATCCTTACGAGATCGCATCAGTTTTATTTAGCAGAAGGACCAGTTCTTTCTGTTTATTCCCCAAACTTCTAGCATTAGTGTACAGGCATGAAAGTGTGCCATTGGAGGCCCTAGGCTTCCTTGTACTCATACAGAAGCTGTGTTTCTGGGCTGGGATAGGAATGGATTCTCCTGAGCATCCTAACCTGCCGGTTTTGCAATTGATGCTTAGTGAGTTTGCTCTGGTGGTTGCCCACCCATCCCCCGGCAAGCTTAATTTAAGGCCCAGTCAAGCAAGTTAGCCATTCTGGCTGAGAAGAGCTTCTTCCCCAGTGGAGAGAGATGGCCTCCATCTCATTCCTCAGGGAAGATGCCATTCAGGTCTCTGGGGGTTTCTTATAACCAGGGTTCCCGGTTTTCCGTTTCCCACAGAAAAACAGAGAAAATCATGGATTTCCCCTTTTTATCAGAGAAAACACGGATTTCTCCTTTTGGCAGAGAAACCCACAAATTCCCTGCTTTTGCAAAGAGCTCTGCAGGCTGGCTGAGCTCCATCCTGCAAAAGCTGTTTGCACAGGGCAGGAAACCCCCAGCCTTGCCCAGAGGGGCTTGCAGGGGGGACTGGGGGCCCCTC
>NW_017728917.1:19933971-19975592 GCF_001723895.1 Crocodylus porosus
TTTTTTTTTTTTTAATCAGAGAAAACCAGGATCCCTGCTTATATACACAGCAGGATCTTTACCTACATTTTATTTCTTTTACCTTTAAAATTTAAGCACCAGGCCAGCACAAACCAATAGGAACCAGACAACTGTAAACCAAAGCTCATGAAGACCTGGGAGCTTTACGAGTCTGCTCTGCCAAAAGCAGGGTACAAGCATGCTTTTCATGCTGCAAAACCTTGATGCAGCAAGAACCTCCAGCAACTGGTCCAAAACCTTTAAGGTAATAAGAGTGTTTAATAATGAAATGGCGCTGATTTACTGTAATCCCTAGACTCAGCATAAGAAACAGGATTTGTTCTTTTATAAGATTAGAGGGTTCAACTGGATTTGCTGGGATTAAATCTGAGTGGGGAGAGGATGATTAGAGGTGGAAGAAGGCACTTCATTAGTGTCATGCGTTACAGCTGTGGAAGAAAGAGTCATGGAACCAGCCAAGTGTTCCAGCTGCTGTGTTTAATCCCCAACCTTGGTTTCATGGCTCAGAACAGCAGGTGGAAACTCCACAGTGGCAATCAGAATGGGAGGATCAGTCTGGCCAAGGGGCTCAAAGGCAGCAGAGCAGCCCTGGGACTGTCTCTCCTGCTTTCCAAGGCAGAAGACAGGAAATTAACTGCAACTCCTCCTCTTAGCTGCTAGACTGTACACGTCTTGCACAAGTTTGTGCATTTCCTTTGTTGCAGTATTGGTAGAGGTGCACTGATAGAGATTTTGGGGGCCAGTACTGATAGCCAATTTTTAAGGAGGCATGTCAGCCAATACCAATCTGATTTCTGATACAGCTGAGTGCAGCTGGTAAGTCAGTTGTGGTGGAAGAAGGGATCTTGGGAGGCAAATCAATGCCCCCCCTGCACTGAAGGAAGGAATGAGGCAGGAGCAGTTCCAGCCCACAGCTGCACCTGCTCACCCTGCCCTGTAAAGATCCGGGGGGCACACTCCCCCCCAGTGTGTGCCCCCCCAGGGCGCAAGCAGTGGCAGAAGCCAGACCCCGCCCATGCCTCCCTGATGAGCTGTGGCTCCATCCCACGCCCCGCCTGGGCAGTGGCTGCCCTCACTGTGGGGAGTGTTGATCTGCACCCCCCAGATCCCTTCCCTACCACAACGGACCTAGCAGCTGCATGCAGCTCTCCAAGTTGCTGGGCTCTGCTCCTTGCCACCTATGTGCTGTGCTGTGGCTGCATGCATGGGCATTTATCGGCCAAATTATTGGCTGCATTGGGCCAATTTCTAATGCAACCAATTTTCTTTTTATCAGTGCTAATCAAATATTAGACTGATGCATCAGTGTACCTCTAAGTACTGGTTTTGGATGTTTGCCTTTTTGCTTGCTTACTCTGTGTCCTCACCTGTCTGCAGGTACAGCACATCAGTCTGGGTGAGAGGAAAGAAATAACCAAGACAGCTATTCCCAAGTAGACCAGCCAACTGCTTCTGCCTGGGTAGGACCAACACAACACCCTGCCTGGAGAGAAGCAGTAGCACTGGGAACATGCCATCCCTCTCTGGGAATAAAGGGCTCTCCTTCTCCAGACAGTGCCTGACTGCTCCCCTGCTGATCTCTGCTGCAGAAGGAACTGAGAGAGCCTGGCTACAGAAGCCAAAGGAGTGGGAGGGAGCTGTTGTGGGAAAACCAAATGGGGAGAAACTGGGGTGTTCTACAGTTTGGGCCGTTCGCTGCCAGTCTGTCTCCATTTATGATGAATGCAGGGCTGCACCTGGCTGCTGTCCTGTTTGTACAACAGGAACCTGCTCAGACGTGGGACCACAATTTAATACTGAAGGAAACCACCGTCCCACTTGGGCTGCACAGCACCAGCCTGTGGAGAGGGAAAGGTACCAGATGCAACCTCAGACCACGGCATGAGCAAAGGCCACACCAAAGACTGGCTGGCAGCCAAATTAGCGCGCCTCAGCCTTTCAGACACCCTCGCTGCGGCACCAGAGAGGGAGTGCCAGGAGGTGGCAGCCAAGATGCTTGAAGTGTTCATTCTGGGCAGGGCTCTAGGATTTCAGCCTATTTAGGATTTCAGGGCACGAGGGGGCCAATAACTTTGCTGCACATTAAAGAGATGGGAGCTGACAGAACTGTTTAATCAACAAGGCTCTCTGAAGCAGAATGTCCGGGCTGGTGCTGGTCTCCAAACTGCCAATTCACTGCCAGGTTCATGTCACCACACAAATCTATCAGCCCCCTGGCAAGCATGTCTTGTCACGTGCAGGAGCTGGTCATCAAAGTAAAGCATAAAAGGCAGGACCACACCCGCAACTAGAGTCTGGCACTTTACTGGACAACACATGGTAGAGGGACAGGGACATAAGAGCACCAGCAGCTGGGTGGGAACTATGCACGTGCACACTCTTACCCCACAGCAGGGGGAGGTAAACCCACGGCTGCCTGGCCTCACCTTCCGCTTCACCATAACTAAGCTCAAGGGCCTCCTCCAATGCCATTAAACTAAATGTGTTCAACTTTCTGCCTGCTGTGACAATCTTGAGACCCTCCTGCTGGTTCCTTCAGGAAGCCATTAACACTCAGCAACTGCAGCTGGGCACCAGCTCTGCTATAGCACAGGCTGAAAAGCCCTCCTGTGAAGGCTCCAGACTCACAATTACGTGGATCACCCTGAAATCCAGTGGGTCTCAGGGGGTAGTGATCCAAATTTCGGCACACTGGAGCAAGGGATCGCCAAGATACAGACCCCTGAAAAACCAACCAACAGCTCTGCTTAAGGCCGACCCATTCCACTGATATTTTGAACAAAGCTGGGGATCATGCTGCGGCTGATCTGTAGGCATGCCGCTAAAACATGCCTCCACTGGGGAGGAGGGTATGGAGTTATTTTAGGGACATGTAATCTGAGTGCAGCAGATAGCTCAGAAGATGCTCATAGTAATTCAGGAAAAAAAAAACCCAAACAAACCCCAAACTAAACTGTATGCTAGCACTTGTTTAGAAGGGAGAGGCAATCAGGGGATTACCAATTACTGGAAGAGGATGAGTGGAACAGGCAGCGAGGAACATGGGGGAAGGATGAGACCCTTTAAAGGGGGCACTGCTTTGGGCAGCAGGAGGTTGAGTGGGGGAACCAGTCTGCCCCACACGCCCCTCCTCCCCAATGTGCAGTACCTGGAAGGACCCTGCCTCTTTGGGAAACCAAGCCCCGCTTCTTGTCCCCACATGAGCTGGTATGTCATCCTGCCCAAACTGCTCTCCTTCCCTTTATTTCAGCCAGGCACTGGGGACAGATATTTAATATGAACTTAAACATCTGAAAACCAGGAGATACAAAAATGAAGATTCCCTCAAGATGCATAGGCACCACCTTCCTTTGATCACACGCAAGGGAAGACCAAAATCCAGAGCTCTCCATACCACATCCACAGCCTGCCATGCTGCTCAACCTAATCCTGAACACTTAGGACAGTAGGGGCTGTAAGAAACAGCACCGTTTGGTTTCAACTTCTTTTTCGCCATTTCGAAGCACTGTCCCATTTTGTTCCATTGAAACAGTTTCACTGTTTCGACGTTTCACCCATAGGCTATAATGGGAAAGCATGAAAATGCCTACAACTTTGTCATTTCTTGCCTGATTTGGATGAAAATTGAAAGGATAGTAGCCCCATTCTGAGGGCAAGAAACCTGCAAAGTTTCAAGGAGATCGGAGCAGGGGTTTCTGAGGAACTGTACCTCAAAGTGCTGACAAGCAAAAAACTTGCGTCACTTGCTGGCAGCAGCAGCCTCCTGTCATCCTGAGCACAGATCTGGGATCCTGCACCCCCAGGAGGGCTGTGGGGTTGTGCTGAACTCCTCCTGGGGGTGCAGACCCACTGATCTGCGCTCGGGATGACAGGAGGCTGCTGCTATTGCCTGGGACAGCGCTGGGCGCAACCTGTGCAGAAGACTGGTGCTGCTGCTGGCCCCAGGTAGCAGTGGCAGCCTCCTGTCATCCCGCGTGCAGATCTGGGGGCCCATGCCCCCAGAAGGAGTCCAGCAGCACTGGGAGGGCAGGCTGAGCTCCGTGAGGCTGGCAGAGCCAGTCGGAGCACAGCCCTGTCTCTCCTCCGCCTCCTGCCACCAAGCCGCTTCGAAACTTGAAAGGTTGAGCACCCTCATTTTGTTCTGAAGCTGTTTGAAAGCCTTTTGTTTTATTTTAATTTTGCTGTTATGAGCTCGAAATGCATCAAAACAGCTTCAAAACGGGACATGTCAAAATTTTGCACAGCCCTACAGGACACCTACCCTGAAAAGAGCCGTCACAGGCAGCGTGCAGAGGCCATAGCCCTATCTGTGTCCACAGAGCGGGCAGCACTGGTACGTTCCTTGACTCTTTCTTTCCTGGCTTTTTGCAGACTGCATATCACTAAGCTCAATGCTCCAGAAAGGCACAAAGCGTAAGTGGGAAATCTTACCCCTGCATTAATAATGTTTTAATATCAGTGATGAATATCCTGGTCTAGGGAAGAAGTAAAATAGCTTCATAGATGCTAGGGTTGGAAGGGGTCTCAACAGATCATCGAGTCCGACCCCCTGCCTAGGCAGGAAGGAGTGCTGGGGTCAGATGGCTCCAGCCAGGTGCCTATCCAGCCTTCTCTTAAAGACCCCCAAGGTAGGGGAGAGCGCCATCTCCCTTGGAAGCCCATTCCAAAATTTGGCAACCCTTACCAGGAAGTTTTTCCTGATATCTAGCCTAAATCTGCTCTTTATCAGTTTGTGACCATTGTTCCTTGCTACCCCAAGAGGCACCCTAGTGAACAGAGCATCTGCAATCCCTTGCTGTGTCCCTCTAATGAATTTGTAGGTAGCCACAAGATCACCTCTCAGCCTTCTCTTGTGGAGGCTGAAGAGGTCCAGGTCCCTCAGTCTCTCCTCATAGGGCTTGTCCTGTAAGCCCCTAACCATATGAGTGGCCCTCCTCTGGACCGTCTCGAGTCTATCAACATCCTTCTTGAAGTACGGCGCCCAAAACTGAATACAGTACTCCAACTGTGGTCTGACCAATGCTGCATAAAGGGGAAGTATCACCTCCTTGGTTCTATTTGTCATGCATCTGCCGATGCATGATTAAGTGCGGTTAGCCTTGCTGATGATTTTGTCACTGACAACTCATGTTCTTAAATCAGAACTGCAGGACTAGGACACTAAGGTCAAATGTGATTCAGCCATGCAGCACTTTCAGAATCCAGCCTCCAGCTCTGAGGAATACCTGCAAAAGCAGCTCAAAACCACAAAGATGAGGCTTCTCAAATCTGGCCTATAGAAGAGATTGCCTTCCACCCCCTCCCTACCTATAGGAGCACAAGCTCCAGTCCTTTGGATAATAACTGCATGACTATCTCCGATACTGCTTTCGCTCTTGCCATTAAAGTTAACAGAGGGAACGAGCCAAAAATCAATTCCAAAAACAAATTAAAAAGAGCTGCACTTAAGCCAGAACAGGTGATTCTGGGGCAGGCACAAACTTCATTAAAGATGGAAAACTTCCAGGAACTCTGCTTTCTTGATGTCAACAGGAAACGAGCTCTCAGCTCCAATAGCTTTGATTCTGCAGAGCTGAAGAAAATCCTCAGGCTTATGTGTTAAGCAGTTTAAAAAATCTGCGTGCTCATCATTCCCATCTAAGGTCCAAGATTTTACTATAATCATTCTCTTTATGTGCAGAAAGAATGAGAATTTCTGTGACACCTGAACCCTGGCTGTGGGTACAGAAATATTTTTAGAAGCTCAACAACTTCTATAGAGCACCCAAGACCAACCTGAGTGCTTCTCTCAGCTGCAGTCCTAAGAACAACCCCAAGCCAAAGCACTACATGGTCTATATCCAACAGAGATCAAGGGAGATTTGTGCGCTAGGCGCACCATACTTTTCCTCTGCTCAGAGGCCAAGCGGTCCCTTCATTCTTCCACAGAATGAAATGAACATCCTCAACCACGCTCCAAAGACTGCAAAGACCTCAAAACTAAGTCAACTCAAAAAGATTAAAGGAGGTACCACCACATCAGAGCTCAAAGCCATCAGGGCTTGCATTTGTGGGAGCACTGGGGTACAGTCAGTTGGATGCTGCTGAGTGCTCATACTCTTGGTTGGATGGAGTGCTAGTACTTTGATGAAGGATGCCAAGCTACAGGTCCTTTTATTTTCTGCTTATAAATCTAAGGTAGGAAACAGAAGGGCATTACATTCATCAGGATTTCTTTACCACCCTCAAGTCAACTTTACTGCCGTTTTGCCCTTCACTGAGCCAGCCTACCTCTGGGCTTCCCCTCCTGCTCTCTACCTCTATGCAAGTCTCTGAACTCTGCTGTTCTTCATTTTGTGCTTGTACCATGGACTCCTGCACTGTTTGCTCCCCATCCCCACTCCAGTAAATTCCACTGGTGCAAGATCTAGAGCAACATTTTGTTACCACTCCACTCCCAGATCTCCTACTCTGTTCAATGACATGCACAGCTCTATTTCCCCATGAGTCATCCACTCCCTGTCCCTCCCCATAGTCAACTCAACAGCTGCGTTGAAAGGAATCTGCCTTCCTCAACAGTGGTTCTCTCCCCTTCTGTGCAGGTGTATTATCATACAGAGACAGGCACTTCCTACCCCAGACTCAAGTGGGAATCTTTGAATCCAGGTTAACACACTCTCTCCTTTCCTCTCCCTTCCAGTCACAGATCTGAAATCCTCGGTATTTTCACTACGACTAATCGAGAGCAGATTCTGCAATGTTATCCTGAAATACAAACTTACTTTGTTACTCCCAGACGCTACATGAATTTTGGGCTGATGAAAGACTCCAAGTTGGCCATGGTGGAGACTGAAACCAACCCCTTTGAGCAGACAGCAAAAGTCAGGGCAGAGCAAGCCTGGTCCATGTGGTAACAACAAAATACACCTCCCCCTTGGCCTGAGGGTTGAAGGGGAGTTGGGTTCTGTGACCATTCAATCTTAGGCTTCTCTCCTGAGGGGATCATGAAGTTTGCCAATCCATCCACACACATGCAACAGCCACCTCTACAGTAACACTGACTCTCTGTGCCTTTATACCCAACCCTACATGACCTGAACTTCCCTGCCCCCCACCACCCCAACATCCCTGGACCTACTCCCTGCTAAAACACATTACTTGAACTCAACTGCTGGCAGCAAAGCTTCAAAAGGTACCTGAAACTCCTCCGCCAACACCAGGGCCTCCTTTTTGCCAGCAGCAGCCCCACTCTTGATCAGCAGCTGGCAAAAAGCATGTGCAAGCACTCCAGTGCTGTCTGCTGACTGGCATGGCCCCTCTCACAATCAGTGCCTTCCCAGGGTGCATTTCACACCCTGGTGGCACGGATGCTGCAGTGAAGCCACCAAAAACACCTGGCCGCCAAAAGCCTGGTAGTGGCAGCTGCTGCCAAGACTTGCACCAGCAGAGACAGGTGAGGAGATACAAGGCCTCAGCCATTTTTGACTCCTTCAGGCCCTTCTAAGGCACACCCTTCATCTTACCTTTCCATGATCTCCACTGCCTCCAACTCCCTCCCCTATATAAGAAGCACAGGGCACATTTTAAACCACAAGGCACTAGCCAGCACGGAAAGGGCAGCTGGCACATCCACACAAGGGACAAGTGAAAAGCTTTTTCTATGTGGGAGCTAAGCTACCAATTCCCAAGCCCAAGGACTGCCCTTTCAATTTTTGTCTCTAACTCCCTTGTGCTCAAAGATCAGTTGCCAGCCATAGACAAAGTGTAGACCAGTGCAGTGTCACCCAAGGGCTCCTCTTTCCTGCAGAGTACTTGCAGTGCTGCTCCCATGCACATGTACAGCCCCTCCTTACCTCAGGGATGGAGACACTTGCTTCAAGCTGTCAGGGGTGTGAGGTAGAGCTTAAACTGACACCACCTGTCAGCTGCTAACAACTCCTCCATGCAGCTCCTGGTACTCTGAAAGCAAGCACAGGCCTGTTGGAGCTATGCTAGCTTGAAAGGCATTATGTCAAACATAACAACCCTGCAATGAAGACATCCTCTGAATCTACAGGGAGACCAATCCAATTGCAGGCTGCTGCTTTGAGGAAAGAGACCTAGCATGCCTGTTTTACAACAGCTATTCACATCCTCCAGGATAGCCATGAGACTCAAGAATCACAATCATGTCAAACAGCTCCTGCCGGCTCCCACCCGTCAGAGGCACTGGAAAGAGAGAGGCAGGAGCTGGGAGATGTAGAGGGAGGACTCGCACAAGGCAAACAGGAGCAGCAGAAACCCCTTTCCATGGCCTGGCAGCTCTGGAGAAGCAGGGTAGAGCACTAAATGTACGTGCCCCTGATTCCTCAACAGGATACTCTGGAAAAGGGAACGGCAACAGAAAGCTTCTTTCATCCACTGTGGACAGTACTTAATGTTTAATAAAAAAAACCTCCTTCCTGAGTACTGGGTATGTAATTAAGCTGAAGCATCTTGTCCTCTCCAACCCCCTGCAGTGTTCTGGCAGGGACCACATGTGTGCTTCAAGCATTCTTGTGCTCATATTGAAAGCTCTCCATCCACAAAAAACCCAGGATTGAGATTCCCCCATTGAGAGAAAGAATGAGTCATGTCACATACAGGCATCAGTGCTTGAACAACTCCGGCTGCTGTATATGGGAATATAGTTCACCTCCAACCCCTACCCCCAAAGCTTTTGCCTGTGCACTCCTCTACTCTTGCGGGAATCTCTCTGGTTTTGACCAAGGAGCCGGGCTTCAGGAGGAGGATTTTTTGGCTGTCCTACTGAAAACAGAAGCTGGAACCCTGCAGGATGAAGCTCTAGAACCAGTTACACTTGACTTCATGGGAGTACTCCTGGAAAGAGACTGACTTTTTAATGGAGAGGGACTCAACAGGGGAAAAAGGGAGGCGGAACCCAAAGCCACAGCCAGTCTCATCCAAGGGACTGCTTTGGGATGAGCAGCTATGCTCGCAAGCAAGGCTGCCCAGCGCTGGAATCCTGCTCAAGAAGCACTTACAGATGGCACGTCACTAGGAATATAGCTGCCTCCTCCACACACAGACGCATATCTGACGCACGTCCATCATTGACATGGACCTTTTTTGCAGGGGCAACAAAACTAAGAAACTCTGGACCTGTGTGCCTAAGCATCATGAAGCCTTGACAGCAGGAGAAAAAAAAACCCTTCCCCACAACAAAGGGAGAACTGATGTCTATTATCGAGGATGTGAGCAGCCAGGAGCTAACTAGTCCTAAGTTAAGGTTAGCATTCACAACCTCTCCAGGACAGGAGCCAACCTACGTATGTTGAGACCAGCATGCAACACTGCACAGCCATGAGCTGTGAGAAGGATCTGCATGGCAAACTAATGGTTCTGCCTTTCACAGCCTAGGTACAAAACACAAGGATGTTTGGGGACAAGAAGTCCAGCCACCACTGCTGGCCCAAGAACTACAACTTCTGATACGTGGGGGCACATGTGTCCTTGGAGTGGAACATGCACATGTGGATGAGCACTCAAGGGATAACTGGGAAGCAGCAGAAAGCTCCTTTGTGGGCCATCTGGTAATTTTTCAATCACTACATGTTTTATTACATCCCTTTCCCCAACCCTTCAATTAGAAATACTTTGGAGCCAAGAACCAGCCATGGGCATCTCCAAGTCACCACAATCCTCTCTTGGACAAGGAAAAAACAAAACATTTGAAATCACTGCCAACAAAAAGACAACGTGAACCTTGAAGCAGTGACTTCCTGAGAAAGGAGAGGCAGCCTGAAATTACCTAGTCCACCCATAGTCCAATGGTTTGATTTTCTCTCTTTTTTTTTTTTCTTGTTTTTTAAGCTGACTACACCAAAATATTAAAAGGAATCAGCAGTTCCTACCCTCCCATCACTCATGTGTAGTTCCCATCTTAGCAGCATGAGACTAAGAAATGGACACATGGAAATGGCTGCAACCCTACTAGCACAACAGTGCAGCAACAGTGTTCACATACTGAACCAAGTCTCTAAAAAAAACAAAAAACCTGCAGGTCAAGTGTTCAGTCCCAAAGGGATTTTAGGTGCTGTTTCAAGATGCCAGAAAAAAAAAAAAAAAAAAAAGAGGGAAAAAATGCTCTTAATGGCTCATTCAATATATTCCATTACTAAAGATCCAAGTCTTTTGTCATTATTTATTACAGAAGGGGAAGAAATGGCATCTTTTTATGCAAGCCCACAAGCTAGGAGGAAGGAAGAGTCCATGGAAAGCATGAACTTCATCTCTTTTCCAAAAAAGCCTTACTGCCAGCAGATTGCTTCCCCTTCCAGCTTGTCCTCTACCCCAAAGGCGAACAATCAGCAGCATTTTGTTCCCTAACAAGAACAGTATGTTAACAGTAGGTTAACCTTGGTAACAGCAACTCCATCCACTTCAGGGGTAAGTTCCCAGCAACTTCTGACAGAGATAAAGCTGCTGCGTGCAGAGGTTTAACAACAACCAACCATAAACATGGCAATCAGCAAGTGTGAATTGCAATTTGTAACCTAATGTCAGTGGATCAGTTTCCACAGCGAGTTTTGCCACATTTGTTTCAAACAGTCACTGTGTACAGGGAACAAGTGAGACGTTTCAATGGCATTTGGACTCCATCTGCAACAAAAAGGCACTGTGCAGCACACACTACTGCAAACAGATCTGATGGGAAACAACAAAACCCACTATGCGGAGGTAGATTTGTCAGAGCCTGAGAATCAGCCGATCCCCAAGCTGACAGCAAACATTCCTGGACCCTCGCAACAGACACCAGCACACAAAATGCATCTTGTGGCAAAATAAATTACAGAACGGGAATTGCTACTGCCAAGAAAGGTTTCAGTTTAAGCTCCTCTCCCTGGAACAAATGTTCAGCACAAGCTTTTAAATTTAAAATCTTTGTACACGAAGCTCTAATAGAGTCCGTGGCTCATAAAATGTAGGTTATGTCAGTGATCACATCAGACTCCAGGGTCTCTGAACTCTTATTTTTCCACAGACAGTATAGTGCCATAGTTGTGTATTGAGGCTATTTGTATTTCTTTTTCTAATAATACCCCTTATGGAATCGATCCTTTTACCAGTGCTCAGACTGACAGCTCAGCCGCTGAATACATAATCCAGGGTAGGAATGACATGAAGTTTAAATCCTTCATCAGGGAGTGAGCCAAGATATTAAAAATTCTATTTATTTTTATTTACATCCAAGCTGTGCTGAAAGGGGAAGAGAAAGGAGAGGCTGCTCCTCTGAACAGAAGCAGAGATCTACAAGCAATAATGGTAACAAACAGATTCAGCTGTTTTACAAACTTCAACCCCTGACAGATGAAGCACTTGTTTTACAGCTTGAGTCATGTTCCCCCCCTCAGCCATCATGGGCATAAATATGCCTGGATGTTCTCAGGCCAGCAAGTGACTAGAATATCTCTGCAACTGTAAGCCTTTGTTAGCTTGCAGTCTGCCTTACCAGGCCCTGTTGCAAATAGCACAAGAGGTTTAAGCGTGGGAGTGCCTGCATGGCCTTGTTTCTCCATTCCCAACAGATTCTTGAGTTTTTAAGCTTTGTTCCACTGCCACCCACCTGAAGGGAAGCCCCCTTACATCCCTTTGCCCGATCTCTAAAGGTTGCATCAGTTCTTTATGCCCACTCACACTCAGCAATTACCCCAACACTCATGTTTCCCATAAACTTCTAGTTTGTCAGGTTTGGATTCAAGATCTTTCTCCCTCATAGCATAGCCACTGAACCAAGGTGACCCAAACTGTCATGGAACCAAGCGCTGAAAGGGATGAATAATTAATTATAAGCAAAAAGAGACATAAGCTTGGAGACCAAAGTTCACGTTGAAAAGATATCAGCCAATTTCCCTCCCAGGCTCAGGGAAGATGTACAAAGCTGCATCACCCGAGGTAGACAGGGAACAAGAATGGTCTTCTGAAGACTCAGCTCATAGCTACTGTGGGAGCAAGATACTGGATCTGATGGACCAAATGTACAATAAATCCTATTTGGTGACTGCATTTAAGGAACTTCTCTTTTTGTCATAATAGAAACATGTCTGTACTGCTGTACCACCAGCGATGGTTAAGAGGAGTAATTCTAAGAAGTTCTGATGACAGTGAACGTTGTCCAACTCAACACCTTTTACTGGAGCATCAATGGTTTTCAAAGCATTAATTTAGCCTCAACCCTGTTGTGAAGCAGGTCAGGAACATCCCCATTCAAACAAGGGATGCTCACCACATGACAACAGAAGTAGTTCAAACCAAGTCATACCACCGGGTCTGTGGTGGAGTGGTGAACAGAATCCCGGACACCTGCATGTTCAGCACAAGGGTGCAGGCAAAAAGCACGAGCTAATCCCGGACAACGGTACAGACCATGCCCAAGAAGGTAATGGGCTAAGAGAGGACTTCCGTGCTTGCTCTTCACCAGAGAGAACACACTCCAAGGACATCCCTTAGTCTGCTCAATCCAGAGATGTTCTCAGGGGGAAAACAGTAAGTTTGCCATCTCATTACAACCGGTCATTTGCTTGGCTAGAACAGAAGACACCTTACAATAGACACACGCTGCACACCGTTCAGTAGCTTCAGCTGGTGTCTTGATGAAATGCATCTAAGGCCTAGTCCAAGTAGCACAAGCCTGATCAGTTACAACTAAAGAACTCAGGGACAATTAGCCAAAAGAATTAGATACCAGGGCTCCAGTCCAAGCAGGTGCTATGAGGCACTCTCTCAAATGCACTACCCAGACATGATGGGTCAGCTGAGAAAACAAGTCACACAAGAAACCCACTACATCTCCTGTACCCAGAACCCTCTATGCTAGAATTAGTGTCCCAGAGGCCTAAGGGAAGCAGCCGCAGCAGGCGGCCTTCACTTTGAATCTTGCTTCCGCATCACCTTGACATTCCTCTTTCCTCCCCATCACAGCAACTTCAGCAAAGGCAACAGAACCACACTAGTTAGGATCAAAGCACATGCTTATACCTATAAAGGGAAGCTACACGCCCACCTGGAAGCAGCATCCGAGCCTTAAATCAGTTAAAATGTGCAGTTCTCAGAACCGAGCAAACACATTGGGATCATCAGATCCCACCCAGTTACAACCATCACAGGCATGCCTCATCTTCCAGCAGTAACAAGCATGTCCTTTGGGCCACCAATGCAGCTCACAAAAGGGAATCAAGGGCACAAGGCAGGTTTTATCTGATTCAAAAATGCCTAATTATTTTTTTTTTGATCAAAAGTGCCATAAGTGAGAAAAGCCAAATCTTAGCACTCAAAAAAAAATGGCTAAAGATCATTAGCATCTTTCTTCTCTAATCATTCCAAATTATGAAACATCCCAGAACTTCTGGCGAAAATACCCAGTCTTTAGCTACAGTAATTGGAACTGATTACAATTCCCCTGACTGAGTAATTCAGTTTCAAGAGTAAAATTTCTTCTCTAAGCATTAGCAGCCCTGATATGATACCATCACTGCTGCTCTGACAGCCTGAAGAAAAATGCCTCTTTTCCTCTCAGTTTCTGGTAAGTGCTGAAAAGTGCAGCCTCAGCTGTAAATCACTACCAGCTGCTTATTCTCAAAAATAAATCTTTATTTTTAGCATAAGTGCCTATTCAGGACCAGTGTGAATGTCCCGATTAGGCACAGACACCCATTAAAAAGCCTGTCGCATCTCAAACTGGCGCCACCAAGAAGCTATTTGAGTTCCACAGAAATTTCCCTGATTTTGACAACAGATTGCACTGATACATTTATCTGAAATGCTTGAGTGCAAGGGGGCCATAAGGGAGGCTCTGCCCGTTTGAAGGGAACACTGCACCATACACACATGGTGAAACCCAGAACCCACCGAGGCCAATGGCAAAATTCATATTGGCTTCATGGGACAAGACGGGGAATTTCCCCATGGGTTTAATTCCTAAGTGACCATGTAGACCAGTGGCTCTCGATCTTGTTGGGCCATTACCCAATTCCAGGGAGTGCTCATGACCCAACTTTTAATCAGCTTCAACAGTGCACAATCCAAGCCTGTCTGAAGTAACAGTGTCTGACTGTGGGGCCCACAATCCCACCCATAAGTGCCATGGTCTTCCTCAAGATATGGCACCCAGTTGGGGAACTGCTGGTTTAAAGTCTTGAGAGAATGCTCTTCTATAAAATGCTTGCGCCTCAATGACCGACATGCCCTGGAAGTACCCAGTACTTGCTTCCTCAAAAATAGTAGACCCCTAAATCCAGCTTAGGGTCTAGTGTGCAACACTACATTTTTCTAATGCCTATAATTTCATGTTCCTCTTGCTGTCACTCTGCCTTCCTTCTGCATATGTTCTTCAATCACTTGTCATCTCAATCTTAGTAGGGCTTTTGGGACAGACACAAGATGGTACCTAAGCAGAGTACCAATCCTGTCACAGACATTAATATTGCCAATTATGAGGACAAGGAATTCCCTTCTGCTGGGGAACAGCACAAAATCTGAATTCTGATCATCTTTGCTGGTAGTAGAAAGCACCAGTAGCTAGGTCATCCTCTCCCAGGAATATGAACAAACTAGGCTTGTTGTAACACATCTGCCTCTATCCCAGACAGCAAAAGCAAATCTCACAGACAACTCACAGGCTATGTTGCACAGTCTCTTGGTTATTTACCTATTTATTCTTGTATCCAAGACACTGCTTAACTAAAACCTTCTAGCTGCCTCGATCCTATCTCCTTTCCAAATAGGCAGCCCAAACTTTTTAAATCACTGTCAAACACAACCACTGTCCTACCCCAACTGCTGTTGCTTTTCTCTGAACCTCTGGAAGATTGGAGACCCAAACTAAATGTAACATTTGAGGTAAGGATGCGTCAAATGCTTCTGATAATGCTATTACAGTAATTTCTATTTCACTTAATATAATTTCACTTAATATAGCCCTCCAGCTTATTTACCATTTTGGGAAAGCTGTGTAATAGAATAAATGGCTCCCAATTCAGAAAGAAATGTCTCCACTTCAATCAGCCACTTATTTTTGATAAATCCCAATCCATCAACAGGCCAGTGTTTTATATGACTGTCATGCTCTCCTCAAAGGATAATATAATATTAATACTGTAGGGATTTTTTTAAGGGTTGAATAGGGGCTAGGGCACTCCAAGGCGTGGGCCACAGAGGCAAAGCAAAATTGCATTTTAAAGTAGTTGGTCACCACCTCAGTAGTGAATAAGAGATTACCAGCGGAGTGTAAATAAGTCAGAAAGACCCTGAAAATGAAAACAAGTAGCTCATGTTTGCCATGTCAGAGGGTGGAGCATATGGATAGACACAAGGAAAAGGGAGACAGGGACAGAATATTGAGCACGGAAAAGTATCTTTACAGAAGCATTCTGGAAGCACCCCTCTGGATATGGATAAAGGCAAAACTATCTGTCAAGGCCAGAGAACAGAACAGTGCAGGCATTGAGATGATGAGAGCTGGGGCAAAAGTTTTAGCTGCATCAAGGTACAGGGAAAGCTGAATTGGAAAGAACAAAGTAGGTCATTTCACAGAGACAGCTCAGCTGGGTGTACCTAGTAAGAAGTCAGAGGTGGGGATTAGATCCAGGTTCCAGACAAACAGCACACAGAACAATGGTACTAACTGCAATCAAGGAAAAAGCAGGAAGGCAAGTCTCAGTTCCGTCTAGCAGTCTTGGGCTTGAGCTGACTGCCAGGCACAGATCAGACTTTAGAGAAGAGTGCAAGAATAGAAGTGAAAAGCATGGAAACAAGCCTACAACCTAGCACCAGGAGAAAGGGAAGACGAGGCTGGGCTTACAATAAACATGACATTTTCAATACTGATGGCCTGTAAGTAACAGAAAGACTAAGAGACAGGAAGTTCATGCTGAAAGGAGGCAGGGGGAATACCGCACTAGAGAGATAAGAGACAACAGTGTTTAGTGAAGACCAAGCAAAGTCAATGGGCCTATGGTGAGTGGGAAAAGTCAGCCAGGACTGCGGGTCAAATGGGAGAGCAACACAGAAGCTACCATCACTGAGAGGGAACAGAGAAGTCCATAAGGAGGAGGGCACCCTGGGAGACTAATTTCAAAAGGAGAAGATAAACAGGGAGAAACTGGGTGGGCAGCAAGTGAAGCAGAGAAGAGAGAAGAATCAGACATAGCGTTGTGCAGAACACTCAAAGCCAGAACATGGCAAGTTTTACACTCCAGACATGCCAAATTGTCAAGAGGCACCCATACCTGGGGTAGGCAGGGCTGCACCCAACTCAGACACTTCAGTCACGCATGACAGGAGAAAGGAGCTGTAGCCAACGACAGACGGAAAAATGCCAGTTGCTACACACAGCATCAAGGACCATTGAACAGAAAGATTCTCTCCGTTTAAGATTTCCCTTTCCTCTTTAAACTCTCCACGCAGGAAGCTGCAAGAACCTCTCATTTTCTAGGGAAGAAAGGGCTCCGATAATCCTGCCAGGATTCAAACTTAAGCTTGCCAGTAGTCTAAGGTAGGGATAGCAAAGATCTGGCCCTCAAGCCCCAAACCTTTTCAAGTTCTGGCTTCCAGCCTTTAACAGGAGTCCTATCACCCAGCTTGCAGTGCTTCCAGCAGGTCCTGGACCAACTAGCCCATGTACACCAGCTCTGGACCTGGTCTTGTGCATCACATGTAGGACTGGTCCGGGGCACACACTGCACGTGGCCTGATGAGTTTGATACTCCTGGTCTATAGGTTTCTGAACTAACGTTTAAATCACTGTTCATCCCCTGGGGCTACAGAAGGGGCTACTAAGAAAATGGAGTGGCAGCAGCTTCTCTTCGTTTCACTTGCCAACAAATAGATTGAAGCCTTGCAAACTGCAGTGGGTCAAAATGGATAAATTTCTGGCCTCACTGTCTACAACGCTGCCAGTGTTGCCGTCATCGTCCCTGCTGCCGGAAACCAAGCAGGGCTTGTGCTGTTGCAGCACAGCCAAAACCTTGACAGTCTGGAAGCCAGAATTTGGAACAACTCCAGATCCCCATTAAGTAATTACATGTCTTACCATTATGATGATAACATATGAGCTATTTAACCCAATGAAAGGACCCTTCTTATTTGCTATACTCAGCTTTGTCCTCTATTCAGCAGCCATTCTCCTAACACAGAATAGCCCCCTCCCAAAGAAGTTTTTTTTTTTTTTTTTTTTTTAATTGAATGTTTTACTACTTCATATAAAAACTCCAAAAGACCCATCAGCTGCAATGAATGGCTCTGCCTTGGACAGAACACCCAGGCTTCAATATAACCTCCACATTTCTGCCATTCACAAACCGCTTAAAAGCCACACCCCAGCCATTTGAGACAAAAAAGCCAAAGCTTTCTGCTGACTGGGTAGTCAGGAACCATGACACTCCCTTGCTGATGATTTCACTATGGCAGCTTTTGCCTGGCATGAGCTATTAGCAGCATCTGTTTCTGCTATGTCAATATCTACAGGCAATTATCTTGTCTGCTGGTACTGGACGCCTCAGTGTTGGGTATACATTCTCACTTGTCTCATCAGCAGCACCTGTTAGCTTCAGAGTTTGTTGCAGTTTTGCTTGCTAACATAGCAGAGCTCAGGGGCTGCCAGCTTCATTGCTTGAAACCTTATTTGCAGAAGTTTCAAATAGTCTGAAGCTCCAGAGGGCAACATTCAAGCAAGCAATGTTTTCTCTCCTTGCTCTTGTGCAAAAGCAGGACTGGAGCCTGTATTTTTCTCACGTTTCTTGCACACCTATCAAGCTGGTTCCACCCCCCTGAATTTAAGATGACATTTTTTTCTCATTAAGCAGTCCACAATTGGGAGGTATGTGAGCTTCAGTGACATGCTGTCTCATAAGCTTGTGGGTAAGCTCAGATCTGCTGCATCCTCTGCACCTTGCTAAACAAACAAACAAACAATCTCATCCTCACTTAGAACCAGGGCTGAAAAGGCCCTTGTGAGGTCTAGTCCAACGCCCTGCTAGAGGCAGGATCATCCCTGTCGAAACCAGTCTAGACAAGTGCTTGTCTGATCCTGTTCTGAAAACCTCTACAAACCCTCTCACACAACTACCTGGCACAATGCTCAAAACACTAAAAATGCCCTTTAATTGCCACAATAAAGCAAAGGGACAACAGCACAGTCAAAGACAAGTAGTAGTTAGTAAAATGCATGCAAAGGGAGAAAAGGAACAGGAACATGTACCCTACTATAAAGGAAGGCAAAAACCCCATGCCAGTCTGCCACGAGGTAAAACCCCTTCCTGATCCTGGATGTGACAAATCAGTGTGACCTTGTGGGGAGCAGCAAGGCCTCTAGGTTTTAGAAGTTAAGACTGAAGGCTGAAGATATGTCCAAAGCAAGTTTGCCTGCTTGTACATTTAATTTGACTCGTTTAATGGCAATGCTGTTTAAGATGCTAGCTTTCAAGCATTTCTAAATGGAAGACACCAGCCACCTTGAGACTTCATGGCTGAACACAGTTAGCATGAGAAGTTTAGATGAATACCTGGTACAGGATTGCATGTTCTTCGCAAAGAAGCCAAAGAACAACCTTCCCACTTGTATTAAAAATGAGCTGACTTGCATAAGACAAGAAAGTTTTACTAAGGTTGATAGCACCAGGGTGAATTCACTAGGTCTCTGCAAAGGTTTCCACTTTGATACTTACTAATTTAATTGCCTTATTATGAGTAACTTTCAGATTCTTCTGGGAATCCTTACCAGGAAAGGAGAATAGCTTCTTTGGGCTGAGACACGTTGTTTACCTGGCTGCACTAGTAAGGAGTCTGCTGCCTTGTTTTTGCAACAGTGACTCCCATCGAAGACATGCTGTCTCCCACCACTCCAAATGCTCTGTCAATAACCACTAATGGTGTTGTTCTTGCAGTGATCATGGCAACGCTAATTACTGCTCCACACATTGTCACTAATTATTATTAATATCCTTATTAAACAGCAATGGGATGGAAGCTGTTTCCAGGCTCATCTGGATGCTGCAAGAGACTGTTTAAAGCAACGTTTCAGTCAGAGAATTTTTCCACCTCCCCCACAAGTCAAATAAGCTACTTGGTTTTGTACGGAATAGCAAACCATAACTCCTGCCAGCTTTGAGAAGTGGATGGGAAAGCACTGAGGCAGTCAGTGCACATTGAGCACTGTAATAACTGCAGACCAGCACAATGAATTCTACTGCCTCATGTAGCATCAGCACAATCACCTGTCCAGAGCATTTATCGTCAAGAACAGAGGAAGCAGAAAAAGCCCAGATTTATTTCCCACTAAAAGGATTAAATGATGATTAAGAAAAATGTATTTCAGCGAAAGGAGAAGGAACATGAATCCCAGAATCCTTTACTACAGTCTCTTTTTTATCATAAGCCTACTTTATGATGCTTAATATTAATAAAGTGTTACTTTACCCCCAATACTGTATTTTGTGTTGCAACTGCAAATTATGGTCTGAAAATACATTGCAGGAAAAACTGGAGGGGACAGGAGGAAGATGTTTTCAAATGACATTTTCAACTAGAGTATTAGTGAGGCAGATAAATATAGGAAGATTCTAAAGGCAAAAGCTACAGCAGAGGTTTTCTCCACCAAGAATGATAAGCCCACAAGGAGGGAGAGTGCAGATGAAAGGGCTGTAGAAAAAAAATGCAGGCACATATCCAGACCAAGTCCACATTTGATTTTAAAAACCTACCCTTTTCAATCAGGGCTTTTGCCATTAAACACCTTAAGCTCTCATTCTACAGCAATTACATGCAAGTCAGCCCACTGATGCCAGACTGTTCTCTTGCACAAAGCCTGAAGGACAGGGTTCTTATCTGAGAACAAAGGTAGTTGGAATAAGAAGCCTGTACAGTTAATAGGCCACTGCAGACTGACACTGTGAAGCACCACCAGAGAAGACAGTGTCCTTCCTGCAACACTGAGTGTTCTGAAAGAAATTCAGTCACACCATTTACAAACAGACCATTCAACCAGAAGACTGGAGACATCTGAAGGAGATCTTCCATGAGCCAGAATAAAAACATTCATTGAAACTCTGGCATATACTTTCTCAGAGACTCCCAAACAGAGAGGCTCACAACATTTGTGCATACTTTTGTGCAAAAATTACCTATGCTGCTTATGGAAGAGGGGGGCAGGGGGTTCTGCCCGCTTATATGGCAGACGCCATTTCAAACCATGGCACTGGAAGAATCACAATCTCAATGCAGCCTATACACAAAACAAGGTTAGGTTTTTATTCCAGAATCTAGGTTCTCCCCTGAAACACAGCCGTGCAACACGCCAGCAGACTAAAAGCTTTATTCTTTTCCAGCTCGGTCATAAGTGTAGGGTTCATTCTTGCAGTTGCGACGGCTGCGTGCGCTCTCCTCGCTCCGACTCCTCTAAGGAGCACAGCAGTTGGTTCCGACTCGATGTAATGATGGATGCCGCCAACTCCTCTATAATTATTGTCGCTGCTGTCACAGCTGGCGCTTCTGGCTTCAGTGCTAGGACAGGCCTGTTATTACACCCACTGTGTTATTCTCAGCAAGAGAGGAATGGGTGCATTTAGTGATTGTCCCCCAAGCCTCCTTGCTTACCACCAATAGCGCAGAGCTGTGATGAGTCGTGGACCCCCTGGCAATCCACGGAGCGACAGCTCCAGCACAGGGGTGCAATGTCCGCCACAGCAAAGGGGCAATCCCGGCCAACCACCTGCACGCAGGCAACAGCCAAGAAGGCCCCACAACAACATCCACTACCTCCCCCCTTCGCCTCCTACCCCTCAGCCCCGGCCCAGCCCCACGGGCAAGGGGCAAGTGCATGACCCCAAGCCCCCGAAACTGGATCTGCCTGACCCACGACCTCCAAAGTCAAGGGTCAGCCCTCTCCCCAGACCATGGTCTCGAGCCTGACCCAGCCCAGCACGAGGCTCCACCACACCGCACATGACCCCTACCCCCACGTGACCTTTGCACCTGACCTCAGCCCAGTCCAAAACGAGATCCCGCCAGCCCACGCGACCCCTGCCCAACCCAAAACGAGGCCCTGCCACCCCCACATGACCTTTGCCCGCTGACCTCAGCCCCGCCCCGCGTGCCCTTTGCCCCCGACCTGGATGCGCTGCAGGTAGGAGGCGGGTGCGTAGCCCGTCTCGCCGGAGCCCGCGCGCGTCACGAGCCACCAGTGCTGGTTGCTGCGCTCGAGCAGCAGGAAGGTCTCGCCGGCGGCAAACGGCAGCGAGTTGGGCTCGGCCGAGCGGAAGCCGTACAGCGCGCGGTACATGGCGGCGGCGGCCGGCCTGGGGCCTGCCCGCGCCGCCGATGTCAACACGCCCGCCTCCGGCGCGTCACCCTGACGTCACCTCGCAGCCTCACGCCCACGCTCGCCACTCGGCTTAGGCCCGCGCGCCCTCTGCTGGGCCGGGTCGAACGCGTGTAGGGCGCATGCGCACATGGCTCCGGTGAATTGGGGGCGTGGCAGGAGGGCGCATGCGCACAGGCCCCTGTAGAGTCTTCAGGGCTCAGAACGGCTGTCCCGCCTGCAGCGCAGCGCACCCGCCACCCGGTCCGGCAGCGCACAGCTTGGCTAGGAGCTGGGGCCAGATTGGAGCAGCCTCTGGGCAAGGAGGTAGCAAGGACAGTACAGTTGTCCTCCCTACTAGGGTTGCCAACCCTCCAGGATTGCCCTGGAATCTCCAGGAATTAGATATAAATCTCCAGGAGATTGCTGAGAGCCACCCAGGAAATAAATGATAGGGCATTTATTACAATAAATAACTAAATGTTGAATCTGATTTATATAGTAGGCCAGTGGTTTTTTTTAAAATGTAATAGGAATGTTCATTTGCCTTCGGTATGTAAAAGTTATTAATGTCATTACATCATGTGATGAAACCTCTCAGAATAGATTCAAAGAGGATTAGCAACCCTACTCCCCACTGCAGTCGCAACCACCCCAGCCAGGCCTAAGCTTGACCTATGTAGCAACGACATAGGTTAAGCAAGTGCTGTAGACAGCGATTGAAAAGGTGCATGGACATAAAGTGGAAAAGGATTGGCATAGCTCTAAAGCATAGCCAAATGCAGAAAAACTCTGCGTTAAGTGTATACTCAGCTATGCAACTTCAGACTTCTCCACAGCTCAGCAAAAAAAAAGAGGAACCAAATCAGCAAACGTCCCCAAGGAAACAGAGAAGTTGGCCAGTGGACCAGTTTTCCACTTGAATCCAAGACTACTGTATTAAGCACCGTCTTCATTAATACAAATAAGTCTTTGTTATTTTGTATCCTAATAAAGTTTTCGAGTTGTGACTGGAATAGTCCCACTGGTCATCAGTCTCATTCTCAACTCCAGTTAAAATTTAGAGTAACAGTTTGGCTTCACTTTTCCCCCACAGCCCATCATTCAAATCGTGCTGAGGGAAAGAATTGTTCTTCTGCCCCAGTGCTTTTCCATGGCACTCAGCCTTGTAGTTGCAGATGCTTTGCATGCAATAACTTGTATTTTTAGGGCCCCTTGTGATGTGAGAGCCTCTTGTCCTCCCCATGAGAAACTGAGACGCAGAGAGACAGAGCAGGAGCAGGATCCTTAGTTCTCCTACCCACGTCAGCATTTGGGGACAAACAGAACCATGCAGTTAGGGAGCACCTGATAAACTCAGGTTTCTGCAACTTAGTATCACATAGCAGCTTGGGCAGTGGCAAGATGAATCCAGTTTTCTGGGCAGCATTCAACTGGCTTAAGCATCAAACCATCCTTTCCTACACCACTGCTTTATTCACCTCCTCACTCCTGCAACCAGTGAGCCAGGAGTCCTGGAAATAACAGCCAGCACTGGTAAACCCCACTGACTCACCCCCAGGACAGGTTCACCTTGTGCACTGGCAGGCAATTAAAGGCTGTACAATAATGCCCAAATCCAAATAGGCTTAATAAAGATTGCACAGGCAACCATCCTCCTGGCATGGCCCACTTTTTGAGTGCTCAATTTAATGATGTTCATAAGCTTGTGTGTGTCATTTCCAAGGCTTCAAAACCAAAGTGGAAAGAAACTCCAGCACATGGCTCCATGTGACACATGTCATACTGGCACAAGGGCTGGAACCTGAAGATCCAGCACACACAGATCTCCTATCTGAGCTCCTCTAGGTAAACCATAGCTAGAGAGGGATGAGACACTTTGCCAGAAACCTGCTGGCAGCAGAGGACGGGTGTGACTCAGGAATCTTGGTGCCCTTTTAGGATTCAGGGGGAGTGCACTCAAGTGGTCCAGCTGCCTGTCTCCTCAAAGCCTGACCACTATTTCCAATTCTGTCACTGTCCCAGTCCCACCCCTAACTTTTTCAATCCCAGAGCACCAGCTGGGCCCCTCACACTGCAGTCTCAGTCTCCTTCCCTTGCATATCCTAGTCTTACCTTTCCTGATTCCCACTCTCCTCCTTGCTCCCAGGACCCATCTTCATGCAGAGTAGTTCCTAGTTCACCAAACAACTCCTTGTTCCCAGTCTCCTTGCCCACCTGAGCCCTCCTGCATCCGTATCCGAGCTGCCTCTCCCCGACCCACTTCCAGTTGCTTCCCGCTCCTGTCCATTGTCTCCACCTCTGCTGAAGGCTCTTCATCTAATTTCAACATTCCCACAAAGGCCCCTGGGTCATGTGCCAACCTCTCTCCCTGGCTGGTCCCAGTTCTGCCCTGCACACCAGTGCTTCACAAGATCTCTCTCTCTTCTTCCCTATCATCTCACTCACTGGATCTCAGTTTCTGTCTCTGCCCAGACAGTCCCAGTCCCCAGCTCCTCATCTCAGTCATGCCCCTACCTCCTCCTATTTCCATCACCACGCCAACACCCAGTCCGACTGTCCATTCAGCCCCTACCAGCTCCGCAGCTCAGACTCCCTGCTGCTCCCATTTCCAATCTGACCAGTTCTGGTCTCCCCCAGAAAAGTCCCATTCCACACCCCCACCCTCCCAGGCTCCAGTCCCTGTTTCTTTCTCCCAACCTACTCTTAACACCCCAAAGCTCATCTCTCATTTGCAGCTTGTTCCTGTGCATTGCCTAGACCCAGTCAGGAAACTCTGAGATTACAAGATAAATGAGCTGCTTGCTCTCGAGTCCTGTGACCAGACACAGCACAGCCCATGGCTGCAATGGAAGGGAAAGACCTGCTTAGTGCCCAGCTGGAGCATGGCTGTTGTGGACAGTCTCTTTAGGGAATTTGGTTGTGTAGCCTAAGTAAGTCTACTGACCATGGTGATTTTTCATAGGCTTATAACTTGGCCATGGATGGATCTGCATGGGGATGGGAAGAGACACATCCCTGATATGGAGACCACTCCGTGCCAAAGTTGAAGCACCTGCTCCAACCTGGTGCTGTGAAGGCTCCAGAACAGGTTGCCAGAATGTTGTCATGTGGTCCAAATAATGTATTTTCCCCCAGCCTCATTCATGAATACAGCTGGGGAAAAATATCAGCATGAAGCAGATGCTTAGCATGGAAAATTATAGCCCAAATGGCTATAATCTGGCAAAGCTATACACATCTGAACACCAAGCCTTAAAATAGCAACCTGCCCTGCCTACAATGATCTTCAGAGGAGGCAGATCAGGAGCATCTCTATCCCCAGCCTGATAACAAAAGAACAAGGACAGCAGATAGCACTGAAAGGAAGTATATTTCAAAGGTAATAAAAGGAAAGTTTTCTTTGTGTGGCACAATATTGGACTGCAGAACTCATTGCGGTGAAACCACCATCATATCAGGAGTCAGAGAGCAGCTGGATGTTTTCATGGACAGAAAAAATAGATACCCAGAGGTTCCCAGAATTAACACTGAAATAAAGTTTAGAAGGGAGATGATATCTCTTGCTTGAGGGTGCCCTACAGAAGGAGATTCTCTGGGGGGACAGACTGTCCTATGTCTGGGTACTGCCAGGTTTCTCATACCTTCTTCTGACACCTGGTGCTGCCTGTGGCTGGAGACTGGCCTGTTTGTTATACAGGCAATCACAAGCCTCCTTCAGTGGTTAGAGGGAGGCCACTGACTACATAACAATTGAATACTTGGGACGGAGGGTGAAAAGATAGGAACAGGTCAAGGGATAAGAACAAGAGTTCCAGGTAGGGACATGGAGCAGAGAACACCAGCTAGCGCCCACTGCCCCTCAAACATATCTAAGGAGTCTGTGGATGCTGCCTAGTGAAAATATCCAGAAATGTGCACAGACAAGGGAAAGAAACACCGCCCTACAGTCACCTGAGTCCCCCTCTTCTTTCCTGGTCTGGCAGGTAGTAGATGAATTATTTGCCAGGGCCTGGGGAGGCAGACAAGAAGGTCCTGGGACTTGGTGGGGTGATGTATGGTCAGAGTCAGGATCCTCAGAGGTGGGCTTTTAGCTGGCATGGCAATTACCAGACTCTGAAGTCAGAGCGGGCTGCTGCCAGGTGCACTTTGTCAGCAGCATTGCACAACGTGGCAGGAACCCCATCATTCCACAACAGGATGAATGACCACAACATCATGCAAGTGCCACGCCGTTCAGAGAGCAGCAACACTTAGCAAACAATGCAAGGAGCCAAGGGATGGTACAGGGCCCTGAGCAAATACCCAGCAGAGGGCAGCAATGCTTCGTGAAACATGCACACATCAGCACCGGCTTCACTGTTTCCTGTACAAATATTTTGAGGATGCCATGAGCCCAATTCTGCTCTCAGATTGATACAACAATGGTACAGACAGCTCAGCGTGACACTGAGACAGCCCAGGGAAGCTACACACCTCTGTCCCACTGGACTTACTCCCTGTATCATAGTCATTTCTTCCTTTTCATTGTTGCAATACTGCCTGATGCAGGGAGGTAACCTGGCTGGTGGAGCAGCCTTCAATAGGTGCCCCCAGGTCACTTCACCAGCCAGCCTAGCCAGAGCACTGTGCTGCCAGGGCATCCCACCAGCATGCCCTTGCCCCATGAGCAGTGCAGAGCAGCAGAAGGGCTGTTCCAAGTGGAAACAGAGTTACAGGACACAAATTTGACAGCCCCACCACTGGAGGAGCCCCAGATGGCAGAGGAGAAAAGAAGCATCTTCACATTGGAAAACAGGGTCTAAAGGGAAAAAAATAGGTAAAGGAGCCTATTTATGTACAGAAAATAGAGGCTGTGAAGACACCTTGAAGTTCAAAGGGAATGGTTAGCAGGGTCACTGAGGAGAATATAAAGCAAGTGACTGCAGACAGAACAGCCGCAGCAGGGATCACAGATGGAGCCGTAAAGGGACAAAAGAAAATCTCACAGGAGATGTTACATCAACAGCTCCTGTGATGGAAGACCTTCCAGGGGGCCCAGGAGACAGATGGTCCTGGAGAGGAAGAAAAGAAATAGCCTCAGCCTTTTATGGCAAGGGAAGCAGATGCTGTAATGGTCAGGTAGAGAGACCAGGGGCTGAACTGTAACCTGGATAAGCTGCGTGCCCCAGGCCTGAACAAAACACTTATGACAAGAGGTGAGCTGAGTACAGAGGCTTTGGGCAAGTGCGTTGGATGGACTGTCAAGACATGTCACACTTGTATCAGCCTTGCAGCATTTGATCACATCCTTAAAGCCCCAGGCTCCTGGAGTCCTATGATTATGGCAGAATCTCTGCTTTCATGTGAAGGAAAAAAGGCAGTTTCTAGGCCTCAGGGTTGCAAAGAAAAGCTTGAAAATGAACCCAAGGGCCCCTTGAAGGTGCTGAAGTGAGAATGCAAAGTGCCTGGGATTTATTTTTTTAAGTCTCTTTTTTTAAGGTCCTCTAATGATGTTGGCAGCTGCCTCATGGTTTGGAAAGCTTGACATCAGCAGCAGTCTAATGCTTTTGCCCACTCGCTCTGACAAGCAGCAGCGAGGCAGGCCTGCCTGGCCATGTAGACATCTTAGGGGTCCTCAATAGGGGAGGCTGGTTATGGTTACCATGTCCTTGGCAGGAAGGTACCCACTCTCCTTCCTAGCTGTAGTGACTCTGGAGAGCAGGCAGTGCCAGCTGGGGTAACAGAAAGAATAGGTGGGGAGTCAGGACCCAGAGCATGCAGGTCCATGTGTTTCCGGAGAGATTGGTTTGTGTTTCAGGGTGAGGTTTCCTTACTTTGGACAATATCACATCAGTTTTCTAGGGCCCTCTGAGAGGAATCAACAGCCCCTATCATCCTAGTCATCTCTGCAGAACACAAAGGCCTTGCCCAGGCTGGCTGCAACATGAGGCGACACAAGGCCACATATAGCTACTGTGTCTCTCAGGGAGCAAAGGCTCAGCCATTTGGACCGCATTCATGATTCAGAGGCGTGTCTCCCTCCAGGAAGGGTGTCCATTCACTCTGCAAGGGGACATGGCTGATGGATCCAAGAGCCTCTCAAAGCACAGGGGCACGGTGGTGGGAGCACCAGGAACTGCCAAACACAGGCACAAACGCTCTTCCAGGTCCACCACCCTTCCCACCTCCCCACCTTGCAGTCCCAGGGTGAGGCAGCCACACAGCCTTTCTCTTGGTAGCCTGTCACTCCTCATCCATGTGCCCCAGCCTCTACTCTCCTCCCAGTCACTGCCCACAACTGCAACCTTCTCCTGCCCAGTCTCCCTGTCTCTTTCCCCAGCCTGCCCACAGTAACATTGCCAAAGGCCTCTTCTTGCCCCTGCTCCCTATCAGCTCCCTGTCCTGCCTCTTCCCTGGGAGATCCTCATGCCCCTCCGCAAAGCCATCCCTTATCTTCCCCCCCAAACACTCATTTCCTTTTGCTCAGCTCCCATTAGCTGTGCTCCTCCCAGGTCTCTTGTCTTTCTCCAGCCTTCAGCCTCACAGGCTCTCTCCTCCGAGTCTCCTAGGCTGCTCCTGGCAACTACCTCCTTTCTCCTTCAAATCTTCCTTTGAAGACATCTCCTTGTTCTCATTAGTAACCCCAGCTGCCTGCTGCTCCTGTCCTTTACACTGCTTGCCACAAGGCTCTGGTTGGCAGGGATGCTGAGCATTCAGTCTCCCACAGCCCTCAAAGGGATTTTTAGGTGCTCAGTCCCCATCAAGGCAGGCAATGTGCCAAGTACTGCGCAGACCATAGAGTAAGAACTTCACAGGGAGGGTGTACTCAAATCCAGCATGGCGAGTGCTTTAGACTGGCCCCTAAATGCCACTGTGTTTGAAAAAAGAGCCCAGATATACAATTCAAGGCCAAGAACCTTGTTCAGGCTGTTACTCTCTGATGTCCCACAGTTTGTCTTGATGTGCCAGTTTAACCGAAGAGGTTTCCAAATGGATCCAGTGAGGTCAGTGCCAGGCCCCACAGCTTGAAAGTGCCTCATAGTAATGCTCTTCAGTGTTCACACAAGGGCTGGCATGGATTCAGCTACACTGATGTGGAAACCAGTCCCATGAAATCAAGACAAGTTCTATGCGTGACAAGCCTGAAGTCCACAGGCTGCATTCTGCTCTCAGTTCCTTGGAACAAACCCAGCGTCCTGAGCAGTGGGCTCTGGTTCCCTCTGCCTGTTTGTACTACAACTTCTGAAGCCAGTTCTCTCCCAGGCAGCTATTTTGGCAGCAGACAAGCCAGAGGGTTGCTGCCTTTGCATGCACTCAAAGAAGGAAGGCATCAAAGCTGCTCACCTGCTGCTTCCCCCTCTTCTGTGGTCTCACCAGGATTTAAAAAAAAAGCCCTGAATAAAAACAAATCTCATGAACAAAGCCAGGCAGTGACAGTGCCTAAGCCAGGTCTTCCTTGAAGGAAATGCCCGGGCTAATGACAGTGACAGCTTCAGGAGAGGCTAGAGGTTGCCTTTTGAGGGCATTCAACTCTGCACAGACTCTTCCTGGCGGGAAGGGAGGATGGAGTGAATCTGGGGTGGGATGGGGCTGATGACTGTCATTGCCATGATGCTTTTTACTCAGGTCATGTTAGCGGAGGAGCCTGACTGAGAAAGGCCTGGCAGGCCCAGGCAGCAGCAGCAAACACAGATTTTGTCAAAGCCACGCAGCCACCAGCCTCCAGTTTGGCAGGGTCCCTCTCTGCACCCACTGACCAGCCCACAGCCCTGCTGGGAGCCCACCTGAGGTCACCGCTGCGGGAGACTAGCGCAGCAGCCATGGCCTCTCCTCACAACAGAGGACACTTCCAAGCCTCCTTCTCACCGGGCCCAAAGGGAAGGAGACAATCTGAGTGAGGAACCTCACAAACACTTGCTGTATCTTGCCCAGAATCGGGGTGGGCTCCTGGGGCAGCTGCCATCTTTGCTCCAGCAGCCGAGATTCTGGGGCTTTGGAGGGGGACAGAAATATACTCTGCTGTTTGCTTCCCCACCTTTTCTCTCCTTCCCTTCCGTCTACCTTTACACTCTGAGCGCAGCAGCTTTACAGTGGGACTATGGAGCCAAGAGGAATTTTCCAGTAAACGCAGCACTGCAAACCCAAGTCCCACCTGATAGCATGGGAGCCAGGGAATCAGGTTACAGCTCTTTCCCACATCCTGGCCAGAGCAGGTAAACACACCAGGGGATGTGTCACGTATCCAGGTTGTGTGCATAAAGAGGCCGACCAGGCAAAGGCATGTACCACCTAGTAAGGAGCTCCCAGGTGCCAAGGAGAAGAAGTGAGACCAGCAAAGCTTCCTCTGTTCCTTACTAGGATTTGGTTTATTTAAAAACAAAACCCCACCACACACACACACACACACACACACACACACACACACACACGGAAATTAAACAACAAAGCTTGGCTTGGTTCTGCTAGGACATCCCACCCTCTGCTGACAAAGCCAGGTTTCACCGTTCTCCCTGAAGGCTCTTTAGCCATTTCCGGGCCTTGTCTGTAAACCCACACAGGATAACTTTTATTTTAGTCCTCACTTTTCTGGATGAAAATAGCAGCAGGCATGTGTACTGACCACTGGCCTGGAAATGGAAGCTGCCTGAGGCTCTTATCATCCAGCCAACAAACCTATAACAAAAACTAATGAGCCAAAATTAAAATTAGGCTAATTCAAATTAGAAGCCAGATGCACCCTTTGGATGGTGAGGGAGACTAACCCACTGGAACTGCCCAGGGAGATGAAGGGTCCTCTAGCTGTGAAGCCTCCTGATGCAGAGAGGCGGCCTTCTCCAAGAGACATGCTCCCAGGAAACACTGGAAATAGAACCCAATAAAACCCCTTGTTATAAAGGACATCAAAATGCATGATCTGTGGTCCCTTCTGGTTTTATAATCTCTGACCCCATAAGGGAGCTGAGTGGGATCAGGGTGAGGCAGCTACCTGGAGCACCGGGCTCTGGGGGACAGACCACCACACTATCTCCTGCCTCTGGCTGATGGGAAGATTTGCTCACCTGTGCCACTGTATCATTACTATGTATTAATTGTATTTCCATAGCAGCTGTGGGTCCAGACTGGGACTAAGACCCCCACGTGCTGGTCACTGGACTCAGAGGCTGGAGCCCTGTGGAGGTTGTTGAGCCTGCGATCTCCCATCCCCACACTGGATCCAACACCCTTGAGAGGTGTCCTTAGCCTGTTCCTCTGCCACAGGAGAGAGAAGTCACCCTGTGTGTTGGTAGAGGAGGGGGAAGGGGGGCATTTTTCTACTCTTGAGTGTCAGGCATAAGCTCTTCCCCTTCTCCCAGCATAGGGGGAGAGACTGGGCCCAGGACTAGCAGCCCCCCAACCTGCTCTCCCCTGCTGGGGGGCACACCCGGCCTCTCCTCCTCCCAGGCCCCTCAGTTCCTCCTTTTACTCTAGCCCCTTCTTGCTCCACCTCATCACTGCTTCCCCTGCCTGCCTGCTCCCCATGTCCAGGGGCTCCTGCAAATGGCCCTACACTTCCCACACTCTCCCTCCCTCCCCAAACCTCAAATGCCGTGGAGTCTTCCAGGACCCTCAGTTCCAGCACTGCCCTCCTTCCCAGTCACCCCACTATCCATCTGACCGACTTCACCTGGAGACCTACAGCAGCGGACCAGCACCCCAAGCCAGTCCTTCCATCAGGGGAATCCCTTCCTGCCTCCCCAACTCCCATGTTTGCCTTCAGAGCGGTCTGCCCCATGCACACAGCGCCTGTCTGCTGGAACCAGGTGTGCGGGCAGCAACTTTTATTCTCTGGAATATGCCTGCTGCTATTTGCACTTAGCACAATGAAGCCTTATTTCCATGAAGTCAGCAGCACAGCGTGTACCATGAAGCGACTGTGGCAAAAATCCCACCTCCCACACAGCCTCTGCCAGGGCCAAGGCCTCAGCCTCACCCTGTGCTTGGCACAACTCACCAGTTTCTGGATGGGAAGGAGGCGGAAGGCACGCAGCTCCAAAGGACTCTGGGTTTCCTGGTTTGATCAAAGCCATTTTCCAAGGGTCCTCTCTGCAGGGGAGGGAAGTGTTTCCAGCCTAGCATAGCCGCACACGACTGGTAACTCTGCCAGGTCAGAGCCTACCTGCCACTGCTGGAATTGTTGGAGATAAATCAGCCCAGCTCACAATTTACAACACACATCCCCTTTGTTCTGGCAGAAGGAAAAATTCGAGGTCCTTAGCACCCTTCCTACACAAAACCATACTAGCTTCCCTCCCCCTGCTTGCTGAGGCTCTTCACACCTGCTTTCCCTTCTGTTCCCTCCACAGCCACCTTCCCACCCCAACCTGCAACCTTTTTCCACCAGAACCCAGGTTTCCCCTGCACTTGGAAGGCCCTCCTGAACCAGCCCCCTCCTCCACATCTAGCCCCATCTTGTGCAGCCCAGCAGTGTTACAGCCCCCCGATAACATCTTGTTTCCCATAGAACAGGGGTGGGCAAAATGCAGCCCTCAGGCCGGATGTGGCCCACCAGGCCATTCTATCCACTCAGTAAGCAGCCCTCCACCTGAAATAATTGCCCAACCCTGCCACAGAAGCACTCCGTTTCCATCATACTGGCTTTATACTCACTGCACCTGGTGTGTTTGGTGCAACACAACATTGTTCCCATGTCCAGAAACACGAGCTCGCAAGCTCTACATAAACTTACATAATCTTACAGCGGCTTATCATCAGGATGCTTCAAAACAGATAAATCACTTGCTGCCAGTAAGGAAAACATTGTTCTAGGCCTGCAAGGAGTCTCACAGCAGAAGATATATGGGACAGCAAAGGCACTAATGGATCCTAGGGTTAGACTCCATTACACTCTTAACAGACAACAAAGCAGTAGCCCCCAACTCAGAGGCTATGGACAACATGCTGCCCTCAAGCCCCTCTGACACTGCTCACAGGAAATTAAGAAGTGAACACTGAGGTCCTCACCACAACAGTCCATGCATGCAGACAGAGCAAAATGGGATGTGGCCTGCAACATGGGTCCTGCTGGGTTCCCCTGGGTCCTCCTGCCCCTGTCTCCTGTCATCTTTGGCAGGCAACCAGGAGCAGATAAATATAAATTTTCTAAATTTTTAGGGGCCCTACAGGCTGGATAGAATAGCCTGGCAGGCCAGATCTGGCCAGCAGGCCATATTTTATCTTCCCCTGCTCTAAACTAGTTACAAACTAGTCAGAGGGGACCAGCAGGTGTTGGGGGAGTCCCTGTTCCCCTGAGCACTACCAGGAGTGACTAGAAATAACGGCCACAAGCTTGCAGAGGGTAAATTCGGATTAAACATCAGGAGGCGCTACTTCACTGTCAGGGTGGCTAGGATCTGGAACCAACTTTCAAGCAAAGTGGTGCTGGCTCCTACCTTGGGGATCTTTAAGACTAGGCTAGACAATCACCTTGCTGGGGTTGTTTGACCCCAGTACTCTTTCCTGCCATGGCAGAGGGTCAGACTTGATGATCTGCTCAGGTCCCTTCCGACCCTACTGACTATGAAACTATGGTAATAGTCCCACACTGTTGCTTGTGGGCCCAGGAAGGTGGCCATTGCAACTGGTAATGCCAGCAGCAGGATCCTGTAAGTGAACAAGTCAAGGGACCCAAGTTATGGCTGCGTAGAGGGTGTCGGTCTGAGGTACAGCAAGTATTTCAGGATGATGGCAGGGGGAGCTAGCCAGAAACCCACTCTGCTCATTCCCAGACCCTCTCACCTTTGACATCACATAATGTTTGGAGTCAAATGGTGGTCGCCAGGTGAGAGCCATTAGCCAGACTCCACTGCAGCTCCTCTTCAGCCCTAGCTGCATTCTCAGTGAAGATTTGGCAAGTGCATTCATTTCTCCAGCAGCTGTTGAGCTTCAGTGACACCATTCCTTAGTCACCAGGAGTCTGGTACATCTGAGCAGCTGCCTTGTGTTCGTCTTACTTGAGCTTTAGGCACTTGGGGCAGAGGCTACATCTTACCCCATATCCCTCCCCCTGCAAACACCCACCTGGCCCTCAACTAAGAAGCAGCAGAAGAAAGGGGAATGAGAGGGTAAACAACCCTGGCACCCTCTAATTAAGGCACAGCCTCACTGTCCCATGGATCCTTGCTTTGAAGCAGGAACCAAGTCCTCCACCAGACTGGTGAGATGTTCTTAAGCAACAGGAAATAATTGGCCATCCACTGGTGTTTGTCCCTGAGGTTGGTGGTGTAGGGTAGGTCATTGCCATTTTGCTACCAGACAGAAATATTTGCTTGCATCCTTGGTTTGTTTGCACACGACAACGCACCCTATGTGGTCCCGCCACTGCCAGTGCTGCACAAAAGGTCAGGTACACAGGAAAAGGTGCCTTTCCCAGAATAAGCAGGCAGGCATACCAGCCCCACCTGTGCATGTCAGCCAAAGTGCTTCAGTTTGGCACTTTGCAGAGGAGGGGAAGAAGGCACTAGACCCATTTTACAGGTGTGGAAAGTGAGGTGCAGAAAAGGGGGGCAGTTTGCACAGAGTCACTTAGCAAGTTGGTAGCAGAAGCCGTAGCAAAACCCCCAGTTTTTGTTTTGTTTTTTATTTCAAAATGCATTCCCTCCCCTTCCCCAACCATTTCTGACTTTTTCTTTCCCTCTCTATTCCCTATAGATAAGTATAAGTGAGCTAAGACATAGGATAAGCTTCAGCATTTTATTTTGGTAGCAAGTTGTATTTGTTTTGTTTTTTCTCCTTCTTTATATTGCTTAATTATTGTTCTATATTACCATTTTACTGATGCTATATGATTTAGGCCTACATATGTAAAGTTAGCATAAGTTATGTCAAGTCTCCATCTTGTCCTCCATGCCCTGTTGTGTAACCCATGATTCACACCTACCCCTCCCATGTAACTTGGTTCCTGAATGAATGGGGATGAATGAGGGTGATTGAGAGACAATGGCAGTAGGTCTAAAAATAGGTCCCCCTGAATAATCAAACCATCAAAACCAATACCTGGACCAACGAACCAGCCCTTGGAACCACCCTCAGCATTCAAGAAACAAAAGATGAGGCAACCCACCAAGGCTACACGTGCTTACCTGGAACAGGACTGACATTGTCTGGACAGGCCCTCCCCATAGGAGATCATAGATAGTCTGCCCCATAAAAAGGGTACTGAAGACTGATTCCTTGGGACACCCTCTCCATCTGGACCAGCACCATGCCACACCACCTATCCACCCAGAAGCCCTGCCGGCAACCCCCCTCTGGCCAACACCTACTGGACAAAGACCTCTTTCCAGCCTAGATAGCCACCTATCATCCCCTACCTCCTCTTCAACCAAGGACTTGGACTCTGCTTCTCTTCCCTACCTGGACTCCAACCCTTCTACTGAGTCTCTTTCTCCTGCTGCCATTGTGAATGTGGCACGTGGGGGGAGGAGGGGAGAGTGCATGTGCAAGTGTGTGTAGCAACCAAGCTGTACAGTACAGTGTTCATGTAATAAAACTGTTATTTGCAACCCTGAGTTGGGCTTTGCTTTACTATGGTACAGCCCTGCTCCAATCTCTGCTCCTCGCCCTTCTAACGTCTGTCTAATTTCTCCCTCTTCTGCTTCTGGCTCACCACCACCTCCAACACCTGTCCCATGCTCCTGTGGCTCCAGCTGTCCTGAGCTCCTCTCTGCCTGCAAACCTCTATTTCTTTGCCACCGTCCCATCCCCACTGCCTTTTCCCCTGATCTCTGCCACTGTTATTGCCTTATCCCCATTGGCTTTTCACCAGCTTTCTACCTCCATCTCCTGGCTGTTTCCTCCTTGCCACCAGGCTTTTTCCCTTGCTTCCACCATGGCACCAGGTGACCCCGAGTAACCCTGGGGCCACTTGACCTTAAGTAACCCCAAGCTTCAGTTCCTCAGCCAGTTTCTCTCTAATGGTTCTAATCCCGGTTCTGGCAACTTTCACTCCTTCGACTTTTTCTCTCACCTTAACCTTCCCTCAGGTATCCCAAGTACTCCAAACACATACATACATACCATACCATCCAAGTTAGGAACTTGCCTGTGTGTATGTGTAGGTGGGTGGTATGTGTGTGAACTGGTGAATATACATGTCATAGTGTGTGTGATACATGAATTAGTGATCCATGTACGTGTACAGAGTGTGTGGGTATTGACAACTGATTGTTGTCTAATTTTTGGTGTAGTGTGTACGTGCTTGAACTGGTGATTGGTATGCATGTGCCTAGGCTGGTTTGGATGTGTGTGAGTTGGTAGTGTGCGTCTAATTAATTTGTGTGTTTGTATATGTGCAATTGTGTCACAGCTTCCTGGCCAACAGTGCAATATTGAGATCCTGAGAGTTGGCCTGACCCCAAAGGGCAACAAAGCGAGAGGAATGCTGAGTCTCCCAAGGCCCTGCCTGGTACCATGCACTGCAACCTGCATGGATGCTGGAATGGGATTTTGTGGGTAGGTGTATTAGTAATGTTTTCACTTCCTCTCGAGGCAATTTAGACTCTGGCTCCAGGATCTCAGGAAGAATCCTGCAGAAAAGGATAGTTTTGGGTTGCCCTAGGTACAAGGACTAGAAACAATGGAGGCGCTCAATTTGAGCGTTCTACTCGGGTGCTTTGTTGTGCAATGTGCCTCTTCAAACACTCCCCACAGGTGGCCTATCTGGGCTTATGCCCGCTTTGTATGTCCCAGCAGCTGCCTGCAGGAGGTCCCAGGGGCTCTGCCTGGAACCAGGGGCTTGCACATGAGCTCTTCATGGACTCTCCTGGAGCAACAGCCGACCTGGGGGCAGCTGCACAGGACACTGGTGGCTGACTCACATGACAAACACATGGCAGGCCAGGCCCCATCACGTGTTAGCTTTGGGGGTACAAAGCATTACCAGGCAGAAGAAACAAATGTAGGAGTAACAAAGGAGGCAAGGTGCCTGCCAGCCCCTGGGGTGTACATGAGCACTTTCCACTCCCTCCCGCAGGCCTGTGAAGTCCTTCAGGACAGGCTGCGTTGGGTTTCTAGGAATGAGTCTGGTCAGATCCCAGCCAGGCACCCTCCCTGTTCAGAGCAAGCCTCAAAACAGATGTCCTGCACCAGCGGCAGGGAACAGCCATCTTCTCCCAGCAAGAATAAATCATCTCAGCAGTCCCCAGACGAGGACATATTGCTGGGCAGCACTGTGTAAACAAGGCCCTGTCAGGAAGGAGTGAGGGAAAGCAAGTGGTGGAGAAACCCCAATTGAAAACACAGGCACAGAGCTGCCCTGCCACCCGCTGCTTCCCACGTCACAGCAAATGAGAAAAATAGAAACTCAAGCCAGAGCGTGGGCTGTCTCCGGGTGGCTTGCTGGTATTGTTCCTCTTTGCAGAGAGGGCTTGGGTGCTCTCACAGCTTTCTTCCTGTGCTGGGTCTATAGCCTCCCTTGGCCTGGCCCCAAAGCCCTCCCCTTCAGCCAGCAGAGAAGGAACATTTAGCTGCTGTCAACAGCTGGAATTCCTAGAAGCGAAGAAGACAAAAGGTTGCCTGAGTCCAGGATCTGTGACAGAGGGAAGGAGCCAGGGTGGTTGGTAGGAGAGCGCAGTCAAAGCAACCCTCTGTGCACAGCCTGATCTGATCTACTGTAGACTTCAAGATAAACCACTGTGACCTTTAGCCCAGCCTTCCCCAGCTAGTTCAGCTGAGGGAAAACAAGCTCTCTGCTCTCGTACAGTCTAGTTTTGCTCCTGATTAAAGACACCATTAACATCTTGATGGTTCTACCTTCACAAGCCACAGTGATCCTGAAAAGGAGGGTATCAGTGTGTTTCAGCAGGGGCCCACCATGTAGTGTGTGACAGAGCTGATCAGGGAGGCGCATCTCATCTTCGCCTTCCTCAGCTCCTAGCCAGCAGCTAGCCTGTCTCCCAGAGCTGTAGGGATGCAACCCTAGAGCAAACAGACTGCACTGCCTGGGGAGCAGCAGCAGCACACAGGAGCACAGCTGGCTTTTTGCACCTCGTCATCCTAAAGACACAGTGCACAAGACTACAGAGAAGTGCAGCAGTAGAAGTATGAACTTGCACACCCTTGGCTTCCTGCTGCTTTTCCCACAATACAGAACATCTGGCCACCACTATAGGGTGATTGCTAGGTCCCTGAGCACTGGTTTTGTTAGTGCCTAACCCCCAAGCACAAACACCCACTGCTGATCTCTGCCTCCTTCCCCTGAGAGCACTCTGTGCAGTTCACAAAGGTCTCCTCCCAGAAACGCTGTGATGCCATGGGGAAGGGAGGGGGTCACATTCAAGCAGCGAGGTGCATTGGTGCTTGGAACAAACCGCAGAAGTCCTGGCTCCCAGTAATGCACCTCCACTGCCAGGTCATTCATCCTTCCTCTGCATAAAACCCATGAAACTATAAGGCAGGGCTTGTGTGCTCCCAGAGCTCCAAGGAGGCCTGTCCACATCAGTCATTGCAAGTGAGGCATCAGAGGTCTTGCCCTGGTGTCCTCCTTTCAACAAGGCTCCAAGTGAGCAAGGCCTGGCCAGCTTAGGGTGGCTGGGGAATGGGGCAGTGATTGGACTGTAGGACAACTCTGAAGGTAAGGAAGGTGATGCCACCCAACGGCTGCCTGGGCATCCAGGGATCAGGCTGGATTCTTGATTGTTGCCGCTGCTGCAGGGAATGCTGTGTCGTGGGCAAGGAGTTGGTGGCTCTGAGTCCGCTTCTGAAAATTCATTGCTATTATTTCTACTCTAGATACACTTCCTCCAGTATCACCCAGCTGGCAGCCTGTATCCCAGCCCAGATTCATTCCTGAGCCCCAGGACAGCTCCATGTGGCTGGGTGGAGCCAGCTGGCTCTTGCTGGTGCTCTACAGCAGTGGTCTTCAAAGCGGGATACGCGCACCCCAGGTTGTGTGCAAGACAATCCATTGGGGTGCAGGAAGAAAATATTAGAACTTCTATTTATATTAATTTTTATCTCATCCTTTTTTAATTTCTATTTTTGTGTATGCTTTATAATGTACATAATATATTAGTACAATAGTACATTTATATAATTTATAAATAAATAAATATACATATATTGGGGGTGCGCGATCAAAAAAGTGTGGAGACCACTGCTCTACAGAGCCAGGGCAGGCACTTGGAATGCAAACTCCAAGCCTACAGTCTGGGCAGCAAGCTCAAACATAGCACGTTACCCAGGATAGAATGAATATACCAATTTAATGGAAATTACACCCTGGGCATCCAGGGCTCAGCTTGGTCCCTGGAGCAATGCTGTGCCCTGGATAGAGGGCTCTTTACCCCATCCTCCCCCCAGGAGGCCTCCCTTTGGCCGAACTCCTTGGGGGCCTGGAGAAACTGCAGGGCAGGTAGGATGCACCACCCAGGACAGGGTCTCAGACAAAACTGGGAAGGAGCAGCCAACAACTCGCAGCCTATTTTGAGGAAACCACAATAACACTCAGCGGGGTGCAAGGGGTATCATTGGAAGGTACCACATTCACTGCTCACAAGACCTGACTGCCCACATCACAACAGCTCCACCCGGGGAAATAAATTACACAGTGGGATGAGAGAGTTAATTGGAGCCTGCAGGAGCAGAGTCAATACTGGGCTTCAGCCATTGTATTTTTACCCTATACAAATACACAAGTTTTATTTTGGACAAAGCAGCTCCAACAGTGCTGATACCTCCCATTCCTTGCTCCAGCCCCACCCTGTGAGCCTCAGATTTTCCACCCTCTGGTACATGCCCTGCCACCTTGCATTTTCACACATACACAACCCCTACACCTTACAGTCCCACCCCACGTCTTCTATCCCTCCCCTACAGCCTCGGTCAGCCCCATAAAGGCCTCTCCTTAGCAATCCCACAGCATCCTCTGCCTACAGCCTCACCAAAATATCTCTATTATCCCCTGATCAGACCCTGCCTCCTGCTATTAAACTATTCATGTCCCTGTTGTCATTGCCTTCAAAGGCAAGCTCAGTAATGGACTTTTCCTGCTTTGGCACCAGGACTTCCCCAGCCACGGCCCAAGAGGCCTCAGCACTTCTGCTCTAAGATCATCAGCAGTTTCTATTTGGGAATTTAAAAAAAAGCCCCTCTTCAGTCAACAACTCAGCAACATTTTCCCTGTGTCAGGCTTTCACAAGTAAGCCTCTGCACTGCCTGAGAGACTGGTTGTCTGTAGCAGACGGAAGAGGAGATCAGTGCTCCAACCATCCTCTAGCCCCTTATCCTCAGCAAGAGCCAAAGCAGACAATCAGAAAACAGTCTAGTGAAATGCCAGGAACAACTGCTAATGAATGACCCTATTGCCCTCCTTTGAACCGTTTCCAAAGTGAGGTCCAGCCCAAGACAATGAGTTCAGGTTTAAGCCTTTCAGTCCCATCAGGAGACAGACAAGAGGAGGAAATTAAAAGAAGAGCTGCCAAGGGGCTGGAGAGACTGATTCACTGGGAAAGCTAAACGGGTCTCTCTCAGGCAAACAGCAATTAAGATGGGATTCAGCCCTCCATGGGTGATGGAGGACTGGACACACCAAGGCAAAGAGAAAAGGGGCGGTTGGAAGTGGGAGCAATGGACATAATTGGGAAAAAGGGGATGAAACTCAGGATGGTTTGGGATGCAACTATCAGAGCCATATTCTAAGCTTGCAGTAATCTCCCAAGGCGATGCACCAGAGCACTAAGAATCACCCAAACAAGGTTGTAGGTGCCTCTGGCAGAAGCTACAGGGCCAACTACATAAAGACATTCACCTGCGGGTAGCTTAGGCCCAAATGCTCCTCCACACATGGTGGTTTTCAGCTCTTTTGGAAAGCAATGAACATATGTCATGGTTGAGTAAGGAATTCAGCATCCAAGCCCTGGCTTCTGCCCCCCAGTAGGGGGGTGCACAGCACCTACCTCTGTTGCACCACAAAGGCCTAATGAGCTGCAGACAAAGTCAGAACGAACTACTCAGCCAGAATTAGGTCAATGATTTCCTTAGAAGGAGCCAGGGTCAAAACCACCACAGGATTTTATGGCCAACAGCTACTGCTGTGACCCAGGCATGTCACCTGCCTGGTCCCACCAGCCGCTGGGGCACAGAGCTGTATAGCAGCTAGGCTGGAGTTTGCCTTTGGCATCAGAACTCTGGCTGCTCCCAAGAGGCCTGGGAGATGGGCTAGGCCTGCAGGCAGTAACGAGCAGGTCCATGTGGGCTGCCAGTCTAGACGGGGAGAAACAGCCAGATCAGAGCACGGCAGGTGCTCCCAGGGACTCCGTGACAGCCAGACGAAGCTCCAGGCAGAGAAGCAGTGGGGAGCATGATTCCCAGCATCCAAACTCAGCTCCCTGAGAGGGTGGAAATTCCATCCCGCCAGGCATATAAATAGGACTATTAGTGCCATTTCTGGAGCCTGCCTTACAGGAAGACCAAGAAGGGAAGTGGAATGAGATTAATACAGCAGAAAGTTCTTAGGAAAGGGTTGCACAGTGGAAGGAGGGTGGGGAGGGAGGGTCTAGGATGCTCTGGAAACAGAAGCCCACAGACTTCAATGGCAGGGGACCTTGGGGCAGGGTTTATTGACTGACACCATTATTTTTCTGCTTGAGATGCTTAGATATTGCTCTGTCAGCCTGGAACTGTTGTTTTTTTGTTTGTTTATTTTTTAATTTTATGTAATCCAGGCCAAATTAGTCAAAACTAATTCCAAATCCAAGAGTCCAGAACCTGCAGTGGCCCTACTACCGGCAAACAGTGCTGCTGCAAGCAGCTGGACCAGGGAAGAATCCAACAAGCAGGTCAGAGAAGCCTATAAAGCCACCATGCAGGCAGCACCCTCAGCCTTGCACAGAGTTGCTATAAGTTCCCCTGGGGGTTCAATGCGTGGGAGTGCAGTCACGCAGAGCTTGGAGGCCTCTGCGTCAGAGCATGCCAAACTCTTCTTCCCCCACCCAACGTCTCTGCATTAACAAGGGTAGCAGGGCCCTTCTGGCACTTTACAAAGGGGTTTTCACAGCCACTTCTATTCTGGGGCAGTGCTCATGGTTCTTGGCTGACTAGAAGAAAATAAGAAGTGAGCCGTGCGTCACAACAGAAGGTCCCTATTTCCTGGGGACTTGCACACTTCCGATGGCTCACGTGGCCCTCCCTGGTGACCTACAACCAGCACCTGCCTCCCCCAGCGCAGGTAAATAGCTCCAGGCACTGGGGAGCTATAAACTGTAACACATTAACACAGGAAACATTTAACACTTAGCACACCCAGGGTATGAAGGGGGTGAGGGCAGGAGTC
>NW_017728917.1:19975728-20006863 GCF_001723895.1 Crocodylus porosus
CTCCCCTCCAGGTAGGTTCCCCCCTGGGCACACAGGACTGTGGTGAGCACAGGTCCATCCTACCTCAGGGTAACAGAGATGGGCAGAAAAGACATCTTGCGGAGGCAGAGCAAGTTCCATCAGGTAACTGAGCTCCATGTTGATCGGTCCAGTTGAGACTGGCCTTTGGCCACCAAAATAAAAAGCAAGACTTTTTCCAGCTGGTTCTTCCACCCAAAGGTGTATTGTCAGGACACGTGAGGGATGGAGCCCCCATACCAGATGAAGCAGATTGCAAAGGGCATGCCCAAATGTACAGATAACTGGCATGACATATGGTAACAGAGTTCTACTGCAGTCAGTGAACCCTGTAGGTGGGTTCTAGGCAGAGGAAAGAGAACATGAAGCAAAGCTTGTGAAAGGGGGTGACCCTGAGGGGCAAGCTGAGGAGCTAAGCAAGGGTCTTTCTGCCCTGAGCAATCCCTTCTCTCCAGCCATCACAGGATTCTTATGCCTCAAACTGCAGATTTCCTATGTGAACGGAACAGCCCGGAGCCTCCTCCAGAGAGCTGAGGCCAAATAAGAACCACCTTGGACTTGCTCCTGGTAGCTCCAGACACAGGACATCAGGCTACGTTAGCCATTAACATCCAATAATAGGACCAGGTTCCTTCCCATGCAGCTCTAGTCCTGATGGGCTCAGCATAGGGGCTTGTATTGCTCACAGTCCCCTGGAGATTCAAGGCCACAAAGGGCAAGGGCCATTGGACAAAATGACTCCACTGCCCTCAGTGGCAGCACTGGGATGAATGGAATGGAGATTCTGCTGGACCCACTAATGGCCAGCGAGTTACTCCAGATGCATACAGTGCACAGAAGTTGGCAATCTGAGCATAAGGGGAATGTCGTGCGTGCGTGCGCGCGTGCGCATGTGTTGGGGGGGTGGGGCAGTACAAGGGTGTTGGAGTGGTTGGGGGGAGAACATTTTGGTTCCAGAAGGATGACTAAAAAAAAAAAAAAAAAAAATCATAAGCCTTCCACTTTCCTGCCAGGTCTCGTATTACCTGAGTTAGGGCAGGCCAGGTTCTGCGTCCAGGAGAAATATGTTGCGTCTCAATGTGGGGGAAGGGGAATAGCTGGGAGGACTCCAGGGACCCCCGGCCTCTTCCCAGTAACAGCTTAGAGTATAAATTTCTGCCGCCTGTCACTGTCTCCTATCCCCAGCCTGGGGGTCAATGGATGGGAAACAAGGAGCCAGGATGTCCCAGCCTTGCGCGCACCAGGAGAAAAGGGCCTTTAGATTCTTGCCAAGCTGCCTTGGGCAGATCCTTCTCCTCCTTGGTAAGAAGTCAGCAGCTGCCAATGCTGCTTGTGTCCCTGTCAGCTGGAGCGGCTCTTGCTTCCAGCACTGCAGCTGCTGGGACACGAGCCAGTGCAACTCAGTGCTCGCTGGGGTGGCTTTGCTTCTGCAAGCTCCAGAATGAAACCCCCATCTCTTCCTGCCCCCCACCCCACATGCCTGCCACCAATCTTGCTTTCCCCATGACCATGTAGCTGCTAAACTCTGACCCTCCCAACACACCTGCACAACACTGCCACTGCCCTACCCCTGACAAGCACTTCCCCAACCTTTACAGAAAGGCTGAGGGGGAGGAGGGAGGAGAATCTTAATCCTTAAAAATTGCTCATCTCCCCCACTTTTCCTGGACCGGCATAGCAACAATGTCACTTCAGCACAAAACTAACGTCTCTTCCTATGGCCTCTTCCTGTGGTCTCCTTTACACTAACAGCACCTGGGCAAAGAAGTGGCAGGGCACCAACAAAGCAGCCTTGGTTTCCCCCCCTCCACAAGACAAATGCAACAGCCTGCCCCTACCTCAGAAGGAGGCCACCATACTGCAACACTAGAGAGCCAATATGAACCTACCAGATGGTGCCAGTGAAACACCAGCACTTCCTACTTCCCTGGGCATCTCTCCAGCATCACAACCCAGTTAGCCAATGTCAGCAGGAAACTGGGCTGACTGGATGATGTTTAATCATCAGTGCAGACTCTCTGGGCCTGATGATGGTCCCAGCTGCACCAGTTAACAACAGCAGCATTGTCCTGGTTTTACACCAGTGTAATGAAGGTCAGGACCTGGGTCCTAGCTCCCTCACTTCAACCACCTCTCTGAGTAAGTTGCTTAACCTTGGAAAATAATGCAAATCACATCTCTTGGACAAGAGGTGTAGCAGTATCCCACCCAGAGCCAAGGGAAACAGTGGACGAATTTAGGCTGGCAGGATATAATCTGGGACTGGAAAAATCCTAGCAAGTGGCCTGGCTCCCCCATGAAGCTGTGTCTATACTGCTGCCATCAGTCCTCCAAGAAGCATTCCCTGCCCACCCACACCAACCTAGGCATGAGTCAGGAAGTGCCAACCACCTCCTACTCCAAAACATGCCAGAGATGTACATCTCTCTTTTTGAGTCTGGAGTGTGTGGAGCAGAGCACACACTGTCTGGAGCACTGTGGAAGCAGTATAGACATGCCCTGAATCAGGACTGAACACCTTGGTGTTATCCCAGAGGATTAACTGGCGACTCCCACTGGTTTTCCACTGGGTTTCTCCGGCCAGGGTGGACTCAGACAGAGACTCTGATGCAGTCACTAACCAAGGTGGTCCGGTAAAAAAAAGCTGCAAGCCGACCAGCAAATAAAGCCATTTGGCCGCCTGCCTCTTCAGCTCTGAGGTGGCATAGTTGTTCAGTGAAGCTGTGCAGGGATACAGCACGGTTGTCAGGCACCTTCGGAGCTCAGATGCTGCTCCCAGCAGGCTCTGGAATCAAGATAACTCCTGACAAGGAGGCAGCTTAGCCGAGGGTGTTTGGATAACACCTGTTACCATACAATTCAGGGAAGGTCTCTTCACCCAGCTATTGCTAGTCCAGCTGCTCTGTTCTGTTTTTAGGAGCTCCCAGCTGCAGCATCACTGTAGCCACATGCACAGAGTAACACTGCACTAGGGACCATCTAGTTCTGAGCCCCTTGACTCGCTTGTGTTTCTGGGGCTGAGAGGCATGGCTTGGGACAGGCCCAGTGTGAGGGCAGTAGGGGCCTCCTGCTGTACAGAGTTTATGGCTACCTTCCGGCCTGGCTTCCAGTAGAAGGGAGCTTTGCAGATGTACTAGACAATTCAGCATTTACCATGGAGGGAGCAGGCTCTTGCTGCTCCACAGCCATTTCCTGGGAGTGACTTGCGCTCTTCAGCATGGGTGACCGTGCAGGAAGCCTGCTGAGCAAAGACACACAATGCAGTTGGCTGGGAGCTACCCCGGAACAACAACAGGAAGAGTCCCAAAGAAAGGGCCTGTCAGGGAAAGAAAGCATGGCTGGGGCAGCATTTAGTGGATGGGGATAGTGACATGTCACACTGGTGATCTATGCTGGACTGGAGTCATCCATAGCACAGGCAGGGAACTGCTCTGTGGGTATGGAGAAGACTGCACCAAATGAAGGGCAAGGGAAGCAGAATACACAAAAGACCAGAGTGCCTGGGGTTGTGTTCCCTTGGGCCTGCTCCCAAGGGCTTCATCTCAGCCCAGTCTGGCATGTCCCTGGCGGCATCCCCTGCCCATTGTGTGCCAGACAAACCATGTCATTGTGACTCAGCCGAGCCTGCGTCACTGCTGTGGGCACAGGGTGAGGGGTCCACACTGCCTGAGCCAAGGGATCTCTGCACTCCCCTGAAGGGAACCTTTGAGCTGCCAGCTCTCAGGCCTGCAGGGAGAGCAGCCAACTGGGCTGCCCAGATGATCCAGCAAGGGCAATGACTGAGACAGAGCATGGCAGCCAGCGAGGTGGGGGGAGGCAGAACAGCACAGGCAGCAGCTCCCAGCTGGACTTCCAGCCAGCCAAGTCCATCCCGGCCCAGCACTAATGAAGGGAAAGGAGACATGGACCCCAGAAGAAATGAGGGAGCAGGAAGAGATGCACCAGGCCAAATAACTGGAAAGGATAGGCTGGAGTTCCATTAACCCTTAGCACAATACTGATGAATAAACTCCTCCATAAATTTGCTTCCCCTCTCCCCCACCCTGGGGAAGCCCCACAGCCTTCCCAGACATTCTGCCCCAGCTAGGGATCAGGGAAAGTTGGATCAGGCCAGGTGGGTTGCTAGAGAGCTGGGTGCTGCCCTGGCCTGATCCAACTTTCCCTGATCCCTAGCTGGGGCAGAACCCAGTCCTCTGGCAGCCCGCCCAGATGGCCCTGGCGGGTACTGCCAGAGAGAAGGACTGGGCCTCCCCACAGTTCAGGGGCCACTTGTCCCACTGGCAGCTCACCCCCAGCTGTTGGAAGGTTGGGGTGGTAAGGCAAAGAGACTCCGCAACAGCAAGGATCAGGCCCCTCACCACGTCTACTTGAAATCAGAATCCTGAGGCTGGCAGGACACCTAGATCTGTCTGGAAATGGGCTGGCCTTCCCCTGGGGCAGCACGTGGAGGTGGCAAGAGGGTGGCCGGAGAAAGTGGCAGGGAAGGTGCACAGGGCACTGGAAGCCCAGGTAGTCTCAGGGAAGCATTGGAATGGGCGCCTCTGAGCTGGGGCAGCACCCAGGCAGCTAGCAGTCCACCCGGGTTTCTGGTGCCCCATGCACTGTCCCTGTTGCCTTCTCCAACCATCAGCAAACCCAGTCATCCTCCTGCTGCCTTCCCATGCTGACTTAGGGGCAAGCCAGCCCATCTCCAAGTGGTCTCAGCCTTCCTGTCAGCCACAGGACCCTACTGAAGACAGAAGCGGCAAAGGGCCCAGAGGGCAAGCTGACAGCTGCATTGTTGCAATTTGCAACATTGCAAACTGAACTGAATTCAGATGTAGTTTAGTTTGCAATGATGCAAAGTCATTTAAAAACCCCAAAAGTCTGGCACGTGTATACTGTGATGCCATTAAGCCACCAAGTGACATTTGTCATGTGTACATGTTAATGGCATCACATTTACATGTGCCCTTGGGGATTAAACCCCTATCACATGTACAAGCACCCTGTGTGTCCACAGTGAGCAGCAGAAGTTCACCTCAGGACCAGAACTTGAAACCAGCTGCCCAGACTCCAGCACAACCAACCATTGGACCCATCATCCAGCAAGCCTGGTGATCAGGAGCTGGTGTGCTGAAACATACCCTACCCTGCAGGATAAAAAACCTGACAGCAGACGAAGGCCCTCATCTCAGGCCCGCAAGGCAGGCAAGGAGGGGCCAAAGGCAGCTGCCAGCAGTAGGGGAGTGGTAGGAGGGTCTGGGGCTGTGGTAGGAGCTCCTGGTCCTGCCCCACCAGAGCTTCAGGGCTCCCCCTAGGATATTGCAGCAGAGGCAGCTATATGTCCTCACAGGGCAGAGGGATGCAGATCTTCCAACTGGCTGGCTGGGGCTGTAACAGCTGCTCCCTGCTGGGACACTCCCACTTCACACAGGAGGAAATACTTTGTTCTCATTATATCTGGCCTAATTGTTTTGTTTTGCTCCCTAGGCCTGACGTCAGCCACTCAAAAGAGCCCAGTGGATGCGTGACTAGCCATGCATGCCCAGGGCCCCTGGCCAGATTTCTTGAGACACCTCACCCGCTCAGTCTCAGGGGGCTTACTGCAGACAGCTACCCTGAGCACCATTGGCTTGTTGCTGCCTCTTCTTTGCTCTGAGCCACCCTATACCCACCTTAGGCCACATTCAGGCATAGGTCAGCTTGGTAGTTGAGTGAGATACCCCTGGGTAGCACCTGTTCCTGTGTCATTGCTTCTGTAGGGGGTGCACTCTAAGATCATTGCTGACCTCAAGGCAAAGACTGGAGACACTGGACTGCTGAAGGTATTTCAGATGTGTTATTAAATAGATCATGCTCCCATGGGCACAGGCAGTATGTTAAACATCCTTTTGCTCTACCGGGGACTCACCAGGCTGAAACTCCACCAGCTCTAAAGTATAACCTCAGTGCCAGGTAGCATGGGCTATGGTTAGTGGGTCAGGAGCTTTGGGCTCTAGCCTTGGTTCTTCTGTGACTCTGTGACCATCGCAGCATTGGGAGGCAGGAGCCTGCCTTCTTGCTCTGTTAGGGACACATCGGACTTAAAAAAAAACAGCCAGTTACAGTCAATCGACCTAGAATGCCCCTTCTTTTCCTGTTGCCATTTGCTCTTAAACACCGCCGAGGCAGCTGCAACCCAGTGACAGGCTGAATATAAATGGCTGGGTGTCACTAGTCAATCATTTAGCCTGAAGTGCTTTGCAAATGCCAAAGGAGCCATGGCAGCTCTGAAAGGTGCTAGCACTAGACTGCACCAAGGCAGCAACCACGGTCACCAGGCCCAGAAGAAGGTTCATTAGTCACTTCCCAAAGATCAAACACTTGTCACAGGGCCATAAGCAATTTCCTTTGCTCACAAATTCAGGCTTTCCGCTAAGGAAGAAGGGGGCCCTGCTCATCACACATGCAAGAGGAAGAGAAGGAAGCTGAGGGTGTTACAAGAGCAGCATTAAGCCTCTCCATAGCACTTGGCACATACCAGCCAGCAACATAGTCTCCAGTGCCCTGGGCAGCTGAGTCTCCTTGCCCTCATCCCATATTGGCGGACAGTGTGCCATTGAGTGCTTGCCTGGGGTGACTGACTTATTCCTAGGCCTTTCTGTGGGGTTCATCAGTGTTGAACCCACAAATTACCAGACACCAGCCCAAACTCCCAACCACATCTCTTCAACCTTTCTACTCCATTACCTGCTCTTGCTCTTTGACATGACAGCTACACATTTCAGAGGCCCTAGCCCAGCTGCAGCTGATTTTTACTAGACCACCACACCCCTGTGGCCCCAACCCCTGGGAGGGAAGCTTGCAAGAAAGGCTGTGTCTGCTGTTTATGCTCCACTCAGCTGAACCCACAGGCAGCAGAAAGCGACTCCAACAGCTTCCCTATCAGTGGAGAGACTGAGGTGTCAGGAGCAAATAGCCTTCAGGGAGATGGGGGAGGCAGTATTGGCTTACCTCCAGCATCAGTCTCATCCCCCCTCTGGACTCAGTCTCCTTGAGCTTTCAAGGAGGGTTTATGAGACTGCAAGTCCTCTCCTGCTTTCCACATGCAGGCCTGCCCATAGCCCATAGACAAGAAATCATCCACAGACTGGATTGTCAGGCATGGTTTAAACAGGGACTAGGGATTCTTGTCCCATTACATGGATTAGCTTTTGTGACCTCTTTATTCCTACAGGTGCTTTGCTTGTATGCCTCTCCCAGGCAGCGCTGTCCCTCTAGCAGCAGTGTTCCCCTCCCTCCCTTCCTCTCCCTCATTTTTTCCCCACTCATATGCAGCTCATTCACTCCACTTCACACTGGTCTATGCTGTCCTTTCACAGCATCTGATGAAGTGAACTCAAGTTTATGAAAGCTCAGGCGCGCTCTCGCTCTCTGTTATTTCGTCTATAAGGTATGTAGCCACCCTGCCCTCAGCCTGTGAGTCGGGATCAAAGCTGAACTACAGTCAGGGGGAAAGTCAGAGAAACCCATAAGGTGGTATTTCCTTTTCATTCAGATGGCCTGTGGCGATTCACAAGAATCTCCTATGGCTCTGGTTTCAGGCTAGAATCAGCCCATTTATACAATAAATAAATAAATAAGAACAGGACAGACAAGTGTCTCGTGCAGCAAGGCAGGAGCAAGGGACAAATGAAAGACGAAGCCAGCAAGAAAGCCCAGGCCCTGTTCCTTCTCCGCAGCAGAGCCAGGAAAAGCAAACAGCAGGGCAAGCATGCAGTGCCTGAGAAGCTGGGAGAAGCATCAAAGGTCTTCTGAGTTCCTTTAGCCTTCACTAGACTGCTGGGTCAGGAACTGTCTAGGCTAGAACTGCTCACATTACTTGTTGTCCTGTCTGGTAGCAAAGCCTCCTTGGCCCACCCTGACTCCAGTGTGCCGAGTCAGTATTCGGGAGCATTCCCTGGGAAGGAGCCAGCTTAGGGCTCTTTGTGGCCTGCTCGGTTTCATAGTTGTTAGGGGCTGGAAGAGTCTTTACAAATCATAGATTTCATAGACATTAGGGCTGGACGGGACCTCGGAAGATCAGAGTCCAGCCCCCCGCCCAAAGGGCAGGAAGTCAGCTGAGGTCATAGGATCCCAGCAAGGTAAGCATCTGATTTGCTCTTGAAGGTGTTCAGAGTAGGTGCTTGAACCACCCCCGATGGCAGGCTGTTCCAGACCTTGGGGGCTTGGACAGTAAAGAAATTCTTCCTTATGTCCAGCCTGAAACGGTCTCGCAGTAGTTTGTGACCGTTCGACCATGTCATCCCTTGGGGCACTCTGGTGAACAAACGTTCCCCCAGACCCTGGTGATCACCCCTGATAAAATTATAGGTGGCCATCAGATCGCCCCCGAGCCTGCGCTTTTCCAGGCTAAAGAGCCCCATGGCTCTCAGCCTGTCGTCGTAAGGTCTGTTTTCCTGACCTCTGATCATGCGCGTGGCTCTTCTCTGGACTCTCTCAAGCTTCTCCACATCCTTTTTGAATTGTGGAGCCCAAAACTGGATGCACTACTCCAGCTGCGGCCCCACCAAGGCCCAGTACAAGGGGAGAATGACATCCCGGGATTTGCTTGAGAAGCATCTATGGATGCAAGCCAGCGTTTTGGTCGCTTTACTAGCTGCAGATCATCAGGTCCAGCTCCCCTGCACGTGGGCAGGGGAGACAACTGGGATCAGATGACCCCAGCAAGATGGGCGTCAAGATGCTTTTTGAAGATTGCCAGGGTGGATGACTGTACCACCTCTGGGAGGAATTCTCAGCACTCGACTCGTAGAGAAGCATGAAACTATGAAATTTCATAGTTCCTTAGCCAGGGCAGGGGGAGGCACTGAGACTGATGACTGCAGTCACAGACCACTGCCTCTGCACCCCAGATGGCTGGACTGAGCTCTGGACAATGGATTGTGTGTAGGAAATCCTGCACTTTCAATCTACAGCTTGGGATCTCCAAGCCCAGGCAATATGCGTTAGTGCACCACAGCAGACTGCGCAGCTGCTTGTGAAACCCAGAGATGACAGAAGAGATGAGTTCCCACAAGTCCCTTCCTCTCCTTCCTCTGTTGAAAGAGGTGACAAAAGCCAATGTAAGCGGGAAGCCTTACTCCTTCACAATGCAACACTGCTGAGAAAGTCACAACCAAAAATAGCAACTGTCAGCAGGTTCTTGTTCCTACTAGCCACCATGTCACCAAAGTAGAACATTGAGCACAGCAAACAGGAACTCAGCAAAATGGACCGAATGGCTAGAAAGAGAGCCAGCAAAGCTGCTAGGAAGTGCATCCTCTACCACACTAAACTGAGGACAAGGGCTAAAGGCAGCCAGGAAAGATTCCCCCTGACAACTGCATAACACTTCTGGCCAGCAGCCAAATTCCCAGAGGTTATGTCACAAAATCAGAGCAGAGAGAGAGAAAAGTGGGTCTGGAACATCCAGCTAGCACGTGACTAATCCATGCCTCATAAATAGTTGGCCGTTTCAGGACTTGACTTCTCCCAAGAACTGCAGAGATCATCTAGGCCAGTGATTCTCAACCAAGGCACCATGGCACCGTGAGATCTTTTTTTGAGGGTGTTGCAGCCTGCCATATAATAACAGCAGTGTTACATATACAAATGATTCACAAGCTAAACACAGATTTCCAATAAAAAGCCACGGTTTCAAAACCATTCTGCCCTGTTGTGGTCTTTTTGAGTTCTTTACAACAGAAGAGAATTGCTCTGCTATTTTTTCCACAGTCAAAAAGATGGGGGCATTTTCCAAGGGATGACATAACAAGGGGTGCCTTGAGTCTAACAAGGCAGAGAATTACTTCTCTAGTCAATGAAATTTGTCATGGCAGGCAAAAGATGAGGAGGACAATGGTACGTGTAACAACAGGACAACTACCTGCCTCTGCCTGTACAGCAGAGGTGCCCAACCTTTTTGAACATGGGGCCGGATCATGAACTTTTTAATCACTCAGTGGGCTAGCGAGCCATATTCAAACACCCTCTGTCTTGGGCCAGAGAGACCCTGCCTGTGTAGCCCTACTGCACCTGCCTGTTACTGCAAGGTTCATAGTAGCTGCTCATGGCAGGAGGGACCCATTCTGCATCCAGCCAGCTACTGCCCCAGAGACTGAAGGGGAGAAATAAATAGCTCCACATCTCCATTCCCCTGAGTAGCGCAGCCCCATGAGACAATGAGACAGCGCTGCCTGAGGGGGGCTGGAGCAAGGCAGCTGCTACACTGCAGCCCCTCACCCGCCCAGCTGCACGGCCCTGCTCACTGTGGTGCCCAGCTGTCCGCACATGCAGCTCCAGTGGCCTCAGCACTGCAAGCCCAGAGTGCGGGGTCTGACAGACACCAGCTCCCACTGCCTCACCCCGCAGAGGTCACACCAGGACCCCGCCTGCCAAGGCCCCCCATGGTGGCTTCCCACGTGCTGCTGGGGACGGAGGCGGCCAGCTAGGAGTGGCACACGGCTCTGCCGCCGCTTCTGCTGGCTGGCGCAGACCTGGCCGGCCTCCTCCCGTCCGCAGCAGCTTGTGGGAAGCCGACTTCAGCCGCATGCTGCTCCAGATGGGACAGACCCAGCCAGGTCAGCACTGGCCAGGAAAAGCGGCATGCTGGGGACAGGACAAGCCCGGCTGGAGAGGCAGGGGCTTAACTGCATTTTCCCCCTGCCTGCACCAGTCAGTCCCGAGCAGCACATGGCTCCGCCACCACTTCTGCTGGCTGGGTGGCTGTGCCATCCCATGACTTGGTCTCCATCCACCCAGCTAGAGGCCAATCATCCAGGGGCCAGACAACCGCTCTGAAGAAGAGGGAGATGGTGCACTGGACCGGGCAGAGGAGGGTCTAGCTGGGGTGGGGTTCTGAGTTTGAAGGCCTCAGCCCCATCTGCTAGGGGATCTCTCTCCCACCTCAGTCACAGTCTGGCCTAATGCAGCCTGTTCAGGCCAAGAGAAGACTGGCCTGGAAGAGCAGTGAGGGGCCTCAGCAGAGCTGGGGAGAAGCCCAGGGTTGGAGCAGCAGGACCCAAGGTGGTTCCTCAGGACTAAGGTGGGCAGCAGAGCTCATGGGGTTCAGGGCTCCATGAGCTGTAAGAAGGAGCAAAGAACTTGAAAGGATACAGAAAGGGGGAATGAGATCTATATTCCCCACCCCCCCAAGCAAATCACTTGAGAACAAGCCCCGTGGGGCTGGGCTCTAAAGGCACTTTCCCCACAGCTGGTAATCGGTCTTTCTGGCAGGGGGATTCAGCCAGACATGGTGTCACACCTGTGCTCTAGGAGGAAGAAAAATCCTCTCTGATCCCTGCTGAGAGGAACAAGAGGTCAAAGGGTCTCCGTGAATCCAGCACTGGGGTCCTGCAGACGTGCTTCAGGGCAGGCAGGCAAATGCAAGCCCGCAGCCTGAACAGGGGCCTGGCTACCCTCCGGAGGTGGGTACACACCTGCCAGACCCAGAGGGGTTCATGCTAGTGCTGGGGACGCAAGCCAGGCACTACAGAGGGTTAAAGGGATTTCATTCGTCCTCTATCCAGAGTACAGAGCAAAACACACCTCCTCTGGGGAACAATCACACATACCACGGTAACCTTGACAACTGGCCCACGGCAACGACAGCAGCAAAGATTTTCATTGAGAGCTCGACAAGAAAACAATCACAAACAGCTCAATGCAGGGGAGAAAAGCAAGGAGCTGCCAGGCCACTCAAGGTGACCTAGTACAGGGAAGGAGTTGGGCTTGCCCCTCTGGATCATCCTGAAGCATGGAGAGGCCCAACAAGCATCTAATCTGGTTTTAAAGCAGACCCACAAGGGGAGCCAGAGTGGCTGACGGGGAAGGATTCTCAGTGCTGCCAACCATGGAGCCAGGAAACGAGTAGAGCTGGGAGCTTAGTACACCAGTGTGAGGTCTCAGAGGAGCCCCGCTCCGAGCCTGCCAACCTCAGACCTGCCACTTCCAAGATCCTAAAGTACAATGCAAGCCTGCGCATGCACCTGTCCAACAGAAAGTACAACCAACAGCAGGTCCCTCCCCCTAGGGGACAAAGCAGAGGCCCAAGGCTGGAGCATCAAGCAGGAGAGGACAGCACCTGGCAGAGCAGAGCAGGGCGTAGGTAGAGCCTGACCTGCCCAGTGCTCTGTCTGAGGTCACTGCAGAGGGGCCTGGTCCAAGCAGCAGTTGCAGGACCCTGAGGCCTGTGCTTGGCTCCCTAAGATCTCCAGATGAAAAGAGGGAGGAGATCTGCCCAAACCTTTCCCTACACCAACCCAGAGCTTCCTCTGGTCATCCAGGGTCCCCAAGCACGAGATTCCTGCTCCCCGGGGCCCAGGCCCCACTCCTCAGACAGTGTGAGGGGGGATTTCTCTGCAGGCCCCTGGCAATGAGGTAAGAACTGACTGTCAACACAGTGCTGATTCACCTGGTCATCAGGGCAACCCCTTTAGGACAAAATGGTCTCAGAGCAACCCCAGGAAGCAGGGTGGGAGGCGGCCAGACATGGGGGAGCCGGGTGGGACTGAGGAAATGGGCAGGCAGGGTAGGACATGCTCAAGGTCACCCACTGCACAGCAACAAGGCGTGGCTGTGCACACACTGACTGCGGAGCAGCAGGATCAGATTCCAGGGAAAGGAAGGTCTTCGCCAGCTGCCAAGGCTGCAGACTCTCCCCACCCAGCCCAAGAGTTAAGCAGAATATGTTCCCATTCGGGCACCCGCATCAGGCCCAGAGCCATTCCCAGCTTCAGCTGCACCAGTGCAGACCCTTGAGCCAGTGGCTTTGCACGGCCCTGACTGAGTGACCCTGTAAGTCGGCAGACAAGGTACAAACAGGAATTGACTCTGGCTCCCTTTCCTGGAGCCGAGCTGGCTCCAGAGAGAAAGACTGAACACTCACATTAGCTCCTCAATTCAGCAACCCCCCACGCCAGCTGCAGAGGCTCTGGGCCCAGTCACACACTGCTGACTGTCACGATTTCACAACAAAGCTCGCAACAACTCTGTTTGCCTCTTATAGCTCTGCCTCGTGGACTCCCGTGATCCCAGGAGCACCTCAGCTTGTACTAAAGAGCCAATATATACCTAGCCTGGGGGACTGCCAAGACAAGCAAGGCAGACAAGGTTCTTTGGGTAAAGCTGATATCTTATTAGAGCAACTAAAATATTTGAAGAAAATTCTTTGCAAGCTTTTGGGTACAAACACCCTTCTTCAGGCAGAGGAAGCATCACAAACAAGTGAGACAAACAAGGTCTCATGGCAGACAAAACATTAACCCAACATTTATTTTTGTTTAAAGCTTTTAGAGTTTTTAAACACAGGTTTAGGCCTGCGTCTCCAAGCCCAGTAGCAGCCACAGTTGGGAGTGGATCTGAACCCAGCTCAATCCCTGCTACATCAGCAGCATGGGTGCCCGAGTAAGCAGGGTCTAGCTGTACAATCACTCATGAGGGTAGATGTGCCTGTCTCCTTACAGTTAATGTTCATATGTGCTTCATGCCCCCTACACTGCAGCTCAACCTCAAACTGACGGCCATAATGACACGTGGGGGTGTTTTGACACTGCAGACTGAGGGTGCGATTCTAGTGGGTGGATGCTGCAATGCAGCCAACACAGTCAGCTGCAGCTCATCCTGGCAAGGAAAGTGTGAGCATGTGGATCCCAGGAGGCTGGACACTGTGTGGAAGGCTGATGCTGCTATGTCTGCCCTGAGGAGCTGGCACAACTCTCATACCCCTAGTGCAGCCCTACCTCCACATGGACATTCTCGTTTGCACACATGCCCTTCTTCACTGCTACTTGTGCTGCCTCTGGACCCTTTGCTTCCTTTGCCTGCCACCCCCCCATTCCCCTTTCTCCCCCATCCCCAGTGGGATCTCTAGCAGGACCAGGGCTCCAGACTACAGCAGTGAGAGATGGGGCTGAAAACACATCTCCTCCTGGGCCCTGCCTGAGGATTGTGCCTCCCACACTGCAGCCATGCTGCAGCCGGCCCCCCCATCCTTCACATGCAGTTCCAGCTGGCTGCTTCCCCTGACAGGTGCGGAGTAGCCTCAGGGGAGCACACACTTCCTGCCCCCTGGCCCCAAGACAGAAGTGACAGCATCTGGCTTCAGACAGAGAGGCCAGTTGTGCAAAGCCTCACAACCCCCACCTTTCCTGTCCTCGCCTCCGTTTCCTGAAATAGGGCACAGCAGCTGTCGCAGGGGACAGCACCTGCCTGGCACGAGAGGACTTCAAGCATTCGAGGCACAGCAGGCCTCACATTCGACCCCCAGCTGCTCACCTTATGGCACATCATCCCATGCTTGGGAGCCTGAGGCAGCCTGCCAAGGAGCTCCAGCTTTGGCTCCCAGTAAGCTCTTCAGTAAGCCCAGAGCTGAGGTAAGGAGGAAGCTGGGTGAGGAGGATAGCTGGGAAGCAAGGACAGGTCCTGAGAAGGATTTTCCACTCCTCCATCGGTGAGATAGTCAGGTGAGGAGTGCAGGGCTCCGAGCCAGAAGGAGCCATTCCCAAGAACTTGGCACCAGGATAAATTGCCAAGCAGAGTTTAGGTTCAGCTCACAGTGTACTATGCACCAACTGCAGCCCTGCCACTCCCACCCAGGCACACACTGTTCCTGGGCATGACAAGGGCCAACTCAAGGGCACCTGGCGGGGGGGGGGGGGGAAATCTACTTGGCACCTGCAGACAGCTCCATTGCTGAGGTCTTGTAAAGCTAGATAGGCTGAATCCCTGGAGAACTTGGTGCAGCAGGCAGGGCAGTGCCATATGAGCCTCTGGGATAGGATGGAATCTGGGGGGGAAAAGAGTCAGTCTAGACAGGATCAGAAGAGCTCTCATGGCTGTGACCAAATATACAAACATAAGAAAAATCAGCCTGGAAATGCAGAAAGCAGAGTGACAGCCAGCATCACATGGAGGGCATGGAAACCTTTTCAGTGCCCACTGGCCCTTCTCACGTCATAATCCCCACCCCTCCGCAGGGTGCCCAGGACTGTCTTGAGCTATGCAAGGGCAGGGACCTTCTGGGTCAGTCCAGTCCCACTTCAGTTAAATTGCATCAACTGCTCTCCAAGATGGAACTGGGACTGAGTGATCAGGACCAATTCTCTGGCTCAGATGTTAAGTGAACCTGCCCCCCGCTCTATGGTAGGAGAGGGACTCTGTCCAAGGCAGGCACAAAAGACCTTGCAGCAGGTATGCAAGGCATGCAGTAGCAGGGGGATCTGGGAAGACCTTGGTCCCCCTCGCTTTGCATTCAATAACCCAACTCAGGATGGATTTCAGAAGGCCCAAGTGACTTGGGAGCACATGGCCCAGCCACATCCTGGGGCTTTTGCAAATCCTGCCCTTCATAACCAGTATCAAACCAACCCAACAATGTAGCAGCTTAGGGGCCACCAGGGCTGAGCTCAATTGAGTCTTAATCCCTCCACAGAATCTCATGTAGACTCATCAGGTCACCTGAGCTCCCAGGCTGCCCATCTGTAACTTCCTGCCTGAACTGGGGACTAATTAGTGATAGCAACTAACGTCTGCCAATCGGCTCCCCAGGGGCAGTGGCAGTGGCAGTGCTTGCTTAAGCAGACTTGGAGACGAATCAGCTTTCCCGCAAGCCACGTCACCTACCTCGCCTGAATCCTGTGGATACAGGGCCAGGTATTTGCTGACTCTCTCTCTTTACGCAACTCAGGGCAGAACTGCAAGTGAAATGTGCCACTATCAGAATTGGCAGTCGAGCAGCTGCTTTATCTGCTCTGGGAAAAGGGAGATAAGGGGAAGGGTTTTCAACTCCCATCTGAGTTCTCAGGGCACCGCAGGCAGGGCAAATGCTCAGTGTCCAAAGGGATCATGCAGTCAACTGCCCTGTCTGCTGGGTAGGGATCTGGAGCAACTGCCTTTCCAAAAATAAGCCCCTTGTGCTCCTTGAGCTAGCCCAGCAGGCATTTGAGGTCTGCTCCTACAAGAGTATGTCTGGCCCATGATGCAAGCAGCAAAGCCTCCTGCAGCAGCACCCCTAAGCCAGCATCCCCCCATGCCCAGCTGTCCAGAGAGACTGCCTGGGACTGGGAAAGACTGGGCCCTCCTTGCTCCAACTCAGTCCTAAAGAGAAATGTGTTCAGCCCACTCCCCGACACACTGCTCACCATTGCCAAGTCCCTGTCACAGGTCATTGAGGGAACCACAAGGCAGGTCTCCAGCTGCTCTCCCCATTCCCATCTCCTTTGCACAGCCCCATTGTCCCCACCTGTTCCTTTTGGTAGGTAGTCTTTCCAGTGCACCCTCCAAAACTGCACATCCAGCTGCACCAAGTATAAAGCTGTAATGTCCCTTTAACCCGTAGCCCTCTATAGCCAGGCCTATGGTGCAGCCCAGGTTCCAGTTAACCAGGATACCCTAGGAAGTGCCCAGGGATCCCCTCTGCAGGACCAGCCCTTCCTGCACTCTGACATCATTGGTGTTAAAGTGAATTTAGTCAGGCTTCTGGCCTCTCTGACTAGAAAAAAACCAGACAGAGACCAGAAGTGCTGATGCTGCTTATTTCAGTTATGTTTTGAGATAAAAAAAACCCCTGCATTATTACTCTGTGCACAGATGTCCAATTAAGTAAGTTTGTTTTAGTTTCTTCAAGGTCGTATTTTTTTTTCTCTTCATCTGTCTTGTGTATAAAAATGCTTAGAAACTTAGGGAGGAAGAGAATTTCTTTGAAACAGACAAGTGAGTGATTCCCCTTGCTGTGTGGAATTCTCCCTGTGATCCCAGCATAGCCCTAAATAAAGAAAAGCTGGCTCTGTCAGTTTTGATTCAACCACAACACAAAATTTGATTTCTTACACATTGGCAACCACGTTACCCCTGAATTCAGAGGACAGTTCAAGTATCCCAAGTCACATCGTGTCCTGCTGACGTCAGCACCTCACCAGTTTGAGCGATGTACGTATTAGCGAAGGCTTAAAGGAGCTGGAAGCTCTGCCCGGACAGCGTATGCCAGAAGAGTGATTATCCATGGGAGACAACAGCAGCCTGAGGAAGTGCTGACTGTGGGACAGGTGTGTCTGACTAGCTGTCCTTTGCAGGCTCTCCTCAATACTGGCTGCTGCTGGTAACAGGGGAGGACACAGTTTGGCAGGAATGTTACTGAGATATCTGAGAGGGCCCTCACCTGGGCCTCCCTACTAGGATCAGCACTAGATGACGGCCCCAAACCCCCCATTCTAACCAAGCAGAAAGTAGGAATGGAAAAAGCCAGAGTCTCTTTTCCCGTTCAGGCTGCTGCTGCCTCCCCTCGAACCCACAGCTCAAGTTGGTGCCACAGGGCAGGGCCAAGACTAGTGAAAAATTAAGGATACTCACCCTGTTCCCCCACCTCTAACACCTCCCCTTAGGAAACTAGCATGTGCAACTCCAAAGGGGTCAGGGTCAATGGCCAAGAAGAGCTAAACACTCTGTATTCAGAGCCAGCTTAGGAGAGGAGCATAGCAGGGCCAGTCTCCTCTCAAACCAACCCAGCCTCTACAGACACTCCAGGGGGAGCCAGGTAACAGTTTTTGTCTCTCTTCTGAGGCTCTCAGCACAGGGATAAGGTAGCAGTGATTTCTGGGCTTCTGCCTAAGAACCTGCTCCTATGTCAGGAATCACATCCCCTCCACCTACCTACTCACCATGGGACACTCAAAACAGGCCATCACGGAACTGGCACACTGCAAACACAAGAAGCTGCTGCTGCCAGACGGGATGGCTGAACTAGCTGGCAGAGAGCAAAGAAGCACTGGCTCAGGGAAGAATCAAGGAATCATGCCCATTAAGTTCTCCTCAACATCCCATGCAAGCTACAGCTCTTCACCCCTGCCCAATTCAAGATTAAACAAAGACACTTAACCAAAGCTGCGTTATCCAGGCGCCCAGCCCCTTCTCAACACACCATATTTCTATTTGAAGCTGAGCCTGTAGAAGATCGCATACTTTCTCTCAAATGTCTTCTGCACCTGTGTACAATGCCCAGGAAGTTGTTCCAACTGACATTGCCCTTGATTGTGCTTTTGCTACTTTGCAATGGTCTTTCCCAAGCCTAGCGGCCCATGTCTGGTGTGGGAAGGAACACTTCCCATAGGTAGCAGCATACCAGGGAACATCCAACTACCTTAGTGTCCCCAAGGTGAATGGCCAGATGCCCATTCACCGCTGGTTTGACTTTGGTGACCTTCAGCATGAGTCTGGACTGGGATTTGAACTCACTTGATATCTCCTTCTGGCTCCCAGCTCACTCTACATACAAGATGGGTGCTCTGACAAGATACTTCACCAGGAAAGTGATCAGAGCACAGCTGAACCCACTCAGAGGAATCCAAGATCTGATCAACAAACACTTAAGATATGCTCGTAATAAGAGCCAACTGGAAGGCCTCACTCCCCATTCCTCTTCACTTTGCAAGGATAATGTTAAAACGCAGCTGGCTGCATGTGACATTTGCAGAAGCTGAATTATTTTTATACCCAAAGCACAAGGATCAGCAGCAGCACCACATGCCAAAACTTTTTTTCTGTGGATTTATTAATAGATGTGACCGCGTTATTGGAAATGAAGCGAAAAAGGCAGCAAAATACTTTACAGCAAGTGACCCATCATCTCCCTCCTGGGATGTTGACTCATAACAATTACTCGCATACCTCACAGGGATGCGGGAGGACTTCACTGATTAAGGCTCATCATATCTGGAAACTGAAAGTGCAGATAACTTCAGGTTCGTTTCTTCAATGTTCATGCTGCAGTCATAAGCAAGTTCCTAGAAGCCCGATTCTCATAGCAGCCCAGCAGTGCTCCCTCCAAAACAGCATCTTCTCTGGCTCTCGCCAGTACCGGATACTTCAGAAGAAAATGCAAGAAAGCCTCTAGTTAAACTCTGGGTTAAGCACCTATTGGGGAAAATTTCTCCCATCACAAATTAGCAGTGGGGTCATGCCTTAATCCCAGACATTGTTACCCAGCAGAAGTAAGTGCCCATCACATGCATAAAGCAGGGCTATTTTGAGTCTTGTGCCAAGCTTGCCATTAGAGCCATGGCTTGTTGAAGGGAGGACCACAATGTACCCCTGCAGAAGCTCAACAAGAACTGATGCCCATAAACCAGAAATTCCCAAAGGGCATGCCGCAAGATTCAAAACCCCTGTATGAGGTGGTAAATACTCTCATCTTCCATCCAGAACCCTGCACCTACCCCAGCTACACTACCAGTGCCCACTCCAGCTGCTGCCTTCCCTCAAACTTCCTCACCCCCAGGAAGCCCCATGCTTCCAGCAGTACAGACAGTCTCTTCCACTCCTCCCATGCCCCAGCCAGCAAGAGGGGCCACAGAGGTGGTCACAGGCATGCAAGATCTTGCAGGAGTAAGGGCTGCCATTGCTCCCTGGAAGTCTGGAGCACGGCTGGGGAATGAGCAGACAGCAGTAAGAACAGGGCACAGCAGAGTGAGGACCTGCCCCTGCTGCCATTAAGTGGCACCTGCTAGATCAGTCATTTAACCATTTTTTCTTTTTCTCCCTTTTAAAGCCTCAAGGCACCCTGCCATGTCTCCTTCCTGAATTTACATCTGCACAATTTTCAACTGGAGTGCTGTAAGATTTAAAAAGGCTATGGAGTTACTTAATTTTTTAATAGTACAAGCTCACCACTGGTATGATTTCTTCGGGCGGGGAAATGGAATGCATTTTGGGGGAAAGCAAAAACATGTTACATTACACAATCCTCCCCCCATTTTTTCAGAGTAAGAGTGAAGCATGCCACTAATTTTAATACAGGAAAAAAAAACCACATTAACTGAAGAGATATTGTAGAGCTGTTCAGTTCTTTTTCTTCCATCTATATAATAGATATCCCTTCCCCTTCTGCTTTCCTATTCTAAGCACTCTTTTTCCTTCTATAATTTTGCCACATACCCCAAGGACACCCGTACCCCAGAGACAGAGATACGCAATCTAAAAAACAAAGCTGCAATTGCCGACGAAAAGACAAGGCAAACTTCCTTAAGAAACCCTGAATAGCAATGTCACAGTGTTTAAGTAGCACTGGCCCTTAAACAACCAAGGATGAACAGAAGAAAGTTAGTAATTGATGGGTCTGAACAGGGGAAATAAAGGCATCACCTGGGGAATGTGAGGGCAAAGCCATGTTATTAGCATAAATGCAGCTGCCTGGATTCCTCATGTAGAAGCCAGTTGTTTCAGTTGGAAACAGAGAAAAGGCAGGGGCCATCACTTTCCATTTTGAAGCATGTTCTTCTCTGGTTTCCCCGAGGCATCCCCCTCCCTCCACTGCCCTTGGAGACACTTAAATACAGCTGCAAGGATCACTTTCCTGACCTGTTCTACCAATAATACTCTCCTTTTCAGTCCCTTTCACTGAGTGCTTCAGGTGTTTGTCCATCCTTTTAATCACATTACCAGCTTCCACAATCATCCTATTTTATGCTGCCACTCTCTCACACAACTTGCCCCATGACCTGATCCATAAAGCCACAACACGCTGTCTTCTGTCAAATCCTTAAGATTCCCCTCTACTCTGACACTTACAAGAAATCAGTTTGATTATCAGGTTGGAACAGCAGTTATATTTTTAAAGTCTGAACATCATTTGGTAGGATTCTAATATAGCATAATCATATTCTTGTTCCTCCTTCATTTTGTAAAACTTTTGTATCATGCCACAAAAAAGTTAGTCTTTTAGGGTAGCATTCTTGCATTCTGCAGTATTCCTATAACACCCGCTATTAAAGGGCTAAAAAGCTATTATATCAAAGGGCTACTCCTTTGAGAATTTCTTATTCATACTTTAGTTCAGGTTATCTATGTGACAATAATGTAAAAGCTACCTGGATAGAGCTATTTACCCACATGCAATACACAAGGTGCTGAAAAAACAAGTGCTCAAGTTTTAAAACGGCAAGTTCTCATTTGCCCATCAGCAGCTTCTATACCACATGGCTGAAAAACCACAACAAAACAAACAAACAAAAAAACCCAGGGAACTTTAATTATTCCTCTTAACAGCAGCAAGGACACCAACCCCATTTACAATGAACAAAAAGTTTTATTGGAACATATACACACAGGGATAACAGAGGTATCTGAATCAGCAAATATGGAATGTTTAGAAAGTTAAAATAAATAAGGATACCAAGATTTGCCAGTGCTAGGTGTAGCACCAATGTAAGTAAATGCCCTCTGAACAAGTCTGACTCTGTTGGGACCATCCCTGCAGAGTCTATAAAGATTCCTACCACCAGAAAGTGGCCAATAATTTTGGAATACAAAGAGTCACTATAGTGCTTTCTACTGGTGTGCATTCAAACTGTTTATTCGCTGCTTTCGTCTCTTATTTCTTTAATAATATCTATTAAGTTCTGAAGTCCAAAAACGTAACCCGTGTCTTGGCCCTCATGCACCACACTATCTTCTCCATAGTACTTGCAGGTAGTATGGGCAAAGTCTATCATACGGACATCAACAGTACTAGCAGTGGGTTTGTAAGCATATGCTCCTGCCGATTCATCTGAAGACTCCTCTGAAAGGTCTTCCAAGTCCTCTGGGTCCGAGTCCACAGCCACTTCCTGCCTCTCCTTGCCATCGTAAATGATCAGCAAGGAACTGGAATAGAAGCGATAAGACTCCTGCTTTTCTAAGACAGATTTGAGTTCAGTCAGTTTCTTTATAACGGGTTCAAAGAGTTCCCTGCGCAGGTATTTGCCATTATGAAAGAACTGATAAAGTGCTTCTTTAAATCCTTGGACCGAAAGCTTTCTCCCATGGTACTTATTCATGAACATTAACTGGGCAGTGCCTGTTTGGTAGACCTGTGCAGAAGGAGAGACAGAAACAAGAGGAATGGTAAGGATTCAGTGGCAAAGATTCAATCAATAATGAAAGAATAATAATGAAGAAAGAAATTGTTATGGCTCAACACCTAGTACATGCAAAGATTTTTTTTTTTTTTTTTTTTTTTTTTTTTTTTTTTTTTTTAAACCAAGTCTCGCAAAACAGCTCTTACACAGATGGAGGGAAAGACATCCCAGCACCCCAGCCTCAACAGCAGCCAAGGTACTAAGAGTCAAAAGGAAAGTGAAAATTCCTCAGGTTTAGGTTTGAGTTCTTCCACTCTGCAAGTGAGGCTGGAGTGTTTAAGCAGGATTAGCGAGCCTGTGGCCAAGATTTGCTGAGTCAAGTTACATGTACCACAACGACTCTGCATTGCTCTCCTGGTAGCAACTGCAGCATGGCTCTGCAGGCAGCCTCACCTAAAAGATTCCCAGAATTACTGGCATCTGACAGCAAGTGCCATAAGCAAAAAAAAGTGAAAATGTGCCCCCATAATGGGGGTGGTATTTTTAGCAATCTGCAGTTGCAGCTTGTTCTGACAAGCCAAGATTTTTTTATTAACATCATTTTTTTTTTATACCAAACCTGAAAATTAAGAGAGTTAGAAGTTTGTGTTTACAGGTCAGATTTTTCAACTGGCCTGTGCTCTACTCTGGGAGAGGCCTCTAGAAAAGGGAGCACAGTGTAAATGGGGCTGTTAACAGAAAGCTAGAATCTTCACTCCAGTTAAAACTACAATGGCAGCGAACATAGGCAGCATCCATAATTTTGACTGGGGCTCTGCTCTCTACAAATAAATTTTAGAAGTGAACTGAGTGCCAGTCCTGAGCAATATCCATTCTACCAAGCAGAACAAGGATCACGAAGTAAAGAGCTGAAGAGTGTATGGGAAGGGAGAGAGCAGGCCCCATACAACTGACATGAATGGAAACTGGTAGAGAAGTTGTTTCTCCAATAACTCAATCCACAGGGGAGAACAATAAAAAAAGCTTCTGTTTCCTGTCTAGGGCTCAGCTGGAAAAGGCACAACTCATCCCCACTTCACAGCAGCCAAGGGACAGAGAGGAGGAAAAAGTGACAGTCACCCAATACTCTTAAGCCAGGGGTTCTCAATCCCCAGGCTGTGGTAGGTTGGCTGCTGATCTGCAGCACACAGTCAGCTGCTGGACTGGAAGTGGCCACAAACTGGCAAACCGTGGCACCCCCAGAGCTGGACGGAGAGACTGCAGCTCTTTTCACAGGGCCCGTAGCAGCGCAGGGTTTGGCCCACCCCCCTGCCCCGGGAGGGGCGTGAAGTATCCTTACATCTTCCAGCCGTAAATTCCAATTGTGGTCGGCTGCAACTGCTGGGCCACGGTTTGCCAAGCTGTGGCATAAAAACATTGGAAACCCCTGCTCTAAGCTAAGGGATAACTGCTGTGCCATCCTTAGCAGTAAGGAGCAGCTGTAGCAGATGAAGCTCCCTGGCAGCATACTACTACTTCCCCTTTCTACCTACTTAAACTCCCAAACCAGTATTAATAGCTTCAGTGCCACTTAAAATCTTAAAAGGGCACATGACCAAGACCCATCTGTCCTGGGCAGTCCTAAGGAGCCAAGGCATCCTTTGGGTAAGTGTTCCTCAAAAGGTGCATACTCAGTGCTAGAACTGCAGGAGAGTCAACCAAGTGCCCTACTATACAGCTGTAGGCAATTAATGTTGAGTGAGTGCTGATTCCTCGCATCTAAATCACTGTAATCATACCACTTGCATGTTACACTGAGCTTCTGTCAGCAGTGAAGAAAAGCCAGATAGTGTTCAGAACAAAAAAAAAAAAAAAAAAAGAGAGAGTGACCACACTTTCTTTCATGGCACTGAATGCACCACGCACTTTAGCCTAAGTCTGCGCATACCTTGCTCTCCACACATTCGGTACTGGAGAATACTCCTTTCAATAACCTCCTGTATTGTATTTTATAGGCTAGCTACTCTTGGGCTGGCCTTGACATGAACTAATAAGATGCAAACATGGTAAGAGAGCAAAAAGTTCATCTTCTGGTCTCTTATGCACAGGACCCATTCACCATGATGCTAAGGGAGAGCTGCAGATTGCAATTTAAGACTAGTTTCAAGCGAGAACTGGGAGTCTTTGCTAATAGTGCCAAATCACATGGCTGCAACTATTTAGCAGCATCTCTTCAAAGTAGGACAAGTTTCATTCCCAGGTCATTTTGGACTCACCTGCATGCCACACACTCGGACCCCAATAATTGCTGAAGTGCTCTGTTGACACTTCCGAATCTGGTGAGCCTTCTTCTCTTCTGATGCATCATCTCCATGCTGCCGGGTCCCCATCTTAAGGTCCAACACACATGGTACCTCATATCGGGAGGTTAAGTTTTCCAGCAAGATGAATTCTAACTAGTTAAGGGAAAAGCCTTATAAAAGCCTCACATTGCTCTATCCCAAATCTACACAAGCTGCACATTTGTATTTTAAAATGAAGATCCCCACAAAGTGCCTTTGAAAGTTGTCTTACGCAAATCTAGTTGATTCATTGCCTAATATTAGCTTCTCCTTGAATATTGGTCAGATTAACTAATGTCCATTTCTATAACAAAAAGAGAATGGTCCAGTTCAACGTTGGACTGAGGTTCGGTGAATGTCAGCTTCTCCCACCGTGTTAAAACATACCATGTGTGAACTTGAGAAAGACATTTAATTCCCCTGGTGCTTCAGTTCCTTATCTGTAAAGCAGGGCACATTTCGTATCTTCATATGCAACTAAGAGGGGCTAAGATACAATAGTGCTGGAGGGCTAGGCTTAAAAATCACCACACATACAGCTCTAACCTAGGAAAATTCTATTTGCAATAATTATTTACCATAATTTTAAAGGGAATAATTCTGTGTTCCTATAATATCACTTTCATTAAGCCTCGGGCCCTGAAGTACCTTTTCTAAAAAGCACAGAGGTCTTCAAATCTGCACCTAACATGAAATTCTGTAGTTAGAGCAGAAAGGAACTATATACATTTCAGGTACTTGCACTCACAGGAGTTGCTTAACCCCCCCCGATTAAATTCTAGGCTTGGTTTGCTTTTTACCAAAAAAAGATTACAGAAATTCTCCAGCGGCTTTATAACAGAACCAGCCTATATCAAGAGTTAGAAAAAGGTACTGCGCTGCTTTCCCACTCAGGTAACTGATGCTTACTACCTTCATCTATATTAATTTAGTCACAATCACCTGCACTGAAATGCAGGAAAGACAGCATTGCTGGGTTTTTGAGACAGGTTAAAGGGAAAAGCCAAATCTGATGATAAAGCCTAATACTTGCAAAAATTAAGATTCCTGGTGCCAGGAAAGAGCACCACTCCTCTACTTATCTGACTTTCAGCATTCAGAAGCTTGTTTAGTCAAATCACTTGAACTGAGAAGGCAGTAAATGTAATTAAAATTCACACCAAACTAAATTAGTGTTTTAGCTGTACAGTGTGGGTTGGTCTTCTTGGCTTTTACTAGGAAAGACAGAGCCCTCCTTGTCCCAAGAAGCTTCTTGTGACAGTATGGAAAAGGATACTATATTGGTTCCTATGTTTAGCATTTTCCTTCATTCTCTGTAACTGCTGCTGGTGACATTTCATACTCCAAGGATTATGATGTTTTATCTGGGAACTGACATTCCCTTTTTTCTCTGCGCTATAATACATAACTTCGGATTTCTTCAGCCAGTCAAATTCTTCCTCTAATTTGTGACTGGAAAAAACCAAAAAAAACAAAACAAAACAAAAAAATTTTTTTTAAGAAGCCACAGATCAAAGGGAAAGAGGCAGCTCATTATGTTTAGGTTGTTCTAGATTAGTGTTTCTCAACCTTTTAAAGTAGCAAGTACCCCTAACTTATTAAAATTTTAGTAAGTACCCAACACTCAATTTCCCAGGGGATTTTACATTTACAGACTAATGTGTACCATATGTTGGAAGAAGGGCTGTGTATATAAAAGGCCGTGACATGACAGATGTCTGATCTGCTGTGGATCAGGTTGCCACCTTTTACGCCAGGGTTGCACAACTCAAGTATGTAGCTGGGCTATAGGTGACGTAGAGGTGATGTAGGCCTAAAAACGCCCAATTATTACTGGGGAATTTAAAATTTAAAATTTTTGCCATCGTTTTCAGAGGAAGAGGGTAAGAGAGAGAAAGGAAAAGAGGGCGAGAGGGAGTGTTGGGGTAGCTATGTACCTCCTGCTTGCGTCTCGTGTACCCCCAGGGGTATGCATACCACAGGCTGAGAAACTATGTTCTAGATGCTTGCACTACATCTTGCCAACTTACGAATAAGCAAACTAAAAGCAGAATATGCATTTCAAAAGGCTCTTCCCAATCGTGGAATTAAACCATTTAAATTTTATTAGGGGGAAGCTGTCCACTGTTGGTATCATGTTCACAACAAACCCACCTCCCAAACTGCCTATGCACTAGTACAGATTTACATAAAAACAGTCCTATGAAGCAAATATTAACACCATTTACAGAATTCTTCACTGCCTGGACTACACAGTGGCATTGAAGGACATAGCTATATACTCTCAATGTTTCTACTGGAACAGTCAGTTTTCTGGATGATGCTCATTACAGTATGGAGTATAGAGGGTTTAAGTTGCACAAGGACTTCAGGGACCTTGCTTTACTACACACCCTGCATTCTGTTTGAACCAAACAAGAAAATCCAGGCAATGAGAACAGTTGCATTTGCTCTTACAACAACTGCTCCAATCTGAAACTAAAGAAAACAGAAATGAAAGAACCTTCCCTCAACTGCCACTGCAAACAGCAGCCCAAATGCAGCTTCCCTTTGTAAAGGGAATGTGCTTCAGAGCATGAGAACAAGAAACTCAATGAGCCACGCTAATGCCTCCAGAACCAACGCAAATCTTGAACCCATGAAGATGATTTCAATGCTTGTATTTGTGACCCACCTTTTCATCTTTTCCTCCTTCCTGTGCTGTCGGACCCACTCCTTCGATACCTTTTCATTTTCTAATAATACAGTCTTTTTGCTAGTCCACCGCAACAACTTATTTTTGGTTTCACAGTCAGAATTATCTAAACTTTCCAAGTTATCATGGTCCCCATTTAATGGATATGCTATTAGACATAAGTTTCCATCTTCGTCTTCTTCGAAGCTCACCGACACCACGCCTGAGGAAAGAAAGGACATGCCCAGTTGGGAATGGCTGAAGGTGACAAGCAAACATCTTATGCAACATGACTTTACACTAAGAATATAGCAACTTTTGATTTCTCTTACCCAAGTCCTTAGTTTTTATCTTGCCACAGGCCAAAACTCATCTGTCAACCTAACAAATATCAAAACATCTAGACAAAAATGACACCTCACATAAGACAATTTATCATTTAGACAGAACAATTGTGAAAAGGAGAGTCTCCTCTCCACAGTGCAGAGTCAAAAAAGAATCAAATAATAACAGGAGACGATTTCACTTATTGAAAATTTTTATTATATTTAAAAAGTTCTGACTGATCTGCCCCTGGTAGATGTAAAGCACTTTATATTTACATCTCGCAGTGAAAAGTAACCTGCACAAACACCAAAAGCTTTAAGTTTTGCATGACAGCAAAGCAAAAAGCATTTATCCAGACACAGATTTGATTGAGGGTTAAGTTTCAAGGGAAAGGAAAGGTTTGCAAGCAGAGCAAAACAAGGAAAATGTCACGCATTACAACAGAAACTAGTTCAAAGGCTTCCACTTAGAATCACCACGTTTAATTTTACAGTTCTTATTTATTTTCGGTTTTGTTGGTCTTATTTGGGTTTTGCTTTTTTTTTGAAAGTGCATTTTATTGATGTTGGTTATGCAGCAGTCTTGTGAAATAAAGAACAAAATGAAATACAGAGCAAAATCTGTCTGTGGTACACAGAAACATGGTGAACCTTGAAAGCATTTTTCCTCCTCATCTCAAGAGTCTCTAGGTCACTGCACTGTATTTTAAGAGTCTTAGTGGAGAGTTCTGATAGGGCTGCACACAGTGCCATATTAACAAGTTTCAATGGTTATCGAAGAAGCCTTTAAAAAATACATTCAGCCAGTTATTTTTTTTTCCTCAGTCCTCTCTCTTTATCCTCAAATCAAAGAATCTGCACAGTTCTTGCCGCTCATCACTAGGCCAGAGGGGAGAGTTCTCGGCGTGAGACTGGCACTTCTGAGCTTGGCAGACGCCTCTGGGACCTATTGTAGCAGGGGCAGGGAGTGCAGAAGTTCTGACTGACAGTCCTGCTGCCACACAGCAAAAAGGACAAACAGGAAAAAAGGGGGGGAAACCAACTAGCATATGACTTTTGGCTTTATCCTGGAAAAAACAACAGAGATGGACCAAATGAGGGCCCTTACCCTACTCCCTCCCACACTCCCCAAGAGACAAAAAGAGCCACACATACTGGTACAATTGTTCTATTACAGTTCGTAAATATGTATAGAACATGTTTTCTTCAATTCCAGAAGAGCTTGGTGTGCAATCAGGCAATATAAATTTTGAAACATCTTTAAAGTCTTCCTCTGATCTTATAATAAATATAATGTCAAACTTAGGTCACCCTTACTCAGTACTTACAGCTAATATACTTTAGAAAGCAATCCCAAGTTAATAAGTGCTTTAGATATATTACACCCTTTAATCATCAGGCAGTAGTTCGGGGATATCCACAACGAGTAAAACATTTTGGCTACCTAATGTAATGCTTGAGAACTGGAATTTCCACTCTTGCATGCCATCTCAACCCAGCCTCATCACAGCTGCTGGACACCCTTGCCTACCTAAAACACCAAACTGTCTCTTCCTTGAGGGCAGAAACACATTATAAATGTTTAACAAAGTACTATTCAACTTTGCTATACTGACGTTCAGCAAGTGATGGTGATTTAAATGAGTGTCAGAGGACAATCCAAAAAAAAAAAAAACAATACAGCTAACTTACACAAGACAGTCGAGAAATCTTACCCAGCCCCTGAAAATGAATAAAAAGGCAACAAATAAAAAAATTAAAAAAATAAATAAAATAATCAGAAATCAAAGCACAGAATTACTGAGAACACGTACAAGCTGTCAGCTACTTACCTGTCCCTAAAGCAGATACATGGGCTGTCACCAGCAGAGCTGCTCTACTCTAATGCTGTTAAGTCAGCCCAAAGACCAACTGGCAAGCATCGCCACCCCTGCATCTCCACAGCCTGCCTCAGACAACATCAAAATACATGAAAAGAAAACCCCTAAAATCTCTTCAGCACAAAGAGATTTTAGAGAACAGAGAGCACACACTTGTATTTACAGAAGGAAAAAGCCCAACCCTTTTTAAGGTTTGGTAACCTACCTTCATATTGAGGAGTGAATTTACGCATTTCTGTTGGGAGAGTCTCATAAAACTGGTGTTCCCTCTGGATGAGGGGTTTACAGATGGTCTTGTCATTAAACCGGAGGACACAGGAGTGACCCCCAACCTGGTGGACAAAAGGCTCGAGCAGGACTCCCTTGGAATAGTGCTCCACTTCCATAGCTCCAAATGCTGGGCTCATCCTTGTAGCACATTAGACAGAACAAGGTGGCAGTGGTGAAGGCAGTTCAGAGGCAGAAGTCTCCAAAAATCTGTCTCCCAAAATGCGTTTCCTCCAATTCAGAGTCTGTTAAAAACAAACAATAGAATCCCTTCGGTTAGACAGCCCCGTATTTCAAAGCCTGGATTGACCAAACCTAAAGTCAGGCAGCAAAGGAAGCCAAATGCAAAACACTCCTCTGGAAGCAGGAACAGAACAGAGCCTTTCAGCTTGAAGCACTGAAGCAAATAAGAGTGAGGTCACATACAGCACTGAAAAACAAGCCCACAAAGCCAGCCCACCAATGCCTCAGCCAATGAGGATTATATTTTGCTTCTGGGAAGGATCACCATGGAGGAGGGAAGGGAGGAGCTTCAAAACAAAAGCACAGGAGGTGAAACTACTGCTTCTCTCAGCTGTTTTCACTGCCAACCCTCACAAGCATTTTCTTATCAAAGGTCCATAGGGCAAACTCAAGATAAACCCCATGTTTTAAGTAGTTTTTGCTATACTCTTACTACATACTAAGCAGAATTCAAATACAAAGAAAAAGTTTTCTTTAAAAAAAAGTTACACGCACCACTGTAAATTCACCTACCCTTTCCCTTTTGTTTTAAAACAGCAAAACAATACAAATCATAAGACTTCTGTCTTACAATTTATTTTGAAACAGCAAAACAACTTAAAAAAAGACACCTAAGAGCCATCAAATCAATAATTTATGCTTTCCAAAAGGAAACACTACCCAAATCCACCATGAACAGTTTTCTTTGAGTTCTTAAAAAAAAACCTCCATGTTTCATTTTATCCTTGTGTTAAGAGTGATCATGGAATTAAAATCTTTCAGGTAAGTTAATTTTTAATCTCAGTAAGCAATTTTCAAGCATGCTCTCTTGCAGAATTGAGGGCAGACCACTGTCTCGTACCCTTTCAAGACAGCTAAAATGACCACTATTAAATAGCATAATTTCACTTCAGTATTTTGGCAAAACTAAAAATAGACACAAAACTGATAACATCTACCTATTACCAAATTAAACTCCAATTTTAAACCCATCTCTAAATGATTAACTTTTGTATCTAAACCTGACCTGACATATTTATTCGCGTGTGGTAAAGAATGAACATGAACAACACGTCAACAACACAAAGTGTTCTAGGTCAGAGGGCTATTTTTGTTTGCCCTCCACAGATATTTAACAGCTTTATCCTGCCTTTACAAGTGGAGAACTGCAGGCTTATAACAATGACCAAAAGCTCTCACAAGCAGTGATGCTAACAGAGCTATAAGCACCCATAGTACTTTGTATGTAAAACCATTAAAGCTCTTTATCTCCTTAATTCACTGAGCAAGAAACAATATGTCAACCTGTTTAATTCCGACTCCTAGAAAAAATTCCTCTCTGTGAAGAACACAGATGTGTGACAGGTCAGCTAGCCGTTACTAGATTTTGTACCAGGACAGAAATTAGAGCAACAACAAACAAACATTGTGGGCAGTTCTATAGAAAGAAAAAAAGTGGAATACTGTATGTAGTTTCCTAGGATGAACATTGCGTTTCCAAAATTTGAGTTATATTTTCACATGTAGGGACAAGGGCTGCATGTGTTGCATTCCCAGGCTACATGGATTTCCCAGTACTCTTTTTTTTTTTTTTTTT
>NW_017728917.1:20006963-20008852 GCF_001723895.1 Crocodylus porosus
AAAAAAAAAAAGGTAGGCTTATCCCAAAAAGAAAACAAACATCAAATGCCCATCCCAATTTTGTACCACTCAAAGCTGTCTAAATATTTTTCTCACTCCCTGCCCACTCAACTCCTACCCTTATACCTCTGAGAAGTGACCAATAAAGAAAATGAATCCAAGTAAAGTTTGACCGAACACAAGAAGACTAGAGATGGGGGTTTGTGATGGAAGTGACAATTCAAGCTTTGCTACCGGGGATACACTACAGTACACAAAGATTATAAACTATTCCACATTAAAAGGGTTGGTTTGTTCTTTTGTTGTTTTTTTTTTTTTTTTTTTTTAAAAACACATTAGATCCACAAAATCTTTGGCCAAAAAGATCTGCATTAAAAGAATACCAAGAACTGGAATTCAAACGTTGTAGCTGGACATATACACATACAAATTCAGAAATACTTTTTTTTTTAGAATTGCCTTTCTTTAAGTGTGCTATAAATGTAATTTTTTTCCTCAAGTCCTTTCAGGTACTTGTCCTTGCCTAACCTCATGAATATGACCCAATCTATTTCAGTAACATACCTTATCCAGAAGATGGCACACTCAGTACTTTAAAATTAAAGCAAAAAAGTAAACCACTTTTTCTGCACTTATCTTACTGCAGTTTTTCCTAGCTTTACAAAGGTATATTACTACACTGCCCTATACACAGAATTTATTAAGAATCACTTCATTTGTCAGTTATTGAAACATAAAATATACTCTAAAGATCCACTTAAAAACACATATCCCATGTCACTGTAAAAGGAGATTACAAGCACACTGGAATACCTGTTTTTAAAAGGATCAAGCCATAAACACTCTTGCACCAGCAAAACAGCATCCACATTAAGGGGATACACTACTGCTTTTAACTCAAGTTGTTTGCAACACCAAACTGGTACACACTTCAAGCCTGCCAACTGCAGGACTGATACTGACCTGGGGCTTTATGAAGCCATCACTTCATAAATGAAGCAAATGTAGTTTGACTACAGGAGGGTTCAGCTGGGAGAAAAAGAAAAAACACCCCCCTCCTTCCCTTGTCCTCTCATCCCTAGTGAGCTCATTAGTTCTTCAGTATGACTTCACAACTTGTTTTCTTCCACATATTCCCATGGAGACCATAAACTACTGACATACTCCATTTAGAAATCTGTAGTCACCCGTGTATGAAGTTATCCAGCACACAGTTCAATGGGAAAAGAATGTTACTTTTACTATAAAATCTGTATCTGGTAACAATACCACTAAACTTGATGAGGCATCATTCAGCTATGTTCTCTCATAACTGCTGTATTTGATGCAAGATTATAAAGGCTGATTAATACTTCAGCAGCTTTGTCAATGTGAGGCTCTATTATCTGCTCCTATGCAGGTACTTGTAAAAAAGGCCTATTTTGCATGTGTGAAAGGTCAATTTGTATCCTTCAGTTGCATGGGGGGAAGGAAAAATGAAGGGAATTTTTACACTGGTTCTCATTTGCTAGCCTTCCACATTCATTTAAACCTTGGTAATAATAAAGTAAGTCACAAGTCCATTTTGCTCTGTTATCAGACTCTTGGTGAATCATCACTTTAGAAATGTGCTAGACGTAACAAACTTGCTTTCAAAATCCTAAGACGCTGAAAACAGGGAACTTTACTGCTACAGCTATACCATTATAATTATATGGTGGTATAACTCCATGTGTGGCCATTTAACAGCATTACCAACACATTCTTGTTCTGAGTTGATATAAATTACTTCAGAAGCAATATAAACTCTGCTAGAAAAAAAAAAAGGTAGGCTTATCCCAAAAAGAAAACAAACATCAAATGCCCATCCCAATTTTGTACCACTCAAAGCTGTCTAAATATTTTTCTCA
>NW_017728917.1:20009107-20010465 GCF_001723895.1 Crocodylus porosus
GTCTCAGGATAAAAATATTAAAGTAAAGGCAAACTAAACTTAGGCATAATGACAACCTCTTCCATTTCATTAGTAGGGGTGCACCAATAAAAATTTTGCGGGCAATACTGATGGCCAATTACTGACCAGCCATATTGGCCCAGAGAGCAGTGTCTGTTGTGGGGGAAACAGCATGGAGGGCAGATTGAGGCCCTCATGGTGAGGTCGGGAGTGGGGCCGGCAGCTCATTGAAAGGAGTGGGGGAGAGGGGCAACTCCCTGAACTGCACGCACCCCCAGGGAGGCATGCGAGGGCAGGCTGCCGCTGCGCGCTCAAGGCCACGGTTGTACCAGCTTCATCCCAGCGGCTGCACTTGGGCCAGATAGCAGCAGCACTGGGAGGCAGGCTGTATGGTGATTAGAGCCACCCCAAAATTTTGCCAAAGGACCCCCTCCCAGCACCGCTGCCCACCCAGCACAGTTGCACTGGCCCCAAGTGTACAACAGCTGCCGGCCCTTACCCCACGCACAGATCTGGAAAGCATATGCTCCCCATGCCTCCCCAGGGTGCACAGTGGCAGGATATGTCCCCCCTCCTAATTCCCCTGCATGAGCCACCAGCTCTGTCCTGTACCTTGCCCCACCTCAGCTGGGCAATGCCTGCCCCTGCCCTAGCCCCACTCATTCCCTCACCTTGCAGACACTGATCTACACCCCCAACCCCTACATACATATGACATCTATCATACATAAGACGGTTCCACCCGGCCCAGGCACTTCCGTTTCCAGGAGACATCATGCACAGCCAGGTCAGGAAGGGCTGCAGCAAAAGCAAGCTCTCCTGTCCCCATAAGGCTTATCAAATAATCCTAATAGAGAAGAAGTGTATGCTTGTGCCACAGTACTTCCTGGTCTGGCTAACCGCATTGGAAGGAGTACTCCAGAGCCAATGGAGTTAACTGAAGCACCACAACAGTGGTTCTCAACCGAGGGTGACATCAAATTCAAGGAAGTTGTGGACTGGCTCCCTGAATCTAAAAAAGGTTGAGAAGCACTGCTTTAAGGCCACAGCAACTCAGCCTGGATTTAGAAACAGCCACAATGGATTCCTTAGAGAGAGCACAAAGATACCTGTACTATTACCCATTCCAAACTATTCAGACTTTGTTTCAGTGCTTTAAAAACCCTGTAAGTGATCAACTTCCATGTAATCCAATCAAAGTGTTACCGAAGTTTTATAAAATCAAAAGCAATGGCTATGTTTACCGGTCAAATCAGAGAGATCACCACTGAAATCTCATGTTAAATTGACTGTGACAGTGCCAGCCTAAAAAGACAGTAATTAGGAAAACAAGACTTGGTAACAGAAATGCTTCCCAC
>NW_017728917.1:20010565-20044990 GCF_001723895.1 Crocodylus porosus
CCATGTAAAGGCTTATAGACCATCATAGATTCCAGGGTCAGAAGGGACCTCAGTGGGCCATCTAGTCTGATCTCCTGCCCCTGGCAGGCAAGAAAGAAGGTCACCAAACCTGAGGGGTCATGTGATCCCAGCCAGGTGCCTGTCCAGTCTCCTCCTGAAGACCCCCAAAGATGGGGCGAGCACCATCTCCCTTGGAAGCCCATTCCAGATTCTGGCAACCCTGACCATGAAGAACGTTTTTCTAATGTGTTGAAGAACAGGTTCAGACTGGACATTAGCAGCACAGTTTTTTGCATTGATTCAATCACAGAAAACAAATCACATATGATAAAGTGGAGAAGCTTGCAGGAAGCTTTTAATACAACTTCTCCTCCTAGGAGAATGAAGTCAGTGAATATAACAGTTAATTAACATTTAGGCAGTACTAGAAACAAACAAAATGTACCTTGGCCTTGTTCAGGAATAAATAAAAGAATTTGCAAAACAAGTGGCTGGTTTACATTTTGATGGGAACCCACATTAAACCTTTATTTTGTAGCACTGTTTTAACAGTAATCCCATATCCCCACAAACATGAAGGAAACTCACTCCTGGTTATGGTTCTGAAGAGTTTTTGCCAAGTTTGGAACATTAATTCTGTTTGGGACTAATCTGTTTACAACCAAACACTATTTACTTAGACTAAGGGGTCCTCAAGTTCAGCTTGTGGACCAAATGCATCCTGCAAACTCCTTTGCTATGGTCTGCCATCCACAACTACCCCTCCGAATCCAGGACAAAACTCAATTCTCCACCTCCCCCCAAGTTCAGATGGAATGGAAAATAAGATTCCCCTTTAAGCAATCCAGCCAAGTGCCTTAGGAAAAAACTACGTAAAAAATGTGTTTACTTCTTGGCCTTCACAAAAGCAGCCCCACACCCAGGATTTAAATTTACATTGAAAAAAAAGTTTTGAAATAGTCTAAAAAACACACACAAAAACAAAACGCAAAAACTAAGAAGGTGTTGAACAGAAAAGATTAACTGCCGATACAAAAAAACCCTAGGTTGCATAGTAGGCTTCTCAGTGAAGAACTTTTTCTGGCAGGGGAAGAAGGGGATATATAAAGCACTGAAAATAATAAAATGTTCTACACTTTGTTTTAGGAACTAGAACAAGAAAACCATGATGATATGTCTTTAAACCAGTGATGCTCAACCTCCTGTGCTCACAGTCTGGATAAGTGGCACAGAAGCAGTCCACCGCAGTGTCCTGTGGATACAATCCAGTTCGCCAGCCTGGCTCTGTGCACCAGCCCAACCCCCAATGGAGTGACCTCGCACACTGGCCCCAGGGCACACCAGCCTCACCTAGTGTGCTGGGCCCCATCATCTGGGCTACAAGCAGCAAGGGTATGGCAATTAACAACATCACAGCTCCCTTGCTGCCAGAGTTCCGGATCTGTCAGGAGCTCTGTAGGCTAGGCCCACAGGACAGATGTTGAGCACCACTGCTTTATACCTGGCAGAAAATAGGTTACAAAAGTGTATGAAAACAGACATTCTTACTGTCACTTATTCTGCAGAATGTACTATTCTGGGGCTCATGCTTCAACCACTGGCACTTGACAAGGTACTTCGTAAACTCTCTCTCAAACAGGAAGCAAAAAGCAACTGAAAAAATTACTATGTTAAGATTCAGTTTTAGGATACTCATGCCCTGACCAGTAAAAAGCATCTGCATTCTACTACTAACAGAAATCTACTATCAATCTTTTTATCCCTGGTCAACACAGCTGTTTCAAACCAAGATGTATGAAAGGGCACAATCAAATATTCTACATTCCATAAAGATTTATTAATAAAACATCTACTGAAGAAGATACAACACAAGACCTTCTCTCTCTCTCTGTTAAAAGACTGTCTAAAGGGTAGTGTCTGAGACTTGGAAAACCTGGATACAAATCCCCATTCTATCACAGATTTTCCATAGGACAGTGAAAAGGGACAGTCATCTGGCTTCTCTGGGCCTCAAATTCCCCCATTAATAAAATGAATAATCACTACTAGCTCTGGGGCTCATTAGGATATTGAGATAAATGCATAAAAGAATTTGCTCAGCTACTATTTAAATTAGACAGATATGTAAAAAGGTATGTTAATGCTCCTTTATGACAAATTTTGATTTTTTTAAAAAAAATCTTTCCCCTGCATACACACTGCAGGTCCCCATACCTTCTAAAATTCTCTAGTTTTCTTGGAACCCAATCTAAGTACAAGATTAGACGTAGTGGTTGTGTGTCAAAATCCAGACATTGTAAACAGGTAACATATCCACAATTACTCACAAGCCAATGCTGCTAGCACAAGCCCAGGCTTCTGATCAAGCAAAAGCCTGCATGAGGAACATGACAGCTGTACATAGCTTCTCCATTGAAGTAATCCACAAATACGCAAGGCCTTTTTGGATATAACTAACACCTGGTGCTTTCCAAGAGTTACTAGATATAGGCACTATAACAGCATACAAACACATGTATAACAGTCCATAAGAAAAATGTGATGTGCCAGTCATGGTATTAACAGTCACCATACATTACCATCATTAAAATGAGTCATGTCTAACTTGGTTCTTTTTTAATTTCACATTTCTCACCCTCCTTTGAAGATAAAGCCTAAATCAGGGGTGGGCAATTACCTTGGGCACAGGGCCACTTACTGCGTTTTGGCAAGGCATTGAGGGCTGCATGACAGGCAGCCAGGGGCAGATAAACATTAACTTTCTAAATTTTTTAGGGGCCCTATGGGCCGGATAGAATGGCCTGGCGGGCCACATCTGGCCTGCAGGCCACATTTTGCCCACCCCTGGCCTAAACAGTTAAAGTAAGCAAACAGCCCTTAATATGCCCTTATTAACACTCATAGGTGGAGGGATAAAAATTTGGGGGAGGCCTGAGTGTGCACACATATGCATGCACACCCCCAGTAGGTATGTCTGAGGGGGAAGTCGCAGGGAGAGGGGAAGGGCAGGGGAGGAGGGAGCATGGTTGGGGTTGGGGAACGCCCTGCATAGCCAGAGTGGGGCATGGGACTGAGCCACGGCTCAGCTGGGGGGCATGAGGAGGGGGTGGCAGCTGCCACCACTGCACACACCCCAGGAGAGCATGAGGGGCATATGCCCCCAGATCCAAGTGGGGCAGGGCACAATGCTGCTGCGAGCTGGGTTTGCACTGCTAGACGACAGGAGGCTGGTGCTGCTGTCTGGGACTGGTGATAAAGCCAAGTAAGCCTGGCTTTGAAACTCAAAACATTTTGAGTGCCTTTGTTTCATTTTGAAGTTGCTTGGAAGGCTTTTGTTTCATTTTGATTTTGCTGTTTCAAGCTTGAAACAAAACACTGGGTGAAATTTTGTACAGCCCTACTAATTATTTCCTTAGTTTTCAAGTGGTTCTGCCAATGTGGCAGTTACGTTGTTGGTCATATTGTCTACCATTTTAAATTCAGAGATCTAAGGGCATGGGACAGCTAAAACTATTTAATCATGGGAGAAAGGACAAACAGTAAGTCTCACAAATATCATAATTTATTAGAAGACAAAGATTGAGGAGTTTAATTTTTCAAAAACAGTAACAAACAGGCATATTTTTTTGAGTGAGCCATGCTGTATGTCAGCACTCGCTCTTCAATGCTGCCTGGCAAGACTATATCCAGAGCAAAAAGCTAAACTTCATTCCTTCATTAAAAAAAAAAAAAAAAAGCTTTGTAAATCAAGCACATAAAAACATTTCTCCAAGAAAAACAAAATGGCTGACTTTGTTGGAGATGCATGAATTGAAAACAACAGTGTAAATATGCATCAACAATTAAAGAAACTTTTGATATAGGAAAGAACATGATTGTTATCCGATTAATTGCTTCAAAAGATCTAAACCAGGGGTGCTAGACTCCTGGCTCATGGGCCAGACTGGCTGTATTATGCCATCCTGCCAACAGGATTCCCCACAGGTTCAGAACTATAGCTGCAGGAGAACAATGGCACCACTGTCCTGCTGCCAAATTCCAGACCCATGGGGAGTCCCAGGTCAGCCTGTGAATTAGATGGGATGCCAAAGTCCAGGCTTGTGCACTGGAAGAGGGCAGCACCAAGCCCCAGAGCCCAATCCTGACATAGAGAGACTGGCATTAAGTCCCCAAGATCCAATCCCACTGTACAGGAAGCAGGAGAGGGCAGCCTCTGGGACTTAGGGAAATCCAGTGTTTATTGGATTCCTTAACTTGATGACAAAACTGCTAGTCATCCTTTCTGTACTTAAGGATTGTAAACCATGTTCTGTTGTCAACAGCTGAATTACATCAGTAATTTCCCAAAAGGAAGACCTCAAAGTTCTGCCCTACAACTACATTCCTTTGATTGACCAACAATTTTTCTGCCACATGCTGTTCAAAACCTGCACTCCCAATATCTTCCTATTCAGCAACTTCTCGGCAATAAAAAAAAATAAAAACTAAAAACAATAGAGGGACTAACCAAGTTGCAAGTCTGCCAAGCTGCTAGAATACCTGGCAAGTGGGAGATGTGAGATCTTTGTGATCAAAATAAGATGCCAGTGTATGAGAGATCTGCTAAGCCTTGTTCAAGTCATGTGAGCCCATCAAGAGTTGGGCCCCCAGAAGTCTGCTTGATCTGAGGCATGTCAGCAGATCAATGGGATAGCATGCAGGTTGAAACTACATTCATAAAAGTGACATTGTATTTATTCTGTGGACTAGTTAGAGCGAGACAAGGCCAAGTAGCTCCTGGTTATTACTGTTCAGAAGCAGCATATGTGTTATGAGTATTATGAGGGAAGACTCATTAGCATGAACTTAACTCATCACTTTCTACCTTTCATAGTTTCATAGTTTCTAGGGTCGGAAGGGACCTGAGTAGATCATCTAGTCCGACCCCCTGCCATGGCAGGAAAGAGTACTGCGGTCAAACGACCCCAGCAAGGTGTTCATCTAGCCTCCTCTTAAAACCCCCCAGGGTAGGAGCCTGCACCACTTCTCTTGCAAGTTGGTTCCAGAAGATTGTGGTTTGCTGAACCTGACATTCTAAAATAGCACAATACTCACAATCAATGTGAACTCTGTATTATTTTTTGTAGGGTTTGGTTTGTTTGTTTGTTTTTTAAATTAAACATAAGTATTTTGTAGCAGCTATCATCTAGTCTGTGGTTAAGATGCTACTGTAGCTTGGTAAAGGCTGCTAAGCAATTCCCAAGTACTACTCTTCACCACACCTCCACTTAAACTATAGGATTATAGTAAATTACACACTCCAAATATTTAACAGGATCAGGGATTTTTTTAAATCAAAGACCATCTAAAAATCTCAGGGAGGGGGGGCAGGGACAGAGACACAGCAATCTTATGCAATATTTTTCAAACCACAGAAAATGAAACATAGGTAAGTGGAGGCAGCATTGAACAGCCTGTTAAGCAAAATCTATTAATGAACCTAGTGATACAAACTGCAGGGAGGGAGAGAGGATGAGGAGGAAGAGAAATACCAGCACTATACCCTGGCTCATCAGTGAATCAAGTAAAATATTAATGGGCATCTAATTTTTCCCCTACCCGAACTAGGGGATTCTCTCAAAATAAGTATTATTCACAAATAAAATATAACCAAGCTCTATCAAGATGAAGGTCTTGCATTATTTCCCTGGATTCATATTTGTTCCATATACAGAACTTTAGAAAAAAGGCTGATTTAGGTGCAGGTCAGAATCTGTAAAAATGAGATTTCACTCTTTGAATTTATGTACTGTTCTGAACCTGTTCATTCCTCGCACTTTAACTTGTTAAAGGGAAAGCATGATTTAATCCTTCAAATTTTGAAGCAAAAAGATTAAAATGTACACTAAATCATTTAAATCATTAATAAAAAAAAACCTGTGCACATTATCTTCTCTCCCCCATGGTTGCGTTCATCACTGCTCAAATCCGCATTTAGTCCACTTAAAGCCCTTCCTTTGGGGACTAGTGTTATGTCATCACAAAGTTCAGGAACAACAATCCTCTAAATATTTTCACTGCCCACACCAATACAAAAGATTACACATTTTACAATAGCTGCACATCCACACATTTAAGCATCAGTTAAATAAGGTTTCCAAACATAAATCAGCTCTAATTAGAATTGCAAAATCTTTACATAAGTCCTTCCAAAAATAAAAAATAAATAAAAAAAATTAATGATTAGCTTTGGAGATCTGTATTTCAGATTAGCTTTTTAACATAAATCCATACACACAAGAGCTACAGTACTGCAATTAATTACAATGCTTCTACCATTCTGAAGTCTAAAGTGCTCCCTGAATGGAAAAGTCAGATTTGTCCAACTTGCTCAAAATTGAGACCACAGACCAGATACAGAATAGGTGAAAAATTTCAGAGAACTACAGATGAAAACAAAATGCTCCTTGGCTTGAGGTTAGGACAGAATTCAGCAGCATTATGGTTTGCCTCATCTCTTCTTACACAGGTTGATATACTATACATGAAGGTGGATCTCCATAGAGATCAATGATGAAATGCCTACTGGGGTAAAATCATAGTTCTACTGAATTCAGTGTTACAGTGTTTTTAAATTTAATTTATAGGATTATATTTTCATATATGCAGAACAATAAATGGATGAAATGAGACAAGCTGCAAGAACAAGTTTTCCCTACATTTAGAAGTACAGGGTAAATATTAGAGTATCAATGACTATCTTAATTACCCTGCCTGGCTTCAATTCCAGTACACCCTGTTAAGAAGAGTTCTGACACATGGAAACAAGAACAAGGTAACCAATCTAGCAAACCGAAACCAGCAGGCAACAGCTTATGCATCTGGAAAGCTAGAAGATCATTCACATCTAGGAAAAGTTGAGTGATCCAATATCTGCTCTTTGGAATCCAGTCCATGTATAAGTGACATTTAAGTAAAAAACCAGCTTTCCTTTCTCAAGATAAATAAAGCATTAAAATGGTGTGTAAAGTGGTATTTACTCTGGACCAACATTCTACTATGTAAACGTGTACTAATCTGCAAACACACCAGTCAGTTTCTCACAGTAGAGATGAAACAAAATACCATAATTCTTCAGGAGTTCTCCAAGCTCTTGTCAGTGATGACCACTCAAAATGAAGTCATTTCCATCTCTGTAGATGCATACAACTCAAAGTAAGGGTTTTTGCAATATTCAGCAGCTATCTTAGTAGCACTGTAAAAATACTGTAATTATAAAACATGTTAATACTAATAACTGTATCCTGTGGAGAAGCAGTGTTGAAAGGAATGTGCACAGTTATGTCAATATAGCTTTTTTTTAAAACTACAAAATAAACTAATGCAAGTGACCTTAAATTTGTTATCACTTCTGATAATGGGGTTCCAAGTACTACTTCACATTTATGAGGAATATGAACACAGATCAAGGTGAAAAGGTAACACATTTAACATGCCATTACCTTTTAAAATGACAGGGAGCCTGTGCCTTGTCTGCAACTCTCATGATATATAAAAAGACAACTAATTTGTTGGTGAGGTTGGTTTCAGTCCCTTTTTCTCTTCCACCCCAACCAAGTCTGAAGATTTGCCTCTCCCATGCCTTTTATATTAAAATCAATTAATCAAACAAATCAGGCCTTTTCTATGCTAGAAGATTGATTGACAGGAGTTCTAGTGAAGCAAGAGAATCATTAGAGTCAAAACAATAAAAGCATAGTAAACGAAGTGGAGGAACACAAGAAAAAATATAAGTCTGCACAGGATTTGTAACAAGGAATAAGACAACAGAAACCAGTTAACAAAAACTTCCTGATTTTAACTGAAGACAAAAAGTAACTATTACTTTAGCAGCATCTAGTGACAAGTTGGCTTTCCTCTGCCTTGAACCTTACATCTTATCTGAACAAGATAACTGAATCAGATTACATTACAGTGTGATGTTAAAAATACAACTCACTACACAGACATTTCTTTATATTGCAAAGTGCCTTATTTCAGTTTAGCCAAATAAATTATTCTAGGCATGGTTTAAACCAAAATAAGCAAATGCACGTAGCCTTCTGCACCATTTAAAGTTAAATCACACCTCAGTGGAACTGAGACCATTTTCTCCTGCAAATAATGCCTCAGAAACAATACAAGAGCCATTAAGCTACTCATAAGTAGCATTTCTCACCTCTGCAATCAGGAGCTGCATTAATCTGAAGTCATCACAAATCTCTGACCACCATGAAGTCCTTACATATATCTCAAGTACAGCACAAATGATTTACAATGCATTTGGAACAGATACAGAAACAACAGAAAACATACCTTAAAAGGAAGCGTTTTTCTCCACTAAGCATGCAACCAAGTATCACATACACTTCCCGAAAACACTCAGACACTGCCAGCTTTCTGCATCATACCACTGCATTACTATTTAAGCATTCTGGTGCGCACGAAGACGACAAATGAAGACTGAACGTAGCAATCACAATATTCCAGTGTGCAGCAAGATTGATGAGGCTTATCACCGCACATTATTTTTAGTCATTTTTGTAAGGGGATGAGCGAGAGTGGAGGAAGAGGGCACTCTTCTTTAAAAGAGGGTCTGGTTCTTAATACCTGTATGGATCACCTTGAATCCCAATTCTATACACAGACACGAAACTAGAAGGGGGGCTATCCTCAAGTGACTGCAGAAGGAAATGCTGTTCTGGGGTAGAATAAAGATCTTACTGCCCAATTTTTAAAAATTCTTAAAATCTATTTAATCAACAGTGGAAAGTGACACAGCAGACAAAATACAGCAACACTCCCTGATTAGCTTACTATTCAAAAGCAATCAGAGCAGGAGTGAAACATGTTGGGATTTTTAAGTATGACAAGGGTTTGAAATATTCAGAGAGCCCCTGAAAAGCAAAAGAAGCTATCTGGCAGGGAAGCATCTGGCTGGGGACAGCAGAGCAGGATGTGGTCGGCAGCCTGTGGGACCTGGTCCAGAGAACTGGGATAAGCAAAGGAAGCAAGAAACTAAAAGGGAGAAAATTAGAGCAAACAGCATGGGAGAAGGGAGATAAGCCAAAATGCAGCTTCAGATTCCAAAATGTTATAAACAGAGCAAGAGTGAAAGAATTTGAAGTAAAATTTTGAACAAACTGGAAGAATGGAAAGAATAAGATGTTTTAAAATTTAGCCAAAAAAGCTACCTGAAGTCTATATAATGGTAAGTAAAATATACCCTGCCCCCAACATACTGACAACCAAGTACAAGAGGCAAGTCCCCTATCATTGTCTTCCTTTTTAAAAAAAAAAGGAAAAAAAAAAAATGTCTAACCCATACTAGACAGGATTCCCAACAATTTGTTTGCAGATTATACCTCAATGTGAAGAGCTGGAGAAACTGGGTCATCTAAAAAGTGGACCTAAAGTTCCAAGCTTGACAAACTTAAGCCAAAAGACTATTATCTAACAATATAATTCACCACAGTCCTTTACCAACTAGACATTCACAACCTCAAAAATTCTGTATTACATGAAACAGGAAGTTACAACAAAAGCTTCAATGGTTTGCTCAAGACCCTCTGACACTAAAAGTCAGCACTCAATATTTATTTAACAAGATTTTCGTTTTAGAACGCTTTCTTCCTGCTTTCTGGATCTATAATAAATTTTACTTTGATTTGCAAAAACAGAAGTATTTTGTGACTCCTACATCACATCACAATGCATACTTGTTGTTGTTAACCTCATCATACAGTCTCTTTTGCAACACAAGACAGTGCGGCCAGGTTTAAAACAAAGAAATTCCAGTATTTTTCCTCTCAATAAAACCCCCCAACAATTCTGACGTGCCACTGCCTAGTTTTTGGCTGGAAAAGATTAGCATAAAATATACCTTTAACAACGATTAAGAGTAATTCTATTAGAGGGCTAGACAATGTATCTTAAAACTTTTCTTACATGGCTATATTGTTTCAAAGGTATCTTAACTTTCAACAAAACACAAGCCAAATGAAAGCATTCAAGCACAAAGGAAAAATCCTCCCCTGCAATGGAAAATTTTAATCTTTTGAAGCAAGCTGCAGAGATGCTTAGCTGGACCTGGGTTGCCTAGATACCAATCGCACCCTTTTGCCAACTGAAAGAAGTGAGCTATCAGCAAACCAAACAACTGACAAGTGGATGAGCTAGACTAGGCGGCAAATTTTCATTCCATTGCTCCTAATCTCCAAACAGCAAACAAAACACATTCTAGTCTGGAAAGGAGATCACTTTAAGACCGATTCAGTACATGCACCAAATATAATGGGAAAATACAGATTGGCTCCAGCCACATTTCTGATCAATACACACAGAATATTCATTAGTGACCTAGGCCATACAATACTATGCATACTTCACTCAATGTTGGGATACAAGTAACACACTGTATACCCAACCTTGAGCACAGTAACACATAGCATGAAGGGTATCTAATTCACCTGCATTTGCACTTCCTAGTGGAAAAAAGAGGGTTGGGGGAGCAGGCTCACCAGAGGCCCTGTTAACCACAAAAGGTGAACTACAATAAAAAATGACAATTCAAATCTTGGATGTTTCAGCTTTGCACACACATTCCTAACTACAGGCATACCTCGGAGATATTGCGGGTTCGGTTCCAGACCACCACAATAAAGCGAATATCGCAATAAAGTGAGTCACATGAATTTTTTGGTTTCCCAGTGCATATAAAAGTTATGTTTACACTATACTGTAGTCTATTAAGTGTGCAATAGCATTATGTCTAAAAAAATGTACATACCTTAATTAAAAATACTTTATTGATAAAAAATGCGAAGTGAGCAAATGCTGTTGGAAAAATGGCGCCGACAGACTTGCTAGACGCAGGATTGCCACAAACCTTCAATTTGTAAAAAGCGCAGTATCTGCAAAGCGCAATAAAGCGAGGTATGCCTGTATAAAACAAGTGCCATGTTCAAGTTTGAGGGAAAAACACTGGCAATTAACTTGGTGCACTTCAATATAAAATTCACATTTTCATTTAAAACCTGAAAATAGTTGTTTGCATTCTGACTGAACTTAAAGACTTCATCAAGTTATAGTCGCAATCAATTTAAAACAAAGCCAATAATTTCAGCCTCAAATACTTATCCTGCATTACAATTTTCCCTTGAAACTTTCCACCTTAGCTACACAATTCCAGAGTCCTGGAAATACTTATAAAAAAGGGCAACCTACTGTAATTTTGGACACTGGTCTATGCTCTTACCAGGGTTAAATGGCATGATTCTTCAGACACCTCAAGAAAGGCATCTGGAGACTTCTCTGCTAACCCTGTGGTGTCTACCAGTAGGACTGACACTGCCCTCTTGTACAGGATGCACAAACCTAGGCTTCATTCTCACCTGTAGTACTAGTCCACCTCTGGGAAGTCACTTCATCTTTTCCTCCCATCAACTGTTATGAAATAATAAACAAGGCAGACAGGTCTCTCAGGGTGGAAAGGATCTAAATCACTGGTCAGGAAGCCTCACTTTATAATCACTGTTTTCTAAAAAAATTGCATTCTTGTTTGATATCCTTTATTCATTTAACTTCTTGAAACTTCGCACTTTTAGAGAAAGGTTAGGGCTTAACTGTATGTACACAAACTGGCAAAGAGACAAGAAGGCTGATGGGTGGGTATCAGGTCAGTTCTCTCTCATCTTCATATACTGCTGTTAACAAGGATGTTATCTCTGAAGACAATAAACTCTCCCTATGCCAGAAGAAGGGCATTTGAAAACTTGCAAAAACAATTTTTCCAACTATTTAGTTGGTCTTACAAAAGATATCACATCTATCATCTACCCAAAGTACCTTGTCTGCCTGTGATCTCTGGAAAGACAAATGCACAGTTTGAGAACTGAAACTATGCATCACAAAGATGCTTAATGGGATCTTCTAGATCCCACCAGTGCCAGGGTGCGGGAAGCAACATGTCCCTTGGGATGGACGGCAGGGAAAAGGTCAGGGATGCACTGCCACAACAAGGATTGGGCCCCTCACAGCTCCCCTGCCTTCCACTTCTGGCATATCACAACATCTTACAAGCTGAGCTGGCAGGTGGTTTTGGCACTCTGTCCAAAAATACTGCCAACCCCTGTTCTAGACTGAGCACTGAGTCCCATTAGGTAAAATAGTGTTCTTTAATCTTCACTAGTCTACAGAGGAGCCTCTTGGAACGTCGTAAGACTGGGCCCCTAATATAGTCCATGGCCTGTTGTAACCTATTTATAAACACTTCTAAAAAGGTTACATGAACATATTGTCTCAAACAGTATAGAATTATAAATTATAATCCCTATTCCATGACAATCTTTGAGCTGTAGCATACCTTAAATTAAAACTCTCTTTATACAATATTATTTTTTATTTTAAGATGCTTTTTTAACAAAATAAGTGAAAAAATCCTATTTAAATAAAAAAAAATTAAAAATATTATTGATTTTTATCCACTCTGGTGTCTTCCTAGGCAACATGAAAGAGTATTTGAGAGGTAGGCCACAGTCTCAGATGGAGTCTTAAGGCACAACTGTGACAAATCCTCATAAAAATACACTTGGAGAAATCTACTTGCTTCAATAAATGAATAATTAAGTTGTTTATGGAACCCCTTATTGTAGCAAATTCTTTAAAGTTACACAGTAAAAGATTTGCCTTGTTATCTCATAACCTTGTCTTCCTTGCCCAGGTCTCTAACAGAGGGAGGTAGTTAGCCATGTTAGTCTTAAATCAAGGCAGAGGCACTTTAGAGATTACCTCACCTCAGAAAGGGAGAAAGATATAAGCTTTCACAGACAACAGTTTACTTACTCAGATGCTATGACAGTAAGTTATTATCAAGCACACTCCCTTCTGAAGGGGTCAGCCCCTAAGGCGTCTCCCTGCCCTGCCTTCTGCCCAATTCTCTATGACAGATCCAACACCCTTTGGGGGCATTGGAAGGTGCTGTATTTGTTTTTTTTTTTTTTTAAACATCGTTAAAAAAAAACATAACACCCCACAGGCACACACCTTCAATCCCCCCCACCCTCCAAACTACAGCTATCTATATATTTTCACATGTTAAATAAGCTTGCAAGAGCATCACAATTGCAAGGCACAGAAAAGCGCTGTAAACAGAAAAATACAGTGCACCAGTGGCAGATTTAATTTCCAGGATCAGATACCATAAAGCAGAAATCCCCTTCTCAAAAAGCTGCATTAGGAAAGAAAGAGGAGAAATCTCCAGGCTTCTCCAGAACATCTAATAATCCCAAGGGGCGAGATACCCTGATTAAAAACCACAGGCTTGATGGGGAGCTAAGGGTGACAGAGTGGCTCCGCTGACCTGACCTCTCCGCCTCATGTCGCACTACGAATTGTGCAGTCCTGTGACTCATCTCGATACTGTCTGAATGAGCTCAAGGGAAGCAAACGTTTCAGCCTTCCCACAGCAGGAGAAAGACCCTCCCTCAGGGAACATAATGCAGGGCCCCATTTTTCCTCTCTCAACAGGGATATAAAGATTGGAGCAAACACAAATACATCCCCACCCCCGGCAAGAAATCCCGACTTTAGCTGTCGAACAGCCTCCCTCCTTCCCGACGTAAGGCACGGGGCCTCCCTGCCCAACGGCGCTCGCCCCTCACGTACCCCCATGGACTGCATCCTCCAAGAGGGCCACCCCCGCTCAGCACAGATTTGCACCCCCGGGAGAAGGAAGGAAATACCCGCTCCTCTCCCCGGTCCCCGAGACCCGCACGGGCCGAGAACTTCTGGCCAATAGGGGATGGGCAGCGCCGGGGTCCCCGAAGCCACACGCCAGACCCGGCTTCGGAGGAGGAGGGGGAGGGGGAGGGGGACCCCGACTCCCACCTCCGCCTCAACAGAGCGGCACCCGACAGGAACAAAGCGGGCACGAGTTACCTGGCGGCGCGCGGGCGGAGACTCGGACTCTTTTGTTCCTCAGCGGCCAAAATGGCGGCGCCGAGCGGGGCGCCCCCTCCCCCCACCCGGCCGCAGGTTGGCCACGCCCCCGCCTCTCTATTGGCTCCGCCGAGGCCGCGGCGCGCTGGTTGGCGGGCGCCAGAGGGCCTGTTGCTAGGGCAGCGGGGCAGCATCGGCCACGTGACGGGGAGGGGGAAGAGGGGCGCGTGGGCGGGAAGCCGTAGGCCTCCGGGCGGCTTGCGGGCTCCCAACTATTCAAATGAAAGCTGTGAAATCACACTGAGGAGCAGGAGGATGCTCCATTCTGGCCTCTGGTTCCCTGTCTTTGCCTTGACCTGAACTCAGCACCTGGGTTGAGGTACAGGAACTGTCTCCCCTCCTTTCTTTAAGAAAGGAAATGAAGCTGTCAAAGCAGCTGCTTGGGAACTTGTTTGGGGTGGAAATCCGGCCACAGCTCTATGCGACACAGGCAGGGCGCTGAAGTTGCCTTGTCACTGTCCTTCTGCAGAAATAAGTCAGTCGGTGGCAAAGGGACCCCTTGGCTCCGCTCACCTCTGGCACCAGGCACGTCTTGGCCAGCATTGTGGCTTGGGGTTGATGCCAGCGGGCCTTGCTCACACACAGGTCTGGCTGCAGGAGTGGCTGTGGTCCCTACTGGGATTTAGTCTCCTGGTTCCTTTAATTACATCCAGAGCTCTCCATATCTAATCCTCCTAGTCCCTGGCCACAGCTGTCAGGAGAGCCATGAACATGGCTGTGGTTAGATATGACTACTCATCAGCTATGTTCCTGGCTCTAAGGTTTTTTGATACCACAAGCAGACGTACCAAGTAGGTGGGGGCCCGAGGGCCCTGGCCCCCCCCCCCAGGAAAAGGGACCTGAAAAGGCACCTGAAATGCATATGACTTTCCACACATCCATCATCTTAGCACCTCCCGCCCCCCGAAAAGTAGAAGTTGGCGTCTATGAATTCACAAGCGTGATACATAACATCCAATTGCCCAGCCCAAGTGCTGTCACAATGCTTGTCACATGCAGGCCTACAATGCTGCTGCTTCGCCCACCAAACATGCTTGCTTTTTTTCTCAATGACCCTCTCACAAGGGAAAGGTGGCAAAGAACAAACTTACAGCCATTTGAAGTAACAGTCATACCAAAATTGTACGGGTATAGCCTATAGATGAGGCTACTTTCTACTCCTTTTGCTTCTGCTATGGTGGTAAAATCCTGTTTCCATCCTCCTGAACCATGAGGCAGCATTCACTCCTATGCGGCTCCCATCTCCCTTGATTTCACTCTGTATGATGATGACCCTCTTGGAAAAAATGCTCTGAGACTGTATTGCTTTGTAAAGTCACAGAATAGAGCCAAATGTAACCATGTTAATGAGCCTGTAGTAACAGACCTGTCATCCCAGAAAGAACAAAAACTGAAAAATGAGATCACTGCATTCTAGTTTACTAAGCAACAGCCCTTCTGACAATGTACTCAGTAAGGCAGTGTCATCCGTTTAATCACATTAATGAGACAGGGCATTTTTACATATGTATAAATTACTAGCATCCTGTGCTAATTTTATAATTATTAAAGGTCAGAAAGCGAAAAGTGGTAAAAACCACCACTATTTTATCACACAACACACAGCAAAGATCTCTGTTTCCAAAAACAACGCTTAGACCTTTCACTGCATCCCTAGAGATCAGATGCTGTGACACTGCCCTAAGCATAGCGAGCATCCTGTGGAACAACATGCATCTTGTATCAAACCTCCCATATTTGATTTCTGAATTCTTATCGAACAAGACAAAGGGGTGAATTTTTCACAGGGCCTATTTGGCAAGAGAAGGTGCTATTGTTTGTGGAAATGTGCAGCATCACTTCACAAATGAGGTTCATAGGACCTTCCATTTGTGTCCATGCTAAAAGTACCACACTTATGAAAAGTGCTGTATAAATAATAACTATTTGCCATAGGTTCTTTCTGCCTAAGATATGCATATCTGCCCTTCAGATGTCACAGATGCAAAGTGGGGGCTTCTATTACGAATCCCTGAAGGTCTGCAGATTATTCTCAGCAGAAACAGTTGGCAATTAATTTTTTTCCCCCAATATATATGTCAATATCAAAGCATGACATTTTGGTGGATATTTACAATTCTCTGTGTTCTTTTGTCTTGAATGGGTAGCTGTGGACTGTGACTATAGCTTATCCTTATGGCAGTTCCTTATTTTGGTTGCCATTTATCAATAAATTGTTCGCATTTTAGTCACTGATCACATGTTCATGGTTGTTTTACAAATGATGTAATTGTCTCCAAGAGCAAATCTGATATATGTTCCCCAGTTGCTGGGAGGCAGGTGTTGAGATTATATTATACTCTCAGAGGACAAGAAATATTATTAGGTTATAAGTGGTTGCACTACGTTTCTGCAGGTCTTGTTCCTCACAAACATCTTTCTGCCCTTCTTAATTAGTTGGTAGGAGCAGGTTCCAGCTTATGCAGATCACCCAGATGTCGCTGGTTTTCCTATGATCAATGTCACTGATACAGTTCATGACTGTAAGAAGATGTTGAAATCAGGTTTCATTTAACAGGTGCAGTGTTATGGCTCACCTCTCTCTGCATCCCCGCTGCCCCTTACCCCCTTCACTGCCCTTGATTATGTACCTCTCACGTTCCTTTTCTGAACAGTGACCACACTTCTCCAGATCCCTTTGTACCTGTGACTCGGTCATTAGCTAACAGCTTGCTTATACTCTGAGAAGAAAATGCTAAATTAATCCCTTGCTTGCCTACTTGGCACTCCAGGTGACCCCACAGTGCTTACTTTGAACACCTTACCCTGGGCTTTGGCTTGTCGTCACTATACATAAGACACTTAGCTGTGCAGGCAGTTAAGAGTTACTGTAAATAGCAATTATTTTCTTGCCAAACAAAGGAGATGTACCTTGGGTACAGCATTAGCTTTGAAGGTTTTACTCCTTTGCTCACCTTGAGAAGTGTCCGCTTTCAACAGTAATAGACTTTTCACAAATGAATAACCACCAAATATTTTGCTTTTGCAAATCCCTGTCATTTGTGTTAAGAGGTGGTGAAAAGTGTCAGATTGAGAAACCAAAGGTTTTCTTCTATCCATGGAACTGATACAGATATCAGCAAGCATGTTTCTCCTTCCCCTGTTGTTCCTATCCCTGACCCAGAGGAACAACTCCATAGCAGGATGCTCACAAAGGTATTGCATGCTCAGTCTTTGTTTTCCCTGCCACAACTTCCCACAAAGGACATTGTTCACTGTTTGGCACCTAAGCTAGGCCCTAGGACCTGTTTACTTCACTGGAAGTAGTGAACAATGATCAGCTGAGAGATATTCACTTGACTATCTGAAGGTTATCTTGCCACAGGGAAACTTGGAGACTTTCATTTAAATAAAGCTGAGATTTCACAACACAAGCAGTGAGCCAAAAAAAACCCAAACACACTCCACACCTGCTCACCAGGTCAGGCAAGCTCAAACCTTAGACAGATATTTTCTAATTCTGCTGGTCTTTCCACTTCACAAACCCTTTATTATGCCTACAGCATACTACTTGTATAACGTTTCTCATGAGTTGGGTTCATGCACATTGTATTAGTTACTTTTTTTAACAAATGCTTTTTGCATAGTGTGTATGATTCAGTGCACAAACAATGTATTCCACTAAAGCAGCATAGCACTTTTTCTAGTCACCAGGGCAGATTAAAAATTCCATACTGTCAAGAGGCATTCTAGGACTGAGTGTAGGGAAAATGCACTCTTGAGTCTATCTTCAGTCCTGACTGGGTCATAATCTTAACAAACAAACAAAAAAACAGTGGAAAAAAATAATGATGAAAAGACTTCTCTTTCCAGATTCAAAGCAAAGCCAGTTGCATTGGCAGCGTGGAGCCCAGTCCCCAGCCAGGCATTTCTATTCCCCTTGAGTAATGACAAGGTGATGAATGAGTGCTGCAAGATAAACAGGAGAGGACTTTGTTTACTGGGATGAGAATTCTGCTCTGAGATGTCTCAAAAGCTGCAGGGGTGGGTGGGTGGGTAGACAGCTGCCATTTTAATGACTCAGGTTATGGAGGTATCACAGATTAATCTGTGATACTCTGCCAAGATCTCTAATTAATGGGTATTTTTTTAACCTCATGTTGCGTTCATTTCAATTGGTCTGATCGGATCCAGAAAAAAATAATAAATCTGGAGTGTACCATTTAAAAGTTTATAAAAGTTTATAAGCAACAATTCAGAAAAACTTGGAGTCATGACATGTGTATTGCTTCTGACATCAGTTATAGAAGACCTGGCTGGCTCAGCAAATTAATAGAGAGCTGTGGAGCCTGACATCTCTGGGTCATTCATTCAAATCTAGTCCACATTCCCAATAAGAGAAAGTTATCTCCATGTGCCTCAGCTCCACATCTCTAAAGTACAGAGAACAACGCTTCCTTTCTTCCATTTCCTTGTTTATTTTGTCCAATTATGTTACAAGCTGTTTAAGGTAGGGGCTGTAGATGCTTTCTGCAGCAACAGGAGATAAATGGCAATTTTCAAAGCTGTAGATGCTTTCTGTAGCAACAGGAGATAAATGACAATTTTCAAAGTCTCTGAATCAAAAGCAAATGGAATTTCATGGGACAAAGAAAGGCAGTCTCTGGCCCCAGAGCTTTCTTCCTGCTCAGTTAAGTCTACAGCAGACATGGGCAATTATTTTGGGCGGAGGGCCGCCTACCCAGTTTCAGCAAGTGGTCAAGGGTAGCCCCGCCGCTTGACAGGTGCCCCGCCCCCCTGGTCACCATCTTGGGCCCAGTGTCTCAATTTCTTGGGCCCAGTGTCCCAGGACCAGCACCAGTGTGGCCCAGAGCAGGGCGCAGGCTGGCAGGGGTCTGTGGAGCCAGGCTGAGCTGCACCAGCAGGGAGAGGGGAGAGGGGACTCTATACCCCTGCCGCCCAGCTGCGGGCCCTGTGCTCCCGTGCCCACTCACTCCCAGTGCCCCACAGCCCCACAGTACAGGCGTGGGGTAGCACACAGCCCCGACCCCCCACTCGCTGGCAGGGAAGGAGCTGGTGTGGAGCACGGGGTGGGGGGTACTCTTTTAGCATGGGTGTCAGTCCAGCTACTCCTGGAAAAGCACTTACATGCCTGTTAGCATTCTTATTGCATCCTCACTGGATGTGTGATGTCACAGTTCTCCAAAATGTGTTCAGAATAAAAAAAAAGACAAGAAAATCCACAAAGTTACCATTTCCATTTTGGAATGGGTTATTGGTCGCTGCTCTTGGGTAAGTGATCTCATTCAGTGAATAAGACAATAGTTGATAGCACAGCAGTGCTGCTGCTCCTGCTGTTAAGGCAGGAAAGAGCTATCAGTCCCACAGCTTCCTGTTCTCACTTCGCCAACACATATGTGGTTATGTGACGCACCCCTGGGCCTGTTTCCCCACTTGCTAGGGCCCTGCTCTCTGTAGTCTTAAGCTGCTCCTAACATAGCAACCACCCCTCCAACTTTTCTTGGTGAAACCTCTTCACAAAAGGCTGTGCATGGAAGGAGCTCTGGCCTCACATATGATACAGCGCAGATCTTGAACTAACACAAGACTTGGCTTGTCACATTACCCCCTTTAGTACCTCCAGGCCATATGTTCATGGACAACCATTTTCAAATGAGTATCTTTTCAATGAAAGAGATCATCAGTTTGTACATGGCATTCCTATTTATGATTTTATGGTAGTACCTAGGGACCAACGCTTTTTCTAGGCACTATACAGTCATAGCAATAAGCAGGCTCAACCCAAAGAGCTTACAATTAAGGATACACCAAGTGTGACTGTGAGGTCACACCAGTCTCTGATGTCACTGACTTCCCAAATCCTGCATTCAATTGGCTGAGTTCCTGCCACAGGTCCTTATGAAGTCAGTCACTGCCACACCCACCCTCTCCTGCAGGGTTGAGGTTCTGCACCCAGGCAGCCCCTCAATGGCTGTGAGCTGCTGCTCTGTGCTTGCTAGAGCAGGGGTAGGCAACCCCCCAGACAGGTGCCAGCGTGTGGCACACAAAGGGATTTTGCTTGGCACGCATGCCTCAGGGCAGACAGCAAAGAAGGGGCCGGGGCTGCCATAAAAAAGACTGGGCCACTCATGGTTTCCCCACTGCCTGGCCCTGGCACACCATCATCTTACAAATTGAGGTTGCGGGTGCTTTTGGCCCTCAGCCTAACAACGTTGCTGACCCCCGTGCTAGAGTCTCCCACTTGCTAACTGTTGATTTTTAGGATCAAGCAGGCCACAACAAAATGGCAGATGATGCTCTCCAGGCTGCCCTGAGTTAGTTGTTCAGAGATGGTTCAGGCTCAGAAATCCTATATGTACTGTACTGTTAAATGAGGACCATTAAAAGGACTCCTTTACCCTTCTCTTAAATGGGTGGAAACCCAAGACAATGGAGGCAGTTAGGAGAAAAAAAGCTTTATCGCTTTGATCAAATACAAACATTTTTGTAAAAGGCTTTAGTGAAACTTAAATTTTAAAAAAATCTCCTCTCCCTTATGTGCATATGGCAGAGTTAAAGAACCTTGCTTCATTGGGCATAGTTACACCTTTACAACCTTTCCAATATTTTTTCTTTGTGTTTTCAGTTTGTCAGCAAAATAACAGGGGGAAAAAACCTGTGTGCAATGAAGACCACAAGAAAAAAACTAATTCACTCTGGGAACACTGCAGATAAGGAGCCACACTCCCCAATCACATTACTGTAGCTCAGTTTGTATGTATGTGTGCATGGGCACACATATCAAATGTAGCCATAGTGGTGATAGCATCAAGCTGTTAACGGTCATGGGGATGACAGGAGAAAACAAATTAGGGCTGGATAAAGCTGTTCTGAAAAAAATACTGTAGCAACCAAGTTTCCCAAATGCCCTGAAACCTCAAAATGACTCACTCTTCAATAGCCTCAAACATATTTGGCCCATCTTCGTGAGATACTTTAATATTAAACATTTAAAAATATTTTTCATTTTCATATTACCACAGTGCATGCGGTTTCACTCAGACGCAGATACATCAAAATGCTATGGGAGGGAACTATTCCCACAGAATTTTTGAACCCCAAATTAATACAGATATGCCATTGTGGGTCACAATGAACCCTCTTTTTGTAAGACTTTAAACCCATTTCTCAAACAGAGAACGGCTCAGATAAATCAAGTCAACAGCAACATTTGAACATTTGTTCATTTATCTGAATTTCAAAATCAGTCCAACAGCTACTAATGTAAAGAGCGGGATTCCACTGAAAACTGGTCTCTTCCTACTTAAACTAGGAAATCAAGCAAGCAAGAAATCTATCCCTGCAAAAATGTGAAATGGCTGAGATGGCATGAGTTTGTAAAGGTTACAGGAGGACTTTGGCCCAGCAGAATTTTAATTTTAGTGCAAGAAAAGAGTCTCTTGACAATTCACTTGCAGCTATCATTCCCATCACAAATGGGATAAGCGTATGTAGGTCATGTTTGCCCTGGGGCAACCTGTGTTCTCTGTTCATAGAAATTAAGTGCAACTCCCATGCATGACTACAGAAATTGACTGGCAATATGTTTTCCCCATTTAAGCCAAACCTGCGGTAACCAACTAAATCACAGACACAGTGTTTGTGACCACTGATGTTCTGAACCAATGAGAAAAAACATCCCCGCATGCACAGAACCAGCTTCTCACACAGTTACTCAACTGGATCAACCTTGCTGTTTCTTTGCAGAAGGGCTCTATCAACCTGTCATTGTGCCTTCAATGGATAGAAGATGCATATGTATGTTCAAAATGGACACGCTTTTCCTCCTTTTTTTTTTTTTTTTGCTTTACCTCTCAAGAATGCTAAGCAATGCTTTTGTCCTTTGATTTAGCCCTCAGGGGAAGCATATCATTACCACATTCAACATATCAAAATAGGTCCTATGCTCATTTCAAATTTCTGTTGTTTTCTTTCTTTAAAAAAAACAAAACTAAAAAACCCCCCAAATTTGCCAGAATCTCAGGAATGGACAGCTTGGATCAGAAACAAATCCTGCTTACTCTTGAAAGAGTTGGACCCCTATCAAAGTGAACCAATCCCAGCTGATCATCTGAGGATGTCAGTGTTGCTCAAGGCAAGGAGGCGGGAATAAATAATTTTCCACGCTGCTTTGTTTTGCAGGCCATGGGCTTCTGCACTGGGAACTAATGAGATGTGATTATAGGTGCTGTTTTTCAGGACAAAAAAGTCTCAACACAAGCCTGAATATTTGTAACTGTTGGTGCCTATCAATGCAATACGCTTACTTACTACTTACTTCAGGTTCATATGGGACATCCAGTAGTAGATACCTCCTTCCACACTGTTGGTCTACCCCGATGGGGCATTCTTGTAATAATATCCTATGCTTCCCAGTGCCTGGGCCTAGAAAACTGTACACATGAAAAAAGCCCATCACTTTACTGTATGGTGTGGAAGAATACCATCCCAGTTTCTTCCCAGACTCTTCTATTAGGTTTTTCCTTGCCATTGTCTTTTCACCTCTCCATCAATTTGGTCGCCCTGGGTTATGTGGAGGTGAGGGACTTCAGGTAAGAGGGTGAGAACTCAACCTCTCTATTGTGTTAGCACTGACATCATGGCATGGGGTCAGGGGATTAAGACCATGTCACTCTTAGGTGACCAGTGATGCTTTTTAAATTGATTGGTCAGCATCAAACAACACCGGGCCTTGATTGGGTCTTGTAGGTGATGTCAAAGGGGCTATATAAAGCTAAGACTCCCCAGGATGAGGGGAGCAGCCATGTTAAGTTGCATACAGCAACTGGAACACCTGCAACTCTCTTTCTCTCTCAGGATGCTGAAGTGAGTAGACTACTTGGAACTTATCTAGATATATAGCTTACTGTAATGTAGAAGCATATCAAACCGCTACTAAGCTGACACGGTTTGCTCTGGGTTATTCTTTGATACTTCTCTATCCTGTACCCTTCGCCAGGCCTATCCTCTTTAATCAATAAAGCTCTCCACTATAACAAGCATGGTGGACTCACTGGGAGAGGGATTGGGACATGCTTTCAAGCTCCTTATGCTCAGCTGACTAAGGGAGGCTACTCTTTGTGCTTCAGGCTAAAGGATGTACCCCAAGTTCTTGCAGTGGGTCATGCACCCTTAAGGTCTACAAGGCCTGTGTACCCCATGGGGCACAGGGCCTGGATACAGACCAGACTCCTGGGTGGTAGCATTGATTACCCCAGACCTATGGGTGTGCTCCAGGAAGGGGGTCAGCCAGACATGAGGCACCCCATGAGAAGCACTGGGAGCTTGATAAGTGGACTGTCACAGTGAGATGGGTGGTTCAGTGCAGCAGCACCCCCTACTGGTCCACCACATATGGTACTCACCTTCTTTGGCCAGTCACATGGCACTTCCCCATCCAAACCTTGTTAGCTAAGCAAGTGGACTAGCATGGCAGCTGGTCCATGTATCAGCTGGCAGAGTTTGAGAGTGACTTGCATGAGTAGGACTCTTTTTGCAGGTAGGAGGTCCCTGCTACCCCAGGAAGACAAATGCCCAAAGATGCTATCAGTCCATTTCTTTCTGTGTTGATGCCCAAGCTCAGGGCAATGCCAACAGGCTGGAAGTCATCTTGATCAGAGAAAGTCAGCTCTTGTGTTTCATCTGTATATCTGTCTCTTCTCTGCAGTGCCTCCAGCTTCAGAGTTTCTTCCTCTTGCTATTTTTAGTGCAATGCTGCTTGTCTTATGTAACTAGACAGAGTAGGCTGCCTTGTAAACAGACATTGGCTGTAAATATCCAGACATGGGCTCAATGGAGCTGCACTACTATAATGAAGACAGTGTTATAAATCACCCAATATAAGAACAAAGCTGTACTTGTTCACAAACAGAACAGATGTATGAACAAACAAGGAGCATCATGATAATGTCAGTACATGAAAGGAGGGAATGCTTTCCAGTTGTGAGAGCAGAGAACTGTGATTCAGGCTACATAGCCTTTCAATTGCCTTGCTCTGTAACACAGGGCAAGTTAATTGATCTTCTCTGCCTTTATTACTTCTCTTTAAAAAGATTTGAGGCCAACCTACTTCTCTAGAGTCCTGCAAGGTTCATGAAGTGTTTTGAGGTCCTCGAAGAACAGGTTCTGATAAAAGCACTAATTACTGTTGGCATTATTCATATGTAACACTCTGTGGAGCAATGACTATAGTGAGTGAAAGTAGAACACAATAGCTCAAAAGGACCAGGCTTTGTGGAAGAAGAGGTTGTATGTCAGCCTACAGAACCCCAGCCAGTGAAAGGTGTAATTGCTCCTATAGAAAAGGAATTATTTCCAGTCTAGTGGCAGAGTCTGGTTTTTGGGCCTTGGCACTTTGTGTTCCAAATGGACATGCCTAAAGTTTGTTTTGGTTGTGAGACAGCAAGGACAGCCAGGTGATGAAGGGACGGATTTGCATCGTGCCTCTTCGAGAAGATGCTGTGTATTATTTTTGGAGGCTATTTTGTGCTGGAGGTATTTAGAGCTCCCCAACGCCAGTACTTTTCCAGCAATAGCTCTAATCAGTCCTGAGTGCTGGCTGTAGATTCTCATCAACAGCTCTGTCTACGTGCTTGGAAATCCTGTCGGTCACTAACTCATGGCCTCATTCTTCACGTCAGGAGAGTTTTAGCACTACTCGTAAAGTGTAACTGATACAATTTCCTAGTCAAGAGTCAGGGCAGGGGGTGGATCTTCACTGTAGGCCTAGCAGATGCCTGTTATTCTGAGAGCATTTCAAATTCCTCTTTGGTTCCTGTAATACTGTTACAGTCAGTTACATAACCCTGCAGGGGCCCCTTTGGAAATGTTTTAATCTGTAGTCAGTTTTGTCCTCTGTCTCCCCTTCTCCCTGCCCCCCACTATTATCCTGTTATAACCATGTCTATAACTAATTATAGAGAAAAGTAATAGAAATTGGGAAATAGGTGCCCCGATGATGGCCTTCAGCAAATAAATCTTCTCATCTGGAAATTCCTCTAGCACAACAGAATTTCCCCGTGGGGTACTGCCATCATGTCCCTCTGCCATCTCCACTTGAGTCCAAGACTGTCCTAGGGATGTAAAAAACACTGTGGGCACTGAAAGAAGTGACATTTGTTGTGCAATTGGCTCTCTGAAAGCACTCTATAGCCATGTCCTGACAGAAGTGCATGGTTGCAGAGCACTTTAAAAGTGCCGATTGTGTGACAAATTAATCCTTATGGAATGAGGGTTCAGATGAAGGTGTTCCAAAGCAGAGTGCTATCGTTAACTCATGTTACTGCCTCCGTTAGATTGGGGCTGGCCTGATACAGCTCAGCCCTGCCCCTGGTGCTGTCTGCAGGATGGGACAGGGGAGGAGGGCTTGTGTTTGCCCAGCCTGAGCTGGAGGGTAGGCTGGTGAATTGGAGCCCCCCTCACTTTTCAGCCTCCCCCCAGCTTCCTCTCCCTCCTGCTCAGGCTAGGCAAACCCCAGCCTGGAGCTCCCTCCCCTCCCTTCTTCCCCCTCCCATCCTGCAGGCAACACTGGGCTAGGGGAGAAAGCCTGCAGGCAGGCAGTCTCTCTCCAGTGGTTCAGCTCCAAAGTATAGCTCGATCCCCTACCCCCCAACCCAATAGCAAATGTCTGTTGGGTTGGTGGGGAGCTCACTCTAACTGATGGCACTTTTTGTGAAGTGCCATGAGTTAGAGCAGGGAGCTGTACATCTGTCAGCGCCCTATAGTAGCATAGCTCTGCTTTCTGGCTCTCCTAGACTACTAAATGGGGTCCTTCGAGGACTGTTCCTGTCCAGCCATAAATTAGAACTGCCCTAGAGCTGCCATAATTTATGCTGGACATTGAATCAGCCTCCACAATCCCAGAGATACAAAGATGGAATAAAGATAACTTCCTTCTCTTCTCCTTCCAGCTTCCTCTCCTCCAGGGCATGGTTCAGAATCAGGGCTGAAGTGTTTACAAACAAATTCTTTATTAAATTCCTCCCTCTCAAGTCACCGTACAAATGGAACATATCACCTTTCTGCTAAAAGCCAGGAGGAATCTCTCCATCCGGCTTTCCATTCCTAAACTACTTGTCACTAGGGTGGCTCAGCACTGAGAACCCTGCCAAAATTAGGGCATGGGGAATGCTGGAGAGTGGAAGGATTGAGCTGGCAGCAAATGTGTGAACAATGGATTCCAGGTTCCACCATCACATCAGAATGACCGTCAGAGAGCAGGCTGTAAACCACGTGCTACAAAATGCATATTCCGAAATCGATCATACATCTTGGGAGGAAAAGGGATGCACAAAGACACCAACCAGAGAAAGCTCAAAGAACACCCCAAGGGAACAAGAACACAGGGAAGATAAGGATTATATGTACATGAGGAATAAAACAGATACTAATTTAGGGCTCAGCAAAACCAAACCCAGGATTTAACAGTATGGCCAGCTCCAACGAATGACACCAATTTTTTTTACCGGTTAGGGATCTGGCCTACTGTTTAGGAGCAAGCTCTCAGATGATCCCTTCTCTATTGTTGAAGCCAAAGTGGTAATCATGAACAATTCAAGCCCTGCCAGTTACCAAAAGTAGTTTATTTGCATTTATATTCAGCCTCTAAGAAGAAAGCTCTGTGCAGGGATGAGATTGCTACAGGTTGTTACTGACCCAGGAACAAATATTCAGCTCCTGATCAAAGGTAGGGCAAACCCACATCCTGTCCTGACAGAAAAATACCTGTGCTGATGGAAGCAGGGATATGCATTCAGTAAGACACAGGTCAGAGTGGTAGCAAGCACAGCTGATCTGTTAGAATTAACTTATCAGCAGGTCAGTAGAGCTACACAGGTTATTTCCATACCATCTCTGGGGATTTCTCTCCCCAGTTCTAAGAGTTACAGCAGGAATCTTTGATATAGGCAATTGGTATAGAGATTGCCTATACCAAATTACCCTCACTGCATCTGGGCCAAGGTTAATGAGAAAGCTCATGCAGTCTCACAAGTTGCAGCATTTGAGTCCACGTGTCTTGGAGAAATCATGTTGTGACAGCAAGGGAAGGGCCAAGCAACTGGCACGTACCTACATTATTATACTGAGCCTGAGCCAGGTGGAGAAGAGCTCACATTGGGTTTCCTCAGAAATGAGACAAGAGACTTATTTAATTAATATTGTTAAACCATATGGAGCTCCTTAGTGGAAAGCTGTAAAGGAGGATAAAGAATCATTACTGTTTAATATGCTCATTACCCTGAAGAGACAATTTCTGTACTCCTCTGTGATAGATACAGCCTCTTACACAAAATCCTGCTTCATACTATCTTTGATGGGCAGTGCATGGTATCATGCAACCAGTGATGAGGTGCATGGGAAATACCATAATCAAGAACGTGGTACGTCCAGGGTGAGGCTAGATCCTAGCACTCTGGGCAGGCTGACCCCTGTCAAGGCCAAATTAACCCTTTAGTGGGCCCTAGGCAAACAAACTCAAGGGCCCCTACTTAATACTACATCTTTATATTACTTTTTTCACTAAATAATTATAATATGTAAAATAAGCACAACTGGGACCATTCTTTACTTAAGGCCCTTGGTACGTGCCTAATTTGCCTATGTGTTAATCCGGCCCTGACCCCTATGAGTTTCCTCGAACGCGGGAAACTCAACTGCACAGTTCTGTGGCAACTGGGGACTGAATTCATTACTCCTTGGCCTTTTCACTAGGAGCAAGCAAGACTAAGGGACATCTGAACCCCAAGGCCTCTGGGCTTGGAGCTTGCACATAGGATGCCTGCCATGGATTTGGGGAGTATCTGAAGCCCAAGACTGATGGGGGTCCAGGAGGGAGGATACTTGCCCAGTGGTAGAGCCACACACACAGACTTGAATGATTGAGCTCTGCTCAGGTGAAATTTAGAACTTCACTACTAGGCTTTGCCCAGTAGAACTTGGACCTGATTTGGCCCTTGAAACAATAAAAATAAAACTACACAATGATGAGGTGTGGCATTGGGACTGCTATATCACATGCCATAATGCCGCACTGGTGTGAGTTGTTGACGCACAGCAGTGCATCATCAGTCCAGGATAACAGCATCAGCTTATGCCACTGGCAAGCAGACAGTGTCTCTAGCATATCGTGTGTGTGCATCCATCCACTAAGCCTGCTGTACTTGGCACCTTGAGGCTGCTTCACTCCTACGGACTGGCTAAGCTGCTCATTTTCTTCCCTGGTTTACCTTCAGCTGCTTTTGTCAGGGGACAAAAGGCAACTTTCTCAGAAGCTGCTCTTTAGGCCACTCACTACTTAGGAAAGCACCAACATGAGAGGAATCCATGGAATACGTATGAGAAGAGGGAACAGGATAATCTGGCTTCATAGATCAGTAGAGAAGACTACCTAAGAAGTCTTTTGCACCAGTTAGGATCTCTCAGGGGCAGACTCATAGCCAAAGGGTGCTCTGCAAAAGATAAGAAATGGCCTCTTGCTCTTTGTTGCTTCTTTAAGATTAACAGAGAATCCCTGGGAAAAAATATTGGGGTTTTCCTTCTTTCACTTTTTACATAAAAATGCACATCTTTTCCACTTCAGGAACTCTAGGGTGACCAGAGAACTAATTAAATGAATTCTTTGCAGTTCCTAGCCAAAACCAAGCAAGAAGAGAATGCCCCAAAACCCATTAAACTTCTTCAGTCAATCAAAAAGAAGCATAAAACCTGACATAAGCTCTTTTATATCGCTCCAAATCCTTTCCAAGTCACCATTTTTGTGCAATTAAGACTCTGTGGGCATTGCAGTTGCTACACTCTTTTAAAGGAGTTTTACTTTGCTGTCATTTAATGTACATTATGCTGCCGAATTTCCTACAGCATCTGGAATTAATGCGCAATATGCTGCCGAGGCACCATTAAAGTGGTGCTAAAGTATTTAGCCCGCTTTGAAGTATTGTGTACACATGCCCCTCATTTGTCTACACACGGCCTTAGTAGCCATGGAGGGAAGCACTGGGCCCCGTGCAGCTCAGGGGCTGTGCAGGCAGGCTTCCTTGAAGAGGAAAAAAAAAGCAGAGAGCCTGATCTTTTTTATTTTTTCTCCCCAGAACCTGCATGCCTGCCTGAGCTGTGCAGGGGCCCAGTGCTTCCCTCTGTGGCTGCGGTGCCCCCCGGGACTGTCTGGGCCAGGTGCCTGTGAGTGGGTGCCGTCTGAGGGGTGGTGCTGCCACCATAGAGGGAAGCACTGCCAACCCCCCCCTGCCCCCCGCCCCTGCCCAGCTTGGACCGCTTGGCCCACCAGCAGCTCCCCCTCCCCCTCTGCTGCTGGAGAGGCAGGTAAGGATTGGGCCCTGACCCCTGTGTACATGCCACAGGGGTTTACCTTGGTTTAAACTGAAGCAGGGTTTTTAAAAACCCACCACTTCAATTTAGGGAGAATTAAACCAAAATAAGCCCCTGTGGCATGTACAAGCAGTCCATGTTGCTTGCTTGCATTTAACAAGCTACTCCTTTACTTCCTGTGGTAGGGGATTTGCTTTTGTGTTTCATAGATTCACAGATTGTTAGGGGCTGAAAGAGACCTTGTAGATCATTGGATCCAGCCCCCCTACCCTAGGCAGGAAAAGTCAACTGGGGTCAAGTGACCCCAGCAAGGTGACTGTCCAGTCTCCTTTTGAAGATTTCCAGGGTAGGTGACTGCACCACCTCTGGAGGAAGTTTCTTCCACAGTCTGGACACCCTAACTGTGAAGGAGTTTTTTTCTGGAATTGAGTCTGAAGCGGCTTTCTAGGAGTTTGTATCCATTGCTCCAGGTCTTCCCCAGGCGTGCCCTGGTGAACAGTTGTTCACTGAGTTCTTGATGTACTCCTCTGATATAGCAGTAAGCTGCTACCTAGTCCCCGTTCAGCCTTCTCAAGTCCCTCAGCCTCTCCTCATATGGCTTGTCTTGCAAGTCTCTGATCATTTGGGTGGCTCTTCTCTGGACCCTCTCAAGTTTTTTCATGTCCTTGTTGAAGTGCAGCACCCAGAACTGGACATAGTACTCCAGCTGCAGTCTCACCAGTGCAGAGTACAGTGGGAGTATCACTTCCTTAGTGTTGCATGAGATACAACCGTTAATGCATCCCAGCATGTTGTTTGCCCTGCTGGCCACAGCATCACACTGCTGGCTCATGTTCATGCGATAGTTGATCATTACCCCTAGGTCCCTTCTGGCTGTGGTGCAAGTCAAATTGTCACCACCAAGCCTGTAGGTATGTTGGGGATTGTTTGCCCCCAGATGGAGCACATTATACTTCTGAGCGTTAAACTTCATCTGGTTTTGGTCTGCCCAGCTCTCCAGTCTGTCCAGCCTGCGTTGAAAGACTTCAGTTCTAGGCCTCATCATAATTGCAGTGTAAGAAACTCATGGCTATATAACTTACGTACAATGATAACTTTTTCTAAAAGAAAGAAAGAAGGAAAGAAGAAAGGAAAGAAATGCAGCAGCATAAACCTTCCCTGGCTATCTTAGCAAAGGGGCCAACAGTTAACTCACAGAATGTGTACTTAACTCGCCTTTACAGGAAAGGCCAACCTTGCAATTCTTGTAGACCCCTTACCACTGGACTGAGATCCAGAAATCTCATCCTTCATTTCAAAACTATTATGTTTCCAGTCATAGTGGCAAAGCCACTCCAGAAGACCTGGTATTATGCCTGCAAAGAGACTGAAACAATAATTCTGACATTCATCTTAGTGGCATGTTCAGATTTAAACCTAACAGGTAACACAGTCAACTTTGCTGGCTATTTCACTATTGAAACGCTTTAGTTAAAACATGCTGCTTATTTCACATAATTCCCCAGCTGCCTTCCCAGGAGCCCAAAGACTCAACTGCCCCTTTCTGGCTGCCAAATAAATACCTCCAGCTGCTACCTGAAAACAATCCAATACAGTCAGGTGCTAATGCAAAAATATGCACATCACTGAGACATATGGACAGCATAAAATATATTTAACATAATGCATAACTGTGCTGAATGATCATTCTTGTTTATGTATAATTAAATGATAATTTTCCAATTCAGAATGTAAAGAAAGTTTCTGCAGTATTTCCAATCTACTGCACAAAGTCATTGCAGTATCCAAGGGCTTTCCTACAGAGTTTGGATCTAGCATGCTACATAGAGTCTTACTCAAAGAGTCACAGCTGATTGATTTAGGTTCACCCTCCCTTGTTTGGACTGTCTTACAGTGGGACTGAACAGAGGATTCAATCCATGGGGGTTGTACATAACAATGCAAAATGACTGCTGGGATACTGTGCCCAGTTCAGGTGTCCACACTTTAACACAGGTACTGACAATTTGCCAATGTGTCTATATCTGTCTGAGCTTTTAAGCTGTCCTGCATCTGGGCAGCTTCCCATCAGTCTCTGGCTCTGGTGTCCTGAGCACAGACCCTCTGGGTGTTATTTTTAGGGACTGTTACCCTATGGCCCTGCCGCAGTGCACTCAGGTGCCCTGCGCCTGAGAGCGGAGACTGCTCTGGGGAGACCCCTAGTGGCAGAAAGGGGGAGGCTCAGCTGCCAGTCACCAGGGCTGCACAGGTGCTAGTTGCCGGAGCAACTGGTAAAACCAGCTGACCAGGAAGGGGCAGGGCTTATCCCTTCTTAAGCCCAGGTAGGAGGCCAGGAGGGCAGTCCCTCTCCAGCAGCCGTGGGAGTAGGGACTTAGCTCGGACAGACAGAGGGGAGGACTCTGGCAGTGAGAGCATCCCCTGGTCACTGCTGAGGTTGGGGAGCCCTCCTTCCCCCCACTCCCTCACTCTCTAATAGGGAGTAGATTTTTGTTTGACCGGATGGTCTAGTTTTTATGTTGTAGCCCAGGGGCTTTATGTTTTATGTTTACTGTTTTGACCGGAGGACCGGGCGAGGCTATTGGGGTGGAGGAGGCCTCATAGGAGCTCCACAGTAGCGTGGCACCAGAGAGGGTGCAGCTTTGTTTGGGGGCACATTGGCCCCAGCCCTGGAGCTAGGGGGGGCGGCGAGAACCCCCGAGAGAGAAGGGGGTGGCGAGGAGCCCCGAGAGAGAAGGGAGCGGTGAGGAGCCCCGAGAGAGGGGGCAGCGAGGAGCCCCAGAGTGAGCAAGAGAGGGGGCAGTGAGGAGCCCCAGAAATAAAGAGGAGGGCCAGAACATAACAAGGCCCAGGTCAAACCAGGTCAACTCCATCTGCGAGGCTTGGGCTGCGGTGTAGGGGAGGAAAAGGAGCCGCAGGTAGCGCCCCCCTGTCACCGGGGCACGGAAAAATGGGCAGCCTCCCGCTGATTACAACCATTTTCTAATCAAGTAAGATCAAGGCGTGGCAGGCGAGTAAGCAGGCGGTTGGCCCATTACAGGAGGGCAGAGCCACTCCCAGAAAGGCTCCAATATTGATACTCCTGTCACAGGCCCAATTGCTTAAGGCTGCCCCAAATGAATGTGCCTCTGCCACAAGACACCTTTGTTGCTGACCCATTACCATCCCAGAGTGGGTATCCTGTTTATTGTTTAATCCAGGACAGCTGAAGCAAGACACAGACTTTGCAGAGGATTTCTTAACACTACTCACAAACCAAAGATACAATGCTATAGGCAAAACAAGCAAGCTATGTGCAGTTCCCTCTCTCAGCATCTTCACAGTTCAAGTATTCTTTGGGGTTTGGTCAGTGTCTTCAAAGTTATAAGAATGAACAGTGGTCTGGAAAAGAAGCCTTATTCACGGACTTAACTTTGACCTATTTACAACACTGCACAAAAATGTAAACAGTCAGTTGATCACAATGTACCTGCAGCTAAGCAGAAAGAAAAGGTCTGATAACCTCAAGACCTCTTTTGCCTAGTAAACAAAGGCATAACAAAATCCAGTGGCCAGAAGTTAGAAAATGTCATGTTAATAGTTGAGGTTAATACCTGAAACAATTTACCAAAAGATGCAAAAACACTAAGTGAAGTTCTACGGTGTATGTTTTGCTACAGCTCAGACCAGGTGGTTATAACAGACCCTTTTCACTTTAAATATCTATTAATCCAAATCAGCCCCTTTCACCAACAGAAGAAATTTGTGCAATAAATGTCTTAATTTTGATACAAACTATTCCCCATAGCGCCCCCAACCCCATCATCCACATTTCAGGTCAAGCCTATTAAACTTTGAGAATTAGAAAAAAACAGATGGAAAATGGGAGAGCAATTACAGTTGAAGAAGCCAGCCCAATGCAGCTTCTAACCCTGAGTCTCTAGGCTACAGTCCAGAATTTTGCACCGTTCAGCAGGTGTGCCCCCCAAGGAACCAACAAATGCTGGACAACACCCAGTGTGAGCGTTGAAAGCCATAGTGAGGAATCTTATCTTTCTTAGGGCTTTTTACTGTGCCTTTTCTATTTGAGCAAGGAGGGCAGGACAAGAGCAGAAGGAAAAGAAAGGGAAGAAAGAGAAGAACAGGATGGTGGGGAAGGAGGAAAGTAGACAGGCATGAGAAGAGGGAGCAGAGCCCTCCTCTGTAATGGTCTGTGAGACTCCAGCAATGGTACCAACTGGGCTCACACTGCAGCAAGACAGTGGCACAATCTTCAGGAAGGAGAACACATGCTCAGCCATCTGGTAATTCATGTCTTTACAGTTTCAGGTCAGGTCAGTCTGGGATTCAAAAGGTGAATGACTACGTTTCACTGCAAGTGTAAAATAGCAGGAATGGGCAAGAGCATGTAGTCACAGTTGGTCACTCCAAGGCATGGCAAGCCTGTGCTTCACTGTGCTAGGTCTGGCAATCTGGTACCAAGTACCATGTCACCATCAATGCCTAAGGCTTATGAGTTTAAACTCTTGATAGTCAAGGGCCTGCTCTCAGCTCTGCTAGTCACTTTCCTCCTCACCTATAGTCCCACACAGCTATTTTTGCCCAGAGCCCAGCTCTGTTGCTACACAATTGTCTTCTTATCATAGCCAAGTGATGTTTGTCATTTTACTGTGTTTGACAGGACTCTTATGTCACAAAGGCATGTTTCAGTACTGACTAATATGCCAATGCCCTTGGCCATTGCCAAACATTCTACATCACCTATTTTTACATTGACATCTCTCTCGGCAATATACATACAATTATATGTAGGCTACAGGTCTATTTTTTCTTGCGCTCCTTTATCTGACACTGTTACTTTCCCAGCATTATCTGCCTCTGATGTAACCTGCCCTTCCTCTGTTGTAGTTTCTGACCTATCCTTGCTGGGCCCCCCTCGGGCCCTGGGGGAGGCACACCTGGGCCACGGGTTAGCGAGGATTTAGTTAGGGAGCTTCTGGAGAGGTTGGACGTATTCAAGTCAGCCGGCCCGGATGATCTCCACCCTAGAGTTCTAAAGGAACTGGCCGAGGT
>NW_017728917.1:20046015-20049268 GCF_001723895.1 Crocodylus porosus
GCGGCTAGGGTCTGGAACCAGCTTCCAAGAGAAGTGGTGCAGGCTCCTACCCTGGGGGTGTTTAAGAGGAGGTTAGATGCACATCTTGCTGGGGTCATTTGACCCCAGTATTCTTTCCTGCCATGGCGGGGGGTCGGACTAGATCCTCAGGTCCCTTCCGACCCTAGAAACTATGAAACTATCCTGCACTGGATACAGAGAGAGATTTGTTTTACTGGCATGCAAAGCAGATGGCTCTGTCCCCCTGCTGGCTTTCCTTCAGCTCCTAGTTTAAATAATCCCCTCCAGCCCAGATAATGTCTTGGAAAACATGGCTTATAGCTAGAGGCTCCAAAGGCTCAACCTATTTAGGGTATCAACAAGAAGGTTAAAGGGTGACTTGATTAGTTTTTAAGGATCACATGGAGAATAACATTTGGTAACAGGCGCTTCAAGCTAAGAGACCCAAGTACAACAGGCTCCAATGACTATAAATTTGTGCTTGAACTAGTGGGAAGAGCTGTGGGAAATAGTCCAGCATTCAACTACTTGGAGAGCAGCAGCCACCCTAAGAGCCATGCTCACCCCCTCAAGTATTGCCCCTTTAAACTCACCTATCGGATCAAGAAGTGATATTCTTTTCTTTCTGCCAGAAGGTGGATCTTATCTCAGGATGTTCATTTTACCATTATCCACTTCTCTTGTAAGATTGGTTTCCTGAACTGGGAACTGGAAGACGAAGGGAGTCTGTTTTGAGGTAGGTCAGGCTGTTCCAGTAATTCATTTTGCTCCTTCTCTAGCAGTTCAGTAGCTCAGGCCACAACCTGCTGTAGCTGAGCTCTGAGGACCACTAGAGAAAAACCGTGGGTGCTAATATACGACTCTTGTTTGCATGTTCTGCTTTCTGTGCAGTAAACTGAGACCTCGTTCCTTCTACCCCATGACTAATCTGCTGCTGGTCTTTGACCTCCACAGCCACACTGAGGTTTTTACTCTGCGACTGGGTACTAGGTTTGGGGCCTGATTCTGGTTTACACTGGCTTCATCAGTGGAGTTAACCTGATTGATATTAATGTAACTGAAGTGAGAATCAGCATTTTTTATCTAGAAGCTAAGGGTTTTTTACTTGTTGGTTTATTTAACAGATCTCCTGGACTCTCAGACTGTGAGGATAAATTCAGAAGCCTGCTGCCCTTTATACTGAACTCCCACTCACTCCTGAGTCCTCCGTGCTCACTCTGTCTGGGGCCTCTCTCCTCTGTCACGTGGTAAAGCAAAACTGGTCTCCAGAGGAAGTTCTGCTTTTTATGTTTGAGCTGAGAAGCACAAACAGATCTAGGGACTTTCCCCTGAGCAGGCTGAGTCAGGGGCCGTGCCCATACTGAAACCCAGCTGACATTTACTGACATTCACCATAAGAACAGACATTTGAGTTGCATCCACTTCCCATAAGTCAGTGCAAACAGGGAACCGGAGATGCTTCGGCATCCCAAGGCCTCTCTGCAAACACTGCGCTCAAAGAGTCCCTCGGTCAGAAGAGGCCTCCAAGTAAACTCCAGACCTGCCTCTAACCAGCTGGAAGACTGAGGATTTAGCAGAGCACCTAGGGCCACATTTCCCACAGCCTCCCAGCACAGACTAGGACTTACAAAGGCACAGCAACAGATTTCACATCTACCTCCTATTGAATTCAATGGGGCTGAATGTATGTCTTCCATGAGGGCAGTGCTTCCTGGCTGGGACACTACTGAGCATGCCAGTTCCCCCCATCCGCCAGGCACACCCAACACCCAGAAACATGCTGGCAAGGTCCAAGTGGAGACAGAGGCTTTGAGAGTGACTGCAGAGTAACACCCCAAGAACCTCACTGACAGATCCACGGGGCATGGGTAGGTGCGGAGTGCCCAGGACATGATGGGACTGCAAAGTAGGTGCCTAAGAGCCTTGCCAAGACGTTTTTGTAGCTCTCTAGGGGCCTCTCTGCATCTTTAGGTGCCCAAATACCTTTGAAAATCTGTCCCTTGATCAATACCAGGATTTGTCAAGGGTGTGTGGCGAGCAGACTGCACGGAAGAAGCAGGCTGCTGTCCCTAGTGGGAAATGGCACAGCTTACCATGTTAAATGAATCATTAGGAAATGTACAGTGCAGGTATAAATACTTTTGGTTGCACTGGGGCCCAAGATGCCAGATTTAAGTGTGACCTTGTGGCCTGCAGAGATTACAGAGGGGAGCCTCATCTGAAGGGATTTTTAGTGGGGGGGAAAGATGTTTTTAAATCACCCATTTATACTCTAAATAGGACAGTGCATGGTGCTACAACAAACAGCTTCTTTGACAATACAGCCATATGAGGGTTTGTGCCTGCACCGTACCACACTACCTCATTCTGTTTCAAGGCATTCTAGACACCTATCGCCTAGTGGGAAGACTGCTTTTAGCATACACCGAACCCCCATTTTCTGGTGCTGAGTGCTCTCTGGGTTGCTGTATCGCATAGAGAGCTGGAAGGCAGGAAGGCCAAACAGGTTACCAGGAGTCCATGCTTCAAAATGACAAGGTACAGCTCTGATCATAAGAAGAGAGCCATATACTGACTTAGGCCTTAGCTAGAGAAGGGGCCTGGTTAGATCTCAGGATTAATAACAGTGTAGGAATCATGTTGGGGATGAACACACAACAATTTGAGCCAGCTATGTTATTAAATGATGATGATCTACCCAGATTAGAAGATGTGCGGAGGGTGTGTCAAGTACTAGACTAGAGGGAAGGAAAGACAGCCTAGAATGAAGGTAGAGAGATAGTACCCAATACAAGATGTCCTAAAGGACCTGACAGACCCTTACTTTGTGGCATGACAAAGGAGCCAGGGAGCCAGTCAGTTTGGAATAGAACCATGGGTGCTTGGAGGGGCAGGTCTCAATCGGTCAGAAATACTTTAACAACCAGCCCGGCTCAAGGTAGACAAGATGTCCCATCCCTTCCCTTCCCCAGTGGTTATAACCCGTTGAGCTTTGGCTCTACAGCCCAAGAAGGGCATCCGCAGGGTGTGAGGTAGCCAAGCATTTCCTTCTCTGATTAATACATAGACACATAGTTGGTAGGGTCGGAAGGGACCTGAGCAGATCACCAAGTCCGACCCCCTGCCATGGCAGGAAAGAGTACCGGGGTCAAACGACCCTGGCAAGGTGTTCATCCAGCCTCCTCTTAAAGACCCCCAGGGTAGGAGCCAGCACCACTTCTCTTGGAAGTTGGTTCCAGACCCTAGCCGCCCT
>NW_017728917.1:20049698-20096287 GCF_001723895.1 Crocodylus porosus
AGGTCCAATTGCAGCCTATTCCTCCCTTCTAGTGTGCTCACTTCTCCCCATATCTTTGTGTCGTCTGCGAATCTGAACAGGGTGCTTTTTACCTCGTCCAAGTCACTGATGGAAATGTTGAACAGTGCGGACCTGAAGACCAAGCCCATACTACGAACATTAGTGTAGAGGCATTTGAGGCCTCCTGAAGATGCATGCACTGCCCCCCTAATCCCAGTACTACCCGGGCCCCTGTTGCTTACCTGGGTATTTGTTCTACACGTCGTTGGTCTAGGCTGGGCTGTTCTTGATGTTCTAAACCTCTCCTGTTGCAGGGACATAAATCCCATTGTGGACAAACCCAAATGATCATCCCTCTGCTCTTCATGCTGAGAGTCCAACCTACCCTATTTTTTGGTCAGCAGAGCAGAGCTCAGATTTCTCATAGGCAGAGAAGGGGGGAGTGGAAAAGGAAAGAGAGAGAAGAAAAGAGAAGAGAAGAGAGACACGTGGAGTCAAATTTAATTTTGGAAGAAGTTGACTGAAATCAGTGGTGTAGGTTGTACTAAGTACATAGTGTTGGTCTAAGGATATAGGCAGACAAGTTCTTTGGATAAATCTTGTATCTTTTATTAGATCAACTAAATAGTTGGACATTTTTTTCTTAGCAAGCTTTCAGGCTTAAAAACCCTTCATCAGGCTAAAAAAGCGTCTGTAGTTGGTGTGTGCTCTTCCTGGATGGAATGAATAGTAAAGAAGCTATTTTACTATTCATTCCATCCAGGAAAAGCACACACCAACTGCAGATGCTTCCTCAGACTGACAAAGGGTTTTTAACCCCAAAAGCCTGCCAAGAAAAATTTTTCAAACTATTTAGTTTGTCTAACAAAAGATATCAGATTTACCCAAAGAACCTTGACTGAAACCAGTGGAATTTTACCAGGAATAAGTTTGCAAGGGATGATCTGCTCTGAGATGCACTCAGCAAATCCTGCTTTCCCAGCTCTCTCTCTTTAGTCCTCTTCCGTTGCACAGAATGCCTCTCCTTCATTAGAAGCAAAGCACCAGGAAGGGGGGTGTTCCCTGGATGCTTGTTGTTTTCTATGTGCTCTCTTACCCAAAGGGCTGACAATTATCCAAGCTCAGATTAGAGTTTAGTAGATCCATAGAAAAAATTTAAATTGCACCCTGACAGGAACGGCAGTGGTCAAAGAGAACATTTAGAGGGGAGATGTCACCTATGGGAGAAGCAGGAGCTTGCCAAAGAACAAAGGGAGCCAGAGCGTCAGCACATTTGGAAATGGAAGATTAGGGCATGGCCCGCAGAGAGGGGGAAAATTCCATTCTCAGGTTGTTTTGATAGTTGCTTTCTCCTTACTGATTCAAACAGGAGGTGGAAAGCTACAACCCAGGCACCTTGTAATTAAGATAGATATTTATGCAACCTGCATGGTGCTATTGAAATTGTGCCTCTGACTTTCGGAGAAAATACCTAGGATACTTTTCTCCTGGTAATTCATCCATGCAATAGCAAATATGCCCCTCCAAACAACAAGTTAAGAGAACAGAAGAAAGGGGGTGGTAGAGGGGAGACAAGATGCCCCCACAACAAAACTACTCTGGGAGGACTTCCAGTATGCTGATGCAGTAGAAAGAAAACACTTTATCACTTGTGTACTTGAGATTAATGGAGAAAGTCTAACCATCTGCTCAGGATTTTTAATTCTAGACCCCTGCCATAGAGGTCTGGATAAGCAGCAATGCTATTTATGCTTTTTAGGTTTAACCCCTCTGTTCACAGTGCTTAGCTAAGGGCACATGCCTGATTTGCCTGCTCTTGGATGGTGTTAGCTAACATTTGTGAACATAGTATTTCCTCAACACTAATTAGGCATCCATACTAATCGCTACTCAAGAATAGTCCAGGACTAGAATAGCAAGGGGGTATGGTATAAGTCAGATTTGAAGTTATTAGCCCAAAGGCAGATAAAGGCCCCATGGCTAGAATAGAGGTAAGGGCTTCAGTTCCAGTTTGAGGAACATCAGCATTCAATGAGTACGTGAGGCCAAGGGCTGCAATGGAAAGAGGTGCTAAGAATCATGCCTAGTCAGGGGCATTGGCATGGCTGTGTCATTAAACTCAACCAAAATTAAATTTTAAAAGGCTTGAGATAAATCAACCCGCCCACTTCAGTTCAAACAGTGATAATAATACATTAAGAAATCAACCATGAGGCCGGCTATTCACGTCATGCCTAAGAAAGCAGCAGTAATAGTCAGGCATGTATAATCAGGAGAAGAGACTATATATAGTTCCAAAAAATAAACTACATCTGGGAGAAGATGACAGGGCGGAGGATGATTCAAAAGGGTAAATAGTTCTCTCTGGAACACTTGGGCCTATCTCAAGACTCCCGCTGTCAATGGCTGATGCTCACTAGCCCCGAGTCTTGCTGTCAAAAATGGAACATCTGCATCCCACTGAATGACATCACCCCCAATTTGGACCTTGCTTGCTGGCAGGTGGTGAGCCAGTTGTCACCAAGTATGCTGTGAAAGTCAGAACCAAGTGTGCTGAGATAAATACAAGCTCTTTGACTTTGGGGGTGTAGAAATGAATGGTCTGGACTCTAAGAAATGCCTCAGTGGAACAGCTGCTGGGCCCTGTGAGGCAGGGCAGACATCTCAGGAGATTGTTTCCGATGCACACAGAGCTATACATAGTTGGAACTTTGCATCTGAAGAACAGTAGAAATTCCAGCCCCAATGACAGCACTGTTCACAAAGAGGAGGTGCTGCACCCACATCTGTGCATGCGTAAAGCTTTCCTCCAAGGAAACAGCCAAAACGCCCCTTTCCCCTTCACTAAGCCTCGAGTCTTTCTATGCTGCCAGCCACCATTTTGTTGTGGACAGAGGAGAACAAACCTCTTGAGGAGAGAAACAGAGGAGAAACTGCAGAGGGTGCAGTGTCTTAGACCTAACGAACACAGCACCTTCCTCCATGTGCCAGGCTGTGTGGATGCTTTCATCCCTCACTGGGAGAAAACATAAAAATAGGGCTAAAGGCGCTAAGAAGACTCATGCAGAATTATCCCTTGGGAGGGACAATGTGCAGCAATGTCAGGGCCTTAGCCATAATGGTAGGGCTGATGGCAGGCATCAGGGCTTGGAAATCCCTTGGATCTCAACAGGAGGCGCCTGGACTAGTTGCTGCGTAACCCACTAATTACACAGCGAGCAGTACTGCTGGCCAGCCCCATCATTTATAGGCTCCCAAAATAGATCAGAGCTGGCTGAAGGTCAGCCAGAGTTGTTTACAGATGTCTGCCAAACACAGCCCTGGGCAATGATGTGTCGGTAACAAAGACAGGCTGGGGCTATGGGGTGGGCAGCAAGGTAATGCCAAGCATTCAGAATGGCAGTGGTGCACATCACATGTGGGTTCAACTCCTTGTCCGCCCCCCGTGCCAGAGACCCGCAGCTCTGTCGGTGGAAGGGGTTAGTAGCCAAGGAACGGTTAGTGTGAAGCTGGCAGCTGGAGCTTTACGCCTATACCAGTGCTCGAGCTCTTGTTCTGGGGAGGCCCAGACTTAGCACCAGAATCAAGCTTCATCTTCCAACTGGGCCCATTCACTGCAGTACTGGGAGGGCTAAACAATGCTCATGCTATACATGTTATAGCCTATGACTCTGTGGCAGGGAATCTAGCACAGACCTTCCCCTTCATGACCCCCTCCAGCCTGCACAGACACACTCATCTTCCTTTCTTAACCAACACAGGCTCCCCTTTCCCCCACTCTCTCCCTTGAAGTTTCACAGACCACAAGACTCCTTTTCCTGGGTGCTGATGCTACATGCACTATTTTCATTGCCCCCCACCATCCCAGAATGCAAAACAGAGGAGGAGATCAGATCTCCCCACCTTCCTGGTGCCATCTTCCTGGGTTCTCTTTGATTGTAGCCTGCAGCATGCTACATAACAGGCCAGTTTCCCACAGTTAGCCAGCAGTCCTATTTTTAATCTCTGTTCAGCTTTCCTTTTTTAAAACCACCCACGGGAAACATTTCCATTTTACCCTGAAAACGACTTTGCTGTGAAAATAAATGATGAGCCCATCGTGGTGCTAAAATAAAAGCCTCCCCAGAGAAGAAAGCCACATGGCACCATGGGGGCAGTTCTGCTTTGTTCCAACAGGTTAGACACAAGGCAGCATCCTGAAGCTCTTTCGTAAGAGAAAACAATGCAGTAAATGAGACAAGCAAACCAAAGAGAGGGGTTGCAGCACCAAGCTAATGGCATCAGGGGAATGATTCAGTCCAGCTACTGCAGTGAAATGAGCCGAGCCTGGCAGAATCCACTGGGACGGGCTGAAAAAAAATGCAAGCCCCAAACTCTCTTCCATATGGGGCCAATGCCACAGCATCCCAGGGCTGAGAGTAAGTAGTATTTTGGAATGCACAGCTGCTGGTAGCTGCGCAGCTGCAATGCTTTCCCAACACAGAGGGAAATGCCCAGGGGACTGCAAAGTAGAGCGTGGGATCAGAGTGGGTAGGGAGCTGGTAAATTATTCCATGGTAGCTGGAAGAAAGCCACAAGGTACAGCAGAAAACTGTGGTGTGTAATGTCAGAACTGCACCCACTCCCTTTTCAATGGAAGAGGAAGAAGTAGGAAGGTAACACCTAGGCCTCGGAAAGTGAGAATTCCAGGATAGACTGTACTGTGATGCATCTAACACAGGCTCCAACAGTGACCAGTCCCAGAGGGTTTAGGGGAAGGTGCATGAAATCCCATGATGGGCATGTATGTAACAATCCCTGCACAGCAGACTGTTATCCCCCTTGCCCTCCATAGTCAGGCTTGAGAACACTTCTTCCAGTTAGAGAGGGAGTGGGTTGCCTGTGAGCCAGTGGACGAAGGATTGAATAAGCCATCCCCTCCAACCCATGCACTTCAGGCCAGATGAGGCACAGCAGCAGGGTGCATTACACCAATCCTCCTACTAGAGCTGCAAAGGGCATCAGGCTGCACACATCAAGTCTGGCAAACTAAAAAATGGTCAGGACACAAACAAAGAGGACAGTTCAGGGCCCGTGGTCTCTTGGCTTATTAGCCTCTCTGTTGAGACAGTCAACAAGATGGCCTTCTGTGGTACAGAGACCACAGGGAAGAACCAGACCAAGATTCATCAACTGATTATATACAGAAGACTAAACTGTGTTCAGCCTGCAATAACTCTGGGGCCTTTCTACCAAGTTCAAATCCAGAGCAACCTGTTCTTTTAGAGAACGGAGGGGGCTTGGAGGAGAGCGAGCAGTGCTGATCACTCCCTGGGGAACATTCTGTTCGGGCAGTGGAGGGAAAGGAGCCCAAGCTCAACAAGAGCTGTCACATTCCAGGATGTGTAGGGAACAAAAATCTCCTGGCTGCTCAGATGTGTTCATTTCAGTTACTTCCTCAGCTGGAGGCAAATAGAAACCAGGCCCAGTTCCTGCTTAGAGCTCCCCGTGGGAAACCTGGGTCACATTCCAGGTCACATTCAGGCTGCCTTTGTTAGCCATTTCACAGCTACTCTGTTGTACTCCCCTGGGCAGGGCCAGCTCTGAGCTATGGCAACTGCTTCCTTCTCCCTGAGAGGTCCCTTGACAGGATCTAGATCAGGGGTCAGCAATCCCCAGCACACCACTGCCAGCCCAGGCTCTAAGCAGCTGCTGCCAGCCATGGAGCCCAGGCTGCTCCCAGCAGGCAGCTGGGAGGCTGCAAGCCCTGCTGCAAGCAGACCAGGCTTTGTAGGCTGGCTGCAGCCAGGAGGCTACAAACAGCTGCTCCGGGCTCTGGCATGTCAGCACTCTGGCCAAAAAACATTGCCTATCCCTAATCTAGATAATAAACAGAAAGAGTGACTGCAGGCACTGCAAAGTCTCCTTCTCAGCGTCTGCCATTCTTGGGACATCTCTCACAGGGTTGAAGTTTAAAGACCATGCTCCCCTACTAAAAGGCCAGTCAGTGCTGCTGAGATTTCACACCGGCTTTATCCCACACACCCACCTATGCATGAAATCCCCTACCCCAAACCATCCCCAAGGCCTGCACTCTCATCTAAGGCCTTCCACAATAAGCAGGATGCCAGGAAAGAAAATGTTGCTGATTATATTCCAGTGGAGGAGCCTCTTTTTGTGACTGCATGTTATCCCTCTCCCACGGTTGATAGCTGTTGCCTCTTCTTAGATTTTGAGCCTTTGGGCCAGAAGTTGTCTGTGTATGCGAACGGTGCATGCACCGCAGGATAGTTGTTATAACAATTGACTGATCTGGTACTGACAATTCCAACGGATAATTTTACCACGTGCAAGACGGTGAAGTCTTGCAAAAAGCCTTGACGGGGTAGTGCCTTGCTCTAAGATGCACCCAGGTGAGCTTCACTTGTTCAAGGCAGAGGAACCATTTTGAGGAGAGGTACTATGCTGAAGATAAGAATGCCAGAGAGCACAAAAAGACTGGAACAACAAATGATACAACTACAACCCTGGTTAGGGTTCCTCAGAAGCAAGGAACTGGTTACAAGGAGGTACCAAAAATGGAGTAACCTTACAGGGACTGTGTCACAGGGGCACTGAGGATAGAAGGAGAGCTGTCAATCAGCAGGGCAGCGCAGCTGCTGTGGCAACCAGCAGGTCAGGTGACCGGAAGGGGGCAGGACCGAGCCCTTTATAAACAGCCCAGGCCGGAGCCTGAAGCAGTTCCCCTCTGGCAGGAGCAGGAGCAGGAGCAGGAGCAGGAGCAGGAGCAGGAGCAGGAGCAGGAGCAGGAGCAGGAGCAGGAGCAGGAGCAGGAGCAGGAGCGTCAATGGTGACGGTCTGACCGGCTGCAATGATGCGAGGGGAGAGAGAGAACCCGGATAGAGGTATGGGAGAGAGCCAGCATTGAGTGGAGCTGGGTTTATAAGCCTGGGGCTTATGATTGTGTTGTGAGCCGGTAGGCTTCTGGTGTTTCAGTTGTAGCCGTTTGGCTCCGGATTCAGTTATCATTACACCGGCGGACCAGGTGAAGCTGTAAGGGTGTGAGGAAGCCTCACAGGGACTCCCCAGTAGCTTGGGAGTTCCCGGTCCCCAGTGGGGCACAGAGAGTGGTGCTAGTGGGTCACAGCTGCTTGCGTCAGAGAGGCGCGGTGTGCAGGGTTTTGGACCCCAGCCTGTGAGGGCGGTATTTGGCCCCAGAGGGGGCGAGAAGCGTGGGAGGCGCGGCATAGGCCCCAGAGGGGGCGAGAAGCTCCGGGAGCGGGCGAGCGCACCAGGAAGAACCCTAGGAGAGGGTGAGTGCACTGAGGGAAGCCCCAGGGGCAGGAGCATGTGCTGAGAGGCGCTCCAGGAGCGGGCACAGGTACCAAGAGAGGCCCCAGGAATAGGTGGGGCATTTTTCTGATTGCTAGAAACCCCGTACGGGGAGACTAAAAACGATCCTAGGGGGGTTCCTCAGTATTGGGGACCCTGAGGGGCCTAAAGGGCTAGGTAAGGCTTTGGTTGCCTGAGCCTAAGCGGACACCAAGGATTGACAGGACCCCGAGGAGTCAGGTAGGCCAAGTAAGGCTCAGGTCACCTGAGCCTAAACAGACTCATAATGTTGGCAAGAACTCAGTAGGGTTAGAAAAGCCAAGTAAGGCTCCGGCCGCCTGAGCCTAATCTGGTATCCGCCATTAACTGACTTCAGAGGGGCCAGTAAAGGCTTTAGGAAGCCAGCCCAGTTGGGTGAGAGAAGCCCAGTGGCACCAGACAAGGGGTGCTGGTTGTGAAAACAGGCCCGGGGGTGCCAGGGAGGAGCACCAGCGCAGGATGAGCCCAAAGGGCGCCGGAGGGCAAAGGCAGAACAACGGCCAGGAACAACTGCGAGGCTTTGGGGCGTGCTAAAGGGGAGGTAGGAGGCATGCATTGCCCATAAGGCTGGGGGTGTTGGTGCACCCCACTTTGAACGGAGGTAATACCAGCACGGTGTCAAGGTGGGAGTAGGCAGCCTCCCTTACTGAACTTATAAGAACAAAGATGCGGCGGGCAAGACGAGGGTGCTGGATCACCATAATTGACATGGCAGGGGGTGCTAGCGAGCTCACAGCCACTCGCAGGCTCCACTCCGTGACAGGCTGTTACAACTCACCTGGAATGCGTTCGTCCATCTCAAGTGCCTTCAGAAGGGATGGCATTAGGAACTCTTGTAGTGAGGGATCATGATGTAAACGCAATATTTATATCAATGGGGAGGTATTAGTAGCAGAAGTGAAATGGGAACCAACATGCCTATCAAATTCTGGATACTAGCCATTGTTATTCAAGCCTTTCAGCTTCCCTCTCAGGGGCAAGGGACCATATTAAGCAATGAACATGTAGAAGAAAAGACATATTCTGAACAGGGAGCTGCATGCTTTAGTGGGTAGCAACCTAAGAAGAAAAGCTGGATCTGTGAGCTTGGAGTTCTACATTCCTAAGGATTTGGAGCAAACATGCCTGACCTTGTCCTGCCTGAAGGGTGCCCTTGCACGTGAACCTGGCTGAAGTGGGTTTATGATGCAGAATGTGTAAGTCTGATAGCTGGCATACAGATGGCTTCCCAGGAAAACAAGCACGGCTATACTTTTGTCTCCAGCCACCCTGACACCTCCAGGAGTTTCTTTGTAGCTAGAGATAGGAAGATCCATCTACCTAAGGTATGAAGCCTTTGCAGGTCATTCCATACATCCAGTATTTTAACTACATAACCCACTTCCAAAGGCACTGGGTACTTTCATAGATTTCAAAGACATTTGGGCTGGAAGAGACCTCGGAAGGTCACCGAGTCCAGCCCCCTGCCTGAAGGGTAGGAAGTCAGCTGGGGTCAAAGGATCCCAGCAAGATAAACATTCAACTTTCTGTTGAAGGTGTTCAAAGTAGGTGCTTGAACCACCTCTGATGGCAGGCTATTCCAGACCTTGGGGCCTCGGATAGTAAAGAAGTTCTTCCTTATGTCCAGCCTGAAACGGTCTTGCAGGAGTTTTATAATCATTCGACCTCGTCATCCCTCGGGAGTGCTCTGGTGAACAAATGTTCCCCCAGATCCTGGTGGTCACCTCTGATAAACTTATAGGTGGCTATCAGATCACCCCTGAGCCTGCGCTTTTCCAGGATGAGGAGTCCCATGGCTCAGCCTGTCATCATAAGGTCTGTTTTCCTGACCTCTGATCATGCGCGTGGCTCTTCTCTAGACTCTCTCAAGCTTCTCCACATCCTTTTTGAATTGTGGAGCCCAAAACTGGATGCAGTACTCCAGCTGCAGCCTCACCAAGGCTGAGTACAGTGGGAGAATGACATCCTGGGATTTGCTTGAGAAATATCTACGGATGCAAGCCAGCATTCTGCTTGCTTTACCAGCTGCAGCATCACATTGAAGGCTCATGTTCATCTTGTGGTCAATCACGATCCCCAAGTCCCTTTCATCCATAGAGCTAGCCAGTATAGCACCACCGAGCTTATAAGCATGCCACAGGTTTTTCTTCCGAAGATGGAGAACCTTGCATTTTTCAGTGTTAAACACCATCAGGTTCTCATCCACTCATCTCCTGAGCCTGTCAAGGTTAGCCTGGATTGCCCTCCTGTCCTCGGGTGTGAATGCTTTACCCCAAAGTTTGGTATCATCGGCAAACTTCTGCCTTAACCCTCCACATACCTGGGTATGTTGCTATTTACGAAGCAGTAGATCCAGAGACAATCCCAAATTAAGCTCATTCAGAAAAGTGAGCAACTCCCCAGGCAATAGTAAGGAGAGCCTGTGCTCTCTGTCCCATATCCCACCAATTCAGAAGCCTGGGATAATCAGTGCCTGATAGTATAGTCCACTATTGTCTCTTCTACACATCTCAGGCTGCCACTAACCAGAACATCACTAGGAAGCAGGGAAGCACAAGAATAACCAAACTGTCCTTGGAATTAAGAGCATGAAACAGAACTAGCCAGGGAGATGACTGTAGAGGAAAGTGTCTGCAAGGAACAGGAGAAAAGGGGTGCACTCCCCTTAGGAAGGGATGGAAATTTATCACAAGCTCATGGCAGAAAGCCCCATTTAGTTTTGCTCCTGGTGATTGGGGCAAAGAGACACTTTTTGCTATGGAAGAAGTATCGGCTATTAAGAAATGAGAGTGTTCTAATTAGAGCAATTAGGAGGCTGCCTAAACCACTGTTTTGGCTTTGGTCTGTCATTCAGACAGGTGAAACCCAACCACCCACAGTATCTCACATTAACTAACAGGTCTGATGAAACTTACTCTCTGGTGTCCTGCAACAAGGGCTGTTCTTGCAGAGCTTGAATATGACCTCAGGAGAGTAGCAATGCCCTTGCTCCTGAGGCTGCAAGGGGACCCCTGGCTCAAATAACCTAGCAGTTCCCGTGGATGCTTATGCACACACACAGCCCTCAGTTAAGGCGTCTTGGAGGAGACAGTTTGTTCCAGGCTCTGGATAACAAAGAGCAGGGACAGTTCTGGTATGTGGGAAAAGAGTCTTGAGGAAACATTGCCTTTGGCTCCTCTATTGCCAGCTGATAGGAAAATTGGTTGATGCTAAATTCTCAGAGGAGAGCAAAGGGTACAGCAGGAGTCAAAAGGAAATGTTTGCTGTGGGGGCTGGGGGCAGCTCGGCCCAAAAGAGCTGGGGGAAGAACCATTTTTTCACTCCCACTCCTCAATGTGGCACTGTCTACCTCTGTTCCCCAGTAGCAATGGAAGAAGACTGACATTCATCCCTTTGCTACCTCCTCCAGGTGGGTGGCAGACGTCCTTTATGGATGGATAGATACAGCTTGTCATACTAGAACAGCCACTCTGGACAATCGGGGGTTTGCATCCAGAAGCCATTAATCTCAGCAGTCCTCAAAGGGATGGACAGGCTGCTCACTGAAGTATGAGGGGAGCAGGGGGTGGAGGTGGCAGGGAGATCCTACCTAAGGAAAATAAAACAATCGGCTCAGCTGTGGGAGAAGCCAGCCGGAGACAAAGGCTGGCTGGCACAGAACGATGCATCTTCCACCAGACACCCTGGTGCCTGGTGGGAAGTGAGTCACAAGCATCAGAACCAAGTAGCACAGGTGACTCAATCTGTCAGCCTCTTGCCACCCAGGCACCATCCCATTGAGTTCATGGCTGATTCTCTCCTTTGGCAGTAAACTGAGGGTGTCTTTTCTCTCTTGTGAGATGCCACATTTCTCCATTCACGTTTCAGCATGTGGTCTGACTTCCCTGTATGTCTTGTCACAGTTAGTGGGAACCCAGGGCATCCAGCATCAGTAAATCAAAGCATCACCTCAGGTTACTGGCATGAAAGTGCCTGGGCAGGTGCTTCAAGGCCACAAGCCAAACCCACTGGTACTATGATCATTAGCAAACCCTCAATAGGTGTGTACCAGATAATTAAGAACAGGTGGAGACAGGTAAACACAAGTGCTTCTGCTGCTAAAACTCACATGCACAGGTGGTATGTCTAGGCTGAGGAAATTTCTACATTAGACTGAGCCTTGTTCAACAATTAAAATTATTTGTGGATGCTGGTAGCCTGAAGAAAAAGCACAGAAATAAATTTGAGAGGCATAAAAATGCATCCTCTTTGCCACCTGGCATCTGGTCTGGCATCATGCCTGCACAGTGCTACCAACCCCCAGTCCCTGCCACAGCAGCACTGACACAAAAACAAGTAGAAATCAAGCATGTTTACTCCTATGTAGTCCAAATCACAGCAAGAGAAGGACAGATCCTGGTTTCTCAGCTGCTAGTGCTGGGCAATGTGACAAGAAAACCAAACCCCGATATTCACTTTCGGACAGTGTGTGACCTGGATCTCCTGGGGTTAGTTGGCAATATAAGTAGGTTTGACTGGAGAGTGAAAAGGCCATGCTGGTGATGTGACTGGACCTGCTGCTGATAGACAGGCAGTCCCATTGCTACAGGGGTGATGGACACCACTGCCAACCTGGTCAGCTGCCTGAAGTTAGTGGCAGGAGGTCCCACATCTCGCTGCTTCTGCAGGACCCTGAACAGTCTTCCCTCTTCTGCTTTCTTCCTAAGTGAATGCTGTCATCTTCCCTCATTCCTCACCACTCTCCTACCCTCGAGTCTATCTCTAGCTTGTCCTTGCTTGCATGCTGTAATAAAAAAAAAATGGTGTGATTGTGAGTTGTGTAGACATACCCCAGTGAGGTTTAGACTAGCTACGCTCAGGTAGTGATAACAGTGTAGCTACAGCAGCATGGATCTCAGCTCAGGCTCGATGCCCAAGTACTTACTAGGCTGGTTTTGCAACCTGTGCTTAACCCCATACTGCTGTGGGCTACGCTGTTATTAGTGCCTAAACTGGCTAATCTAATCCTCACCTAGGTATGTCTGCATGAGTTGCCATCACACCTTTGGATTACGGGGTAGACAGACTAAGAACTCGGCTATTTTACCAGCCACATGCATCTTGGCTCCTTCATCTTCCTTGCATACAGTAAGGCTAGGAACAGACATTGCATTTATCCTAGGATAAGCCAGGACAAAGACAGGCATGAAACAGAAATAGCTCAGGATTGGCACATGCACATATTGCTTTTCTAATCAGAGTTTACCAAGCAGCTAAATGCATTGCTACTTTTCTGCCATTGATTCAACCATGTACTCCTGAGAGAACCGTTCAGATGCACTGTGTGATGGCCTGAGATAAACAGTTAGTACTTCTTGTCCTGTGAACCTTTTTAGGATTTAAACCTGGACAATGGACATGGATTTCTGAATGATTGCACTTTGTCCCAGGATAACATGATTTATCCCAGTGTGACATCTGTTTGCAGTCTCACTGTCACAACCATTCAGTGACAACTACCATGATGTTAGCAAGAGGTTCCCTTCTGACTGGTTGAACTGGGACACATTGGTGGGGCAAGGTACTGGGGTGGAAGGCATGGACATGTGGCCTTCACATAGTACAAGCTCTGGAGACAAATGGAGGATTCCACTCCCTGCTGCTGCTGACGCACTTTTCACCAGCATGAGAGAAAGAAAGAATAAAGCCAAAATCTTTGTATAGAGACACCCTCCAGGAAGGGCCTGGAGAATTATTATGCACACACAAAGCAACAAACAATGTTCAGTGCCAGCATAAGAGTTTCTAAGAGCTGAGAGGCCAAGCACTGAGGTACAAAGCGATGGGGTAGGGGGTTGCATGTGTGCGTGGGGAAAATCTCTCCAGAAGCCACTCCCATTATGACATTTGTTCTGAACCTGCTCTTTGTGCTACACAGCAGGGAAACACGTTGGTTCACTTATCCCCAGGGACCAAATCCTTATGTAGCATCTAATGATACTCCAGAAAAATTGCACTCAAGAGTCCCTCATTAGTAATGAAGTAAGAATCATGAAACACTAAACACCCAATTTCTCCCTACCACAGCAGCCAGCCTGGGGCTCTCATCAGTGGCTGGTTTGCCCTGAAGCTGCAAAGCAGTCTGCAGCATGTGTCAGAATCATGGAGCTTCATGGAGTGGGTTTGAGAGGGGGAAGCCTGGCCTTATTCACAACCATCCAGTAACATCCCCTAGTAACAGTAGAAGAACAGTAAACCCTAGTAATAGTACTCTGCACTTCTACACCACTTGTCCACCAAAGGGCTCAAGGCACTGTGCAGAAATGACAGCATCCCTGTCTCCATTTTACAGATAGGGAAACTGAGGCACAGAGCACTGATGCGACTTGCCCAAGGTCACAAAGAGAATCCGTGGCAAAAGCAGGACTTGAACCAAGGCACCCAGCATTGCAGTTCTCTGCTGGTTGTGATCATTAGACAATACTGGTTCCCAGCACAAAGACAGCCTACAACCATGGGTTGCTCCTCCTCTGGGCACTGTTCTCTCATCAACCTTCACTGAGTTGTGTACACCTGAACACGCTGTATGGTGTCCCTCAAAGGTTAATGAGAGCTGGCAGAATCCCTAGGCAAAGCCCTAACTCTAATCCTGACCTGACACTGCAGCCCAGCCCTAGTTTTCCCCTGGAACTGCAATCTGGTCCCACGTTCAACCTGGGCCACAATCTGGCCCCAGTCTCAGCTCAGGCTGTCCTTGAGTGCCAGCCCTTCCCAATGCATGTAACCCAGAACTGAGTGCAGATAAATTAAGTGTATGCTGTTGCAGTTCCAGCCATAGCCTTCACAAAAGTGGAGAGGCAGCCACTCATGGGTCTCACTGTCACACTTCCTTTGGCTCTGCCTCACGACTCCAACATGGACACGAATAGATCTCCTCTCATTCACACTAAACCTTTGGCATACATTTTCTACAGACTAAGGAGCTTCTTCTTAGGCTAAATGCAAATTCTAAAACACAGCTCGTACCTTTTTACTGACAGGACTTTAAAAACAAATGCAGATGGGGGAAGGGAGGGAGATCCCAACCTGCCATTGACACCTCAGGTCAGGGCATCCACTGTCATGCACTCCCTGACAATGCACAGCAGTCTCTGCTGGGTCTATGCCTGTGTGCTTCATGACTGGCTGGACACTGAGTGGTTGATCAATGGTTGAGTGCCCCAAGGTGAATTCTGTCACCCTCCAGTGCTGAGGAAATGAACAGTACTAAACTTTTTTTCTATCTCCCTTTTCTGAATAGCACCAGGAAGTTGCAAGCAGCTCTGGAGATGTCTGCAGCAGCCATTTGAGTGCAGCACTGCAGATTACAGCGCATCTCTCCTGAGGCACAGATGGTGCTGTAGCAGGTACAGGAAGCATTCTGGCCAAGGACACTGGAGGGAAAGCCCAGATCTTTCAGAAAGTACCCTGAAATTTTACTATCCAGGCACGCTAGGCAAGAGCTTGGCTTCCCTCTAATCTCCTGCATGTCCCCTCCATAAGGAATGCCATCTGGTGTGGTGTCCAACGGGCCTTCCTCCCAGCCCAGCACTGCAACAGCACTGGCAGTCTGAAACCATGCACCAGATCTCACACTGCTATTTAGTAGTATGTAGAAGCCCATCAAAAAGCCCTTTTGTGGGTGTATTCAGGGCCTTTCCATTGCGTTGCAGGTGCAGCTACTCCACATTCACAGAAGTAGGCCACAAGAGGAGGGAGGTTCACCCACTCCTCCATGTTTCTGGTTCCCCAGAGGCTAAATGAAGCAGCCTCAATTTTTATGCCCCTGTCCCTACCATTGGAGCAGGAAACAGCCTGTTGTGAACATATGGCCAGGGGGACAGAGTGGCCCCCCACATGGCCAGTTATTGCTCTGTCTGCTTTAGAGGACAGAAATGTCATGTGCCTGCACCTCACATGCCGTCTGCTACACAGATGACTTTGCCGGCTCCTACCCCATGCTGGAACTGCTCTGAAGACCCCTGATGCTAGGCTTCACCTCAGTGGGCAGGGAGGAGCTGAGACACCATGGTAATGGGCATGTAACAAGCACCTAAAAATGAAACACAGAGGGGTGAGTACTGTGCTCACTCTCCAGACTAGGGGCATTTCAAGGAGTTGGGCATCTCTCCCAGGCATCTCTCAAGGGCTCTGGGAGAAAAATGCTCTCTCATGGTCAGAGGTGTCATGGTGCTAGATGCCTGGCCAAGGTTTTTCTAGGTCTCCTATGAACTGTGTCACCGAGTGCTCTTGGGCATTATCATTCAGTTGCTTCAGGATGTTCTGATCCTCCTCTGCCTGCCTGGATGTGATCATCAGCCAGGAACACCTGGTCCCTGGTAGCAGCTGGCAAGTCCTAGGACAAGGGACCTGAGTCATCCATAATCTGTGTGGCAGGCCAGTAGGGGGGTGCTCCTGCATCGAGCCGCCCACCTCCCTGCTCCCAACCACTTTCCAGGCTCCGAATGCCTCCCTAGGGGCGCCTTACGTCCGGCCGACCCCCTTCCTGGAGCACACTCGCTAGCCTGGGGGTAACGTAGCTGCCACCACCCTGAGAAGGGACTCGCTCTCAGCCCTGTGTCCTCGGGGAAACACAAGCCTAAAGTCCTACGGGTACTTGACCCAGTACAGGCACTTGGGGCACTTCCCCAAGTCAGGGGGCAAAAAGTAAAGTCTCCCTTAGTCCGCAGACCTAAGGGGTCTCTTAGGCATAATTTAGACCCACCCCTCAATAAGTCTCCCACACCGGTCACAAAGGGGGAGTTTATTGATTACAGGGGTAGGGTGAAAATAGGGTACAAGATTGAGCAATATCCTAGAAATCCTAAAGAGCAAACAGTCTGGCTGAGGTAGCCGTTTGATCACGCATCTGAGTTACTGCCAGCTAAATATCTAATCAGATCTCGAGTAGCTTACTCACACACTTCATCCAAAGGCTGGTGAAATCCCCTCTAGAGTCAGGCCGTTTCTAGCTTGTGAGTTTTGGGGGAGAGAGCCAGTTTCAGATGGTAAAGCTCCTCTGTGTCCCCCGCATGGCTGCTGCCCCCTCCTCCCGGGCAGTCTTAACTTATATAGCCCCTGTGACCTCGTTCACCTGGTCCAGTGGAGGCCAGCTCCGTTTGGCTCTTGGCCAACCAATTTGAAGTACATCACTAGTTGCCGGGCAGACTCCAGCCCACCAGGTAGATGGATGCCTCTCACCCAGGTAGGTGATACCAGTCCTGTAGGCAGAGGGAGCAGGTTTCCCCCTCCCTCAGGACTGGAGCCAGCAGCTCAGGTTACCTAAAGAGATAGGCTGAGGTGTGTCTCCTCTGCTGGGCTCATCCTAATCAAATGGTCACAGCACAGAGACTAATCACATTGTCACAGGGCAGAGATTTTGAGGAGAAACCAAGGTGGCTTTCTGCCACAACCTGCAATAAAGACAATAGCTCAGAAGAAGAGCATTGCTGGGGCGATCCCACAATCCTCTGCTGCATTGGTTACGTAGATAGCCCTCGTTAATGGGACTGTGCTAGCAACAATGCATTTATGATGGCAACCATGGGGCACTGAGGTGGCCACCGCCCTGACATAAATATCCCTACCGTTTCTGATGGAGACACCACCAACCACACACAGAACAGGACCAAGGGACATGCATCTATCTTATGTCAAGCTGCCTAGGCTGCCAATGCAAAGGGCTTCAAGGCTGGGCACATGACTGCAGGTCTGGAAATGTCAGTGCAGTCAATCCATGCAGCGGAGACAACCATGTCTGGGGAGATCCATGGGGCCAGGGACCAGGAGGTTTGGGCTGAAAATTAGTCAATCCATTAGCTTTTAAGGATTCAAAATGTTGGGATAAGAGACAGCACTGACCACGACCGTGCCAGCTTCTCCAGCCTTCCTGACCTTGCTCAGGCCCAGGCTGCCCCCCATGCCCTTGCTCTGCAGAGACCTTGCAGTCCCAGCTCACAGCATCCACAGTTCTTCCACTTCCTGCCCTATCATGCACATGTTCCCACCATGGGGAGGCTGGAGAGCTGTAGGGCCTGAGGAAGAAGATGTTATTTTCTCCTTGTGATAGCTGGCTGGCTGTGAAATATTGAAGAGTCCCCAGGCCTGAGCAGACATTTGTGTGCCTCTGTGCTTGGTATGAATAGGTGCCCAAGGATCCCATGTTGGGTTTTGTCCTGCCACCCATCACCACAGTAACCTGAGCACCTGTCCTGTGAAAATAAAAGCAGCAGCCAATCCCTAGTTGGAGGTCAAAGAATTTCTGGCAGTTTCGGGGGTGGGGGGCAGGTAAAAGCTCTGCATAGGGTAGGGTTTGTATTTTGTGTTTGAAAATTACTTTTCTAGATTGTTTTTCAAGGTTAGGCTGTTAGGTGTGTTCCTTTTGGGTAGATGGAGTTGAAAAGGGTATCATCAGGTTAGGTTAAATGGAAACAAGGCAAGAGTGCGTGTACATGGAGTATTTTGGATGAGCTGCTCTGGAATAGCAGTGCGTGTAAAGTAGGTTACACATTTTTACGGTCCATTTATTTGCCCATCCATGCATATACACCCCTCCTCCCAGTTGGAAGGTTTCCTGTCTGTACCTTGCCCCTCTCCTGACCTGCTTCCTCACTAAACTCTTGTCCAGGGAAAGAAATACTATGGCCAGGGGAAATGCTAGAGCCCAAAGGACAATTTCTAGGCAGGACTGCGGTCCCCAGGCTTGAACGTGCTCCCCTATGTATAGGTCCTTCAGCTCAGGTGATCTTTACTGTGTTACACCAAATGCTCTTCCCCTCCCTGGGGTTTGCCCCAAGCCTGAGTGAGTGGAACAGGTAGGGGCTTGCAAGCAGGACTGAGCATTATCTCCTTGAGCTCTGGGGTAGAGCACAATACCACTGCAGCTTCATGTGCTCCCATCTCAGGCATACCACCACCCTCTTCTTTCATCCCTTCTCTAAATCGCATTAGAAAAAGGACAGTTTGTCACATCAAACCAAGGTCAGCCGTAAAAACCTGAGTGAATCCTGCTCCTCTCCTCCCCCTGGACCTTCCTTAGAGCTGTGAAGTACTCTGTCCTTCTGTCTGGCACACCCACACTGATGACTACACAGGCCTTATATTATTTTTGGGAATGGGGGATGAAGAAGAAACTCATTCTTGTGACCATGCTCAAAAATAAACCCAGTAATGTTTCAGGGCAGATGTGTCCCCAGAGCACCCACAGGACAGACAGCAGTGAGTACCACTGCTGTCCATTTGTGTCCACCCCTATCAGCCAGCAGAGAGAGGCTCTTTTACAGACAGGATCAAAACAATGCTGGTAGGAAACAAGTTTTCCACGTGGCTCAGAGATCAGACCCTGTTCCACCAGAACAACTTAATGCCAAAGGTGCTCTCAGGAATCCGCGTCTCATCTTACTAGCATTATCACTCAGGAGAGGAGGTGACACAGAGGTAGCATGCTAGAAAAGCCATCTTCCCTCATGGGAGCTGGGTATAGCTGAGTAGGGAGACCATGCCAGAGTGGTGATCCACCACTGAACTCATTCCTTTGAACTGTTTACACTCTGTCTTTCTCTTTAGAAGAGAAGCCCTCAGATGCTGGCAACCAAAAATATTAAACACATGATACATAGGCCAGGCTTCCCTGCATTTATGGGCCTTTCCACAGCCATTTGTGGGGCTAAGGGAAAAGCCTTCACATACACAGTGCTTGCAGGGTTATTTATGTGTCAGGATGTGAAGGTGGCATTGAATTCTTGTTACAGAAAAAGAAAAAGGCCTCCTTGTACCAGGACTAGCCAGCACACTACTGCTGTTTAGTAATTCACTACATGAGGAAATTGCTCCCATCCCTATTTTTACAGTAAAAAGTCCTTTGGGGGAACAAATAGTATGTACTCATACAACTAAAAATTCTGCATTACAATATACACACCCATGGGGACAAAATTAAGGTTCCAAAGGTGACAATGAATCGAGGGCTTGTTGTTTTGGGTGCTCAAATTTGCAGTCTCCACAAAGTCAGGATTTTCTTAGTTCTGTTGCTCCTGTTTCCTTACTGGCCAACCTCAAGAGACTCCCTTTCTTCTGCCATAAACAGATTGTCTCTATTCCTAGCTCCAGTAGCTGGCACATGGAAACATACATCATATTCCTCTGGAACAAAAACCAAAAACAAATCCACCCTCTAATTAAGCGAGGTGTGGAGTTTGGGGCATGTGGCTGCTTTTGTTTTCTTTAGCTTTTTTTGCAGGAGCATGACTGCATCTACTTATCTATCTGAAATGCTTTAAAGAGCAGGGACTCACAGCTGAGACAGCTAGAGCTGCCTTCTGTGCTATAAGCCCCCACCCTCCCCCAGCATTCCTCTTTTCTATGATTTAAGCTACATTCAACCCTGGCCTGACTACAAAATACTGCCATGTAACTAATAAGCTTTGGTTGGATTTTCCCCTCACAGTAGAGAACAGGAACAGGAGCAAATCTAAATGATTTATCCTTGCATTTCAAAGGGCTTTGACCTAGAAAAATGCAAAAGGAATCCCACAAGTGGCTGGAAAAGGCATATTCCCGTTTTATAAAAAAAATATGCATTATCCCCCCTCATCTTCGCTATGCTGCTGCCATTCACAAAAGCTGGAGTGGATGGTCTCCCTTTCACTGGCTAAAGATCAGCTCAGGAAGCTACCTCTGGTGCAGAACAGAATTCAGGGCTTCACATCTAGGCCTAAGGCCTTAGAGCAACTACCAGAGAAAAATCTACAATACAGGCATTTTGCACATGCTGCCTTATATAACAGTACCACTCCCCTCATCATCAGGTCTTAGTGCCCTTACACCCTTTCATTATTTGCCTTCCTGTGAGGCAGGAGGGTGCTATTATCTCTGCTTTACAGATTGGGAACTAAGGCCCAGAGAAGCTACAGGGCAGGTGCTTCACTCCAGGAGGGCTTTTATAAATCTGGTCCTAAATGATTCGCCAGTGGTCAGACAGGACGTCTCTGGCAGAATCTGAATATTCCAAGTCCTAGAACAGTGCTCTAACAACTGCTGCGTGTCCTCTCTCCAGCACAACACTGCCCCGACTCTGGTGTGTATGAAGAAATGAAACCAGCTGCAATGCTTAGCGAGCAGCAGTGGGTGAAATTAGACCTCTGTTGTCGATGGAGCCATATTAATCAGCAGGATAGCCTCGAGTACCGTGACACATGCAAAAACTGGAACAGGCACATCAGTCTGCCGGTAAAAAACAAGCACCCTTTCTCTTCCAGCCACTGAAGGGGCAGAGTTTCTCCACACCACTGACAGGAGCCATCAAATAGATCAGAGGAGCTGGTCTGGAAGTTGGCAGGCTATCATATACATATACATATAACTGCTGCCACTAACTGGTTCCCCCAAAATATGCACTAATGTACACATTTGTCTCTACCCCTCTGACCTGGACAAACAAGCATTTGTCTCATGCTCCCAAGCAAAGAGGTCGTAATGCTCTAGAGCTCTGCAGTTGGACTTCCAAGGTTTCAAAGTGTCTGAAATGTAAGAGCCTCGTACACCAGTGAGGTGTGTTAGCAGCATCAATTGATACTGAATGTTACCAAGAAAAAGGCCCAGCTTTGCAATCGTAATCTTGTCAGAACCGCTAAAGAAATCTGCAAGCTCTTTGAGCAGCTCTCCTGCCTGCCTGCCTCATTTAACATGTAAGTATGTCCAGGCATTCAGAGTACAGCCCAATCTTATCCCCGTGGATTCCTGTGTTTCCAAAAATGTTCCAGATATTCGCTACTTAATGTTATTTGTGTGTCTCAATTTAGCATCGATACTGACGCTCCAGCAAGGACCAGGCATTTACCTTATGTGGGCAAGACTGCAACAGAGACGGAGAGATGGTGACAGAATTGCATATCACTAACAAAACAAAGCCTTGGGCCCTGGGCTGCATCTGCTCAGTACCTGGGTTCACATGCCATGGCAGCAAGACAGCTAGGCTTGAAGCAGCCACATTACCCTGACCTAGAAATGCTGGTACCACTTTTCCTTGAATGGTAGTACTTGCAGCTGCACACTGAATCTGTGTGTTTACATCAGCACCCCCATCTCACTCTGAATCTCATCAAAGCACAGCACACTGCAGGGTTGACCCCACCCAGTCGCACTTCCCCCTGGATGGGAAAAGAGATAGTAGGGACATAGCTCAGCTTTTCATAAATAGTAGAGCCAAGGCACACCAGCTGCTTCACTCAACCCTCCTCCACCCCTGCCCTCACTGCTTCCCTTAGCTCCTGCTGCTCATACCTCTTCTTTTTTATATTTTAAACTTTATTAGTACCACCAACCCTTCTCTAGTGGGAGAGCACTCTTTGTAACCTCCACACCACCCCAAAGGTGGCTTGGAGCAGGGCAATCACTCTACAGAGCCACAGGTCCCTATACATTTGCTCTGTCTCAGCTTGACTATGTGTACTAAATGAGGCGAGAACAATAAATAGTAGGTGATCACCCAATCAAGGGCTGTACCAGTGAGGGCTGGGGAAATCTGTCTCTAGAAGAATGATGATTTGTGGCAGAGGTGATGAAATTCCTGGATCATTGAGTAACTCAACATACATGGAGTCTTCCCCATGCCCCTAGGGCTGCATCCTGCACCCTGGCAACAACAGGCCAACTCAGGGCAATGGGATGACCACACACTAGGGAAACCTATCTGGCATCAAGCTGTCAGAAAGCAGGCAAGGTCTGGGGAATGGAAAATCCCCAGCAGAAGGAAGAAAGAATCAAGTGTTATCACTAGGTCATAGTGGGGCTTGATTTTGTACAGGGGTCAGGGTGGAGGGTGTCACTGTTGAGTGCTATACCAGTGAGGAAAAAAGGCAGCAGCTGCACGCTGGTAAAAGATTCTCCTTCATTCAAAGGAGAAGCCACATTCAAGAGGAAGGATCGAACCTGCCTTGGAGGATTGTGACCCAAGCCTGAAAGTGCCAAGGAGATCACCGCATGTACCAGAGGCCCAGTGGGTGGGACCTGAACACGGTAGCCTGAATCTAAGGGGGCTACCCGGGGTTGTAAGACAGGATCATTGTCTGGCATGAAAGGTACCTAAGTTAACCTTCAAGTTTGCTTATTTCTAACTTTGCAGGCCTTGACTTTGCCATCCTAACAGTCCTCTAAGACAGTGAGGGCCCTGTCTCCAATTTGTATGGGAGCTCATGTTTGCATGGACATACAAACACACACGTGTGGTCCTCAAGCAGAAAGAACTGCCTGTAACCAGAGGCAGGAATCATCTCCTATGGGTCCTGCTCTGCAGAGATAGTGTACTTGGGATGTGCAAAGCTTTTCCAAGGGCCAGAGGGGCACTAGGGAAGAGAACCTTATACAGGCAAAAGACTCATAAAGTAGCAGATGCAGTTTCAAAGGGGTAAGTTTGCTGTTCTCTCCCTTTGCTGAACAGGCCGTGATTTACCCACCAGGGTAATTTTACGGTGCAGAGATAACACAGTAGAAAGCAACAGGCCTCCTCAGCGGCATCAGTATTTGGGTCATCATCCCAACTGTGCACTGAAGAGGCAGCCTATGGCAATGAAAGACAAGTTCTGTTGGCACGTAACAGGGATACAGGTTACCGTGTAATGTTTCCTGCTGATCTTAATAAGGGCGCTGCTCATTTATTTGGAGAGGCCAGCCCGTGGCTCTGCAGTGCTATTCAGGCTATGCAGTCAATCCACAGCCTATGCCAGAAAAGTGCCATGTCTTACTGTGCTGTCAGGCAGCTGAGCTGTCTTACAGGGGCTTTTCCATGGCAAATACACAGGGAGGCAGTCAGCTCTGCTTCAGAAGAGGACAGCTGGACACTTAAATTCCTGAGTCACTGCTCTCATTTCAAGTAGCAGCTGGGAATGTTTTCAATGCCTGCATTCAGGCAGAGAACAGGGCAGGGCTAAAGCAACAAGAGCTAGACGCAGTGAAGAGATACAAGGCTTTACCTTCTGTAATGCACCTATCGCCACAATATCTACATGTACATCACAGGCCAAAAAACAGTCCCTTTGTTCACAGCTTCAGTCTGGAGAGGAACTGGAACAATGCAGCAAGGAAGGGTCTGGAGGTATGTACTAAAATTATTCTTGAAAGCTAGCCTGTGATGGTCCTCAGAGGTCTTCTGCCACACAGCCTGTCTTGCAGAGCATCTATTGGTCTGTAGAAGAGAACATGGTCTCTGAAGGTTGGAAATAACTTCCTCAGGCCCGCATAACTCCTTCAGGCCTACATGATATGTTCTGCAATATTCCTCTATGCTACGTGCAATTCAACTTCCCTAAAACACAGAGCAGCACTACTCTGGAGGGTCTTGGCCTACTTACTGGTGGTGAATTAGTCATGCTCACAAACTCTATGCAGTTCAAGCTATATAGGGTTGCAGCTTTCAATCTTTCAGCGGTTACTGAGGTGCACTGGCAGAACTCTGTAGGAATCCAGGACCAAAATAAGGTGCTACAGGCCAAAACCAAGGTGCACTGGCAGACCTGAAGAGAGAAATTTGTCCAGCACCTTCTGCTGCATATGCCTTCTGGTGCTCATGTCTCTCATCTTTTAAACACAGGGGTCATATGTCAATTGGAAATGGGCTCTGGAAGCAATCACATTCCTATTGCATGCCCAGGAGGAAAAAGCAGAAGCCACAAATTTTGTTCTACCCCCACCCCTCAAAATATTTATATATAAACAACCTAATTCCCTCCTTTTAGCTATCCTCTCTCTCAGGACTAGGAGACCAACCTTGTTTTGCCATCCAGTCATATACAGCACTGGTATATTCACCCATCATTTCTTAATAGTGTAACTATACCATGTGCAGCCACAAGAGCCTTCTCTGGTTAGTCTGGATTTCACCTTCCTCCTCCTCTGCCTCATTTCAGCTCCTTGAAATGAAGTAATAGGGTTCTCCAGTTTCCTTTTCAATCTGTGAGCTTCAACAGTTCCCTGTCACAGGTCTGGTGTTTTTGTTCAACTCCCTTGAAGTTGCCAGAGTTGCTCTGGGTGGCTCATGTTTTATTGGGCTTGGAAGGAGAAGCCACTGCAAAACATTTTAGATTAAAATAAACCAAGGCTTTTTACTTGGTAGTTCAATTTTACAGTCAGTGAAAGGAAGTGAGAGTGTCTTGATCAGTGCCCTGGGTGGAGGGAGGGCACAGGCACTGCAAACCATTCCTACTCATGGCTCGCTCAGTGCTCTTCCTGGCCTGACCCATGCCCCTCTTCAAACATCCAAGGGAATCACAGGCTGGGAATTTTATCTCAGACCCATTCCCTTTGCCTTAGTTCAAGGAAAGATGTTAGCTAGAGAAACAACCCACTCTCCAAAACCACTTCTGAAACCAGTGTCAAAGCCCAGGGCAGGAACCAGCCGGCAGCATGTTTCCTGGTGCTATTCCAGGCTGCAGAAAATCCCTTCTATCTTGCTGCTAATCTGTTGCTTTCAGCAGATGAGGAGACAGGTTCCAGTTGTAGGCATCTGAAATTTGTCCCCTTCCCCCTTCCCAGGCCACCAACACAGTGTTTCTAGGTTAAAGAACAGGAAGATGCCCGGAAAATGTGGCAGTTGCTGTTTGCAGACAGGTAAGCACTAAACAGAGTTTACTGTCAATAGCAATGATCTCTCAGCCAGTCACACTAATTGGAACAAGTGGAATTGCCTGTCATTTCCAAGCACCAGTGGGAACAGTGACCTCCCATGGCCAGGGAGGCGCAGCAAGCCTGTTTCTAGCACTTCTGGACAAGGGAAATATTAGGGAATTTGTTCCCATTTGATTATTCCTGTGGGAATCCAGCCAAAGGATTCTTGAATTAATGATGGGTGATTATTCATATTTAGCAAGGAGGAAATAAGAGCTGGGTCAGTTACCCATTTCCTGATCCTATTATTAAGTTATGCTTGCTGGCAGAGAGATGCAACACCCTCCCTTCAAAGAGACTCTTTCTTTTACTTCTCGCAGCTCAAAGTTGCTTCCATATTCTTCCACCAGAGAAAAATACAGCAATTGGGTCACTCCTCTCTTTCAGCAGCATTAGTGCCAGTAACAGTCAACAGAGGTTTCAACCCTGAGGCAGAGAAGGGGGGAGGAGGTGGCTATGTACTTTGTGAAAAGGGCGGCTCATTTTTTGCAATTCACTCCCCAATCCCCTTGCTCCTTGATCCAAAATAGCTTGAACCTGCATGATCCTTAGGCATTCGTGCAAGGAGCAGGTATTTTCCTATGTTTTAAGGCGGCAGCAGGATACCTAGGCTCCATAGGGAAGATGAGATCTGGCTGCCTGGTGACTTCACACGTGTTGAAGGAATTGGAGCCAAGTAGACTTGAGCTGTTTCATTTCTCAGTTTTGTATGATTTGCACATTTTAAGCAACACGGGAGAGCCCAGAGCAGTGTGATTTTGTAAACTAAAATAAAACATGCTAGCACAGAGCAAGGGAAAAGAGCTGACTTGTGTCTCTTGATGTCACAGATGCAAGTGACTTGCTCCTCAGACAGATGTGTGGAAGGCAGGGTCATCAGGAGCTATGGAATAGATTAGATTAATTAGAGATGCAACCTACTGACAGTTCTTAGGAGGGTATGTCAGAGGATGGATCACTACACCTGCCCACTTTGCCCAGTTTCTACTGTTCTTCCTCTAAAGCACCTGTTACCTCCACTGCCAGAATCATGGTACTCAGGCAAGGGACAGCATATGTGAGACTGAAGGCAGAACTGGCTGGCACTCTGGCCAACAGCAAAGGCACTCTGGTTGGGAGTCCCCACAAGTCTTGCAGTTAATCCTCCTAGTTTAGCAGTGTTAGGTGTAGAGGATCCATCAGGCCAGAGTGCCTAGTCTGGAAAGGAAGCAGACTAGTCTGTGGTGTTTGTAGGATTCATGTCTAGAGATCTCTAATCTCTCAATTTCCTGGGACTTCCCCTGCATCATAATGCAGCCCCTAATGAATCAGGTCTGGGCCAGAACTGATCTTTCTGCCTGTTCTGTGGCTTGATAAATGAAGCCTGTTCTGTGTGCAGATTTTGTGCTATCAAACAGTACATCTATGCTTGTTTCCCTCAAGCTAGCAGATTCCTACAGTGTCTGCCTGTGAGGAGATTCCTCTGCATTAAAGTGGGCAAATGAGAGATGTCATCAGAAAGGCTCAGCAGACAAAACTTTATAGGCCACACAACAGTCACGACTGGCAGAGGACAGCACAGAAATGGAGGCATTTCAAGCAAACCCCCAGGGGCAGAGATATTCAGTGAGGCAAGTATTCCACCCTCCCAGATCTCACCCCCACCAGCTACTAGACCCAAGCAGGGGGCTGACAGCTGGAGGTACATGCAAGTAACTGGGGGTTACATACCTGGTTTGAGGCTCTGTTTTAAGTGCTGAAAGCCTTGTGGCTGCCGCTAGGGGTCTGAACTTGATCTAGATGTGCATTTCTGCTTCTAAAGCCCAGTCCTGAATGAGAGACCAGGGATATAAAACCAGCCTTGCATTAGTACATCCCCATCCCTGGAGCTGTAGGTTTGTGCGCCTGGGGTTTCAGCCTCCCTGCTCCCTGTGCATTGCCCCGTGCGCTGCCTCTGCTCACCTCCATTTGACAGTACATGACTCAAACGGCACTGGAATTTCAGGTGCTATAATTAGGACCCCCTGTGTCCTATGGTGCATTAGAATGTACCCAAGTGTATGGGAGGCAATGGGAACCAGATGGACTGGAGGCACAGAGACAGGAAAAACCAAAAATGCCTCTGAATCACACAAGGGACAAAGCATATAGCATCCATTGTCTACAGAGCCAGACTATCTGGATCAAGGGAATCAAACTTACCCCAGACCTTGGGACAGACCTGGACCGTGGGGGTGGCAGTGGGATTCCAGGGCCAGTGACTGGGGTTGAGTGGCAACAGGATGAGCAAGGGCTGTATGTACACAGCCCTCTCTTGCCACCTTGGAACCAATATCCATGTCCATCGGGGTCCATGTCCATAGGCTCTGCTCCACTAGCCCCACTCCCCTTTTTGGTAGCCCATTGGACTGCCGGTGGCCCAGAGGGAAAAGTTCTGTGGGTGGTATGTTTGACACCCCAGGTTTAGATTACCAGCCCTTTCTGTTGTTATGTTCTGCAGCGCAAACATGGGCCAAAGAGAAATTCAAATAGGGAAAGGGTACAAGTTTCACATGATGGGTTATATAAAAGTCTCAAGGTCCACGAGAGCTTATCTGGGCAGTTGTTTATTCAGAGCAGTCGGCTTCTTGCTGTAGACTATCATCGGTAAACTCCTTTCCCAACTGGATACACATTCCCTGACTGATAAGTTCCAAGGGGGAGCTCAGAGCTAGTGTGCACATTTGGGGGAATTAGTGCTCCCAATCGTAGTAAACAACTTGGCCTTAAACTTGGCTAAATCTTCAAGGATTTAAGTATGTATATGCACATACACACATACATCCAAGCCAGCCAGCCTGCCTGCCCTGGGAAAGAAGTCTCTGACTAGGAGGACACTCCAGCCAGGAATCCCCTGCCCTGGCCACCAGACACAATAAAGCAGATGAATCAGCAAATAAAAGTGTATGTGTTACTTATGTGGTGATGCACTTGTATCCCCGTATAAAGTGACCTGAATATGTTAATAATGACTGACAGACTGAACTAACAAAGCACCTCTGCCATCCAGCAGAAATGCAACCAGTGGCTCTAGCAGCAATGATGAGCACAAGAGCACTATTCAAGATGAGCATGAATTTTAATACAATGGTTTTTAAGATAGCACCCCCACACACACTGAAAAACTGGAGCAGCAGCTCTACATTAATCATGGCTACAGAAGAAACATTCAAAGCATATCAAAGAGGTTCTCTGACGTGAAGTTCCCATTCCTGTAAGCAGGGAAAAATATTTTTTTCCCTTCAAAGTAAACCAATGCATTAGAAGGTGTACTGTACATGGAGGCGGCTGCATTAGCTCAGAGCAGTAGATGAAAAGACTAGGAAGGTGTTTATAGTCTTGGCCTGCATACAGCTGAGACCAGTGCATGCCATGAACTGAGGAAGTTGGGCTTCTCTCAACTGCACGACTGCTCTGCATAAACTGTGGATGCAGAACTATTGGCCCAAAAAGGAGAGGGGTGGCTGCTAGTTCTTCTAATGACCCTGGGGACAAGTTGCGTTTGGTGAGAACTACTTGGTGTTTTAATGAGCTCTTAACCTTTCCTTGGATGGAAGGGCACATAGTGGAAGGTGTTGAACTTGGGGTTTACCAACAGCCCTGTCCATATCCTGGGGTGAATACGACCCTACTAATGCAACAGTTTGTAAGCCCCATTTCCTCCCTGACTGCACCACACAAGCACACACCAAGACTCTACCAGGGCCTTCTCCTACCACAAGACACCATTCCTATTCCAGCAGCAGACCGACCCAGTTTCGTCAAGAGCTGAACCCCTCACCAGTCACAACTGAGACGTGACGATGAGCACTGTCACAGCTACACAGTCCTGAGAGTTCCTTCCCCCTTTGGGGAAAATGCCACGGGCAACATCACACTCTGAGAGGTCATAGGTCCACCCAGGCATAGCAGCCCAAAAGCTGCTGCTACGGGCAGCAAATGGCACACAATGGACTACCACACCACGGACTGACTCACCCACAAAATGAATGGGTGCCCATCTGCAGTTGGGCTGACCAGAACCAGCCTTGGACAAGTGTATAGCAAGGTCCCAAGCCATGGCTTTGGAGTTGGAGCTTAAATGGCTTCACCACCATGCCGCCTTCTGCACGCTGCGTAGGCATGAAACAGGAGAAGGAGCACAGATCTGTGGAGTGGGCCGGGGAAAGGGGCTGGGAAATGAAGGCAGAGGCTGGAGATTTGAGGATCTTCTTATGAATCTTTATAAAACTCCACGAACATTTCTGTTGCCCTAGGCCAGTGGTTTTCAACCTTTTTAAAGGAGTGTAGTCCTTCTGGAGTGTACCTTCTTCCAGACAGGAGGGTGGGGGGTGTTGACGACTGGCCGGACATGAAATCAATAGTGTGCGGTGGTGGTGAATGGTGGGGAGCTCATGCAGTCACCACCGCTGCCATCGTTCACCACTCCACACCACTGTCGCATGCTACTTCCCTGTGCCACTGTACGTACCCCGGGGGCTGTCCCAACTACCCCCAGGGATACACGTATCCCCAGTTGACAACCCCTGCCCTAGGCACCTGCCTTAGCCCATTCAAGCCTAAGAAGAGGTAAAAAAAAATTGCCTTCACCTCCTGTAGGCTGTCTAGGGTACCTGTGCACCGAACAAAACACTTCTCCATGAGTAGAGACCCTGTGTGTCATTGGGTCAGAGCACCCACAGAGTGGGCCCACAGGTATCAGAGCCCCTCCTCCAGTTGCCATGAGGAATGTTTAGCAGAAAGTTCTCTGCAGCCCTTTCCTCTTGAATGCTCCCCCTGCCAGGCTCCACTGAGTGCCAAGAGATAACAACAACTGCTGGGAGGAGCAGTCAGCTAGATCCAGCCATTCATGTAGGTTCTTAACCTGCATTCAGGACCTTCACCTAACACAGGAGGTATACAGTCCCACTAGGGGAAACGCCTTACTGGACTTGGTGCTGGCTATAGAGGATGACCTGGTGGGGGATCTACAGACACAAGGTAACCTACAGGACAGTGACCATCACTTGATTTAATCCACTATCCGGTGTGGGGTAGGAAAAACAACCAGTAGGGCAGAAGTGCTAGACTTCAGAAAGGCTGACTTCAGTGTGCTCAGGAGATTAGTTAGCGAGGCACTGAGGAACAGGAGCATTGGTGAGATGGAAGTCCAGGAAGAGTGGTCGTTCCTAAAGGGAGCAGTCCTTCAGGCACAGTAGGAGACAGGAAAGGGGGCAAAGGGGCCAAGAAACCCTCTTGGTTGAACAGGGAAATCCAGGAAAGCCTAGGGGCAAAAAAAGAGGCATATGGGTGGTGGAAACAGGAGGTAGCTACCAAGGCAGAGTATACCTACTTGGCCCACACCTGCAAGGAGGCAGTCAGAAAGGCCAAAGCAGAAATGGAACTCAGGCTGGCAACAAAAATTAAAGACAACAAAAAGTCCTTCGTCAGGTATTTAGGGAATAAAAAGAAGGCGCAGCGTAGTATAGGACCTCTACGGGGCAAACTAGGGCAATTAGTGACAGATAAGGGGGACAAGGCTGAGCTCTTCAGTGAATTTTTGCTCCTGTATTCCTGAACACAGATCAAGACAAATCTTCCAGCTGGATCATAGACAGGAACAAGAGGGACACCAGCCCACCAACTGTTAGGGCCAACTTGGTGAAGAGGCACCTAGAAAGACTGGGCCGGGGCTGGGTTCAGAGTGGTTGGGAGTCAGGAGTGCTCAGCCGTAAGCCCTGCTGCAAGCAGCCTGGACTCCGTGGTTGGCAGCAGCTATCAGAGCCTGGGCCGGCTGTAGCCGGGAGGCTGCAAACAGCTGCTCCGGGCTCCAGCATCAGCTCCATACTGGTGGGTGCATGTGTCCACTCTGAGGTCCCACTGTCCGCTCTGAGGTGCATGTGCAGTCGTCGCCAGCATGGAGCTGATGCTGGTGGCACAGCTGTTTGCAGCCTGCCCACTGCCTGCTGCAGCTGCCCGGAGCCCAGGCTGGCTACAAACAGCTGCGCTGGGCTCCAGAGCCCAGTCACCAGCTCTGTGCTGGCAGTGGGGGAGAGGCCAGGATTGCGCTGCCTCAGGGCCCTCCACCACCATCCACTCCAAGATGCGCATGCACCCGCCAGTATGGAGCTGATGCCAGAGCCCAGAGCAGCAGTTTTCAGCCTCCTGGTTGCAACTGGCCCAGGCTCAGGGTAGCTGCTGCCAACCACAGAGAATCTGGAACAGGCTTCCAAGGGAGGCGGTGCTGTCCCCTACCTTGGGGGTCTTTAAGAGGAGGCTAGACATGCACCTGGCTGGGGTCATCTGACCCCAGCGCTCTTTCCTGCCTGGGGCAGCGGGTCAGACTCAATGATCTCCTGAGGTCTTTTTTGACCCAAACATCTATGAATCTATGAAACAAAAATAGGTAACAACAAACCATAACTAGTCTCTGGTAGTACCTACACCAAAAAGCCCCATTGGCACAGAGGCAAGGCGTGAACAGCACTGTCAGCACAGTAGAAAAAAGAAAGGGGCATGGCAGTGGGTGGAAAAGGAGCTGCAATCCAACCTAGCACCTCACTGCTACTCAGAAGTTTGACAGTCACTCTCATTTCACAGGAAAAACAGTCCCAAAACTTCTAAAGTGCTTAAATGACTTGAGAATCAAACTCCAAAGGACCCATCAATAGAACTTGTCCTCCTCAGCCCCTGAGGCCCTTTGAAAAAGCTTTCTCCAAGACAGTAGCTTTCATCTGCTGAGGAAACCCCTAACAACCCCTATGCAGATGCCACCCAGAGACCTCCTCAGCCCCAGTGATACATGGATTGCTCTCAAGTGGAACATGGCAGTTTGAACAAAGGCTGTGAACCATGACACAGGAGCCATCTGGAGATGCAGAATGTGCTTTATCCTAGTTAGAATTTGGCCAAAACACAGGACACTTTTACTGAGCACAAGCAGCTAAGGCCTTGATATTATATCACATTTAAAAGACAGCACCTCCAGCAGCACAGTGCCCCCTAATGCCATGCAAAGCACTGTCTTTGCTGACAGAGAAAAGATAGCCAGCAAGGGAATATAGTGCACAGATGTATGCTGGCCACTTGACACGTGCCCTTGCAACCAACATAGGCTGCATAGACATCCTCCCACTGTACTTACATCCATTCGGACACAGGTGCCTATTTATAGAGTGGGTTGACATGGATTTGAAACAAGGCGAAGAACAGCTTAGGGCTATTTTTAGATTTATCTCATCATCACCAAAGCAGGCTCTGCTGGCTCACGTGGGACATATCAAACACACATCAGGGCAGAGCTGGCCTTCAGAATAAACTATTTACTCAAGTGGGTTCAAAGAGGAATAGCATGTAAGCCACTTCTCAGAGCACAGGTAGGCGTGTGCATATCTCACCAGCTTCAGCTAAGCCAATCCCTGTTCCTGGACAGCGAGGCCAGGTCACAGACATGTTGACCCGTCTCCCGCAGACAGCATTTTACCTTTGCAGACCCTGCCTCATTAATCCTCACAATCCCCATATGTCCCTGGATTAGGCTAGCACTATCCTCTGAGACACAAGAGTGGCATGACTTGCTGAGGGCCAACCAGTGAATCACTGGCAGAGCTAGGAGTTCCTGACATGGCAGTTTTTGGCTCTCCATCCCTTGCTGCCACTACTAGACAACATGCTGGACAACAAGCAGCCACATTTCTTTAGTCATTATTTCTCAAAGCAGCAGCAATATCAAAAGTAGCGGCTAAACTGTGAAGAGTTAGTGGCCTGAGGGAACCAGTGGTAGTCAAAGACAGTGAAGGTTTGGCTATTTCAATACTCCCTGTCCCAGCAGCTGGAAATAAAGATGGAGAATTTATCATCCATACTAACGCATGAATGGAGAAGTTTGGTTGGTGTTTTACCTCACCCATCACAAGCATTCCTGCAGATGCGCTGAGTAGTGGCTGGGCAGCAATGACCAGGTCCCAAAGCCTCCATAATCCAGAGAACACGGAAACATACACCTACTCTCTAATTTTAGCCCAAAAGAGTCAAAGAGAAAATATGACCAACCCAAATAAGAAAGACCAAAGTTGTAGGTAGCCAGAGAGCATCCAACATCACATCCCACAGTGCTCCTTGGTTCAGAACAGAGGTAAAGTGTTGAAGGATAGAAGTTAGGGACAGGGAAGAGAAGCCATCAAAATAATCTGTTACTACGTGTGGAAACTCCAATGAGACCTGCTAATTGCAACTGTCTGTTCACCAGGAGGCAGGATAGAAATCTTCCCCTGCTCAAAATGACCTCTCTTGCCCAAGCTAGATCTTTGCTAACTCTCAATCATTGGACCATCAGTCAACAGGCCTATCCTTATTAAATTAACTCCTTTCATACTATGTTGTACACTGGGAACTGCCTGCAGCTATTTCTCCAGTGGTTTATGCTCCCAGGTCATTGGGGAGACATTTCTGGGGATTACACTGTGCATCAACCAAACAGGGAACTGATAGAGCCCACACTCCTGTGGGAAAGGGGATGAAGGTGGTGGTGTTGGTTTTTTGGGGGGGGAGGCAGTAAGGAGGTGACAGGTTGGATATTCACATCATGTTTACTAGAATTATATGCCTATGTGCCCTCCATTTCCCGTCTTCAAGTAGTGCTATGCTGTAGCACACTGAGCTGTTTGCCAGTCTCAGCCTTTCTAGTTTCCCCTGGGGTTGCTCACTGTGTCCCAGAGTCTTGCAGCCAACTCTTGGCTTCAGATCCCTGGACTTGCCTAACCCAGAAAAGTCTTTAGGCTTGTATCAGAAAGGCTTCTGCTGCTGTTTGGGAAAAACGCAAGGCCTGTCCATCAGCAAACCCTCTGGTTCATCTGCTGAGGCTATACTTGTAAAATAAATCAGTGCATTACAAACAAGCTTCGCTGTTCCATGAGGCACCTAGACATCATTATCCTATGGTGCAGGGCAAACTACAACTGCCACACATTTGACTATTCTACCATCAACAGGAACTAGGCCTCAGTCTCTGATCCCAGAGCAGCCCTCAGCTCCCACAGCTCTAATTCTGTACACTCTGCTCAGCTGGTTGAAGTCACCCAACCTTTCCACTTCCTCTTTTCTGAGCATACTAGATTGCTCATGGCCCAGCTATCCCCCACTGCAAGTCCTTCCATTTGCTCTTAGCAAGTGCCACGCATCCACCTTTGGAGTATGGCAAATAGGCCTGGCAGGAAACTAGAACTGCCATTCCATGGGAAATCCTGACAATCCAAATGTGGTTTTATTCCCAACTGTAAGCGGGGGGGAGGGCAGTAGAAGTGCCAGAGTTTTTCGGAGAACAGAAACTCCAAAAAGCTTCAATTTGCAAACAATTTCACTTTGAAAGGGTCAAAGTATTAAATTAACTATTGTTACATTTATGCATTTAATTAAATGTAATAAGATTTTAAACCTAAAAAGTCAAAACCAAATGGGGAACAATGAAGTCAGACATGTTTCCCCGCAGCAGTTTGTCAAAACTGGCAGGTTTCAGCACAGAGTCAGCTCTGATGAATCTGTGTTTTCTGCTGAAACACTCTTTCATTAGAAGTTTTGCAACTAGCTCTGGTGGGAAACCCCAGGAGACCCGCTGGGCAAGTCTGTGTGGGCAGCCATCCCACAGAGGTGAGTGACTAACTGCTGGCAAGTCCAGGCAGCCCCAGTACAGCATGGTAAGAGCAGGCAGCCTGACTCTTACCAGCAGAAAGACTCTCCTAGATTTGTTTGCAACAGTCAATTTGTGCTCCTACTACTGCAGTTCTACGCTACTAAGTCTCCCAGGGTGAGTGAAACTAGAAGCAGAGGGTATGGGGTGCCCCTTTCTGTAGCAGGTTGTCCCTTCAGTAGCAGATTTGCAGAGCAGCCCAAGCACTTGGTCATAATTTGAGCCCTTCATTTCCCAACCATTCTGATACCCTTGATCAAACTGAGGTGCCTCTGGGCCTGCACTGCAACAGCAAAACAGCACAGACCTGTAATGATAGAAGTTATAATTTAGACACTCCCTTACTTAGACTACAGAAATTGGGATTTGGAAGATGGTCCCTCAGTTAACCTAGAGCCAAAGGATATGCAGAAGGGTTGCTTATTGCTCCACAATAAAGTTCACTGTTTTCCTTCACTTATGCCTGTGCTTATTGAACCCAATGTTCACTACAAGTCTGAGTGGCGGGGCCTGACAATGCCCACACAAATCCCCTCAGCCTTGGTGAATGAGTTTAGTCCCTGTTCATTTCTGCTGTGGAAAAATTTAAGATGGAGCAATCCAGGTGCCAGGTACCTCTGGACAGCTACCTAGTGACCAGCACATCAGAGTGATCACCCTTATCACCTGGGTTCTGAAACCCTGGACAGGTAATGGGCATAGTACTGACTTATCTTGCATGGGGGGGGGGAGGGGACAAGTGTGGGGAAAGGAGACATCTGGAAAAATCCCCAAAGGTTCCTCCTTACTCATATTCAAAGCAAGACAGTTTCACACAAACACACCCATTGCTTCTGCACGAACCATGGGAGTAGTGGCGGCTTACCCCTTCCTATGAACTGTAAATCACAGTCACTGTGTCTCTACAGCCTAGCATGAGCTTGGCAAAATCTGATCCAGTGCTGGGAGCCACAAGGGCAAACAGCTTGAGTCACCCACCACAGGAAAGGTGTTTTTTACTCTGTAGCAGCATTAATCAACACGTCTCCACACAGAGGGTTCTTATCCATGTCCTTCAGGCTGGAAGTAAGTTACTGCAAGACCCAAGAGAGAAATGAGGACAACTGGCCTGCAGGACTGTGCTAGGGCTGGTTTCTGGCCATATGGATGCAGCAAGCATTAAAAATGCTGGAGGTAGAAAGAATACATCTTCCCTCCTCCTACTCAATACTCCCTTTTTTATACATCTAAGGATCTCTGGCATCCTCTTAGCCACAGTATTGTGAACCTCAGGCTGTCCACAGTGACCACTGAATGTCCTTGTGGCATTGCTGCATTCCAGCTCCCCACCTCACGTGTCCAAGCTATCATCTTTGTTCCTAGAAATCTGACCTTGCATTTGGATATATTTAAAAATCATGTTTAAACGAGCCCTTCTTATCAAGCACTCCAGGTCTATCTTTGTGAGTGACCTAATCACCATCACTGTTTACTACCAGTGTTTCCCCTCTACGATGACGGCAACATTTACTGTAACAGCAACAACTTTATTTTCTTCTATGTCATTAAAAATAAAAAGCTATTGAATAGCCCCAGACCAAACACAGATCACAGCAAGACCCCACTGAAAACATTCCCATGTTTTTCATGTGCAGTTATTTTAGGATACATCAGTTAATCACTTTAATACAATCTACAGCGATGTCATATCAAGTTCTGCATTTCAAGATTACTTCCTACTTTCGTCTCCTTTTTAAGCCACAAAATCCAATCCAACACACATTATTCAGGCTTCTACCAACATTCCTTCCTCCTACCATCCATTTGTGTATTTATTTGCTTTTTGCCTTTCCAGTGGGTTAAATGACTTCTTGACTCCAGAAAGATTACTGAATAGGAAGCCCAAGAGTTTTTTATTCACCCTTCTTTTTAACATTCTTGCTTCTATAAACCTATTTCATTTTGAGGAAAATGCACAAACGGGGAGGAAAAGAGGGGAAAAAATAGTGGAAAGCACCTCACTCATTTATTCAGATGCTCAGGAGCAAAAGGAAAATGGAGAGAGGAAAGGGGGAAAAAAATGAAACAAGACCAAGAATGGTAAAACCAGAGAATTAAAGGAACCATGAAAATGAGATTTTTTTTTCCATAAAGAATTTCTACTTTCACCAAAAAAAAAAGCCCACACAAAATAAAAACTGAAGAAACCATTTCAATCGGCTCTGATTGGTCCTTGCTGAAGCTGCCCAGTCACTAAGCTGGCAGGGTTTTGCTGACATGACTGATGCCCAGAATCCCTGATTAGCCCTTACTTGTGAAACTGCCCAACAGTAGCTGCAGGTGAAAACATGCCTATTACTCTCCACAGTCAGGACCGGAGCAGACTAGCCAAAGAAACTTCCATGTCCTGCTGACAACGTGGCTGCTGCTCCTACAGGCAAAAGGATCTCAGCCAATTAAACATGCACTTCAGGTGGGACCGGGTCTCCCAGACCAGCTCCCCAAGCCAGCCAAGGCTGCCACTGCTGTCAGGAGACAGCATTTACAATACTGAGTCAAGCTGTCCCATGGTCATATGTTCCTTCCCCCATATCAAGCATGGAAAGTGGTGCGGGGTCCAATCCTTTCCCCACCCCGAGCCTGCCCACCTCTCCCGCAGCCAGGGGGCAGGCTGACAGCGGGCCTTGAGCTGCTGTGGGGCCCAGTCCTTCCCTCCATGGCAGCGGTGCCCCCTGGGCAGCACCCACCTGCTAGCAGCCCACTCAGATGGTCCCAGGGGGTGCGATTTCTGTGGAGGGAAGGCCCGAGACCCTCTGCAGCTCAGGGACCACTTGGCCCACCAGCAGCTTGCCCCCCCCATCCAAGGGAGAGGCAGGCAGCAAGGTGGCAGGAGGGTGGCGGGGTGTGCTGGCAGTAGAAGGCAGCTGGGATGGTGCACGGCATGCTGGAAGCCCACCAAGCCCGAGCTTTCCCAAGCAAGTCTGGGCTTCCAGCACCCCACGCACTGTTGCGATTTGTTACCTAGCAAACTAAAATACATCAGATGCGTTTTACCTTGCTATGTAACAAGGTCATTTAAAGTAAAATACATCGCCGGACATGTACAGCATGACAAAATTAAAGCAAAATACACCACCACAGGTATAAACAGTGACACCATTAAAGCGGCACAAAAGGGCAATTAAGCAACTTTAAAGGCCAATTTTGTCACGTGTACAAGCATCTTCAGCTCCAAATACTTATTGTGACACTACTGCTACCAGCAGAGCAGGCTTGAAATGGAGATTCACAAATGTGATTTATTCCACAGCAGAGCATTTTCACTGCTGGCTGTAAAAGTTCATAGAAGGGGGAAAAACTTAGGAGTATTTCAGAATCACTTCTCTCTGCATGCAAATAGCTCAGAGACAGGGAAGGAGAGAAAGACATGGCAGCACGTAACCAGAGGACAGGTTGGTGTTGATTACTTGCTAGGTGAGGATTATGTTGCAAGCTCACTCAGCAGAGAAAGCTATGATGCCTGATACTCTCTCTGCCCACATTTGGGTTATGTAAACTTTCCGGCAGGGCTAGGCTTAGTGCCAGCTCTTCTTCCAGGAAAGCATGACTGGAGCAGTCAATCCCCGAGTCAGTCCCCTCTGCTGGCCTGCCTCTGTCCATGCGCAATGCCCAAGTCTTTGCAATGTGTGGCCTAGCAGAACTAAGTTGGAGAACATACACTCCCAGAAGTGCATCCCAGAACAGATGAGTCTCCTTTCTGCAGGGCTCAGCCCATTTCCACCCCAGCATACAGGCATCTTCTTGTCCCCGACTCCTTTATTTGCCATTCTCACAGGCACTCACTTGTTTTCTTCCATGGTTACAGGCTTTGCAAGCACTGAATCAGCAAAGAAGCCAACTCAGCCTGGAAAGAAAATGAGGAGGAAGAATAACTGAGCCAGTGACTCGAGGAATAGGTGGGGGTTTCAGGGTGACATGCGCTATTGATGTTGATGGGGCTTAATTGGCCATGTAGTAAATCATAAACACTACAAACTTCAGTGGGCTCAGAGGTTGGGTACTAATGGGCACGAGCACAGATGTCCAGAGAGTGATTCTCGTAACCTGTTTCCTTGACTACTGTTCTCTGCTGCCAGCAGTGAGCACAGCAACCAGCATGTGCTGATGCAGCAGGGGAGAGTTTTCTGCCCGGCTCAAAGTGGAATCCACCCTGCAAGCAGCTGCAGAGAGTGAAGGCAAACCTGCCTCATTCCCCAAGGCTCCCATTCCAGTTCTCCAGAAGTATTTCACTTGAGCACTGCCAGTGATGCTGTCTGTGACTCAGAGCTCGATTCCAGACCACCCAGCATGGCATGGAGGGGAATGCCCCACAGCAAGAGATTCCAGTCAAGCAAGAGCAGCCAGACCCAGGCTGCAAAGAGGATTGGGTTCCTGAGGCTGGAGAGACTAGCCTCCTCCATCTCTTCTGTGTTTCAGTGGGGGGTGAAGAAGTCAAGGAGTAGAGAGTGGTTCTAGCTGAGTAGTGTGCAAGTAAGCGTTAAGGGTCCCAATCCTGGTCCCATTGACGTCAGTGGCAGTTCTGATGCTGAACTCAGTGAGATTACAGATTCAGTCTCTGTCCACGTAGAGAGGCCCTTTGCTGGCTCCTGACCTTAGCCTCTGTCCCCAGCTACACACATCTATCACTGCACCACAAGCTAATTGAAACTGCAGTCCAAATTCAATTAAATCGGGGTGCTCAACTTCCAGCCCACGGGCCAATGCAGCCTGCAGATCCATGGTATCTGGTCCACAGGACTCCCTACAGGATGGGAAGATGGGCAGCAAGGGAGCTGTGCCCATTAATACTGCCACCCACCCTCACTGCGAAATTCCCATCCCCTCCCCGCAACAGCAAGATCAGGGCTGGGCTTCCTCCATCTGTCCCTCCAGATGGGCCTCCCTGCACCCACCTCCAGAACTGGATCTGGGCCACAAGCTGGATCTGACCAGCAAAGCAACGGGGTACTGTCTATCCGGTTGCCTGGGGAAAAAGGTTGAGTATCATTGGACTAAACCAAGCAGAGATAAAAGCTCAGCCAGAAGAGGAGCAGGGGGAGAGGGACAGTCCTTATGGTCTCTCACATGCATGTGTGTTATTACAGCAAACATACCTCTATGCTAAAACTCCTCCTCGTGGGAGAGTGGTTACACACAAGCCTACGTAAATTATTGATTGTGTGAAGTCAAGTTGCAGAATGCTTGACTTGTGGTTGCCTAGGCCACCTTCATTTGAACCCCTTGGGTGTCTGCATTATGATACAGTCCTTAATTAGAAGGTCACATGCTCCTCCCCCCTCCTCACCCACAGACAGGACCCCTGCTTACTCTGCGCCTTATTTACTGCATTATTCAAACCCAGCTTGGAAAAGAATTATTAAAATTTCCTTGTGGGCTTCTCTATTGTGCTTCTCTATTTTCTGACAGTTTCACAAATGATCCGTCTCCTGCAAGAGTCATAGAACGTAGGCTGGAAAGGACCTCGGAAGGTCAGGTCCAGCCCTTCTGCACCAAGCAGGAAAGACAACAGGGGTCAAGGGAAATCTTCAAGAGGTGATTGCCAAGAGTTTGTGACCATTGCTCCTGGTTTTTCCCAAGGGTGCCCTGGTGAACAGCTGCTGTTCACTGAGCCCTTGATGTATGCCCTTGATGTAGCGGTACACTGCTACCAAGTCCCCTCTCAGCCGTCTCTTCTTCAGGCTGAAGAGTACCAGGTCTCTCAGCTTTACCTTGTATGGTTTGCTGTGCAGGTTTCTGATCGTACGGGTGGCCCTTCTCTGGACTCTCTCGAGCTTTTCTATGCCCTTGTTGAAGTGCAGCGCCCAGAACTGGACACAGTACTCCAGCTGCTGTCTCACCAATGCCAAGCAGGGTGGAAGAATCACTTCCTTGGATTTGCTGGAGATTCGTTGTTGATGCATGCCAGAGTATTGTTTGCCCTGCTGGCTACAGTGTCAACTGCCAGCTCACATTCATTCTGTGGTCAGTTATTACCCCCAGGTCTCTTTCATTCGTAGTGCTAGTCAGACTGGTGTTGCCAAGCTTGTAGGTGTGCAGGGGATTGTTCTTCCCCAGGTGGAGCACTTTACATTTCTTGATGTTAAACCTCATCTGGTTCCAATCAGCCCAACTTGTCAGCCTAGCTCCACCTGCATCTGCAGCCTATCTTGAAGCATGATCACGCTTCCCCATAATTTGGTGTTGTCCACGAATTTGCCCAGTGAGCTCTTCACCCCCACATCCAAATCATTGATGAAGATGTTAAAAAGCACTGGACCAAGCACCAACCCCTGAGGGACACCACTGGCCACTTCTTGCCAAGACGACACAGATCCGTTCAGCAGAACTCTCTGGGTCCTACCTTGTAGCCAGCTTCCTACCCACCTGTCTCACAGTTAAGACCACAATTCTCCAATTTTCTCATGAGATCATCACGGGATACCAGATCAAAAGCTTTTTTGAAGTCAAGGTATACCACGTCAACCTCCCTTCTCTTATCCAGGTGGCAAGTTACCTGATCATGAAAGGAGATGAGGTTGGTAAGACAAGACCTGCCTGCAATGAAGCCATGATGGCTGTCATTCAGAATCCTACCTTCTGCAAGCCTGTCACATGCAGACACCTTGATGAATTTTTCCAGGATTTTCCCTGGGATAGAAGCTAGGCTAACTGGCCTATAGTTACCTGGGTCCTCCCTCCACCCCTTTTTGAAGATGGGAACAACACTGGCCCTCTTCCAGTCCTCAGGGACCTCTCTAGAGTGCCATGAGTTCTTGAAAAGCTTTGCCAGGGATTCCGCTTTGACTTTGCCCAGCTCCTTCAGCACCCTCAGATGAAGTTAATCCAAGCCTGCTGATTTATATATGTCTAAATTTTTTAATTGGTCACATACCAGTTCTGTGGCAATAGTAGGAAGGCAGTCATTCCTACCCTGCTTCTTCCATACTCTATCTGGCATGTTTTTCCTGTTGGCCCTGAGAAAGAACGAAGCAAAGTAGTCATTCAGGAGTTCAGTTTTCTCCTGAGTACTGGTAACCAGCTGTCCTGAGTTGTTGAGGAATGGCTCCACACTCCCATTTGTTTTCTCCTGTTCCGTACATACCTAAAGAAGGACTTCTTCTTGTCCTTGATCCCTGTTCCTAATTTTAGTTCAGTTGCTGCCTTATCCCTTCTAATCTGTTTCCTACAAGTGCAGGCCATTGTTGTATAGTCCTCCGTGGGCATGCCCCAAGTTTCCATTGTTTGTATGCCTCTTTCTTCTTTCTTAAGAGAACCATGATTTCCCTGTTTAGCCAAGAGGGGCTTCCCAGCCCTTTTGCTATCTTTTCTTTTGACTTCGGTCCCTGGTCCAGCATCACTTCCCCTACTAGTGACCTGAGCTTGTAGAAATTTGCATTTTGGAAGTCCAAAACTTCAATCCTGCTATATGGCTTGTCTATCTTGCAATGGACAGTGAACATGATGGTTTCATGGTCACTGTCACCCAGGTTGCCCTCTATGTTTAAGTCAGTCACCAAGTCATCTCCTTTGGCCAGGAACAAGTCTAAAAGAGCATTACCTCTGGTTGGCTCTTGCACCGCCCGAGTCAAAAAAAGCTCTTTGATGCAGGTCAGAAAGGAAGGTGACCAATCTGACTTGGCTGAATGTTCCTCCCAAGAGATGTCTGGGTACTTGAAGTCGGCCATGATGACCATGCCCTGTGCAAATGCAGCCTCTGTCAGTTCAGGGGCAAATTCTAAATTGAGTTCCTCCCCTTAGTTTGGTAATCTGTAGTACAAACCTACAGTTAGGTCTCTCTCGCCATACCCCCACCCCGCTCCCAGAGTTTGACCCTGAGGGTTTTGAGTCATTCTTCTTTGAAGCAAATGTCAGCCTCCAATGACGTGTATTACTATTTCACGTAGACAGCAACACCTCCACCTTTCTTCCCTACTCGGTTCCTTCTATGCAGGGTGTATCCATCTATGGTGCACCTGCCTGGCTTTGAATGCCCGCTCGCGTGCGGCCTTGGCCCATGTTGTGGAGGGTGCACACTCTCTGGCTTCGTGGCTATCCCAAGGTGGGCTTCAGTTGTCCCTCTGGCTTCCCCCAAACTCGCCTGCCATGTCTTTGAATGTTACCTCAGGGATGACCACTCCACTCACAGGACGTTCATGGAGCTCTGCCTCCCCTACACCCCAACCTTATGCCAACCTCTGGTGGGGCACCAGATCTCAACATGGCCGCCTCCCTTCAGTGGATGTTCTTTGTGCCTAATTATGTTCCTCTCTCCTCCTTGGGGCAGGATCTTTGGTTATTTCTAACCCTGTGCCTGAGGCCCCTTTGAACCTGTCGGCTCTATTCCTGGGGTTGGCACAGGTTCCCCTGTCAAGCAGGGGTAAAGACACGAAATGAAGGAAAAAAAAAAAAAAAAAGGAGAACCCCAAAAGGGTCTTCCCATCTGGTGTCCTACTGGCTAGTTCTTCCTGCACTCCAGCCTATGCTTGGCAGTACTCCCCCGACGCTGGTCCTGTGGGGTCTTTCTCTCTTTCTTGCTCCCAGCCCAGCTCCCTGACTGGGTACCTGGGAGTGTTCGGATGGAAAACCCTCTGCTTCTGCGAGATAGGTCTCAACCTGTTCTTCTGGGTCGTTGCGCTGGTTGTTCCATTGTCTGGAACCTCCGCTGCTGAACCTCTTCAGAGGCACAGGGCGGGAAGTCACCCCCAACACTCCTCCCCTTCTGGGGTACTGCCTCGGTCCCCTCAGTGCGAGGGAGCCTTGTTGCCCCAGATGCCACCCATCATCCAGGCATTCCCTGCTTGTGCCAGCTCTGCCCATTGCCAGCATGGAGAGCCTCCACCTCCTCACTCACTCTCTCCGCCTCACTGCTGGCAGCCGCTTTTCTCTCTGCCGGCCAGCGTGTCTCCATGACATCACCCGCCGGCTTTAATTGCACAAAAGTGCAGCTTGTGAACCGGACAGGATTTTCTCCTCATACTTCCGGCCTTGCTTCCCCTGCAGGTAAGTGGGGTTTTTGTGCACCCTTCTTTATTTCACCATTCTTTTCCATGCAGGCGGGGCTTTCCGATCCCTCTTCTCTGTCACCCTGGGATATATGGCTACGCTCCAATTGTGTGAGAAGTCCAACCAGCTTTCCATAATCCCTACTAGATCATAATGCCCACTGGAGAGAAGGAGGGCTAGCTCCTCCTGCTTGTTCCTCATGCACCTGGCGTTGGTGCACAGACGCCTGAGTCCTCCCTCTAAGGCCCTCAACTTCCTGTCAAGCTGACAGAAAACTACTCCATCAGCTCCCATGAGAGTGGCTCTTCTAGTGTCCCTAATCTATGAAACTTTCTTATGTCACTCCCCATGAATGCTTCAGTCTGTGTTTCCCCGTCCCTCAGCAATCTTAGTTTAAAGCCCTATCAAGCAGATCGGTCATCCTGGCTGAGAACAGGGACTTACCTCTCCGCATGAGGTGGATGCTGTCTCTTTCCAGGAGTCCTCTCTCCCTGAAGTATGCATTGTGGTCGAGAAAACCAAAACCCTCTCAGTGGCACCACCATTGGACACATCACCATCAGACACATCACATTACTTCCTCTGTGCATCCTTCCCTCCTGGGGCCATTGGCCTACAACAGGGAGCAGAGAACAAAAGAGTACCTGAGCCCCAGGCCCCTTGAACCCAGCCCCCAGAGCCCTGTAGTCACTTGTGACCTGGTCTGGATTACTCCTGACCATGTCATTCATTCCAACATGGATGAGGAGCATGGGGTAGTAGTCAGAGGGCCTGATGAGCCTGGAGATCCTCTCTGCAACATATCAGATATGAGCCCCAGGGAGGCAGCAGACCCCATGGGCTTGGGGGTCCAGATGACAGATGAGTCCCTCAGTGCCCTGCAGGAGGGAGCCCCCCCCCACCACCACCTTGTGCCTCCTCTTGGGGGTGGCAGGTCATTCTGAGTGGGTCCTTTTGGTTAGCCATCTCATTGGCCACCATCTCTGTCTCCTTCTCCTCTTCCTTCTTCTGGAGTAGGGTCTGGCAGTAGCCATCGATGAAGTCTTTGCAGGCCGTGATGGTGTACAGCTGACGTATCTCCTCCTCGAGCTCTTGCAGCCAGCCCTCCAGAAACTCCACCAGGGAGCACATACCACAAGTGGGGGTGCCCACATGCCCATCTGCCAGCAGTTGTGCCAGGCAGCCCCCACAGTCCAGAATGAGGGGGTGGCATCCCCTTTTTACAGATGAGAAACAGGGGCAAAGAGTAAGGTCAGAAGTATCTGCTAGCTTTGCGTGCCCAATTTGAGGCACTTGGGTCTTGATTTTTCAGAGCATCTTGTATTATAAAAGGTACTCCACATCTTCTACCATAGCCTCCATTGAACTCATCTGTAGCTGCAAGTGCTCATCATTTCTGTGAAGCAGATCCAAATGTCAAGCTAAGCACCAAGAAAGTGAGGAACATGCTATTAGCATCCATCTGTAAAAAGTTCAGTTCAAGTAACTTCCTAACTACAGAGGAACACTGGGACAGAGGCAGGGATACAACCCACAAACCCTGAAAGCAACCTGTCTCCCTCCAGCAATGCCTGAAGCCCTACTCTGCACTTCCAACTTCTGAAACAAATGGAGCAGGGGTCCTACAGACAGCATCTCTGTCCCTGCCAGACATTCCCTTCATCCTGTGCAGTCAGTGTGGGGATTGTGTATGAAGAAAAACAGTGCATGACTGTGTAATTAATGCAAATGCATGACAGGGCCAAATTAAGGTTGTACAGACCACCTTGATGCCTACATTTCTTAGCTGAAGCATGTTTGATTTGACAGCCTTTGCATTCACTCAGCATGGCTGTAGGTGTAATTTCTTACATCTTAAAATAAAATGGAGAAAGCCCCCATAAATTCAATTATGTGGCATAACAATAACACCCCCATCTTGGTCATCAGTAGAGTTGAAAGCTTGAGAGGCAACATGACGATCTCTGCACCTTGAGGTACTGTAGTGACAGAGCAGCAATAGTAGGTTGTTATCTGCCATGGGCCAGTGCAAGAGAGTGATGGGGCATTTTGCTCATCAGCCTCAGAGGTGTTTGCTGAGACCAAAGAGGAGAGAGACTCAGGAGTCCTGGATTTTGTTGCAGACTCTGGAGGAAGGCATTGTCCACTGGTCCCCTCAATTGGACCCTGTCGCAGAGCACTTAGGTGCCCTGCACTTGAGAACAGGGATGGCTCAAGAGGCCCCTAGCGGTGAGAAGGGGGAGACGCAGCTGCCAGTCACCAGGGCAGCACAGGTGGAACCCCCTGACAGGAAGGGGCAGGGCTTAGCCCTTCTTAAACCCAGGCAGGAGGCCAGGGTGGCAGTTCCCCTCTGGCAGCCAAGGAGTGGGGAGCTCAGCCAGTGCAGGGAGAAGGGCAAGACGTGACTGCATGAGTATCCACTGGTTGCTGCCACGGGCTGGAGTATTTTCCCGGTAGGGATCAAATGTTGGTTGACTGGACAGTTTAGTTTTATGTTATAGCCCAGGGGCTTTGTGTTTTGTGTTTACTGGAGGACTGGGTGAGGCTATTAGGGGTTGGAGGAGGCCTCATAGGGACTCCACGGTAGTGTGGGAGTCCTGGCGCCTGAGAGGGCGCAGCATCTTTGGGGTGCATTGGCACCAGCCCTGAGAGCAGGGGGGGGCGCGGTGGTGGCGAGGAGCCCCGGGAGCGGGGGGGGGGCAAAAGGGAGAAACAGGTAAGTGATGGGGGACGGGGCATTGCTGAGACTAGGGGGTCAGTGGGCACAACCGTTGGAGGCCTCAAATGCCTCTACACGAATGCTCGAAGTATGGGGAAGAAGCAGGAGGAACTCGCCCTCCTCCTAGCTGTCACCAGCCCT
>NW_017728917.1:20096298-20146828 GCF_001723895.1 Crocodylus porosus
GTGCTCTTTCCTGCCAAGGCAGGGGGTCGGACTAGATGATCTACCTAGGTCCCTTCCGACTCTAGCTACTATGAAACTATGAAACTATAACAGGGCCCTGGTCAGATTGCATTGGCACCATCTGCGAGGGTTGGGGTGCAGTGTAGGGGAGGAAAAGGAGACGCAGGTAGCGCCCACTGTCATTGGGGTGCGTAGAAATGGGCAGCCTCCCGCTGATTACAACAATCTATTAATCGAATAAGATCAAGGCGTGGCAGATGAGTAAACAGGCGGTTGGCCCATTACAGGAGGGTGGAGCCACACCTGGAAAGGCTCCAATAGTAGTACTCCTGTCACAGACCCCTTCTTCTGCAGTCTCCTCTTGCTCCCTGCCTCCTTCAGACTGGGATTAGGAATCTGGCTCACCCAGCAGTCTCTTGTCCACCCAGTGTCCCTTCCTAATTCCATTCCCAGTTTTCTTACCCAAGCTGTTGTGATATCTTTACCTAGCTCCAAGTCCATTCTCTCTTGCTTAACCAATCATATTCTCCCTTTGCTCCCATTCTCCTCTCCACCCAACCTGCCACCAGTTTAAGCTCCTTGTAGAAAGGACTGCCAGAATTGAATGTGGCCCAGACAATTTAAGGTATTTTTCTCTAACCTCAAAATTAGTCTGGGACAGAGAGGTGGCAGGTAAAAGTTCAATCCAAATGGTTAAAATTTGGCAGAACTATAAGCAACTGAAAACATAGCATTAAAAGAAAAGTTGATTAGCAACTTTAATAATAATAGCCTATAGCCATGGCATTAGTAAGTGTTCATTTGTAAGCATCTTTGGGCAGATGTTCTGTGTGAAATCCTGGTCCTGTTAATATCTAAACTACTACTAGGGCCAGGATTTCACACTCTCCTTTCCCCTCTTCCCCAGCACAAGGCTAGGTACTATCCGGAATGATACAACAATAATAATTAACCCTTCTACAGGTTACATAACTATAGTGCTACATCAAAGAAAGGAAGCACTACAAAGACTGGGAATGAATAACTCATTTCATAAAGAGCCCATCAGCTTTGAGAGTCCCTACCTTCCATTAGTGACAACATTGATATGAAAATTCCCCTCTGCCCACTATAAGAGCCATAAAAGCCAGTAGTTAGGAATTATTTCAACCTATAGAAATCGTTTGTGTGTGCACATGTGTGTTGAACTATAATGAGAATCCTTCAATGGAGAAACTTTGTGCAATAGGCTCTCAAAAGAAATTGTAATAGCCCCAGCACTCAGGGTATTTAAAAATGGAAAAAAGCCTCGGAGATTAGAATACTGCACATAGCCCTGCACTTCCACCTCTCTCAGCCCTCTTGAGGGGTGGGGACAACTTGCCAACAGACAGAAAGAGAGAGAAACATACACACATACACGAGACAAGGCAATGGTGTGTTCTGTCATCTGCATGCTTTGGGAATGACTACATTGGGGAGGAACAGCAGAGCCATCTGAGTTATGCACAACATCCCAAGCCCATGCCAATACAGATTGCAGAACACCACGTGCTTTGTTCATGCCACAACCAGACCCTTTTCCCCTCCCTTCCAAGGTTAGGCTGTCTCAGTCATGCTTGGGCCTTCCATGGCTAGAAAACTATAGTGTGAAGGCAGGGGCAGAGTGCGTGTGTGTGCATGCGCGTATGTGTGTGTGTTCATAGGGAGAGTCCCACCCACACCCCCCACCATACACATGCACCCACACCCCCCCACACACTGCCATACATGCAGGCACCCACACCCCCTCCCCCCACACACAACTCCCCACAAACCCCATACCCACCCACACCTCACATCCCCAACCCCACAGCCCCCCACAAACCTATACACAGCCCCAAGATATACAAGAGTAAGACTTCATTTAAAGTTATTGTGCAATCACCTCTACATACACTGCACAAATGCGTGTAAATCAGGACAAAAATATTTTTTGAAATCAAATTAATGAATGTTGTAGTAGATGTTTGCTTTTTAGAATATAATTTGGTATTTTTCTGGTTCTGAGATGGCAAAACCCCTTGCTGAAAGGAGTACTTTTGGAGGTGAGGGGAGGGACTTTGGGTGGCAAAGGTCAGGAGTTAGGGGGTGGAACTTCTGGAGTTAGATGGTGACCAGTGGGCGGTGCACTGTCAAGGGGCAGAGCTACCCATGTGGCCCTTGACAGCTTGCCAAAGCTCGATAAGCGACCCTCTACCCAAAATAATTGCCTGCCCTGATCTAGTGGGACCCATGGACTTGTGGAATGCTGTGTTCCCTGAAACCAGCCAAGGTAGAAGAACCTAAATGAGCAGGCTAAGAAAAAGTTAAGTTTGAAGGTGGGATCCCATGAGTACCATTCCCTGGTCAGTACAGCTATGTTGGAGATTAGATGCAAAGTCAGGACACTCAGACCCTATTTTATTGCACAGGCCCCAGCTATTGCCCTGCCTAGAGTCCAAGGGCAGGAGACAACCATGTAAAAGCAAGAGACAGCTCAGAAGCACTGCAAGGCCTTCCCAGGCAGGGAAAGAAGAATGGAGGAAGTTGCCAGAGTCTGATCCAAAGGACAGTAGCCATGTGCCTAGACCAGCAAACAAGCCCATCTAGTGCCAAAACCTTCAGGTTTCTGTACAACGAATGTTATGACCGCAGCTGACCTGGTGGGGGGCAGCCTGCTCTCCTTCCAACAAGGTCCAGCATTAAACAGGGAGCTCCTGCAGGTTCCAGCCCAGCAGAGCTGTACCAGCCCTGCCAAACCTCCAGGTCTTTGGCCCATTTCTCCTGGCCAGGCCTCTGGGGAGCGGCAGGTGCCAAGAAATGTCTTGTCCCAGTTTAAGCCATCAGGAGGAGCTCAGAGAGGTGTCACATCCCACTTGCTCACTGCCACCATGTTTGTATATGCACCCAGCAATGCCAGGCAGCACTCCTAGCCTGCCCACGCCCTTACCAAGTAGACCTGCTGTACCACAGGGCAATCCTCAGGGTGAGGTTTCCCATCTCAGGAGGACTAAATACAACATGGTCTGTAGCTTCAGCTTGTTTTGGAGGAAAAACCCCTTACCCCCCTCACTCCCCACCCGGAAGATGATGCTTCTAAGCGAGAGGTTATTTTCAATCAACTGCAGCTGCCGCCTTTTGATTTGTCCCCTCCCTAGGAATCCTCCAGCGTTCCTGGACTCACGTCAACGCCTCTTGATCAGCAGCGGCTTGCTCTGGGATCCATCTCCTGCCTGGTTCGTTGACATTGCAGCCAACCAGACTTCCTGTTTATAGAAGCAATCCACAGCTTCCCTCGTGCTGACTCATCTCGCCGTAAGTAAATCAACCTGGCCTATCACTCTGAGCCAGCAGCTGGCTCAAGGGCCAAATTAAACAGCAAGGGTGAGAATATGCCCAAGTTTCAAAACAGTCCAAGCATCCCAAGCAGGAGCGGGATATTTTATCCCAGATATGCCAGGAGTAAAAGTTCACCTCTAATGAGCCAACACGTAAAGCTGGTCTACCCTCCACATCCGGGTCCCTACCGAAGCCCCGCTTCGGCTTGGTGCCCCATGGAGTTAGAGGGCTAACAGTAGTCAGGGGTAGGGGGTGACTTGGGGTAGAAGAAGAAATCTCACACATCTGGAACTGGCCAGCTGCGGTTTGATTCATCCCTGTCTTCAGTCCTTCACTCATTCTCCTTCTGAGTCTCAGACTCTGGGCTCTCCATGAAAGGGATTGAGCCTTCTTTAATGTTAGCACAGCACCAAGGATGTAGACACAGGTGACCCCTCCTTTCTCACACTATGTCCTCTGCTCTGCTCTGGACATAGTCAGAGACAAGCTGCAGCTAGCATCCCCGTGGCTAAGACTGGATAGGACTTTGTCCAGTGCTAGACAGTCCACCTGGAAAGGCTGCTGCTGAGGGAGACTACACACCCCCAACACACTCCAGGGGAGAGGACACGGCTTTACTAGGGAAAGACCACAGCTGGGAACTGCATCATAGCCATCTGCATGGGCACGGGCAACACTAATCACTAGGCCAGCAGGTCAGTGTAGAGAGTGAGATCGGGGCTGGGAAGTGAGCCTGGGTTTCACAGATGCCAGGCAGAGCTGGCCAACAAACACTGCAACCAACCATAAGCCGCTCTTCTGGCAAACAGCTCGTGCTGCATTATAGGAAAACCTTTCCAGTGCCCTGTCCGGCTGCTGCATCCAACTCCATGGCTCCACACCCAGCTTCCTCCTGCCGCGTCCAGGGCTGTAACAAGCGCTCATTGTCTTGCACAGCCTGTCTGAGAGTGAAGTCCAGTTACTTGGCTCACAAAGCAGGGAACTGAAAGGCCCTGTTTGGACGAGCCAAGTACTGGTAGATCCAGGCTCCTTGTTATCCACTTCCAGCCTGATTTCCATTACTGCTAGGGTGAAAGACAAAGGGAACTTCCATGCCAAGCCGGGAACCAGTCCCCCAGTGCCTGCCTGATGCACAGGGCAGAAGCAGCAGGGTGTATAATAGTGCGTCTGAGGCAGGCCCATAGCTCCAGCAGAGCTATTGAGGGCTGCTGGGATTAGCCAACAGAACGGAAAAGAAATCCGGGGAGAAATGCTGCAGGAGCTTGTCAGCCATTCTCCAGCTCCTCTATTCAGCTGTTTCTCATAATTTGCACATTGTTTTCCTAACCTCGGGAGCATTTTAATGGCATGTAACTCCTCTGATTACTATGCAATTAGCATGCAAATTAGATGCAAATAGCAGCCAGTCAAGCAGGCCCTGGAAATATTGCAATCATGTTCCATTAAGCATAGATACAAGAAAATTTGCTTTGAAGGAGGTTTGTATTCCTGCAAGCACGGAATGCTTCCTGGGGCACATCAGAGGCAGAGGGAGCTACAAGGACTGAGTGGCAGGGGAGAGTAAAAGAGGCAAGAGGCAGACAAAGCACCATTTCACAGAGTCAGACCAGCTGGCTTAGCTTAGCCCATGCATGAACATCTGCACCACAAAGCCCTAAGCAAGGTACTGTATCCAACCACACTGTTCTGGGCTAGGTCTCACTAGGTCATCAGGGAACGTACCCCACAGTTCAGTGCCCTGCCATCCTTTTCCAGTGAGCTGTTCTGGGTTCACAAGGGAGTTGAGGGAGGGAGCGGAGGATGATCAGCCATCACAGGGTATGGCTTCTACCCTTGCAGCCCAGTGAGGTGGTTACCAGCCCAAGTGACATCAGCTCCCAAACTCCAACTCATGCCCCAGGCAGGCCAGCTCACCTGGTTTAAAGCATCCTGAACTCTAGTGCAGGGGTCGGCAACGTTTTTGGGCCAAGTGCCAAAAACACCTGCAACCTCAACTTGTAAGATGTTGATGTGCCAGGGGTAGAGAGCAAGGAAGTCACATGGGCCCCAGTCTTTGTTTGGGCAGCGCAGCCCTGGCCCCCTCCCCACCATCCACCCTAACGCACATATGCCAAGCAAAATGCCTTCACATGCCATAATCTGGGACCCGTATCGAGGGTTGCCTTCCCCAGCTCTAGTGAGAAGGTTGCATGTGCATGCATGAGTGTGGGTGATAGGGGAGTCATCAGCAATGCCAGGTTTTACAGTGAAGATGCAGCCAGGGAGATGAGGTAGGTCATGTCAGGAAACATGGTGGAGAAGTGGGGACAAAACCTTCCAGAAACAGGGAACAAAATACAATCAGGGCAGCTGACTGAGGGTAGAGTGAGACAGCACAGAATTTGCAGACAAAAATCTGAGGGTTACCAGGGCATCGCAAGACAACAGTACGAGAAGGTGGAGTCAGGAGGTGGTACCTGGGTAGGGAAGGGAGGAAATGTGATGAGCAACCTCCAGTTGCAGAGAGTGAGGAGTTGAGTCAAGGAACAAAAGCTGAGTAGGTCCAAGGCATGGATCCAGGAGGTAAAGATGGCAGCAGGGGAGGGGACCAGAGCAGCAGGAAGGGGTGACGGACAGGAGATGAAGAGAGGTCTGCTCTCAGACAGCTGCAGAGCCCCAGGAGAGCTGAGGGGGGTGATATGACAGTGCTGCTGTCTGATGAACCGTGGGCTCCTTGCCACAGCAAGTAGCACAGTAAATGGACACGAGTCAACTAATGTCAACTAATGTTCCCTCTAAAGTGTAGGGGTCCGTGAGCACGCCGCTTCGGTCCATTCCTGAATCGGTCCTGCCTCCCCCTTTCAGCGTGCACCACTTTGTTCTACCCCAACAGTACAACAACAAAAGATGATACTATAACCTTTATTCACCAAAGTGACTCCCGTCTACTTTTTTCTGTTTTCCAAACAGAATATACAGTGTCCAGGTTAACAGTTTTTCCTGATGCTAAATGAAGTTTAATTTGCATCGGCTTGTCCAGATTACCAACTTCTAAACGATTTCTAGACTTCATTTTTATTGCATTCATGAGGCTAAACCCTCTCTCTCAATCTGCACTAGATGCCTGGAAAGTGGCACAGATGTCAACAAGTAATGACACTTCATTAAATTGTTCCTGTTATAGTAAGTAGGTGACCATGTCTTCAAAGGTCTTTATTGCCCCAGTTTTCATCTTCTCACTAACAGTTAATTTAAAATCCACATATTGTTTGCATAGGTTCTTCTTAGAAGTTCCTACAGATTTGTTTAGCAAGGTGCTATATCTTGTTGCCAAGTTTTTCAGCTCCTCATGCCCAAAAGAGAAATCATTCCTGTTTGATGAAGAGGAAGAAGGATCCTTATTGAAAATTGATCATTCTTTCAACTCGCCTTCTGGAAATCTGTTGTCCATGTATTCACATATATGCCCAATGAATTGAATAACTGATGTAGTGTCAACAGGTGATTCAAATGATGACAGCAAGGTTTGAACATCTTCAGAAAAATGTACAGTCTCACCAAGATACTGGGAATGAACTTTGGCATTTCTAGCTTTGCAAACTGAAATGTTTCTACTGTTATTAGTGAACTTTGTTGAAGCATTCTGCACAATTCAGCCAGTTCACCTAAGACATCATTTAGTATGGTCAGTTCAACATGATACTCCGGTTTCTGCAGTTTGTCCAAGCAGTATTTGTGAATTGGGTCGTTGTTTTCAGCCACTCCTTGTGCACAGTAGTCCATCAACACAGTATAATTCTTCATCAAGGCACTAACAGCAAAATGTCTAGAGAGCCATCTGACCTTCAGTGGCCTAAATGAAACTGTTTCACACCCAGCAGCCTTAGATAGCTCTTCAAGTTTAGAGAGAGAGAGATATATATATATATATTTTTTACAGAAGACCTACTAAAAAGTCTGTATATGGTCCGTACCTCATCAAAGGTACGTCTTTCCAAGCATCATCAATCCCCAAGTCTTCCCAGTGTGCCACGCAGTGCTGCTCAAGAAGATGTGGAATAGACTGGGGAAGTACTGCAGTCACAGCATTGCACTTTCCAAGCATTACTGAAGCACCATTGGAGGTGAACATTACCATCTTTTGCATATCTAAATTGCTGTCAACATAAAATTGCCTAATTGCCACTACAATAGCAGAGCTATCACAACTTGTCAGTTTTAAAATTCCAGCAAACCTTGTCTGATGAATGAAATCGTCCATAGTTCAGAATTTTACATATAGTATTAACATTTTGCTAACAGAGATTTCTGTGCTCTTGTCAACTATCGAAGTGTGGAATGGCGATGTACGCATTTCATTCAGGGCTTTCTGATGAATTACAGAATTTATGCAGTCAATAAATTCAAATGCATAATTCTTACTTCTCCAGCTTCCAGGAATTTTAACATATTTGCCAATGTGACTGTGGATTTCCTGCACTGATAGCACTGATAAGTTTAACTTCACTGTGAGGAGAAGATTAACGTTTTGACTTTGTCGGCATTTGATCGCTTCCTTTTACACAGTTCTGTCCTATTTTCCCGTGTCTCACGTGTTTCAGAAAATAAACTTTTCAGGATTCCTCTGCTTTGGTTGCATAGTTTCATCACAGAATCTGTGTGAACCTTGTGTGTCAAATGGCGTTTCAAATAGTCTAATTTCCAGTCACCCCATTTTTTTCTGGTTGTCCATTTGCTATTGGCATCTGCATGCACGGAGATGGTACACAGGACATCCCCGCTTTCACGATACTGAAAAATATCTCCAAGACTTACGCGCTGCTGACCAGACACATGTGGCATGGCAGTTTCAAACATCTCCTTCAACCAGTCTTCTTTGAATCTCGAGTAGCATTTCTTCTTAGCTGGTCCACTGTATTCACCCTCTTCACACTTACGTGTGGACATTGTAAAATGAATATAAAGATGATCCTTGCAGCAGGGGAGATATTGGCCTTCCTAGAATGACAGGAAAAGCAACTAACCACTAATTTACCCTAAGCACCTTGTCTGCCTGTGCCCTTAAACCAACACAGCTGTAACCAGCACCCCCAAACTCAAGATTACACAGCTTAGGATGTTTCTAACAAAAACACCACCATTTGCAATTTCTTTTTTTGGTTTAATGCTTTTAAATTCAAATGCATAAACTAGTGACAATAAAGACAAACCACTAAATGGCTAAAAAAATAGCTAAATGGCTAAAAAACTGGTGCCAGCCCCAGCCCCCACCTGGCCTCTGGGAGTGCAGCTTGGAGGGAACCTTGGCCATAAACACTGGCCTTTCTTTTGATTTGAAATTTGCTTTTATTTCTGCAGCAAATGCATTTTAGGGAGTAGAGGTTTGGGTATTCATTTATTTTTATTTTTCACTTATTACATGCCTGTTTTTGAGGGTGGAGAGATAACAACCAAAGGTCAAATCTCACTCAGATACAGCTCCCCTTTATTTAAATATGCACATGAATTTCAATAAGAATTTGCTGTATTTTCCTAAACTTATTTTAAAATCATTAACTTGTACCATTTCTAGCTTTACTGCACCATGTATGTCATATATCGGCAGTGTAAAAATAGCGAATGCAGGATCCGCTTCTTATTTATTTCAGTGACCGTTGTCCCATGCCATCTCCAAAAATTATATATAACTCTTTCCGTTTGACAGTTAAAAACACTTATTGTGGAGCAGGCTCTTATCCTGAAACATCAACAAGCAGGTACCAGATTTCCCAGAGAATTTTGATCCCTTAAAGCCAGGAACCTCAGCCCCCGTCCCCGTATTGCCTCTGGGAGTGAAGCACTTTCCCAGCTCCAGCCCCCGCCTTGCCATGCCTCTGGGAGCAAGGAGGCACATGGCGCCAGGGCTGGGAAGTGGAGCAGTTCCCCAGTGCCAGGCCCAGCCCCCGTCCCCACTTCGCTTCCAGGAGCATATGGTCTTGGGGAGGAACCGCTGCCTGAGCTTACCTCCAGTAAGTGTCCCACGCTAACCTCGGTGCTGCTGCTGCACTCAGCTCGTTGCCCAGCTCCTCTTGAAGCCACAACCCAGCTCCTCACCAGGTGGGTGCGTGGCATTAATAAGTTTTAAAGTGAGTGCAGCCACACACACACACAGCTTAGAGGGAACCTTGGAGTCAACTGTATGGGACATAGTTTGAATTTGTCCACAAGGGCATTTGTTGTCATTGCAAAGGCCCCATCGGTATAGGCTTGAGGCACAGTAACCCTGTCCAGTTTGAAAATGCTTGAGAAGTACCCAATAATGGCATGGCCAGTTAAATCCTGGTTGACTGATTGTAGGGTCAGAGATGATGTGGTGATTGATTCATGCTTATTCTGACCATTCTTCATGCCATCGAGTAAGAAAGGAAAAGGTCAAAGAGTTTTGAAAAGGCAGACTATATTGGGCCTCTTGAGGGGAACCGAGCTGCTGGGAAGTGGAATGTCCCAGGGCACTGTCAACATAGGATTATCACAGAGTCTAGCGAGTAAGTTTACTACAGCATTTGTGCGGTGATAAGGGGGAGCAATGTTACTGAGGTCTGGCAACCATCAGGGTGGAGTGGGGCACAATGCGCCCAACACAAGATGCATTAACATGCAGTTAGGAGTCCGCTAGTTTGCTGTGCGATGAACGAGCCCGTACAGAGGCACAGTATTCTGCAACTGAACAACACAGTGCAAGGGCAGATGAACATAGCATAGAGGCATTGGCACCCCAAGGGGACACCCTAGAAGAGGGGGTACAGGGGAACCGTATTTGCAAGAGCAGCTGCCATCCAAATGACATAGCCTAGCATGAGCCTTTGCCAGCATGGCACGGACACACCAATATCCAGGTGGATGCAGTACAGTCTGGTTCTCCATACCTGGCTACAAAGGCTCAGCCATTTTAGAGCAACTCCTCACCATGGGAAGCACAAGAACCTGAAACCAACAGCTCTTGATCTGGGAGACAAATATTGGGACCACTGGATCCATAAAAGTGCTAGAAGCCAAGAGCCTCAGGGCTGCACCTTCCCAAACTAGAAGGCATGTGGGGACAGCAGAGCCACATTGCTGAAAGAGCAAAACACCACCACCCAGAGCAAACAGCTGGGGAGTTTCTCAAGCAAGGACAGGTAGCAGAAGGGGAGGAGGGCTGGAGCCAGCAAGATTGTCCCTGTTTAAGCACGGTCTTTGCCAAAGAAATATGGCCTTTGGGATAAGCAGCAACAGCATGCTCTGCCTGCTCTTGGGAGAGGGTGAGAGCACAGCCATAGGGGTGCTGCAGCCACAGTGATCAGCTATTTGGACACTGGCCTGGAGGGAGTGCACTGGAGGGATATTTGAGGTTTATTACCCACAATGCCATGCTGAGGTGAACGAAAAAGCCAATGAGGGAAGGAGACAAGGTGAGGGTGGTTTGGGCCAGTTTCATTTCCTAGGGCTAAAAAAAAGTCTTTGCCACCCCAGTCACAGAGGATCCCACACCCTAACTGCCATGCACCTCCCCAGGGTTGGACCCCTTCCCCAGCACAGACCCATGAGCTAGGATAGCAGGGCCACTGGGCAGAACCAGACTATTTGGTCTTTTCTCTGCTGAACAAGTAGCAGCTCCAGTATCAAGGCTGCAGGAAGGAGGGATGAAGTGGCTGTGACCCTTCCCTCTCCCAGGATGCAGAGTAAGGGTAAGAGATTGCATTGGTACCAGTCACACGTAGAAGGGTGTGAAGCTTCTGCTCAGAGCCAGACTTTGAGCATTCAAGAGAGCATTATCACAGACCTCTGACCCAGTCTTCTATCCTCATGACCTGCCGGTTGTCAGTGCCAAGTACAAATGGCTTTCTGCTTCATTAAGTACCTGGTTCATTTATTCCCTTCTTTTCATGAGATCACCACCACTGCAACACAACTTCTTGCCCTGAAGGAGTACAGATGCCCTCTTTGCTCTAAGCTCTGGGACAACCCTAAGTAGATAGTTTCATAGTTGGTAGGGTTGGAAGGGATCTGAGCAGATCATCAAGTCCGACCCCCTGCCATGGCAGGAAAGAGTACTGGGGTCAAACGACCCAGGGTAGGAGCCAGCACCACTTCTCTTGGAAGTTGGTTCCAGACCCTAGCCGCCCTGACCGTGAAGTCGCGCCTCCCGATGTCCAGTCTGAACCTACCCTCTGCCAGCTTGTGACCGTTATTTCTAGTCACTCCTGGTAGTGCTCAGGGGAACAGGGACTCCCCCAATGCCTGCTGGTCCCCTCTGACTAGTTTGTAACAGGCCACTAGATCCCCCCTCAGCCTTCTCTTGTGGAGGCTGAACAGGTTCAGGTCCCGTAGCCTCTCCTCTGAGGGCCTGCCCTGCTGCCCCCTGATCATGTGAGTGACCTCCTCTGGACCCTCTCCACGCTATCCACATCCCTCCTGAAGTGCGGCGCCCAGAACTGGACGCAGTACTCCAGCTGCGGCCTGACCAGTGCCGCATAGAGGGGGAGGATCACCTCCTTGGACCTGCTCGAGATGCATCTGTGGATGCATGACAAGGTACGGTTGGCCTTCCTGACTGCATCCCCACACTGCCGGCCCATGTTCATTTTGGCATCAATGATAACTCCAAGATCCCTTTCCGCCTCCGTGCTGACAAGAGGGGAGTTCCCCAACCTGCAGGTATGGTGCCGGTTGTTCCTCCCCAGGTGCATCACTTTGCACTTGTCTGTGTTGAATCCCATCCTATTCTCATCCGCCCACCCCTGTAACCTGTCTAGGTCCAATTGTAGCCTATTCCTCCCTTCTAGTGTGCCCACGTCCCCCCACATCTTCATGTCATCAGCAAATTTGAACAGGGTGCTTTTTACCCCCTCGTCCAAGTCACTGATGAAGATGTTGAACAGTGCGGGCCCGAGGACCGAGCCCTGGGGGACCCCACTGCCCACATCCCTCCAGGTCGAAAATGACCCGTCCACCACCACTCTCTGGGCGCGGCCCTCCAGCCAGCTGGCGATCCATCTGACTGCGTAGGTGTCGATGCCACAGTCCCCTAGTTTTTTAATGAGAATGGGGTGAGAGACGGTGTCGAGGGCCTTCCCAAAGTCCAGAAAGACTACGTCCACTGCTACCCCTGTGTCTAAGGATTTTGTGACCTAGTCATAGAAGGCCACCGGGTTGGTCTGACAGGACTTGCCTCTAATGAACCCGTGTTTGTTGCCCCTAAGCATAACCTCCCCCGCTGGCCCCTTGTGGACATGCACTATGATAATTCTCTCAAAAAGCTTCCCCAGGATCGAGGTAAGACTAATTGGCCTATAGTTTCCCGGGTCCTCCTTCCTCCCTTTTTTGAAAATGGGAACCACAGTGGCCCTTTTCCAGTCCTCTGGCACCACACCAGAGCACCACGAGTGCTCGTAAAGCCATAGCAGGGGTCCTGCAATGATCGCAGCTAATTCCCTCAGCACTCTGGGGTGGAGATCGTCCAGACCAGCTGATTTCAACATGTCCAGCCCTACCAGAAGTTCCCTGACTAGATCCTCACTGACCCTTGGCCTAGGTGCACATCCCCTGGGGCCTGCAGGGGTCCCGGTATGGGGGCTGATCCGGTCCCTGCACAGGAAAATGGAGGCAAAGAAACTGTTAAATAGGTTAGCTTTGTTGTCTGGTGTGACTACCAGATTTCCTAGCATGTCTTGCAGAGGTCCCACATTACCTAGTACCTTCTTTTTACCGCCTATGTATTTAAAAAAGGACTTCTTGTTGTCCTTGATCTGGGTAGCTAGTCCCAGATCATTCAGTCACCCTGAGGTAGTCGTCATTTTAACTATTATGGTCCACATTCTGCAGAAGACAAAAGCCCAAGGGAGACCCAAGATGAGTATACATCCATCTAGAGATATTTGGGTTGCTTGGGGGCTGGGAGGGAAGGTAGGGTGCATAGGCAGGCATGGAAGTGGAAGCGAGTGCCTCTGTGTGCACAGAGGAAAGAGGCAGCAATGGGCTTACAGCTGTCTTGGGAATATTTGCTTCAAGTTCCTGGTGTTTTAGGTGCCAGGTCTCTATACTTTGGCTGTCCTGACCGGACATTTTCAGAGAAGCAAGTCTGACCAGCGTAAAAAGCCGCTTGCCAGCCCAGCTTTGGAAAGGGCCTGTAGCAGCTCTGGTCCACCACTTGCACAGGTCTGAATCATAATCCCTCCTCTCCCCTCCAGTTTCCTACTCTCTCCATAGCTCCAGCCTCACATATTCAATCTTTCTTTGTTCCCCACCAAGCAGCTTAACAAAGGAAATGTACCAGTGGAATTGAATTAATAAATTTCTACTCCAGAAGCAGTAACATCTCCAAGCGAGGGGCCTGGGGACTTTCGCCTTTCACTGTCAGCAGCAGAGCAGCCCATTGGCACATCCAGCAGCAGAGCTGCTGCTAGCTTACAGCAAGCCATTTAAGTATGGGGAGACAGGCTCCCTCCGAACTTTATCCATTGCAAGGGCTGAGAGAAACAGGCAGCTTTCAGACCTGCTCCAGAGCTCATTATGTTGAGCACTAAGGCTAGGTACAGACAGTCAAAAAGCCCGAGGCTGAATTGATTCAGTCTTTGCAGGTTAGCCTAAACTGCACACATTAAAATGAAACAGAACTGAACAGACATTTACCTTTGACTCAGGAAATGCAGTCACATGCCTACAGTGGCTCAGGCCAGAAACCAGGGAGCGCTAGAGCACAGTTCTCTGGCTGTGTGTTTGCTTCCACTTCCTGCTGCCCCCAAGGTTTCTGGGATTTGCAGACCAGAATTACAACAGCAGGACTCTGCAGGGTTGCTCATAACTTCCTCTCCCTGCTTCCAGATGCCTCTGGAATTTGTAGTCCACAGTTGCTGCCAGCAGTAAGTTTGAGTGGGGGAAGGGAAGTTTAACCCCCCCCTCCCCCCCGGTCCCAGACCCCAGATGAGGTTTGCCTGGGGGGGGCAGCCCCCCACCTCTGTAGACTGGGCTACATCCCTAGCCAGCCTTGATCCCCCCCATCCCATGAGCCAGCTAGGGAGCAGAGGGGCAAGGGCCAGCCCTGCTCTCTGGAGCAGATAGCATAGCACAGCCCTGGGCTGGAAAGCATGCTGCGAGACTGATTTAACTTGAACCAGGAGGGGGTTTGGGACAGAAGTTTCATAAACCAGTTTGACCCAAATCAGTTAAGTCTACATTCAACCAGGTTTATCTTGAATTAGTTTCTACCATTTTGGAACTGGTTTATGTGCACTGAGCTTCTTTTCTGTTACACATGTAAACTAGTTTCTGATCATTTAAACTGGTTTATGTGTAACTTCTGTACCTAACCTAATAGGTTTTCCAGTTCCAAGTAAGAATCCCTACCCAAGGAGCAGCTGTTCAGGTGTCCCTAGATCTCCTTAGAGAGGGCCCCTGGCCTGTCCCACAGTCCAGGCAATCTGATGTGCATATAAACGCCTGGCATCCCTGGTACAGCAGCTGGACTCTCCAACAGCCACTGCTCCTTTCCTGGTCATCTTCCTGAGATTAAAACACATTGGAAAGACACAGCCAGATGCTGGAGGAACATTGGCCAAAAGACCTCCCTGACTCTAGTCAAGAAAAGACAAACAGATTTCCTGTTTCCATCATGAATGCCTGGGAACAGAGCCTTGATGTTCCCACTAGTCTGCCTGTGTGGTGGCTTCACTTGCATCGCCAGAGAAATTGCTGCTTAACAGTCACAGCCACTGTAGATTTCAGCCCTGAAAGCCAGGCAGGAAAGTCTCAAAGAACAAGAGGCTCATCAAGTGACTTCTCCCATCCTGAGCACACACTCAACCCAAGCTGAAAACAGGCCACTGCATTGCAAAGCCACTGTATCTCATCACTCACAAACACACCTTCCTTATCATGTACCAGAGAAGGGCTGGCTTGCAAAGAATGCATTTGCTCAGGGAAGGCTGTAGATGGATAGTGATTCTGGTGCCCCTACTCCACAGCTGTAGACCCTAGGCAGGATTCAAAGCCTCTGAAAGAAACGGCCTCCAGAGAACAATGCAAAGCACTGCTAACTGCTGTGCCTGCCTTACAGAAAAGGGGTTGCAGTGGTCTAGTCGCCTTTTAAGGCCGCACCCGTTACCATGCAATGATCTACAGTTTCCTCCTGGGCGTGAATTGTTTTGTTTTTACACTGTGCCATTTCGGAGAATCAAAGCCAGCTCAGAACATTCAGATACTGTATGAAGTAATGGGTGTCCCGCCAGAACACACACAGCCTGGCTGAGGGCAGGGGAAATCCAGCAAGCAAATGAGCGACAGAAACATGCTGCAGTCTGAGAGAGTCAAACTCCTCCTCTGGCTTCAGCCCTCATGTTCCAGGGCTCCCAAAGCGCCCAAAATCACACGCAGAGTGGGACGAGGTCACAGACATCTGCAGCCAGTGTGCTGCGCTGTAGGGCTACGTGAAATTTCACCAGGTGTTTCATTTCGACACTGTTTCAACTCATTTTGAGCTCAAAACAGTGAAATCAAAATGACACAAAAGGCTTCAAAACAGCCTCAAAACAGAATGAGGGCACTTGAAACATTTCAAAAGTTTCAAGTTTTGAAGCTTTGTTTGCTTGCAGGGAAGCAAAGTAAGGAGAGGGAGGAGGAAGAGGGGGGAAGGACTGCTCTCATATTGACTGTTTAGCTGGCCAGTGACTGTGATCCTTCCCTGAGGTCCCTTCCAATCCCAGTGCTCTGGGGGAGAGACAGAAAAACAGCTGCCCCTTAACACACGCAGTTTTGTGCTTCTACATTATAGCCTACGGATGAAATGTAGAAACAGCATCGAAACAATGAAACAGTTTTGGCAAAACAAAATGGAACAGTGGTTTCAAAATGAAATGAAATGAAACTCGAAATGAAACGCTGTCCTGTCCAAACAATGAAATGGAAGTCTAAATGAAAGGGTGCTGTTTCGCATAGCCGTACTACACTGCACTCTAGGGAACGGCTGAAGTTGAGTAAATATTGGTCTGATGTGAGACTGCTAAGATCTCATTTTATTCCAGGCTCTATTGCTTTCTGGCTACCTAAGCTACATCATGTCTCTCCAAATCTCATTTTTGCCCCCTCATGAAATGGGGATAATGCATGTCTCCCATGGGATTGTTTGTTAGTGTTTGTGATGTGGATGGAGATGATGGAAAACCACCAGTGAGAGACAAACCATCCTTATCAAATGGAAAAAGCAACACCCATGCAATACAGGGAAAGTTGATCAGCATTTTTATTACAGGAACGTGGTTTGGCAGAGCATGGTGGATATGTGAGGAAGAGGAGTAACAGAGCACCCCATGTTACAAGTCAACACGCTAGGATAGGAGGTGGTGATGACAGGAATAGCAAAGCTCCACAACGAGCTGACACATCACCTGCAGTGTCCCAAGATCACTGTCAGTGAGAGACAGGTACTGCCTGGCAGTAGGCCAGGCAGGTGGGAGGAGATGGATGTGTGCATTATCAGCAAAAAGCTGATTGCAATAGCCATGCAAGAGATAACACCGCCCAAGGCAATAACACCACCCACAGGTAAAGAGTAGAGGGAGAGGGAGGAAAGCCTGCCGCAGTGCTGGCCAAGCTAAATTGTGCCCTCTCTTCTCCCAGGCCCACCCAGCTGACCAGGGCCAACCTGGGCACTCATCATTGTAGAAACACCACCCATCCAAATCTGCTCCCTTGGGCAACTGCCCCATTTGTCCATATGATGGGCTAGCCCTGATCTGCCAAAGGAGACCATGGAAGAACAGCCAAAGTGGAAAGAGAACTAAGAGGACAGAGCCATGGAGGCCAAGGAGCCAGAAAGCATCAAGGACAAGGGAGCCAGTGTTTATGCAACCTTTCCAGACAAAGGCACAGTGTGAGGCTCTGGCAACATTGTGACTGGTGACACAGATGCCATTCCCTGCAAATCCCTAATGTGTATGCCCAGTGGTCCATGAAGGCCAGTGAGAATCTGGGAAAGGTTAGCTCCCCATGGCATCTCGCACGGCAGGTGGCTCTGCTGTCATAGATGCCCTGGCAGAAAGGCAGTGCCAGATGCAAAGAAGAGGGCAAAGGGAATGACCAGATGGCACAGGAGATGCCGGTACTTTCCCATCAGGGCACCCAAAAGGGGTCACAGACAGAGTGGGCTTGGGCTTCATTTATCTTTTGTTAAACCTTTTGCCCAAGACAGAGCTACCAAGGAGCAGCTACTGAAGGATCAGGGGCCTGCTCCCTTGGAGTCTCTCCGGTGGATAGAAGGAGATAGCTGGGCGGGCCCATATCCCCACTTGAACTATTATACAACTGCGGGAACATGTGAAGGCGGCCTGAAGAGAATGTCAACATTGCTCGTGCCAAATACACAACTCGCAAGTCAGCAGGATTGTGAGGCCACGCTCTGGAGAGGCTGAGCCCAGAACAGCAAGGTTCTGCCACAAGCAGGGATCCAGCTGGGCTGGAAGGGGTCGAGGGTGTGGGCCAAGGGACACAAGAGCCAGGCTGCCCTGGGGCCTGCACGGTGGGAGGGCCTTGCTTCCCACAGTACTGAATAAAGAGACAGAAACTTCTTCCCAAAACATTAAAGGCCCTGGAAGTCTCCCAGGAGCTCTGGGCATGGACTGTGCTAGTCACACCCAAGGGGAAGGGGGTTTTGTTGCACACACATTATGTGCCTGTCTCACTCTGCTGCCCTCTGCACATGCCAGAGCTTAACCTGTTTAGGTCTTGAATTTACTTAAATGCCATTACTACCATGCCCCAAATCAGGGGATTGAAACAGGGATATCTCCAAAGCAGTTTCAGATAGCCTTTAGAGAGCTAGGACTCCAGATGCAGTTCCTACAGGCCAGGGCCAAACACTCAACTCTGAGAACAAGGTTGATGCAGAGCCACTGCACAGGAGGCTGCATTCCCTATGCCAACAACCCCCTCCACACAGCCCAGGGCCCTTACAGCATCTCCCTTTCTCTAGCACAGGGGTTCCCAAACTGTGGTATGCATACCCCTGGGGGTACACAAGACATCTCTGGGGGATACGTGGGAAAAATTGTGTAATGGTGGATTTAATTTTTATTATAATAATAATTGGCATTTAAGGGGTTAAAATATAAAACTGTGCAAGCAATAGGGGTACATGGGCAGCTGGCAAGTCTGGAAGAGGGTGCGCAGTAAGAAAAAGTTTGGGAACTTCTGCTCTAGCAAACTCAAAAACTTTGCAGGTGTGTGTGTGTGCGCGCGTGTGTGTGTGTGGGGCGGGAGTCAGCAACAGGCAGAGCATGCTGCCTGGAAGTAAACACTGGAGAAATATTTATGGGCGTTTTCCTGGCTACAGAGACCTGTTTGTATTGTTGGGTAACGCTGGGAAGGCAGTGAGGGCTAAATAAAGTCTCTTGAGAGGATACGCTGCTACTGCTGCATATTCTGTAGTGGGAGGTTTGATCTGCTCCAGCTTGGAGGCTTTTAAACGACCAGGCCTGACTACACTCGAGGAATCACAAGGTACCTCTTTAGGTCCTCAACAAGGTGCTCACCTCATGTGAGGTGCAGAGCTGTGGCTACCAGAGGTGGAGAGAGAAGGCCAGGCAGGTTGCAGGCAGCTCCCCACTCAGCTGTCCCCAAGTCACTCTTCTGCTCAGCTCCAGCTGCAGCGAACCCTCAGCAGCTGCACAACTGTGCGCCCCAAAGCTCTTTAACCCTTTGGTCTCTGGATTCTGCTACTGCACTGTGCAGAAGCTCTCTCAGAAAAAATCAAGTGAGCCTCAGAGCTACTCATGGAGCCATTCAAAGCACCAAGATGACCTAACATTACACTGGAAGAGACTTTGGATTCTGGTCACACTGCTATGAAGCAAAGAGTTTCAGTGACAGAGGCCTTCCCAGCCCTACCTATTCAACCCTCCCTGCTCCCCAGCCCCTTCCAGTTCACCAAAAATGCCAGCTTCCCCTGCCTGCTTGTCCACCACTCACAGAGCCAGCCCTGCACCTCCTCTCCTGTCCTCACAGGACAGGCACTCCCAAATCCTTTGCCAGCTGAGCTTTGTGACCCTGACTGACACAGCTGGGCTCACAGATGATGCAAGTGTAGGTAGTTATACCAGAACCCCACTTCATGCATTGCTGGGAGAGGGGCTGGGCTGGAACAGGCTGCATCCACACCAACAGCGTTTTGGTGGCACAGCCCACAGGTGTAGACAGAGCCACAAAATGCTCCCAGGGCAGAGCAGGTCAGAGCACCAGCCAGAAGAAATCTGCAAGGATACTGGGGCTCCATCAAGAGCTACACCACTGGAGAGCCCAGGGAGTGATGGCAAGACAAATGGGCAGATGGAGAGCTCAAAGATTTCATCTACTTAAACATTGAATAGATATTTTAAAACATCATTTATCTCCCTCTGAGCAACCCAGTCTTCTCATCTTCTATCTGCCTCTCAGTTCCTCACAGCTCAAGCTTTCTGGGGGTTGTGTGCTTACAGACCTTCACACAAAGAGGTCCTACACTACTGCGACTTCTTGGTGCCACAGCAACTCCTTGGTGCCTATGTCAGCATAATCGCTGCCTCCTAATGATATCCTCCAGCCTTCACACTGCTGCATTTCTGCCCTCTTCCCAACACTAATTCACAAATTCACCTCTTCTTTCAGAGTGAGGTACCAAACAAGGAGTTAGAGCATCCTCAAGGACCCAAAACCTTTTCTGGTGGCACCAGCAAGCCAAAAAGCTTCAGCTTCTGCACAGTTAATGGTTTAACCCCTTTTGTAGCTGATTGGCCCTTAAGCTTTTGTGTTTAGACGTTTTATGAAAGGAGAGACTTTGACCCTGGGAGCTATCAGCTCTGAAAGGTGGCAGAAAACAGTGGGTGACTGGGACAATCTGGCAGGAAGCAATTGCTCACTTGTTCTTGTTGGTCTAGATCATGCTGGATAACACATGCCCAGAAAGAGAACCAAATACAGATACCAAACACAATGCCAGCTTGCTTAGCCCTCCAGAAAGCCAGACCCATGGCAGCCTACTGAATTCAACAGAGCTGTTCTTCACATTAACCTCCTCTGACTCTGGCAAACAATACTCTCACCACCTGCCTTTCCCACCACTGGATGAAGAGTGCTAACTGAAGAGTGCTGCAATTGCCCAAGAAAATGGATACCACCGATTATCTCAATCCTGATGTTGACATATTAATTGCTTCCTAAGAGGTTCTGAAGGTTTTCCAGAGGGAAGTGGAACAAATCTAAAAATATATCAGCCTGATTGGACAATAATGATTTGGACTCAGAGTGAAAGCTTGTCCTAGGGAGAGGTCCATGGGAGTTATGCTACTGCCTCCCATGGAGACAAGCATTCACCCAGGACATCAGCTGCTGCTGAGTGCACTGGGGACCCCACCACACTCCTGTGGGACACGCCATGCACCCCAGCATCGCAACACTCACGAGCCCCTGCTACCTAGAGGTATATAGAAAAAACATTTAAAGCCGTGTCTATGTCCAAATCTCCAAATCGATTCAGAGGGTTCCAGTTCAATTCAGAGCGATTAAAGGGTCCTCTGATTTGATTCAGATTCAGAAATTCGGCCACCAAAGCAGATCAAATCTCTGCCAAACCAAATCAGGGACTGAAGCTTCACACAGCCCTACTGACAATACCAGCCCCAGACTGGAGAAATGCTGCCACCTGCTGCTTATTCAACAACAAATTACCCCAGTCTTCTGAATAGGAGGAGGTTGTAAACAAGTTCAATGTGCTCACTCCCAGCTGCTTAACAAGTAGCGAAGCCCCAGACTGAGAGCAGAGCCCTACGGCTCTGGGATGTGGCCAAAGGATAGAACCGTCCGTGGAAATGGGCATGAAATGGCAGCGGTAGCTGAGCTCAGAACAGTTCAGTGCTGATCTACGCTACACAGGGAGGCACCAAGTCAATCCCTGCAGCCCCAGAAGGAGAGAGAGGCATGGAAGCACCTGCAGGCAGGTTGCTGGTCCATTCCCAGAGGCAAGTCCCCAATCTGCGCAGTGAGGAATAGGGACAGGAAACCTCTACTACAGGGTTTGCACTTAGGTGGGAGGGTGGAGGGGCGCAGTGAGGATCTTCTTTCCCTCAAAGGCAAGCAGATGCCAACACCCCACCTTGCTGCAGAAAAACTGGTCCATTTCCATTTGTGCAGGTGGGAGGGAGAATCAGCACCTCCTAACCCTGGGTCATTTGGGGACACTACCACTGGCCTAATTTGGATCCGGTTACGTGTTTTATTCTCCTCTGATCCAAAGGTCCAGGGTCACCCTATCCTCGGAGCCAAGTGCCTCCCACCTCTGTGGGAGACCTTCACCCAGATCTCCAACAAGCTTTGACATTTACTCTGAACATAGGCAGCAAGCCCAGTGGCCTCCACATTAACATCCCGGCAGGCAGGAAACCTGACTTTCTCTGAAGGGCACCGGATGTTCCAGTCACGGGAAACAGAGGCACCTGCCTTTTCGGAAGTCCAGTGTCTTGACTGGAGACCACGATGGATCTTTGTTCCATGGAAGAGGCCCACTGCTTTCTAGTGCTCCCATCCATTGAGCAACTCTTAGTCCAAATTCTGATCTGCAGTATTGCTGCTACGGTGCTGGGACACTGCTGAGCTCTGCAAATGCATTGGCCCCGATTCCCAAAGACTTTGCATTCTTAGCATTCAAGCATGGAGCTGCTCTTGCCTGCCATCAATCCAGGGCCTGTTCCATAAGGCTACATCTTAGTGTACAGATATTTTCTTCTGCAGTCATTTTCTCCCTCCCCCAGCTCCATTCAGCAGCGGCCCACCCTCCCAGGAGAAGAAGCGCTGCTTTACCTGGTTGGGAATGGACCATTAGCAATGGAGTGCTCCCAACCACATCCACATAAGCCAGTGCTCATCTGTGGCCTGGTCTAGCTTAACAAAAAAGCAAGCCAATCCTCTCCCCTGTGGCAAAGAAATGCGTCTGAGTATTTGTATAAGCCTTTGGAGTCTACTGGGAAAAACTGAGCCACAAATCTGAAGCAAAACACTGGTTTGTCTAGAAGAACACATCTCCTGCCTACAGTCCCGAACCTGCATGGCTACACAACCCTCTGTCATGGAAACCTAATTGACCCTCGAACAGACTAGTCAGATTTGCAGCAGAAACCAACAAAAGTCAATAGCATGGGCCTACCTTGGGCTACCCTTTCCCAGAAGTGAGGGGTTCTAGGAAACAAATTTAGGTAAAGAAGGGAGCAGAAGATACTTTCCACGTGATAGCGGAAGCAGACACACTACAGAGCATGGTCAGACAGAACAGCCGCAGAGGGCAGCTGCGGGCAAGAAAACACCTTCATGACAATCTGTGGCACAGAGAAAGAAAGATGAACCCCCAGATCACTGCAGGGTTTGCAAGCCTTCCTTGGACTGCTTTAGAGCCTCACACCTCCTGCCTGAAGTCCTTGTGGGGAAAATCATCCAAACCTCTGTGCCCGGATTCCCTTTCCATCACCGGAAATCTGCTTAGGCAGTTAATGCACCAATTGAAAGAAGCAGTAGCGCAGGCCATCAAGGAGCTGTGCCCCGGGGAACTGTTCTGGGTGTCAGGACGCCCAGCAGAGTGAAGCTTTTCTCCCTCTGGAAGAACTGAGAGAGCCATTACAAGGTATGTACACAGTACAGCATGTTACAGGCAACTGATGGAGGAGAGAAGAAGAATAACATCTGCCATCAGGTGGAAAACAGACTCAGGGAACAATGTGGTGGCACCTGGGTTTTCTCCATGGTTTAGATCACTCACTCATCTGCCCCACTGCCAGCGATTCCAAAGGTTTCTGGATAGTTGGGCCATCTTCACTGCATCGAACAGGTTGTGTTTAGCAGCTTTGTGATTGAAGGAGTTTGGTGCTATGCTGTGGTGCCAGGCACAGGGAAATTCCTGGGGATAGTTCTGAATTGTTGAAAAAGACTACTGGTAAGCAGCTGGCTCAATAGGCTAATTTGGCTTCTACCAGCTTGGCATTTATGCCCTACAGAGGCCTGAATTGTGCCTGAAGAAACTGCAAAGGAAAGGTGTTGTTTGCAGCTCACCCAGAGCTTCCCTCTGTAGCTTTGACCAGTATGTTCTAGGTGAAGTAACACCACCACAATTCAAGGGGCCTAAGAGGAACTGGTCTCAGACCTGCCATGGGAAGGTTGGTTCCTTTACTTTTTAACAAATGGAGCCATCTCCCATTGAACAATGCTGGCAACTGCCTCAAGAAATCACGTTGAGTTTGGGCCTAACTTTCTGCTAAGAAGCTTGTTTTTATGCATTTGGCTCATATTCATCATCTTACCTGTAACTAGAGAGATAGTTGAGTAGGACACGTCCACATAGGAGCATCTGTCTCCATTCCTGTGGGCATGCATGGCCACAAAAGGCCAGGGTTAACCATGGCATGCACGTGGCTTCAGAAGGGGACAGGAAATGGCTGGGAACATATCCGTGTTTGTGGGGCATGTGACTGCTGGCTGTACTGCTCGGCTGTAAAAACTGATGGGGTCCTTTCCAGCAGCTGGAACATCCAGAGGCTTCTTGGGACATAGGTGTTTCTGCTTGACCACATTGCAAAACATGGAAGCCTTTGGACAGGTGGTCCCTGTTCAGGATAAAGTTCAAAGCCTGGTTGAGAGCTGGATGAAGAACCCCATGGGCACTGACAGCCAGAGCAACCTTGGACCTTGGCCAAGTGCAACAGAGGAGAGAAAGCCCTACATGGGAAGCAAATGAGGCCAGAGGCAATGGCCCCAAATGGCCCGGGGTTAAAAAGTTTGGCCCCCGTTCCGCATAATAGTGTACTGTGCACAAAAACATGCTTTGTTATACAACCCCAAACAAGTGGGCATTCAGCAGCAGGGTGGCATCTTGGCGTGCACTTATACTTCTGCCCTAAGGGTCTATAGATATAGGGGACAGAGGGGGAGGTGGGGGGCTGGCCTCACCTCACATGGACTAGGTGTCTGAGATAACACCCGAGCACATGAGCCACAGTGCTGCCCTCAGGACCTGGTGCAGAGATTTCCTGTCCCTGCTCCTCACTGCACTGAGTGGCCAAGTGGAGACAGCGATCAGGGAATAAGCCAGAAACCCTCTCTGCAGGGCTCTCACCCTCCTGTCTCCTCCTGAAGCTGGGAAACTGGGCTTGCCATCCCTGTCTGGTGGTATCCTCTGGCTGCACCATAGGCCTCAACTGTCACTATAGAGCTTGCTCTGGAGGACCCATGCTCATTTCCTTTCTCGTGCAGTGTGCAGGGGGGCATAGAGCTGGTTTGCATTGCAACGTCCTGCTCCAGTGGTTTTCAACCTGTGGTCTAAGGTGTCCACAAAAGAGGACAGTGCTCAATCAAAAGTATGTGAATACCCACACCTACAATTCAAAGGGATTTGCATCTACATTAAAAAACGTTAGGGGTCTGCAAATGAAAAAAAGGTTGAAAATCTCTGTTCTATTCAGTCCAGCCCCTCAGTGCACAGCTTCTGTGAGGTAGCATCCAATAAACTGTCGGTTCTTCCTGGAATCAGCAGGCGGCAGCATCTCATCAGTTTGAAGAGTTCAGTAATGACACTACAGAGTCTTGATGCTAAAGACCCATAAAATTAACCTTATCCTCAAAGACGCCAAAGTAGCAGACGTGTAGGTAGAGAGAATCTACAGCTCAGAGTCTCTCTTACTACTCCTGATCTCACTAGAGTACTGGCAGGCCTGAAGCAAACCCACGTAGATCATAGAAAATCCCAGGGCTGCATCGGAGGGTGGCTGGGGGCAGGGGATGAACTTATGACAGCAAGGGTTTGTTGTCAGAAGGGAACACACTGTACATGCTGCTTTGTGGATCTTTCTGGGGAGGAGGGGAAAGAGGGACGTTGCTGGACTCTAACAGTTCAGTAAACGCTTGACTATGTTTGTGTGGTGTAAGAAAACCTTTGATCGTTTCTACCTGCCCAGAATCCGCAGAGTCAATGCTTTGCCAGACGCTGAACACTAGGACCTACCCAAGTACCCCTAGGGGTATGTGTACCCCTGGTTGACAACCCCTGCACTAGGACACAGTTTGTAACACAAAATGCTTGAGGAATGGGCTGCTCAGTGCTCCCTTGGAACAATCAGCGATGAAAAAGCAAAAGAGAGACAGGCGATTTCTCCTCCATTACAATAGCAAGTTTAAATAGAGATCGATCCCCGAGCTACTTCACTGAGTCCATCTTTTGATCCATTGCCACTCTGGCATAGTATCCTAGGAACTGTCCATACGTAGAGTGCTTAACCTTCCCATCTCCCTGTGTAGTAACATAAATCTCTTCCACCTCTTTCAGCAGTTCTCAGCCTTTTTGAACACAAGCATCCCTCCATAGCTTCCATGACCTAAGGGGCATCCAATTTCAAAAACTAATTTATATATTAATTACAGTCCTCACCCCCTTGGGGTGGGGGTTGTATAAACAGGGACAAGCCTGTACTTGTGCTTATCTTAAGCTTCCCTGCTTACCTCCTTACACCTCAGGGCACCCTTCAAAGGATCTGGTGGCACCCAGGGTGCCCCAACACCCCTGCTGAAAAATCACTGACCTAGAGAGAAAAGTTCAGAGAGATTTTCCGTGCAGTATCATTTCAAACCATCTATATTTTCATCTTTCTCCCTGGGAGTCACTACTGAACAATTTAAAGATGCAGGAGAGGGCTTGCCAGTTTACCAGACAGAGTCCAAACATGAGTGGGGGCCACTACACTAAACCCGCAGGCCATACAGCCCCAGTGGTCACCACAAATCTGGTCAGTGCGTCGTAGATCTCACCCTACCCACCCCCTTTTCCCAGTACAGGTTGGGTGAAAAGGGCTCCCAGTGGCCCCCAGCGAAGTCCGAGGGCTGCATTTGTTTCTAGGTGTTTCATCAGGTTCCAGACGAACCCTCCTGCCATTCAGAATTCATGCCTGGGGTAGTGGGGCTGAGCACTGCACTGAAGGGGCCTGCATCTCCTCCTCTACCACGGGAGCAGACATGGGTGTCCTGACCCTCGGGGGTAGAGAGGAACCCCTGACTCTTGCTTCAAACACTGTCAGCAGCAGCAAGAGCAGATGCTCCTTGCTGGCAAGGAAAACATGGCCATGTCCTCCCAGGGCCAGCCTGATGTTTGCAAAGCACTTGGCAGGCATTCAGTCATACCTCAGAGCAGCGGCTGCCATGAGCTCAGGAAGGATTATCCCCACCTTGAGCTAAGTGATTTACCCTAGATCCCACAGGGAGTCTGTGGCAGAACCAGGGGTGGGTCTTGGTGCTCAAACCCTGACACCAGGCTGCCTCCCATGAGAGACCAGCAGGAGCAGAGAGCCCAGCCAGCCCTTCAGAGATAGATGGGAAACATTCCCTCTCCTTGTCCATCTGCCTTAGGTGCTTATGCAGCCCAACACTGTTATACTTAAGTCTCTCACACATTTCCCTCACAACACCCCTGGGACATAGGTAAGTGCTATATCCCCATTTTACAGATGGGAACTCTGAGGTGTAGAGAGGCTACTCCATTCTCCCAAGCCCTGGGCTACAGCCCTAATCACTGAGCTACCCCTTCTCCCCATGTAGTTTTTTATTTCCCCAGTAATAGGAGAACTTCACCATAAAAACAAGTTGCTTGGGAGAGACACAATGACTTCTAAAAGGTTTCAACTCCCAGCCCCTTTGTCAGGAACACATTCAGCTGGCAGCAAATATGCAAGTCGCTAGATACCATACACAGAAATGAGATCTGTCTTTCAGTCTGAGCGATCAACGTGGAGACAGGCCTGTAGAACACCTTTGAGCTGATGGGTTTTGCATTAGTGTCTGGCACAGATAAAGGGGCCTGTTGGCTATGTATAGGAATGCCTTGATTTGTGATGTGCCTGGGGAAAGAGCCAGCCTTTGCCTGAACAGTTGTAGGCCTCAGCCTGTGCTCTTTCAGGTGATCTCATTAGGTAACAAGGCTAAAAGCTTCTGGTACCTGAAAGATGAGCTACAGGATGAGCTTTCAGAGCAGGGGCTAGGAACCTGCACAGGTCTGAGCTTTCTGGGTTATATACTTCACCTACTTTAAAAGATGCATCATGAGGTATGGCACGTTCTGGGCACACGCTGCTCTGTGGGGGGCACATGGGCGAGATACCTGCTTCCTGAGATACCCTCTGCTGAGGCAATTAAGGAAGAGAGGACACCAATGGATTTCATTCAGTGTTATACCAACCTCCTCCAAAACACACAACATCACCAGGCCCCCTCACCTAGTTCCTACAAGTCCCAAACAGTCCCTAATTAAACAACTCTCTATTACACATAGAGGCCCTCTCCCAGGAGTACACACAGCTGCCAGGCCTGATGATGTTTGATCCCACCTAGCTCACAAGCCCAGGGGGACTGCTGTGTTCCCACAGAGAACTGCATGTTCGAGGCAAGGAGGTTTGCTTTGCTACAACATTAGTCTCTGTTAAGCCCTTAGTTCTCCATCGCTTGTCATATGCTTTGTGACTTCACCCCCTTTTAAGATGCCAGACTTCCAGGAAACAACAATTAATTCTTCGCAGAAGCTATAAAAAGCAAGTCGAGCTACCAGTGGTGCTATTTAAGTTACTGTTCATTACTTACACTCCATTTAGTTTTCTGAGTTCAAAAAAAAGTTAGAAGAAGAAATGTGACTCTCCTGATAATTACAAGGGGGAAACACTTGCACCTAAATCACCACCATTTCAACAGAACAGAAGAGCACAGCAGAGCGCTCCCAGATTAATGGCGATTCACCTGCAGCAGCCTAGAGTCCAACAGCATCCCGCATCACAAGTTGTGCCCGGGCACCATGCAGGAGACCCAGTAGTTTCCAGAGTTCCCAAGTCTCTTGGGACCTGGCCATGTGACAGTGCAAAGTGTCGTGGAGGGACAAGATACCAAGGAACACATGGAAGCCAGCAAAGCAGCTAAGCCAGTTCACATTACACTCTTTCTGCAAGGCCAATTATATGAGCAAAGGCAGAATATGCTGCCACAGAGCTATCCCCTCCCACACACTGTACGGTGAAGACAAATAATAGGCATCGCCCTGCCTCAGATCAGCAATTCTGGCAGGGAAGGGTCCTGCAGGCATCAGGCTTGTGCTGACACAAAAGAGGGGGGCCAGGTATATCAACCAAGTGCTAGACATGGTTATAAATGACCAGGAACCAGAGAAGTACCCTGTTAACACTAGTCAGAGCAAGGCAGAAATATGAGCAAGTTCCCACCCAGCCCTGGCCTCAGGATTATCTGCTCGTTAAATGATCGCTCCCCATCCGCATATCAAGCTTCCCTCCACCCAAGGCTCTGGTTGTGCCTTATCTCTCTGCATCCTACCTCCTCCCACACTCATCTTTCCAGGCTGCCCCAGATCAGTCATTCATCTGCAATCTCCCTTCTGGAGAAACCCAGAGTTACCAGGATGCTCCCTCCTGGTTGTTTCCATGATGGGCCAGGCAAAGGCTGGGTGCACCACAGGCCAAGCTTTTACTTATTGCCTCTGGATGGCATCCTCCCTCACTGAATGCCTGCGGCACCTATGACCCGAGGAACAAATGCTTCTCTGTAGAAGCCCACTGATGCCACAGGAATCAAACCAGTATGAAGGAACTGGCAGTGGTGCCCAGCTCTAGCTCAATGCAAGGCCTGCAGAGGCCCCAACAACCCAGCAAGCACACAGATCTGACCACCTACAGCAGCTCCCCAAGTTTCACCCCCAGCAGAACAGCACAGCAGCTCCCTGATCAGGACCAACGTTGCCTGAAGCCTTCTTGTATTCAAGGCCCAGACCAGGAGGGCCCAGGAGCCTTAGCAACCATATGCAAACCACAAAACCTCATAGCTTAAAGTTTTTGTGGCACAGCAGTCAGGCAGCTAAGTGTTTGCCCCAACCCCTCCTGCTGGGACTGTAATACCATGCTGGACTCCAAAGACATCCACATGAAGCTGTGTTACCAGGCTCAAGGCTGTTGGGTTTGTTAGGCTAGCAGGGAGAGGCAAGCCCATAAACCAGGAAAAGTTTGAGGGCAGGGAGTGCTGGTGCCATCATGCAGTCCACTCCCATGGCACACGTTTCCTTGCATCTTGCTCTAGTCCTTGGAGCTGCCTTTGGCCTAGACAGTGCCTGATAGACAAACACACCTGCACAGGGAAGGATGTGCATTTGCTCCAACCAGCAAGCAAATGAGAAGGCTAAGCCCTATGCATGATTTCACCCCAGCAGGAGGAAGAGTATCAGTGGGCAGCCACAGGGTAGCTGCCCATGCCTGAGTGCTCCACTGGGGTCTCTGTGCCAGAGGGCAGGGGGTGTGAGCAGGGGAACTGCAGTGGTACTGCTCATGCAACCAGGCTGCAGGTGCTGCTCCAGGCTGCTGCCACATGGCCAAGGAGCTAGGGGCTGTGGAGAACCATTGGCTTGGGGGTGGAATTCACCTGCACAAAGGCAGCAGAGTGGGGCTTTATGCAGGTTAACATCATCTTGCAGTAAATCAGTTGCTCCCCACTATCCTAGGACAACCAAGGTCAACAAAGATCCATCTGGCAGGTGCCATTCTGATCCACACTCAGCTTTTTAAAATAAAAGTGGGGTAAAATCAAAGCCAGAAGCTGAACTACAACAGGGCACTGCATTCATGCTGCAAGCAGTATGCTTAGCTTCTCCGGTCCATGGAGCCCCAGGCAGTAGCAGAAGCCTCCCCGGTGACCCACGGTGATGTAGTCTGAGGTCCAAGCTGTGGAGAACTGGGGAGTGGGAGAAGGGCTCGGGTCTACCAAGGAGTGCAGCTGTTGCTGAAATGACTGCTAAGGGGGAACAGAGAAATACAGGAAAGAAATGACTGAGCCAGTTACTGCACAGGAGGGAAAAGGGCCTGGAAATAGCCCTCAAAGTGAATCATAGGTCAGGACTGACATCGCCTTCACATAAGCTGTCTCAGACCAGACCTGGGGAATTTTATTGCTTAACAGCAACCTTCTCAAGCCTGGAATCCAGACTCCCCGAGTGATGCCAATCTGCCATTTAGAAGCAAGGAGCGGAGCCAGCTCTGCGTTACACACTGGAGTTACTGTAAGCAGTGCATGGAGGGCAGCACTATTCTCTATTATTAATGCCACTGCTGAAGTCAGTTTTAGTCATTTCAGTAATGAAACACCAACCTTGGGATTAAACGCTTTGTAGCACAAGAACTGGCGTCTGTTAAGGCGCATGTCAGGAAACCGGCCCAACGGTAGCCCACAGATGTCATTCCACTTGCTTAGCTCCATGCATTGGTGTAGATCCCTGATCCCAGCTGGGCAACGCTACCTCAGACCCTCACCCCCAAAGGGGTCTCAGGCTTGATGCCTGGCTCATGCTCCCCAGTCCAGCAACTGCAAGTACTTCATGTCTGGGTGGGTGGAACTGCAGGCTATCTGCAGATTTTGCGGCAACGGCTTACAAGCTGCAACCTCGGAGCTATTCTCGGAGCTGTTCTCTGCACCACAGCCATTTCCAGATGTTGAGCTGCCTGTGACTGAACCTTTTTGAAATGCCTCAAAATTACCATTTTGTTTTAGAAAGAAACTGCTTTATGGTTAAATCCATGCACAGCTGGCGGGGAGAGAGGGGGAACTCATGCTGCAGCTTTTACAAGGACTCTGCAGGTTTTCCTCAAAATTAAGCAGCAGGGACATGGAGGGATGGGCAGGAACATGGGATCCAGAATGCATCCCAACCCAGCAGCCCAAAGAAGCAAGAACTTGGAGGAAGTTCAATGAAGGCCTCCCTAAAGGAGCTTACTGTGTGTACGTATTTGAGTCTCACAGTCTGATGGATCAGGGTCTTCTTTGGATGCATTTACCCAACTCCAGAAAAGTATGACCACTGGCCGAGCTCTGTCATGCCACCCCCACCTTGAGGTTGGCATAGTTACAGAGTCAAATATCTCCTAAGGGGAGACCAAGAATTTGGGAGTGCCAGGTCCTCCACAAGTGACATGTCCACACTTTGATATAATGAGATATTACAATCCGAATGATATTCTATAGATCTTTGGTACCAATTGATGCCTTCTGTACTAGACACATCAATATTTTACATGGTTTAGAACCAGCCTAATCTGCCTAAATTGAAACTTGGTTTTGCCTCAAACTTTTAAGGTTAAATTTGGTTTGCATTGAAATGCCTCTGAAGAGATCAAAATTTGGCCCTATCTGCCACCACTATTTTTCAATGTTCCCAAATAGTCGTCATTTACAGCATGCAGGTCAGTGTCCATATCTTAAAAAAAAAGGATTACTGGAATTAGAAAAGGCTTCAGAGAAGGGCAACAAAAATAATCAGGGCTATGGAGCAGCTGCTGTACTGGGAGAGACTGAAAAGGCCAGGACTCTTCAGTTTGGAAAGGTGGTGGCTGTCAGGGGATACAATAGAGGTCTATAAAATCATGGAGGGTGAGGATAAAGTGAACAGGGAGCTGTTATATGTCAAATCCCAGAATACTAGTACTGGGAGGAACCCACTGGAGTTCTAAATTATCAGAGCAGGATTTTTATTTTTTTTTTAACAGAGCACAGTTGACACATGTTGCTGCTACAAGAAGTTGCAGAGGCGAACAGCGCAACTGGGTTCACAAAGGGATTAGACAAATTCATGGAGGCCATGTCCACTGGAGCTATTAAACAGAACAATCAAGGATGCATCATCTGACATTCCTAAACCAATGATGCTTGATTCCAGGAAAGGTATGACAGGATCACTCAAGACATGCCCCATTCACGCACTCTCCCTCCGAAGAGCCTTCTACTTGCTGCCATCAGAAACGGGCTACAGGCCTAGGTGGACCATTGGTCTGACCTGCTACGTCACTTCTGACATTATTACAATACCCAGGGTTCACAGACATTCAAAAACCAGCCAACTCCCCCATCCATCTACATTCCCCCAGCCACCACCCTCTCCACCCCAAATAAAAGTTAACGTGTACAGGGCTGTCCAAGTCATTTAAGTTTAATATTAACTGTTTGTGTCCTGTGCATACAGCAACCTGTGGAATCCTCACAACCATGCAACAGCCAACAACTTTTTTTGCCAGCTCTCACCACACAAAATGATCAGCCACTGAGTTAATTCCTGTAGCAGAAACAATGACCAAGCAATTAAACGAACAACATACTTCTAATTTTCTAAAATAAAAAAAGAGCGAGAGGACTCTCCTCTAAAAAGAAGAGGCAGACTAGTAGTGAGGTTCAAATATATATACACAGCTCAGATCACACCGGAAAAGTAACTAAAAGGCGGCTTTTAGAAGTGGAAGCTTAAAACATACTGTCTACCAGAGTCTTTAGTTTAGCAAGTGTCCGCTGTTGCAAGTTCCAAGTGCAGTGTCCATAAGGGGGCCTGAGGGTGATAGCTGTAGTGACGTTCTCCCACACTTTCACAAGACAACATGCTCATTGGCTCTCTACTGAACAGGGCCCAAGAACCAGATCCTCACCCAAGCCAAACAGCTGGACTCGCTGCATAGCTTGAATGAGCATCCAGCAGTTGATTTTGAAGACACAGCAACACACACTGCATTATCATAGGGGAGGGATGAATCAATACAAAAGTCAGTCTACACACTACAAAAAAGTGCGTCATGGGTAAGGAGACTCAACTAGTCTGGCTCTTTCATCTTGATCCATGATTTCATTTAGAGAAAAGTCACAAAGGGAAATCAGAGGTACGTCGCCCAAAGGAAATGCTACTGAACTTGTACTTGTCTGCACCACTACATTTTAAAATGCCTTTTAAAATGAGATACAATACACCTGCTACCAACTCACATCGTACAAGTTTAGGAATTACAGGAGTCTGTACAGTACCTAGCTGTTATGATGCTTATTTCATTTCACTTACGTCTTATACTTGTTTGCAATGACATTTACCAGTCACAGAATTCACGGAATTCATTAAGAGACTCATTATTTACATCAAAATATTCAGCAGCACGATAGAATAGAAAAGAGCTGAGATAAGAGATCACCCTAGTGTTAACCTGAATTTGATCAGTCATGCTTCTATCTACAGGATTATTGCTTGCTTAGGCCCCAAATCTAAAAATAATAAATAGGTCTGGGAGTCTCTTTCCACTTGCTTTAACCATTCTGAACCTGTTCTCTGTAGTGCTGGTTGTTATATACAACAGAGGCTTAACATCAAAAGAAAAATACCCTCCACCAAAGAGAGGCCAAGCTGTAGAAGTATCTCATTATTCTGGACTGTTAAGGCAGCAAAATATCTATCTATACCTAGGAATTGTTCAGAGACTAAAAAATCCACCTACAATAAGTATAAACATTTTGGGTACACGGTCATTTTACTTCTGCAAATTAGGTTGTGTGTGTGTGGCTTTCATTTTCTGCATAAGTCAGAGGCTAATGAGCTACAGAAACAGCACTTTAGCAAATGCCTGGAACATTAGAATTCTCTTATAACAACTTATCATGCAATGCAATAGGTTCTAAAGAGCAGACACAGCTTAAATCACACTCTATGAAATTTCCCCCTTCCATACTTCTTATATATCCTAAGTGAATGTCGTTAACACCCTATGTTCCAAGACATTTACCATTACATAAGTTCACAGAACATGGGCTACAGAAAAAGTTTTTGGTGCATTCCATGGCTAGAATTTTCTGATTTCAGCTCATTTTCTAATTTATGTGTAAAAAAATGAAAATTGTTCTATGATCCCTTAGGTCACTGTGTGTTGAAAGCACTACAGATTTATGTATCAATGATTCTGGCTTCCTCAGGGACTTCGGCACATTCACCCCACTTTGTACAAGATCCCTGAGAACTTATCAAAGCATCAGCACTTCACAACTCAAAACAGCTTGTTCAGGTGCTCAGCTCTACAAGAAGCTCAAGCGAGTTTTTTGCTGTTCTCTGTATTGTGCACCAAGGCTAAAAATTCTAAGATGAGCTTCGCAGTCTTCCTGGGCCTTTCCACTACCACCGAGTGTCCACAGTTTTCCAGAATATGCACATGACAGTCAGGAATGGAGTTTGCTAGAACATCTGCTCCAGATACATCCAGGACCTAAGCAACAGAAAAAAAAGACACCAGTAAACGTTCAAAGATAGTTGAATCAAAACTTACAGACTCTTCTGGGGCCCTGCTTGGGCACCTGGCAGGTTTTACACATCCAAGTGGGATACCTGGTCACTCCAAACTGCCTTTCTTTCCCACCTCAGATTCTGAGGAATAGCTCACAAAATTATCCATGGCTTCTCCTATGTTGTTTCCACCATCTTTACAAGCCATGCTTCATAGTGGAAATAATTCAGGCAGTGCCACATAAAACTAGACTGGTTACAATCCTGTTTAAGCCTTGCTGTCACTGTCAAGGCAGCAGGCAGATAGGTATATATTACACAAAATCATACCGCTCCCCCATCCCACAGCAGTTTGTAACCACACTTCTAATGTGGCTTAAAGACCAGGGGAAAAACTGTGTGCATGTATCATTCAGGGACAGCATTCCAGGACTGACAGTAAGCGCTCAGACAGCATTATTCTGCACCCAGCAAGAAGTGAAGCTGATCATTTCCACCACACCCACTCGCACTGATTCCTTACTTAAGCCCCTTCTCTGCTCTCCTCCCAGTTCCTTTGTCACTGAGTCTCCCCACCACTTTACAGGATCCACAAGTCCAGAAATAGATATGACACTGGACAATATCAGCACATGCAGATACAGCCCTCTGTAGCCCCTGCTGGTTGCAGATCTCATCAGCATCTCATGGCAACCCTAGGCAGAGCTCAAGCCCAGCTCCTTTCTCATCTGCTATCAGCATGAGCTCCAAAAGCACCTTCTCCCATAGACGCTCTGGCATCTCTCCCCACAGGGGCATCTACTCCCCATCTTGCTAAGCCATCCTGGAAAGTGGCATTGGGACTGTATGAAGAACCCTGTGCAGGTGGCCAAAAGTGAGGAAGCCAGCCTGGATGAGAAGGATCCTAACCTAGATGGAAATGACTCCAATGGTAAATGCAGACTAAGGTTGGAAGGCATCAGAGCCCCAGCCCACAGAAAACCATCATAATAGGTCCTTTCCCTAGTGACATACCAATGCGTCTCAAGCTCACCACTCACTTTATTTTAGATCCAGCCTTTAGATCCACATGGCTCCTAGTCACCCATCAGTTCTGTTCTATGTTAGTCCTCCCCCAGGATATGGCTCCCAGTTCCTTCATCCATCTGCTCAGGGCTGCTCTAAGCCAGCCTTGTACCCCAAGACTATCTGGGGGCCTGCTCAGGTCTTCATTCAAATTAGGGCAGCCTCATAATTGTGCTGGCCCAAGCCCTGCTTCTCAAGGCTCTTTACAGGATGTGAAAAGCAGAAGGCAGAGAGCACAAGGGCCCTTGGGTGGGACCAGGCCAGCAACTCCATCCTGGCATGGGAGGCCCCTAAGCAGGAGGTATTCCCTGCCACCTTTCTGCCAACAGAGCAGCTTGCGGGAGCCATGGCACAGGGAAAAGCACTACTTCCCCACAGTTCCACCCCACCCCCACCTCAGCTCTAATTCTCCTCTCTTTACCCACACACATCTCTATCTGCTTCAGCCCTATTGCTCCCTCCTTTACATCTCCTTGCTCCGCTCTCCATCTTGTGCCTTTCTTTCTGCTGCCCACCCACTGAACAACGTCTCTCTCGTTGCCACGACAACTCCTCATTTGCCTTAAATTCCTCTCCCAAGCCCATGTCTCTCAAGGAGCTCTCCATCCCTCACTTCAGCTGCGACTGCTCCCTCTCCACTGACAACCACACAAAGAGGATCAGAGCTCTCGGTAGCCAATGCTCCATCCTGATCTGCTCTCCCTGCCATCTCCCCTTCCCTCCCATCCATCCCCTGCTACCACCCCTCAGAGACAGTACCACCTAGCTGAGCTGACTGTGCCCTGGGGCAGACGGGGAGCTTGCATGGTTGCAACTGGTCTGGAAAGCACTGGGCATGTCAGGACAGCCGGGTAAATCAATCCTGAACTAACATGACATTCCCCTTCCTAGGTGCTATCTGCTGTGTGTGCTCATGCTGCATCCATGCATTTGGGAACAGCCACAAGCCTCATGAAAGCGCACAGACATTGGAGTAGGAATAAGTACCTGGTCTTGTTTTCCCCAGATGACCTGCGTCGGGGCTTTGATCTTACTCATGTTCTCATGAAGCTTGTATATGGACTTCTCATCAACAATATCCAAGAACACTTTTCAGCAGGAAAGAGACATTAGTCTGACATGTGGAATTCACTCTATTCAGTGCTAAGCCATCAAGCAGGCCAAATCACATTGCACCGCGCTGCACCGCTCCTCCGGCAGGCTCCCTGAGAGCTCAAGGAGGGGACCTGCCCCAGTAAAGGAGGCCTTGGCAGGGCTGGGGGATGGAACTAAAGCAGGACAAAACCCTGCAGGGCTCACCTTGCAGTGGCTCCTTTCCACTCTATCCAGCAGGGAGTTGGTGCTCACCCCCCTGCAGAACCACATAAAGGGCTTACTTACAAACTTCCCCTGTATCCCTCCCTGGGAGGCCAAGGATCCTTTGGGCTCCACCATGGCAATTGCCTCTGGCACCACCAGCATCAACTAAAGCTGACTGATGATTAAAAATACCTTAAAATAGGCAGGGAAAGATGTGTCCACACCAGCCAAGGTGAAGGGAGCTGCTATCCCAAGCCTGGGAGATGCAACACAACCCCTGTGGCTTCCTCTCATTCTCTTGCCCACTCCACCACCCCTCCTCTCCACCCCTTACTTCATCCCCCAGGGGAATAACAATGGCTCATGAACGTGAGGGCAGTGGGAGCAATCCAAAAAGAGGAGCCAGGGCTTGGGAAAGCTTGGTCCCAAGGAACTTGGAAAAAGCTTTGGCAGGACTGTTCTGGAATTACTGCTTGCTTAACAGAAGAGGCCCAGGGCTGCAGCTGAAGGGGTGACCTCTGGAACATGTATTGCTTACTGGAGTTGGCCCTGCCAGCTCACATGACTGCAGGAGAGGGACTGGGACACAGAAGAGCATCTGGAGTCACCATTCAGAGAGCCATAGGGCAGGGAGGAGCAAATGTGCCCTATGTTCCCTCTCAGCACTGTCCCAGCCTTTCCACCTGTGGCAGAGATCCCCACCCTGTGAAGTATCCTCTGCAGGGAAGCCCTGGTGGCGAAGTAACTAAGCCCCCATTGTGCAGGGCAGCAGAGGAGGCTGGATCTGAACCCAGACTGAGCCCTCTGGATGCCAATCACAGACACACGCCCAAGAGAGCTTGTGGCAGGCACTCAGGGGCAGACCTCTCCCACTTACATTTGCGGTAGAATTCATTGTGGGGGATGCGGACGTCGACGAGGCCCTGCAGGATCTGTAAGGAAACAGAAGCACATCAGGGCAGCTGATAGGATGCGCTGCATGCATCCAGCGTAGGGCCAGGCTGGGGAGACAGCACAGGGAGCAGTCTCCAAGGACAAAGGATGGGTCTGCAGGGATGGTTCATCCCCAGCACGCGAATGCTACTCCCTCCAGTCCTCCTGCCCATTACATAATGCGAGGTTTTGTGATACGTTTCCAGGCTGTTGCAGTAATAAAGAAATGAGGCTGCCTCATGCTGCTGTAGAGTAAGACAACAGCAAATGAGTTGTACAAGCTCTAACCCCTCATAAAGGGGCTTCTGGCCCACAGGACAAAGCACCTTTTTATGCTGGAAAATCAAAATGTTCCATCAAGCCAGATGGGTGCTCCGAGCAGGCTGCCTTCACTGTTATTGCTAATATAACATTTCCCTTTGGTGTTACTTTACATTTTCTCTTAGCTGATAATCTACTCATCCCAGACTTCCTAAGGAAAATCAGCGTAATGGCGAACCTATCCCCAAGTTCCTCTATCCTCACAATGGAGCAATTAACATTTCCTTTATACTTGCTAAAAAATGAGCAAGCAAGCAATCCTCTTCCACGCTGGATAAAACCTGTTGTGTTTATTTAGCGTTTCCTGCTATCTATCTTTGCTAAAAGGACCCAGAGACTTCCCACCCAACTGCCAGAGAATTTCAAAGTCTTCAGCATGGAAATATCAGGTTGGTCATGCTGGAAAAAAAGACTGGGAAAGCCAAGATTAAAGGGCAAGTGCAAGAATTACTGGGTGAAGTACTCTGCTCTGCATTATAGGAGTGGTCAGACTAGACGATCATAGAGGACCCTTCTAACTCTACACTCCAGGGACATTAGCAACTGTAGAAAAATATTCCCCTCCTATCCACCATTCTTTCTGCCAAGAGGAATAACTCTGCCAAGGATGGAACCACTGCAAAGGCAAGAGAGAACCTAGGCCCAGCTTCAGGAACACCCAAGTCATTCTACCAGCAAGAGCTTCTGCAAAAAGTTACTTATAAAATAGGTTTTATTTCTACACAGAAACCTCCCAATGTTTCTATGAAGTCAAAAAGGGAAGTGATATTTAATATTCGTAAAAACCATTATCAAAATGCCAAGCAAGTCAAAACGAATGAGCCAGCTTCCATTACTGCTCTTTGCAATTCAATAAAATGAAATTAGTCATAAATAATGAGCCCCTTTGTCCTAGAGATTCAATTTCATAGGTGCTCAAAATGCAGAGGAACAGATATAATGGTGAAGCCTTCTAAAATTAATTCAGAATACAAGGGGAGGTTGGGCTCTGTCAGAAGTCTCACCTTGACCCACCCCACCTTGTTAGGCTTTTGGTTTCTTGCCTGGAGCATGAAGACCAAATGTCACAGGTTCTCTTGCAGCATACACTCCGAGGTATACTTTGTCTAGGGTCATACAAGAAGGTACCAAAGCTCGTCTTATTTAGACAGAACTGCAGCACTGAGTTTGAACCAACATAAAACCAGATTTCTTGCCTTCAAGGATAGTTTCAGACTCTGTTTGAGGGGACCAGCATGGTCCCCACCTGGTCAAGGTTCTCTCTTCCATCCTCTAAAAGTAGTCATCCTACGCAGAGAATTACAAAAGCCAGGCTGCAGCTCACAACACGGGCTTCTCAGTTCCATCACCAGTGACACTACAGTTGAGTTTAAAATCCTGTTGTTCTGGGGGAAAAAACGAGATTTCTCTCTGAATGTGTTTTCTGGCTCATGCCCCCTCCTGGCCAAGCCTGTAGTGATTGAAGGAGGTTAATAGGGGAGGATTTCTTACTTGTTGGGGTACTTTAAAGCGAACATAAGAACAAAGTTTGAGCATCTCAGCCATTTCTTCAGGGGTTGATGGAATTAAAGGAATCCTGTCAATGCGCTCCGACTCTTTCAGCTCCCGCAAAAACTTACGGAATTTGTTATCCGTTGGATATGGCAGACCTGAGTAAAAGGAACAAGACACACACCCATGTGTTAAAATTCAGAAGCAATAACAGCACAATGCAATCTAAAGTAATAGCACTCATGTTTCTGTCTAGAGGACACTACATAAAGGACTCTACATAAAGCCTCTCAACCTCATCACAATGCACAAATGCACCTTATTGCCGGGATTCTGGAGGAAGATGCAACTTCCTACAAAGTCCCATGATGCTTAAGATGAAACAGTACAAAGCAGAGTTAACGAAGCTCCTGTTCTGCCATGCCACCTCCTTGTTAGACCTGTACCATGGGAGCCCCTCACAAGTACAGCCTATCAGCTTTGCCAAATTGCCTGAGAAGTGAACAAGTGGGAACGGAAACCAGACAACCTCTGTAATTTGACAATTAAACTGAGGTTCTGCTCTCCATCTGTTGGGCAGACTTTGAGATGTTCCCTTCTCTAACTTTGTAGACCTTTTTTCCATAATAAGGCCCTGTCAAAAGAACCACAGTGTTCATGTGATGGACACTATCTCTTCCACAAGCCCCCCAGGTTACCTCCTTTTATATAAAGTGAATCCCATACCCAGTTTCATCCATGAAGTTAGAACCATGGTGATGGCAATGCAGGGACAATATTCATGAAAAGGACTGACATTTAGCAGGGGGAAACTCCCTTACCAATGTCAGAGGTTAATGTCTATGGCCTAACCCCCTGCACACTTTTTTTTTTTTTTTTTAAATCAAAAAAGAAAATAAAGTCCCCACTTATAATATTTACCAAATAATTTCCCAGTTCTCCCTGCTCACCACTGCTTCCGGGTGCCAAATGCCTCCCAAAGACTAGGCAGAGAAATTGTCAACTTAGTCAAAGCCAAGAGCCTTTGATGCACTAAAGATGCATTCCATGGGAGAAGACAAAAACAGCAGCAGGAAAGCCAATGTATTCAGTTGAGGGCATGGAAGGAGAAAAGGGGAACAAGGACCTGTGAGGTATAGGGAAGGTCAAGATAGACATTGTTAAATACTTTAGGTATGTCATGCACAGAAACCTGATAGGTGGAACAGCTATGCCACAAACGGCGAGCGGCTGGAATGCCTGATCACAGGCAAGCAGGCTGTTTGCATTTTGCTTTCTGTTTTTTAATCCTTTTTTTTTTTTTAAATAGTTCAAATTGCAGCAACATCCAGAACCTCTCCTAATGATGCGGCAGCCACAGCAGCCTATATCCCAAAATGAAATGTCAGACAGGGCATATCCAAAGCACCCAGACTCTTGCTTACTATCCATATCTTTTGCGGTGATAGGCGTCTAAACAAAAAAAAGCAACAAAAAAACAGCACCGAGCTTTACATAGAAAATGCAGAATCAATGGCATGAAATGTTCTTTTGGAAGGTGAGAAGTCAGGATTTAAACATTTTTTTGTGTATGCTTGCAACCAGCTCTACATCAGAACTCTTCAGTATAATCAACAAGTCACGTATTGGGAAAATATCGGATGATTTAGCCAGAACCTCTCCTATATCAGATGCCCAATGCACAGATTTATTTCCATTCCTTTCTTTCTCCAGAGCAGACAGGTGGTAACCAGGTAGCATTCCTCTTTGCCTCAATATTTATTTTTTTTGTCTAGAACCTTTACTTTATTGGCTGGGAAAGGGATGCCGCAGTTGCTATGCTGAGTACATAACAAAGCTCCCGCTGCACAGACTCACACCCATTTGCAGCATTTAAAATCTAGGCTTATACTGAACATTTTGGCCAGCCACCAGGATAGGAAATGGAGGTGGCAAAACACAATGTTCTATATACACCAGGTATTTCATACATTGCACTTATTAAGGTTTTTTAATGTCATGGTCTCCAAACAGATGGAGCTGAGGAGTGGTCTTTGTAACACACCGGGGCAGAATCAACTAACAAACTTACCCTCTAGGCATTCAGAATGCACAGGAGCTGGTTCTCAGCCTCACTGATGCTGCCCTAACACCACTCTGGGCCTGTAAGGCTGTTCTCAAGCAGTGGAAGTGGACTCTATGCCTGCTTTGAGACACTTTTACACTACCAGAGAGCTGCAGAGAGGTCTTAGCCTAAGTGAAAACCAGATCAGAAGGGATGGGACAACCCAACTGAATTCCCTTGTACGTTTTCAACAGAAGTTTCTTGTCAAGTCACTTCAGATTAGGGTGACTATATGTCCTGGTCTGGCCGGGGCAGTCCTGGATTTCAGAGGTTGTGAAAATTAAAATGAACGCCCCAGGTGTGGAGGCAGAACAGCAGGAGCTATGAAATAGGAGCTCTGGCAGGCAGCAAAACTGCCCTAAAATAGTGGTTAGCTTGATTAGTGGAATGACAGTTAATACGAACTGTTACTGCACAGGAGGCTGTTAACGCCTATGATTTCATAGACACTAGGGCTGGAAGGGACCTCGGAAGATCATCGAGTCCAGCCCCCAAAGTAAAGCACACTGTGTCAGTAACAGGCCAGTCAGTCCCTACAGCAGCAGAAGAGACAGGGTCCTGGATTTCACATTGTCCCATATGGTCACCCTACTTCAGATTCTCCCGTGACCTTCCACTTTCCTTCATCTCAGCTGCTCATATGCAAGCCATATGGCTCTGAGAGGCTCTCATTTAGAGCAGAGAAGCTGGGTTAGACTCTCCTGAGGTGCCCAACAATTAATATTGGCCTGTTGGCAGTAAGTGTCACCTTCAGACTCTGCCACAATCCATGATGAATTTTAAGTCAATGCTGTTAAGAGAGGTCTCAGCCTTTTGTCACATGATGAAGATAAAAGCAAAAGCGCACATTTAAGGATATATTGGTTGCATACTCATTCCCAAAATAGGCAAAGATTCCCTGGGGAATTTTACCAGACAAACTCATTCTGATTACAGCAGTAATCCTAAAACTAAGCCCTGTGCAAGTTTTGAAGATGAAAGGGGCACACTTGAGGTGTTAGTTACTTCCAAATATGTACAGCAGCTCCCCAGAACAGCTGCAACTTGCTGATCTGTAAAAGCCAGTGATGATCTAGAATTGTCTTTCCTGGAACTGTAGATCCTACTTCACTTTTCTAGTCCCTTCTCCTATCTGCCCTGCCTCCCTTACAATGGAAGGCAAAGGTACTCTGCCTGAAGATGGTTTGTCAGAAAACCCCACCTTGGCATAACACAAGCTCCAAGCTTGTATAAAGCAAGGATACTGCCATCTCTTCTCTTCCTTTGCAGGAGTCACCTTCTTTACTTTCCTCATCCAGAACATCCATTGCAAATGCTCCATTTTCACAACAGTTCACCACTCAAGGACAAAATCCACAAATGAGTTTCTTTAGAAACAGAGACGGCATTTTTTCAGCTAACACTGAGCAGCACAAGTACAAAGGAATGCATTGTTCTGTACACACATCAGTAACAAGTTAATTAAAAAAAAATAAAACCACCTTGAAACTGAGGCCAAACATGGAAAAGTTCCACCCTGCAGGGAGCTTAGCAGAGAAAGCCACAAAAAGGGCTGCTTAGGATGGAGACTAGAATGTAGCCTTTGCTGGGTTTATATCACGGTCTATGTAACCAAGTGCTCTGTGTTTCAGGAGCTCATGTACTTTTTCAAGCAGATTTGCTAACTACTGTGATGGAATATCTAAACTGGGTTCTAGTCTTAGCATATCATCTCCTAGGGCATTTATACACCTGCACCAGGAGTGGGGGAGGAGTGCACTTTAATTAGAGCGGCTCTGAGAGTTGTTCTAATTAAAGTGCCCAGAGCATCTCATGCATCAGTGTTGAATGAGGTTTAGCTAAGCGCCTCCACTGCCATTTTTCAGCATGGGGATGCTAATACCCAAGACACTGGAGTCTGCTGGAGTGTGGTAACTACCATGCTCCAGCAGACTTGATTAATCAAATCTGCTCCAACACACTGTAATTACAATGCGTTAGAGCAGCCTTGCTGCATGTGTATAGGTGCCCCAAGTGCCAAATACACAACAGCAACTGCATCACATTTAGCACCACCTTGAGGTTCTCTCAGTCACTGGCGACACGTAGGGGGTGCACGCGGATGCATGTGTACCCCCTGAGATCAGCCATGCACCTCCTGAAGCAACAGCTGGTGATCAGCTGCTGGGGGATCCCTCCCCCATTGGTGATCTGGTGCCCCCCAGACTCAAGAGGCACCCGTCGCCCATGCCCTCAGTTAATTCTCACCAACACTTGGACTTTGGTACACTACTCACCTGCAGGGCACACAAGAGACAGGCTGCAAACCTCTGCAGGGTACTGAGCAGCATAAACTCCTGCAACATTTCCACCCATTGAAGTGCCAACCAGGTGAAAGGGTTTTCTATTCAGCTTGATGCACTCAACAAACTGAAAGGGAAACCAGGTGTTATTAGGCCAAAGGAAACAACTGCACAGAATTAGTCACCGGAGAAAAGTAAATTAAAAGCATTCAAACACTACAGCAGATTATCCATCGGGGAGGGAAAATCCCCTATGGCCAGGGGATCCACAAAACCTCAGGATGCTTGTGTGTCTCTTTGGAACCAGAAGGAACACAATGCTTGTAAAAAGTATGTGGTACAAAGACTTGCACGTGATTCATAAGATAAACTCAGAAATTTCCAACAAGAATCTGTACCGTCAAAACCACTCTGATTTGTGGTCTGAGTCCTTGGTAACAGAAGAATTGCTTTATTATTTTTCTGCAGACAGCAAATGAGCAAAAGCTAAAAACTGGCATTGTCCCCAGCTGCCTTGAGCCTAAAAGAGTTGGCCACCACTGCTCTAGGCTGTTTTTCACAGGTCTTCATGACTTTTTGGCAGCACCTGACCTCTGCCAAGGTAGGCAATTAATGGCACATATAGAAGTGGCGCTTTGGATGACAATGTCTACCAGTGGGAACTCCACACATTATCACTGTTTTACAGTGCTTGAAAGACCAGCCAAGACACAGGTCCCTACCCTAGGGAAGTATACAAACCCAGCAGTCACCAATCAAGCGTCAGGTGCTAACTTTCACTCACTACAGACCCTGGCTAGATTTGATCTGCTAACATTTACAGCATCTGTAGGAAGTTACTAAACCTGTGTAGCTCCTTTACTCATTTAAGAGGATGTGAAACTGTCTCTAAATATAACCTGCAGGATGATCTACAGATGATGACAAAATCATACTGTTTCACTCCTCCCACCTTCAGCTAGGTCTTGTTCCTGCTCCCTCCTCTGTTCCTGTCCCACTTATCTTGATTATCTCAATAAGGTAGGAGGGTGTGAGGGGAACAGGGGGATGGGGAACAGTCTTCTAGAAACAAAACAGTACCCTACCTGGTGTGATTTCTACTGCACCTTTAGCAACTGACTCTCCATTTTAAGAGCTCTGCCTAGGAGCTCGAGAGAGACATGATGTTCCTACACCAGCAGTCGCTGTTCTGTATATGCGGATATGATGGCCCCTCCACACTGCTCTAGCAAGGTAAAGTGGCCTCAGCATAAATATGTACAAAGGCTGGAATACATTATACACTAAAGTCAAACAAGACAAGGCATAACTGTCATAGGTGAGGCACATAGGAAAGCTGATCTGGCTATGATGCCAAAGGAAATGGGCAGAACAGACTGACAGTTTTGGCTGAGATGGAAAGTCAGCGCTATTTCAGCTGCACACTCATCTGCTAGTGGGGTGTGAAGCCAAGAGGAGGCCAGGGTAATAGGTGGTGATCCTACTACCTTGTCAATTTTCACTGCTGGCAGTCAAAACAGGTTGCAGGGCTGAGATAAAGTGATCACTTTAGTTCAGGTGGGGAAACTGTCACTGCTTCCCGCATGTATGTGCATTGGAGTGTTTCCCCTCAGTCCTGCCCTCTCCCAGCCCTGAGTGATGCCTTTTTGCGCCACTCAGCCATTGCACTGAAAGGAAAGCTTTCCTTTTTCACCATCTATAGTGCAAAGCACAAGAACTCTGCTATCATCTTCAGCTCCTGTGAGCTACAGGGCATTACAACGGTGCTGGCTCCTGAAGCACCAAGTTCTGACTGTAATTTGTACATAGAATTTTATAACATTTTCAGCTAGGCCAGGGGCAGGCAAAGTCTGGCCTGCAAGCCAGATCAGGCCCGTGGCAGACTCCATTTCCCAGCAGCCCCTGCCTGTGTCACTGTGGCCAGTTTCCATGGAGTTCCCAGCAGTGGCAGGGCCAAGACAGTGCAGGGCCACCAGTACCAGCACGGGGTGCAGCTGGGTAGGAAGCTGCTCCAGGGTTGGGATCTTGCAGTTGACATGTGATCACGAACCGGGACAAAGCTGCAATCTGCTGCCCAAATGCCCCACGCAGGGGCATGCAGGCAGCGGATTGCAGCTCTGCCATGGCTCCGGACCACACTGTCACTGTGCAAGATCCTAGCCACAGCCTCGAAGGGCACACAAGAGCCTCCCAGTACTGCCGGGACTGGTCTCCATGGAAACCCTGGTCCTGTGCTGTCATGGCTTCATCTCTGCTAGGGTCTCCATGGAAACCTGCCGCAACGATGCAGGCAGGGGCTGGTAGGAAATGGAAGTCTGGTCACCAGCCGGATCCACCATTTTGCCCACTCCTGGGTTAGGCACTCAGTACTTGAAGGAACTGAGGATTATTTTTTAAAAAGCCTCAATCAGGAAGTTCCTTCTGCAGGGTGGCTTGAGCTTGACATGTTTTATATAACATAGAATGCACAAAATCCGAAAGGCAACAGTAGCCTAGCCAGGACAGAGCCGAGCTCGTAGCGTGGGACAGGGGAGCAGTAATCTGCACTTGCCAGGATGATTTCCATTGGAAATGAAAGGAAGGAAGCAACTGTAGCTTCCCTGGAATAGCCTGAAGTGTTACACCTACCTACTAGAGAGGTGCACTGATACATCAGTCTGATATCAGATCATACCAATATAAAGAAAATTAGCTGCATCGGAAATCAGCTCAATGCATCTGATAATTTGGGCAATAAGTGCCTCTGCATGTGTGCAGCCACAGCATAGCACATAGGCAGCAAGGAGCAGAGCCCAGCAGCTTGGGGGGTGCTTGCAGCTGGTAAGTCTGCTGTGGTAGAAGGGGAGGGGCAAGGGGGGGGCAGATCAATGCCCCTGAGGTGAGGGAGGGAGGAGACAGGGGGAGGTGTTGCCCAGCCAGGGCGGGGCGGGGCGGGGCACAAGACTGAGCCATGGCTTGTCTGAGAGTATGGCTCCCACCCTGCTTGCACCACAGGAGGGCATAGGGTTGGGGTGGGGGAGTTCCCCTGGATCTGTGCAGGAGAGGGCGGGCGGGCTGGAGCCAGGGCTGTGCCAGGCTCTTCTCGGCAGGGGCTGGGCTCAGGGCAGGTGGCAGCAGTGCTGGGGTGGGCTACAGCAAAATTTGGGGTGGCTGCAGCCCCATAGTCCCCTCCCAGTGCTGCTGCAACTGCCTGCCTGGCACAGCCCCGGCTCAATGCTCCATTTCAACCCACCTGCTGAGAAGAGCCAGGGCTGTGCTGGGCAGGCGATGTGGGCTCTGGGAAGGAGGGCTATGGGGAGGCTACAGGGAGGCTACAGCAAAGTTTGGGGCAACACCAGCCCCCTCTGTAGCCCCCCTCCCAGCGCTACTTCCAACTACCCCAAGCCCAGCCCCACACCAAGAAGAGCCTGGCGCAGCCTTGGCTGCAGCCCACCTGCCTGCCTCGCCCCATGCAGATCCAAGGGCACACACAGCTCCCCACCCCCATGCCCTCACAGGGTACAAGCAGCTGTGAGACCCGCCCCCTTCCTCCCACCCCCCAACAAGCCGTGGCTCAGTCCTCCATTGTACTCCACCCCAGCTGGGCAGCACCTGCCCCTGCGCCCTCCCTCCCTCACCATAGGAGGCATTGATCCGCCCCTGCCACACCTCTTCCCTCCCCTTCCACCACAACACACTTACCAGCTGCACACAGCTGTATCAGAAATTGGATTGGTATTAGCCAATATGCCTCCTTAAAAATCAGCTACTGGCATCAGCCTCCAAAATCTCTATCGGTGTGTGGCAGAAGGCCACCTCTGTTTCTCCCAGAAAACTCTGCTCTGTAACAATGTGATTAAGATGGGCCCTGCAGAGGATACACACCTTGCCCTATCTTTAGGTAACCTGAGCTGGATACATTCCTGAGGGAGGGGGGAAACCTGCTCCCTCTGCCTATGTGTCTGGCATCACATACCTGGGTGAGGGGCTTGGGCTCCCTAGGGAGCCCAGCAACCAGTGATGCATTTCAAATTTGTTGGCTGACAGCCAACAGGTGCTGGCCTCCATTGGACCAGGTAAATGAGGTCATAAGGGCGATATAAGTTAAGGACTGCCCAGAAGGAGGGGGGCAGCAGCCATGAGAAAGACTCAGAGAGAGAGGAAAGCTGAACCATCTGAAACTTGCTCTCCCTGTCAAAACTCATGATCAAGGAACTGCCTGCCTCCAGAGGGAATCTCCACCTGCCTCTGGATGATACTTGTGAGTAAGCTACCTGAGATCTAACTAGATATATAGCTTGCAGTAACTCAGATGCATGATTAAAGGCTACCCAGCCATGCCAGTTTGCTCTATGGGATTTCTCTGATATTGCTCTACCCTGTACCGTACTGCAACCCTACCTCTTGTAACCAATAAAGCTCTCCTTTGTACCTAGCATGGGAGACTTATTGGGTGTGGGTCTAGATTATGCCTTGGGGTCCCTTTGGGTCGACTGACTAAGGGAGACCACTACTTGTGTTTCTGACTGAGAGAAGCACCCCCAAGTGCTTGAAGTGAGTCAAGTACCCTCGAGGGCTACTAGGCCTGCATTTCCCAGGGTGCACAGAGCCAGAATAAAGCCTAGTCCTGTGTGATGACAGTTTTTACCCCAGGCTAGCAGGTGTGCTCCAGGAAGGGGGTTGGCCAGACATGAGGTGCCCCCAGGGAGGCACTTGGAGCCTGGAAGGTGGTCGGGCGCAGTGAAGTGGGTGGTTCAACACAGGAATACCCCCTACTGGCCCACCACACGTGCATCAGAAATTGGATCAGTATCAGCCAATATGCTTCCTTAAAAATTGGCTACTGGTATCAGCCCCAAAAATCTCTATTGGTGTACCACTACTACCTACTGTCCTTAGATTGGGCCTAAAAGAACGATACAGTCCTAAGTAAGTCCTGCATCCTTCCCAAGTGCCACTCCAGACCCCTTCCCCTGCCCCATCTGCCACTCTGATTTCTGCCCTGGCTGCTATTCTGCTTTCATCTCTCTGACCTACATGCCACTGTGCTGCCTCTTTAACCTGTCATATGCCACACACAGGGGCTGCCAGTATCAGTTGTGGCATACCGCAGGTTGGCCATCCCTGCCCCAGAAGGTAGAATAAATACAGAACACACCAGAGCTAAGGACCTTACCTCATGAATTCTTTTAACTTGCCCATTAATGGAGTAGTCGTCTAAGGATGACCGGGTAGTGCCTTCATGGCCAGGCATGTCAACACACACCAAGTGCAGATTCTTTGGCAGGAACTGTGGAAATAGAGCTCTGGGAAGTTAGTCTGCAGAAATGCTGTTATGAAACAAGGAAGAAAACTGGTGGCTGCAGGGGGAAAGGAACACCATTTCCCACTACAACCCCTCAAGACACTTGGCATGACCAACAGCTGCAACAGTGGCTTTTCCAAGCTTGAAAACGTGGAATAGACCAAAAGGAGAAAGAAAGAGAATGGGAACAGGATTATGAATGTTTGGTAAGTGAAATCATTACATGCTTAGGGCAAGACTCATTGCCCACAGAACAAGGAGGCACACACAACACTTCCCTGTCCCAGCACAGCCATGCCACCAAAGATCTGTCTTCACTGCCCTCAAACTATGACCCCAGTGTCTCCCAGACACGCCTGGGCTAGTATGAAAGTAGCAAATTCAGGTACCAGTAGCAGCACAGCCATGAGCACCAAAACTGAGAAGCTGGGTAAATCCTTAGCATGAACCAACACAGCAGTGCCTTGGCTAGTCTAAAGTAGAATCAGGTACAGCTAGAAAAGCTGCAGTTACTACATGCATCCCGGAAGATGAAAGGCAGTTTCGGTGGATCTAAACCAGGGGCGGGCAATTATTTTGAGCGGAGGGCTTACCCAGTTTTGGCATGCTGTTGAGGACTGCATGGGTAGCCCCACCCCCTAGTCACCATCTCAGGACCAAGGTCTCAATGTCTTGGGACCAATGTCCCAGAGCCAGCACCGGTGGGGCCCAGAGCAGGGTGCAGGCTGGCAGGGGTCTGTGGAGCCGGGCTGGCCTGCACCAGCAGGGAGGGGGAGCTGGTCCGGCTCCATAGAGCCCCTGCCAGCTGGGACCCCACACTCCTGCCATCCTGCTCTGGGCCCCACTGGCACTGGCCCAGGGACACTGGTGCAGGCTCTATGCTCCCACTGGCTCCGCACCCACTCACACTCAGTGTCCCCCAGCCCCACGGTACAGGTGGGGGGCAGCACACAGCCCCAACCCCCTGCTTGCCAGCCGGGAAGAAGCTGGTGCTGAGCGTGGGGAAAAGCGGCCCCTCGCCCACCCCATGGCTGGTGCCCCGCGCTGCAGGCTCTCACAGCCAGTCCCGGGGCCAGTGCCGGTGGGGCCCAGAGCAGGCACAGGTAGACCTAGGCAGGCTGTGAGCAGCTGCAGTGCAGGGCGCTGGCCATGGGGCAGGTGAGGGGCCGCTTTTCCCCACGCTCAGCACTAGCTTGTAACCCGCCCCCACTGCCAGCCTGGCAGTGGGCCGTGTTACAAGGTGGTGCCGAGTGGTGGTGGTGGGGGCAAGCAGCCCCTCCCTGACCCACTCACAGCTGGCCTGGGGCTGC
>NW_017728917.1:20146928-20152419 GCF_001723895.1 Crocodylus porosus
GCGCCTGCAGCACGGGGTGCCAGCCATGGGGTGCGTGAGGGGCTGCTTTTCTCCAGGCAGGGAAGGAGCCCAGAGAAAAGCTGAGCATGGGGGGAAGTGGCCCCGCCCCATGCCCAGTACCCCACTCTGCAGGCACTCACAGCCCACATGGGGCTGTCCAGAGTGGCACAGACAGCCCCACGACGGCTGCAAGCAGCTGCAGTGCGAGGCATCGGGTATGAGCAGGGAAGGGCTGCTTCCTCCCACAACTCCTTCCTTGCCCGGGGTCACCCCCACCCCCCTCCGCCCCTCTTACCTGAGCTTCCCAGACCAAAAACCTCAGCTGGGGCTCTGGCTGGGGGGCAAGGCCAGGTGGGCCCCACTGTTGTTGGAGCCCGCCAGGCTTCCCCTGGGTCCTACTGTCATTTTTGACAGGAACCAAGGGCAGAGAAATATTTAGTTTCCAAATTTTTTTAGGGGCCCCCCAGGCCAGATAGAATAGCCTCATATGCCGGATTTGGCTCATGGGCTGGATTTTGCCCACCCCTGATCTAGACTATTCTCAGGTGTGGCAGATGACAGAACAAGGAGCAATGGTCTTAAGTTGCAGCAAGAAAAGTTTAGGTTAGATATTAGGAAAAACTCTCTCGTTAGGAGGGTAGTAAAGCACTGGAACAGGTTACCTAGAGAGGTGGTGGAGTCTGCAATCCTTAGAGGTTTTTAAGACCCAGCTAGATAAAGCTTTGGCTAGGATGATATAGTAGGGGACAATCCTGCTCTGAGCAGGGGGTTGGACTAAATGACCTCCTGAGGTCCCTTCCACTCCTAATTTTCTATGACTCTACGATTTTCCTTTGTGGCCTCCCCTTCCATGCCATCACTGGAAAAGAGCAGCTCTGCTTCCAACTGGTGGCTCCACAGCAGCACTGCAGACAGGAGTCATCATAGCAAGGCACAGAACCCCTGCATCCCCACTATTACTGGCTGTGCCATTGTTCCGTCATGACAAACTGGGTCCTACAGCCACGCCCGGCCTAAGGGAGACTATGCCCATTTTGTGCCACCCACAACCTCTTCTCTCCTAGATTTTCTGGTCTTAAGGATTCCTTGCAGCAGGTACCCACAAGGAACAGAGAGTCAATCTAGTTCTGTGTCAGTACCAGAAATTACCTGTTATTTTTATTATTCATTGGACTCCATCCCAGTAAGTTTGGGCACACAAACCTTCTCACACTTCTAAAATTGAGGAGATGCAACATATCAATCTATCATGACAGCAGGAACTAGGATACTTCCAGCACTCGTGCTTACTACAGCTAGCTCTCTAGTGGGCTAGCAAGCAACCAAGAAAGTAAGTGTTCTTTTGTTGTGGCAAGAATTTATTACTGGAGAAGTGGAAACGCACCTTGACTACAGACAGCCACATGTCTTTGTGGGCAGAAAATCCATGTAACATCAGTATGGATGGTTTGTTCCCAGGCCTCCCTCGATAGGAATAGCAGAACTGGTAGTCATCGTAATACGCGTACCTAACCTGCATACCCAGTGCTCGACGCCAGTACCTAAGAACAGAGAAACAGGCAAAGCCAGTTAGCAACATAGGACACCAAAGTGTAATTCAGTGTTCAGAGCACAGGGCAGGCAGAGAAATCTCCTGCGTTTGTGTCCCACCTCTAACTTGCTGCATCTCAGTCACTAGGAGGGGAGCCCTTTTTGGTGTAGCCCCAGCACAGGAACCTGGCTCCTCCTTGCAGCAAGCTGTTCCTGCCACAGCTGATTCCTACTCCTTTCGCTTACTTTCTGGGGAGCTTTTAAGGCTTCCAATGGGACACACCCAAATGACACCACTTCTGCTTTCTTAATAGGGCTAAGTGTTCCTCCTTAAAGGGACATGCCACCCTGTTACAGTGAGTTGCTACAGAGGTTCACTGGGGACATCAATCAAGCAGCTACCCGTCTGCATGAGTGCCTTGTGTCTTACATAAGTATGCTGACTCTCACAAACTGCATATCCACCACACCACCACAGAGCTCCCAGAATTTTTTATTAGTGGCATTTTCGGCTTAACGCACACCAAGAGCTATATGCTGCCAGACGTAAGCAAGACAAATGCTCCAGAAAAGCACCACAGGGCTATTTCCAAGCACAATCTGGGGAAGCAGCACTTGCACTACATGCTCCTATCAACTGCTAACAGAGGGACGGTGGTGGCCCGGAGGCTGGAATGGTATCTAGGTACAGCAATGTTCTATAACCTAGCAGGTGTTAATAAGAAAGTAGTGGTCTGGTGAATACTGGACACACGTAATCTGCCCAATAATGAAAAACAAGAGTACTTCAGCTGCTTAACCAAACAAGGACTAACTTGAGCCCTGTAAGTCAGATTCTAATTTATATTCCATTGAAGAGGAATGCAATTATCTTTACAGCAGTTGGCAGAGTTACTATGTATTCACATTACTCTGAGGTCACAAGCTAACCCCTGTCTGCATATCATGCAATGATTTGGCTATTCCCGGTTGTCAGGATGTTGACATATATATCAGAATTTGTGATACTGGACATATCAGAACCTATGATGCCACTAACAATGGGCGATGCCATCGTAGTTGACAGGGCAGGCAGATACCCAGCACAAAGCTGAGGCACAACTGCAATCCTCCTGTGTTAAAACCCTCATTTTGAGGGCTTTCACTGGACTGAAGAGGTAACCAGGCTTTTTGCTTGTTCTATGCACAGAGATAAATTTGACCCTGACTAAGTAAATGCCTTAAGACAACAAGTCACAAAGGCACCCATATGAACTAGTGAAGGACGAGACATTAATGTTTAAGCAACTGAGCCTGATGGATGAATTTAACACTCAACAAGAAAGGTTGTTCTGACCATCCTTGCTCGGGCTATTCTCAAGAGGCCTGCCTATTTTGAGAAGTGGAGATTGCCCATGTGTCACAACAGGACTGGATCACATTATGTACTAGCTGTATTATTTACTAAACGTAACGTCTACAGAGAGAATGAACAAAGATCTATTTTAATGATAAAGCATCAATAAGCTACGAAAAATTCAGAAGCAGTCAGATTCAAACAAAGCAAGGGCAGGGTGGGGGGTGCGAACAGATGCAAGCACCCTCCAGAGCTGTTGGAAATTCTGTAATACAATAAGCATATACAGGCAGTCCTCGACTTACAACGTTTCAAGTTGCAATGAACGGCACTTACAATGTTTATAAATTGACACCCTGTTTCAACTTTATGACATCAGTTTTGAGTTTACAACTCTTGATCCAACGTCATGCCACACCAGCGAGCAAGCTCGCTGTGTTGCCCATCTCCCTGGAGAACACCTGTCCAAACTTCCTTGGACACTTTCTTTAAGAAAGCAGACAAGACTCCAGAAAAACCAGCAGCCAAGCCTCCGGAAAGGACTCCAACCAAGAGCCCTTCAAAAAGTCCAGCAAAGTCACCTCAAAGAAGTCCTTCAGAATCAATGCGATTGCTATTTACAATTAAATGATTAATGTAGCTATATTACTCATCTATAATTGATAGAACAGAAAATTCTGGGTTATTTTTGGTCAAAATAGGGTACCAGGGCTTGATTCAGGAACCAATCCCCCATTTATAATGTTGTTTCCTATGGGAAAATTGGTTCTGAGTTACAACTTTTCAACTTAAGACATGGTTGTCAGGAACCAATTGTGTCATAAGTCCAAGGACTGCCTGTACATATCGTATTGTTTGTAATATTCATAGAAGTTACTAGAAGAAGCAAGAAATCCAGATGCAACCAACAGGAATTAAAAAACTTGACTTCAGAAAAGAAAGATACAGATGTCTTCTTCAAGAGGAAGATATCCCACCAGCCTCTGCTCCCCACTTGCTGATGCAGGCAGCAGGTCCATGATTTCTCCCTTCCTCAGCCAAACTCCTATGCAAAGCCACTTCTGGACCTGCCTGCAGTTGCTTTCCTCCCCACGCTCCCCACTGAAATATTCACAAACAACAGGAAGCAAGTTCTAATCCCGTCCGTCCACAGGTGACTCTAGTGTCCCCTGAACACTGAACAGCTACAATTCGTAGTCACCCACTAAACTTTGTCTGCCACAACTCAATGTAATTTAGAGAGATAGGAAGCTACACCCGATGTGTATGTGGCTGCGACCAAATCTCTATCGTGGGTTTGCTGATTTCTTCTGCAGGATTCCTCTACCCCTACATCCTACTCCCTTGCCTCAGGCTGATAAGCCTGCTCTGCTTTTAGGGCTTGACCCTCCCTTTTAGGGTTTGACTCCAGTAAGGACACAGAAATTAAGTAGGCGCAAAAAGGAAATAAACAACAAAACATCCATCCTCAAAGGGTTTGCTACTGTAGCCCACATCTCCACCAGAACTGCCATTCTGGATCCGGCCTAAGGTCCCACTAATCCAATACCCTATCTCCAGCCAGACGCAAGCACAGTAACAGATGTGTTCCTCTACCAGACACTGTCGAGAAAGCACCACTGTGGGTGTGGAATTTATCTAGAAATTATCCATCCTCACTCCTGATGGTCTGAGATTGATTTAAACCAGAGGTGGGCAAAATATGGCCCACAGGCTGAATCCGGCTCACCAAGGGATTTTATCCTGCCTGTGACGGGTCACTTAGCCTCACCTGGCGCAGGCACAGAGGGCAGCCTGGGTCATGGCACATGCAGCTGGTCTTGCCGCCCAAAGGCATGCAGAGGGGCTAGGTCAACAGAGAGGCCAGACTCTGCATCCTGGCAGCTCCTTCTAGCTGCTGCCACTAACGTCACTGCTGGCGTTGGACCCAGCCCCACTGCCTGGGCACCGTGGCCCGTTCGCTTCACACCCACCCACCAGGAGCACCGGACAGAGTGGGCAGGCAGGATCTTCATGGAGATCAGTCCAGGACCCTGGTGCTCAGCCAGGGAGATGAGATGGGGCCATGGGCAGATGGGAAGTAACATCCAGAAGAACAGGCAGGCAAGGCCAACGACAGGGGCGGGTCTGGGATCCTGGGGCAGTGACAGTGCAGGGCTGGGGGCCAGGACCCAGGGTAGAACCACAATCCTTTGCCTACACATCCTTGCAACAAGCACCAGTTTCATAGATTTCATAGACATTAGGGCTGGAAGGGACCTCAGAAGATCTTCAAGTCCAGCCCCCTGTCCCAGGGGCAGGAAGTCAGCTGGGGTCATAGGATCCCAGCAAGATAAACATCCAGATGTCTCTTGAAGGCGTTCAAAGTAGGTGCTTGAGCCACCTCCGGCGGCAGGCTATTCCAAAACCTTAGGGGCTCAGACAGTAAAGAAGTTCTTCCTTATGTCCAGCCTGAAATGGTCATGGACAAGTTTGTGACCGTGTGATCTTGTTACCCCCCAGGGTGCTCTGGTGAACAGACGTTCCGCCAGATCCTGGTGGTCACCCCTTATAAACTTAAAGGCAGCCACCAGATCGCCCTTCAGCCTGTCATCATAAGGTCTGTTTTCCTGACCTCTGATCATG
>NW_017728917.1:20153171-20159472 GCF_001723895.1 Crocodylus porosus
GGCACCACATTGGCCTTCTTCCAATCTTTGGGCACTACACCAGAGCACCAGGAGTTCTCAAGGATCCATGCCAGGGGCTGGACTATGATGTCTGCCAGCTCCCTGAGTACCCTGGGGTGTAAACTGTCAAGGCCAGCTGGCTCGAAGGTATCCAGCCTCTCAGGGTGTTTCTTCACAAGGTCAGCATTGATGGAAGGTAAGGAATCTCCCTCACCCAGGCCTTCCCATCCTGTAAGGGCACCCTTGGGACTGGTGAAAAACCAACGCAAAGTATCCATTTAGCAAGTTGGCTTTTTCCTGGGCGTCAGCTGTCAGTTGTCTCATCTGGTTTAACAGGAGTCCATGTTGCCCTTGCTTTTCCTCTGGCTCCCCACATATCTAAAAAAGGACTTTTTATTGTTCTTGATACTTGTAGTTAATTGGAGTTCCGTCGCGCCATGGCTTTTCTGATTTGGTCTCTGCAGGTCTGGACCAGTGCAGAGTATTCCTCCCTGGAGGTGGATCCAGTCCTCCATCCTTTGTAGGTCTTTGTTTTTAGATGCAGGAGGTCCGCTAGTTCCCTGCAGAGCCAAGGGGACTGCTGTGCCCTTTTGCTGCCTTTCCGCCAAAATGGGATAGACTTTGCTTGTGTATCCGGGATTGCTCCCTGGAGGAGCAACCACTCTTCTTGAACTCCCCTCCCTTTTGCATCATGGTCCCTTGGGGCCTCACCGACAAGCCTCCTGAGTTTGTCAAAATCAGCTTTCCTGAAGTTGAGGACTTCTGTATTGCTGACTGACTTGCCAGCTTTACGGCGGATGGTAAAGGTGATCAGCTTGTGGTCACTGTCACCCAGCTTCCCTTTGATAGTTAGGTAACCGATTAGGTTGTCCCCTGTAGCCAGTACCAGGTCGAGCAGCGCTTTGCCTCTCATTGGCCCATAGACTTCTTGAGTCAGGTAGAGCTCATCCACGCATGAGAGAAAGCTTTGTGACCATTCAGATTTGGCCAAGCACTCTTCCCACAAGATGTCTGGGTAGTTGAAGTCTCCCATGACAATCATGGGCAGGGGGGCATGATGGCCCTGTGCTGTCACTGTCGCAAGATCCCAGCCCCACCTGCCTGCCCTGCTCCCAGACGCTGCTCCCTGCCCACCCGCAGTCCCATTCCATCAGCACAATCAATTGCATCCTGCCCACAGGGCTCCCGGCCTGGTCTCCATAGAGATCCTGGGGCTGGGGCTGGGACCAGGATCACAGGGCTGTGACAGTGTCTGGCTGGGCCCCGAACCAGAACCACTTAGGGAGTTTTGGAGAGCGGGCAGGGACGGTGCGGGTTCTGACCTGGCCCGTAACAGGTCACCAAACTCCGTAAGTGGCCTTCCAGCCCAAATAATTGCCCCAATTTAAACCCAAACACGTGATTTTAACTTTTTGTTGGTGGTACCATAAGTATACATATTTGTCATCATGCAATCATCCAGTCCTCAGGCAGGCTTCACCCAAAAACAAACAAACAAAAGTATCAGGCCCCTCACCACTTCTTCCTTCAACAGGTACCTGCAGAAGCCACGAGAGGCCCAATTCTTTTTTTTCTGCGGAGCCTGCCCGCCTCTCCCACAGCCAAGGGGCAAGAGGACAGCTGCATCATTGCAATTTGCAGCATTGCAAACTCATCTAAAACCCCCAAAACTGACACATGTATAACGTATGCTGCCATTAAGCCACACAAATGACATTTTCATGACATGTACATCGTGACAATCATCACATGTACAAGTGCCCCTAAATTCCAGGGATAAAAGAAGATTCAAGGCTGGCAGCTCTCTCTCCTGTGATTGGAGAGAATGAGACGCAACCAACTAATGAGGAAGACTATAATACTTCTCTCGAGCACTTCTGCTCAGGAGAGAGATCCAGACAAACCCAAGTTCTATTAACCTGAAAACATTTTTACATTTTTCTCATTAACTACACACATACACACACACACACACACACTTACCTACACATACACACTATACATACATGTATATACCCACATACACTATATACATACACGCACACACACACACACACCCCTAAATATATCTATCTATCTATACAGGTATAGATAGATAGATATAAATTAATCCTGGGGGAAGATGCGACTGCAGAGAACATGACAAAGAACAGAACATGCAGGTTACTGTTAGAATTTAAGAAACAGGCAAACCACCTGATCACTGATCAAATCCATGGCACCAACTGATCGCTTACTAGTCTTGCCATTTTGAAATAAGACTGACCAAGCCATCTGAAGTACAATGGCAGTACATACTATAGGGAACTCACTGAGTGCTACTGAAGCTTCTCTCAGGGAAACCCATTATCCCATTCTCCCTTGGGAAACGGCAAGCTGCAGCAATGCAGCTTTTCATGAAATATCCATAAAAATTACACAGGCTCTCCTGACAACTGCATTTGCAGTGCAGATTACTGCTGTACAGGGGGTTTCTACTTTCGGGAGCAAGAAAGTGCCATGTTTCCAGTCCATCTTGCTGGAAGCTTGCCCCAACCCTGTCCACAGAAGCAGCATTAAGCCTTTGCCAGTCTCTCCTTTATTTTTAATTCCCTCTGTCCTTTTGTTTCTTTTTTTTCATAAACTGCTGGAATCCACATTCCACTGTGACAATTACTCCTGCCCACACATTCCAAGTTGCCCTCTTGATGGATGTGGCTATCCAGCAAGCAGTTTGTCCCCAGCCTGCTCTCACGTACAATGAAGCATGCAAACGATGCCTGTTCCCAGAGGGAACTTGGCTCCTTCTCCAATGAAAGCAGGCGAGGTAATCAAGATGTGCCTAGCAACCTGGAACAAAGGCACAGCCCAAAGACAGGAGCCCTACAAGTGGGAGTGCAATACGGAAATGCAGTTTTATTCATCCTGAGACTGTTTTATGTTATGAACAGTAAGAAAACAAGCACGCTGTGGCTGAGCTCTATTGACACATTAAGGTTCTAATCTCTATAATCACCAAACATGTCCAAAACATGTTAGTCATTTGACAATTTGTGTTACATTTTAGCAAGCCTCAATGATATTCCTTGCCACTAAAAAATCCTGTCTTTGAAAGTGTTTCAAAGCTGAACATTACGTCTTTCTTTCCTACAGGCCAAAAGGGACCACTGCATTGAACCCAGCTCCCCCTACCATGCAGTTCAATTCCTGCCCAAAGCCACAGAAGAGTTCTGTGCCAATCAAGTCACTCAGCCTCTGGTTCCCATCTTGCCTCCTCCCTCCTGCACCTGTGTTATCTTGTTGATGGCAAGCTCTTTGAAACAAGAGTCAGTCCAACATCTAGAACAACAGGACGCTATGTATGTGCAGGCCTGTTGGCAGTTCTCTACGAGTTAGTGTTAAGAATCATATAAGAATGGAAATAATACAAATAATAGGATGAATGGGGACAGCATCTTTGGAGAAAAACTGGAAGTTATCAAGCACAGTCTGTCAGCCTGGGAACCACACATTTTAGATTAGCTATGTTCCAGCATGGACCCAAAAAAAATTAAAAAATATTAACATAGGCAGTGCTAAAATTCAAGTGCTCTTGACTCACCAATAATAAATTCTGATCAGTGCTGAAGGCCACAGGAGAAAGGATGCTACAAATGCTAGAATTGGGATAGCCAGGGTGCCTCCAGCTATTACAAACATGTTCAGCACATCAAGGTCCATGTTGCTCTAAGTCTCGACTTCACCTGCATAAATGAATAAGGATCCAAAGGTTAATAACAAACAGACACTAACATCAATAAATGACTAAGTCAAGACTGCAGGGAGAGGAGGAAATTGTTAAAGGCACCACAGTATAGAGCAGATACCAGGCAGGCAGGCAGCTAAGTGGCTTTCAGCTTGAAAACAGTTATTGCTTTCATACCCGCAACAGATCTGACTTCTGAAAACTTATTCTTTCTCAGGATCATGCCAGGGACTGGAACAACTGCTCTCATGATGAGTTCAGACAAAAATTAAAGACACTGGATTATAATTTAGTTCTCACAGCACTTTGCATATATGCAAAACAGGGATTCTCTCCGCTCACTCCATCACACCACCCACACCGCCTGAGGGCTGAACAAGAACACAACTAAAATGAGCTTATTAAGAATTTATTTCACCCAGTCTCCTCCATCTCCCTTCCCCCCACCCCTAAAATCTGTTGTACGATAGCTGACCTAGAATTTGACAGCCTGTGTCCTGCTCCAGGCTCATGACTGCTTTATACAGACATCTGCTAATCAAGGAGCAGAACCTATTACTGGTCTCAGGAAAAATGGGAAAAGAGCCCTGGCATCTTTTACTGCATCGTATTTTTACTCATGCAATCCAAATTAATCCCCCTCAGAAAAAATACCAAGGCACCCCACTGTCCTTCCACAGTGCTGAGAACACTTGTGCTTGCTATGTTAAAAAAGTCCCTGCTTCTACCGTGAAGTACTCCAAATTCAGGATCTCATTATGCTACTACATTTTCAGGGACAGCTAACACACCCCACTTTTTGAAGTGCAACTGTCTACCTACTGTGATGAGATCTGTTTGCTTGTTTCTCACCTTGCCTATCCCCCAGGCAGCAGGCAAGCACTTCAGTATTAAAGGATTAATCCTGCCCCACAGACATCATGAGCATATTATCCAGTTCCCGATGCTGAACATCTGACGTCAGTGGCAATGTGTAGGGAGTGCACAGGGGTGCATGTGCACCCCCTTAGAGCTCCAGTGCGTCTCCTGATCAGCCACACTCGCCACTTAGGTGATGGGTGGCGGGGCAGGCAGGAGCTCCGATGCCCCCCCTGCAAGCATCAGCCAATCGCTGCAGCCACTCCCAGGAGCAGCTATAGCAATCAGCTGCAGGGGAACTCCCTCCGGGCAGCATGACCTGCCGCCAGGGGACCCTCCCTCCCTCTTCCCCCCTGGCAGCGAGATTGGCTGCAGGGGACCCCCCGCTTCCAGGCAGTGAAACTGGTCGCAGGGGGGCACATGCCCCTCCTGACTAAGGCGGCACCAGTCGCCCATGTCTGATGTGCCATGCATTTTCTCAATAACTGTTCCTTCACAAGAGCACATTTCAAATCCAAGGATTATCGAGTTCCAGGTCCCCTCCCTCACAATCTGTCCATGTTACGTCTAAACTTAATCAGATTTGTGGATAAATCTTTCTGAGTTTGGCGTGACTGTTTTAAGTCATTCTGATAACTGTTCAGTATACAGGTTGCCAAAGAGAAACCAGACAATTGTAATTATAAACTGTGCCAACATACAGCTGTGATACGCAGGTCCTATTAAAATAAGCAAACATATTAAAACTATATATTGTGACCCACATTGGCCAGAGGAATGAGCCTGGAAGCTGTTGTGCTATTTGGCATCCACCAGCCCTTGTACCACCAGTCTGCATACACTCTCCAGCAAATTAGTGCTATCACCAATTTGAGTAGGTCTCTAGCCATACACCTTAATCTTGTCCCAAAAACAGCTTGGAGCTACCATTTGGCCCCTATGAACATCTCACTGCACATCTTTGCATTAAACTTTGGTGGTACATGAGCGTGTAACAGATGGAAAACATTTACCATAACTTCTTGCAAAAATTAATTAGTTTATGGGAAGAGGAGTTACATACCATGATCCAAATGTAACAGTAAGAGTCTTTTAGCTTACCTTAGAGAGATGCCCTCCTCCAGGATGAGAATGCCACTGCCAAAATGTACCGATGATGTTCTGGAAAAACTAGTAAAAAGGAAAAGGCAAAATTATATTCCTGTCACTTTCTTCTGCCAGACCTAGAAACAGAAACACTACTCATTTAAAAAATTCAAGCCATCCAGCATGACAACACATTCAGAATAAACATCCAGTCCACATCCAGAACAAAGATTAAAGGAAAGCAAAAAGATTAGAAACTGGTGAGGTAGCAGAAACAATCCAGGGTCTACTCGTGGTACCCAGGCACTAGGTAACTTAGCAGTAATTGCTGGACTTAACTGGGGGGAAAATGAAAGATGGAAACTGAAAATGAGGATGATGATGGTTAAGAAAATTAAGGCAGACTAGGTTTCATAGTTTCTAGGGTCGGAAGGGACCTGAGTAGATCATCTAGTCCGACCCCCCGCCATGGCAGGAAAGAGTACTGGGGTCATACGACTCCAGCAAGGTGTTCATCTAACCTCCCCTTAAAAACCCCCAGGGTAGGACCCTGCACCACTTCTCTTGGAAGTTGGTTCCAGATCCTAGCCGCCCTGACCGTGAAGTAGCGCCTCCTGATATCCAGCCTAAATC
>NW_017728917.1:20159572-20168169 GCF_001723895.1 Crocodylus porosus
GCCCGAGGGGGGCCCAGCAGGGAGGTGGCTGTTCTGGTCCCTACTTAGGAAGACAGAGGCAAAGAAATCGTTAAACATGTTAGCTTTGTCGTCTGGTGTGACAACCAAATTTCCCAAGGTTCTTTGGGTGAATCTGATCTCTTTTATTAGACCAACTGAAACAGTTAGAAAAACATTTTTAAAAGCACGCTTTTGGGTTTAAAAACCCTTCACCAAGCTGAAGAAGTTTCTGCAGTTGGTGTGTGCTCTTCCTGGAGGAAATGAAAAGTAAAGCCAGAGGCCGGGCTCGTCTGCATGCAGGATAGGCAGTCAGCAAAGATGTAAACTGAGGAGTTAATAATGGGTGAAAGACAGGCTGGATGGAAGGAGAAGGGGAATGAATAGTGGAGAAGTACCTGGGGAGCCAGATGTCAGGCAGGTTATAATGTGTCGTAAATCCAATGTCTATATTTAATCCATGATTTTTAGTATCCAGGAGGTTGATGAAGTGGATTTCATAGGCTCCTCTCTGGGAAGTGTTTTATAAGTTTCTTTTGAGGATTCAAGCTGAGAGATTGAAGAGAGAGTGGTTTTGTTGCGAGAACGTACCCCCATAGGTAACTGGGTATTCTTGTCTTTGATGGATTTCCGGTGTGTGTTAATTCTGGTGCACAGTTGTTGTTTGGTCTCTCCTACGTATTTTCCATCAGGGAATTTGGTGCACTGGATGAGATATATTACATTTCTGGAGGCGCATAGAGATGAGCCTATGAACTTCACTTCATCAACCCTCTTGATACTAAAAATCATGGACTAGGTGGAGTGCAAGACTTTGGATTTATGACACATTATAACTTGCCTGACATCTGACTCTCCAGGTACTTCTCCACTGTTCATCCCCCTTCTCTCTCCCCACAGCCATCACGTCTCTCACCCACTGACTCCTCAGTTTACATCTTCACTGACTGCCTGTCTTGTACCAGCCCGGCCTCTGGCTTCTTTACTTTTCATTCCATCCAGGAAGAGCACACACTAGCTGCAGAGACTTCCTTAGCCTGACAAAGGGTTTTTAAACCCAAAAGCTTGCTTTAAAAAAGATGTTTTTCCAACTCTTTAAGTTGGTCTAATAAAAAAAACTAGATTCACCCGAAGAACCTTTTTCTGCCTATGCACTGCTACAACATACACCCCTGCAACATATTAAGAAAATTAATGCATTTAAGGTATCTTAACCAAAATTTAGCCTGCTCCTATTTATCTAAAAAAAAAATCATCTTTCCACAATGATTTTATGTAACTTCAAAACACTTGGATAACTGGGTCTGTAACGTACCAGACATGGACATTTCTTTGTACATCCAAATCAAGGGCTCTTTCTGCAAAATAGTTAGCAGTTCTAGGTGGAGCAGATTTCAGGCTACAGTATGTAATACAGACGTTATACAACAAACTGCAACCGACTAACATCAACTGCATGACGGTGTCTGAAAACTTGGCTAACAGGTCCAGGTATTCTGAGGTTCCCTTGAAGAGGGATGGGCTGGCACGGGCAGGAAGTGTTTGATTCCCTGCAGCGGCTCTGCATTAAGGTTCAACATGCAAAGTCATATTTACCAGCTCCCTGTCTGCAGCCTGTTCCTTGGATACTCATGACAGCTGTTGCAACTCACATGACTACAGATACCCAATGAACACTACCCTTACCCAGGAAACCATATTCCTAGCAAGCCAAGTGCATCTGACAAATCTGGACAGAGATCTTGGATGCCCTTTTCTCAGCACCAATGTCACACAAGCAGCTTTCAGTACCTCCACGTATGTGCACACGTGTGTTTCATGTCATTTCCTCTATTTCAGATCTGAAGCAGAATTTTTTAGGTTACTGAAGTGTTTCACCCAATTCGACTTTTGCTCCCTCCAAAGTAACTCTGCTGGCACAAACAGCATTACTAGACTTCGGGACAATCATCCTAAAGGATTGTTCTGCTTCCAACCAAGTTAAAACAGCTGCCAGGGGCTGTGGGATGGATACAAATAGTCAGACAACAACACAGCACCTATTTATTCCTCCCACACCACCTGCTTTACGGGATAATAACAAAGGAGCCGCACAAGCCAGACAATCTAGAGGAAATTAATTTTACATATCTACTCCTGCAGCAGAGGTAACAGCAATACTGATGACCCCCCAGCAGCTATTCACCCAGTCTTCTCCTTTAGTGTCACAAACTGTTTCTGGAGGTTAGAACAGCAGGAAATGTAACAGAGAAAAACCTTACAGCAAGACTGAGTATGTTTCCATGCTCCCAATACAGTGCCCTCAAGGACTAGGCAGAGTGCAAGAACAGCAAAATGTAGCCCTAGGGAAAGAATAAGACTAATTTTGTTTTGCAATATGCACCTCAGCTTTAGCTAGATTTTTTGTTTCTTCTTTTTTTTTTTAAAAAAAGACCAAGGTAACTCTTGTTGTCTAACGAGGCCTACATTTTTCCTGTTCTAAGCCAACATGATCAAAAGAGGATGTGCATTTAACTACCTTTTAGAGCCAACAGGAAGCATTTTGGTTCTGTCAAAATTCAGTTATAACAAAAAAAATCCATAACATTTATTTGTTAACAGCTAGAAGGCAGCGGGTTACATACAATCTGTTACCAAAAGATAAATTATCTCAACTAGTAGGAAGTAAGTTTAAAACCAATACAAGGAAGCTCTTTTTTACATAGCATGCAATGAAAGCATGGAATGCACTGTCACCAGATGTTGTGGGAGCTGACACAGTTTAGCCAGTCTGGAAAAGGGACTGGACAAATTAATGGAGGCAAGCGGTATCAGTAGCTATTGACTATGAGAATTAGGGGTACAGCCTCTGAATTACAGCTTTCCAAACCTCAAATGCTGGAGGCTGAAAGTGAGAAAGTAACAGTGGGAAAAACCCTGGTCATCCCCTGTTCCCTCTCCTTTTGAGCCTCCACTCTCTGCCATTATGTGAAATAAGCCCATTTGATGTGCCATGAGGTCATAAACTTCGGCCCACGATGAAAACTATAAGTCTCCTTTCATAAGGGATATGAGACACATCAACTGATTACTTGGGACAAGTAAAAACAAAACCAAACCAGGTGATGGATCAGGGCCAGGATCAGGAAGAACAGGGTGGCTGCCCCACGGGACATCTCTGGGAGGTGGCTGAAGTAGACCCTGTCTCCCCACTCCAGCCGCCAGTTGGCTTTGGCAGCTGGAGTTGTATGGGTCTCCTGCAGGAAAAGTACAGAGTACCTCCTCTCCTGGAGGAAGGAAGGAGAGTACCTGGCACCTGCAGAGACTCATCCTGCAGCCACGCACACTGAGGGTAACCACAGTGAGAGACCTTATTGGTGGGAGCTATTGTTAGGCGTGGCAGGGATTTCACAGAGGCAACACCAACCACAGGACCCATCAATCCCGCCATCCTGCCAAACACAAAGAGGGAGTCATAAAAGCTGTGGGACGCAGTGATAGTTTCTGGCATTGCTCCACTTGTGTCCCTTGTCTTCCTCCACCAGAGCCCTCACTGAGTTGAGGACTTAGTGGAAATTCCCCCAGCAGTCCAAAATGAGAGGGAGAGATGCAAGAACTGGAGCAACTCCTCCCTGGGTACCACTGGGGCCAAGAAGTCTGCCAGCTCTATGGAGCTCACAGACTCCCAGTTGCCATCCTGCTGGTTCTGTAGTTTGGTGGGTTCTTCCTGGCTGCCAGGTGGGGTGAGCATTTCCCCCTCCTCCACCCATGTGGGAACAGAGGCCCAGGGGAAGGCTGCCACATGGTCCACTACATAGTCTTGGGCCCCCTGGGCATTTTTTACATATGCAAGCGCCAGGTGCTTTGAAAAGCACCTAGTGCTGCGTTGCTTTCAGTTGTATAAATGACAAAACGTGTGTTAGCGTGCAGAAAATGGCAGCGGTGCGCTTTTAAACTAATGCACAAGGTGTTTTAATTCAACAGTGCACTGCTGCCATTTTCTCCACACTGACGTGCATTTTGCCACTTATACAACTGCAAGCAATACAGCACCATGCGCGTCAGGTCGCATATGGAGCAGACTCAATTAATGGAGTCTGCTCCAACACATCGGATCTCCGGCACATCCGGGCATGAAAATGTATGTGTATAAATGTCCCCTGATACTGGAAAAGATGCAGTCCCTCAGGGTGAGGGAGGGGGTAGCATGGGTAGTGGCAGGGCAAATGGAAGAGGTTCCTGTGCCTTTGGGGATGGGGAGGTGTTCGGTGGGGCACCCTGTTTCTCCCCCTTCAGCACCAGGGCCACAGGGCACACTGGGGTAGCTTTGATCGGGGTGGAGGAAGTTCAGGCATCTGCAGGATGACAGTGACTTCCCTAGAGCCCTAGGAAAAGGACTCTTCCCCATCAGGCCCACTAGCATGACCCCAGACACAGACCCCCCACCACTGGAGTGGCCAGAGGGGGCGGGCTCCATTGCTGGACATTCCCCAGGAGTGGCTGGGGCCAAGGCTCCAGTGCCTGCAGTGGTAGGGAGCAGGTCGCAACCAGCACTGTTGGGATCTCCTCCATGGGCTCCTCTACCACAACATGGCCATGCCATCCTGGGCCCTCCTCCACAGTGGTAACAACTTATCTTTTTCAATTTTTGTGGGGATGGGATTTCTGCAGCTCAAGAGATGGGGAGCATGACATCAACGTCAGCCCCCCATCTTAAGTGATGGGAGGGGAGCCTTCTCCATATCAGAGGGCCTGAACTGCACCTGATCCTCGCACTTTGCTTTGCTCTGGATGCCAGATTGCTGCCTATATGGGACCAGCACCCACCCAGCTTCAGGGTGGCCCAGGGAGGGGTCATTCTGGGGCACCAGGAGCACTATGGGGATATGAAGGGCTGGTGGTGGGGTGGTAGGGGCAGGTGTTCTTTGGAACCCCACTGGTGGCTGTGGCATGGGGTCCCCTGAATTTGCAGAGGGGGCTGGATGCTGGGGTGCTGGTGGCACCCCTCTCCTTGGCAGGGGTTGCAGTGCCCCTCATTGCTAACTGAGGGGGCACTCTTGGTAGGTGTCCTGGTACCTGGCATTAGAAGCACCTCACCTCCCTTGACATGTAGCTGTAAAGGTCCCCCTCCCTCTGCCTCTGCTGTCAGTTGGATGGTGACTGGGTGGTGGAAGGACTGGATATGGCAGAAGCTGGGGTCCTGGCACCCCAGCAAGAGAGGGATGACTGGAGAGAGGACTCTCTCTAGGCCTTGCAGAAAGGGCATGAGGGCCCAGTTAGGAGTAATGGAGGGGACAGAGCTGATAACCACCAAGGTCCCAAGATTTCGAAGGAGACATGCTTGCCTCACACTGTGAGCCCCGTCCTGCCACCTCTTGCATGGCACCCTCCATGGCAAGGTAGAAGACACCCTTACCACAGTGCCCAGAGGCTGCCACAATCTTCAGGGGGCCCACTGCTCAAGCAAGCACAAGCACATAATTTTCAAAGGGGAGCAGCTCTACTTCAGGCATGTCAAAGCACACCCCATTGTGCCTGCTGATGGCAGGGAGGGGGCCACAACTGCTTGACATGGTGCGGGCAGGAGGCAGAGGACCGAGCTGTTGAGGCTGCATGGAAACCTGCAGGTCAGGTGCTGGGCTGAGCAGCGGGGCTTGCAGAGCTGAAGGAAGGCTGAGTGGGTAGCACTTGCTAATGCTGGTCCTTGCAGGTGTTGCTAATTTGGTTTTGGGGGGACCCCCTCCAGCTAACTGGGTGGTGCGGGAGGACAAACAAGCAACCTACAGGAGGGAGTGGGGAAGCACGCCGCTGGCTTACTCAGCGGTCCACAAGACACTGGAAGAAGTGGAGTGGAGCACAGGAGTTACCACAGGAGGGTAGACATGGGGTTGCTGCTAGAGCAGCCAGAAAGCCAGCTGGTGGGGTTGATGATGGAGGGGTCCCACTGGCTCTGTGGGGTCCCCACTTGCTGCAGGAGGCTGTGGCAGCAGGTGGTGGGTTAGGCAGAAGGCCCCCCTGCCCCCACAAGGGGGGGGAGGGGGCTCTTGGTCCAGGCAAGGTGGTGGTCGTGCAGGGGGCAGGAGCCTGCAGCGCTCAGCTGGGCTCCGGCTACTCCCTGGCCCGCAGCTCCAGCAGCAGCCAGGGGGGAGTTGTGATGCCCCTAGTGGATACAGGATATGGGGCAAGATGGGCCTATGGTCTAACCCAGCAAATGGCAATTCTTATATGTAATGAAGTTTACAATCAGCTAATGGCAGATCTGGGAGCAAAAGCCAAGAGCACTGCTTCCTAGAGACATGAGCTAACATTAGACCCAAGCTATTTCTCTAATTAAAACTTTCTTGAAAAAGATCCAGAATAAAACCCTGTTACCCAACAGTCACGGGGCTGCCAGAGACGATATGTAATTAAGCAGTGGAACAAAGGCAGAAGGCAAAAGAGTACTTACACCACCCAGAACAGGGCCCAGACAGCTCATAACCAAATGGCCAAGTGAAAATAATTTGATTCATGAGTATCAAAAGCACAAGGAAGAGCCAAAAGAATTACCACTAAGTACTCATCAGGCAATAAAAGATTCATTTCCATCAATACAACTGACTAACCAGAAGTTTCAAAAGCAAAAAATCCCACTTACCAGTACAGTACGTTAGCTGCATTGTCACACAAGGGCTGTCAGCCAGAAAGGACTGACATGCCAGGCTAAATGAGATTTGAATCTTAGTCTATACTCTCTCTTTTATGCCAATTCAAGGCTCAGCAAAAAAGAGAAAAAAAATTCTGAGAGAAATAACTCAAGCATTTTTCTTCATTCAAAAAAAGTTAGACCCAGGTAGGATTCAACAGCACTACACTGTGCAGCATGAGTAAAAGAAGGAAGACAAGTCACAAAAACTGAATTAATGTAAACCGGTGATTTCCCAGCCAGGATACTGTGGCACCCAGGGGTGCCCTTCAAAAGTACCATGGGGTGCCACGCACTGTTAGGTGTGCAAACATGATTCACAAGATAAACCCAGGGATTTTTAATAGGAATTTGTTAAACACATTCTCTTCTGATCTACTGTGACCCTGCCAAGTTCTTTACAGCAGAAAAAACACTCTATTATTTTTCTGTAGTCAAAAATGAGTGAAGCCTAAGGACTGGAATCTAGTAGAGTACTTGAGAACCATTGACCTAAGCTCATTTAATATCATTCACGAGATTCACGAAGATTTAAACATGAAGCAGCAAGATACCGGAGCATCATCCCTCGAGTGCTGACACTTCTCTAGTATTAGCAGTTTCTCATATGCTGCATCTCGGGGAATGTTACATAATCTACCCAGCAAACTCTTTCTGATGAAATCATGTTTAGCTAACGGAGGATAACAGACATAACCGGGAGTGCTGCTTCCAATGATTACTGAACACATATGTGTATTTAGGGCTCAGTTTGACAGAGGGAAGAAAAGGAAAGCTAACTTGTATGCTGCGCAGATCTATGCAAGGTCATAGAGGACTTCTATACTGCAGAAATTATATATATCATTAAGCAGGCAGACTGAATTCAAACACAGCAGGTATCCGCACAGAACTGTTGGGAATAAAAAGATCATTCTGCATCTGCTCTGTGCCCGATTTAGCCAGGTTTGTTCCGAGATGCTCGGTTTCTGACTTGTGTCAACAGATTTTTAAATTCAGAAGCTGGGAGGTTACACAGTCAGATGATATATATAAATTCATCTTATTATTTGAAATATTTCAAGAAGAAACAATAAAATACAGGCTTACTACCCCATGAAAGGAATCCCAGGGTTTGAGGAGCCTAGTACAACAGACTGGGCATGCCCGGCGCCACAATGTTCAACTTTTCCTCCTCTTACTTGCTAGCACAATTTGAACCAGGTCAGTCTGTTCTCCTTGAAAGCTGCCTCCTGCTTACAGCTCCACATCTACAGAGAAATAATACTAATCGCAACATGACTTATGACATCACTGCCTCTATGACATCACGTGCGTGTCACGCTCTGGAATCTTTCAGCAGCTGCCTGTCACCTGCCGCAAAGTACCCGAGACGCCCCGATGTGGAGCCCAGCCGGGAATCCATTCCCGTGAGGACTGGCGTTAAAGACGAAACCTTTAGCTTTAACAACCACAACATCATTTCTGCCGGTCTTCAGAGGGAGGCTCGCGTCGACTCGCCTTCCCCGCGCTGGTCCTTTGTGCGACACAAGAGGCGCAGGCCTGAATCCACTCCTGCCCGAAACAGTTTCTCCCTCTTTCTCTCTCTCATGATACCAGGCCGCCAACCACAGCAATGACTGATGACCACCCCGAAACAATCCAATTCTTCAGGCAGCGCCTGCTAAGGAAAAGCCTCCCTCCTCCTGCCACCTCCGCAGCCCCTGTCCCTCGAGCACCGCACGGTTGAAGGAGGGTGCGCACAGCATGGCACGTCACGTCTGCAGACCCGGTGGCCTGGCCGGGGCCAGGGTCGCTATAACTTGCGGCTGCGGGGCCGAGGGGGGGGAAAGGCCACGAGGGTACAACCCACGCGCAGGGCCCAGGGCGCCGGCACCCACGTGCGGGACAGCTATGCCAGGGGCCTGCGGGGTGGGGGGAGCCCGCGGCTCCTCTC
>NW_017728917.1:20168269-20188574 GCF_001723895.1 Crocodylus porosus
GCCTCTCCGCGCCTTAAAGGCAGGGCGGCGAGACCTCCCCCGCCGACAGAAAACGCTGCGGCGCATCGCCGCCCCGCCCGCGCCGCAGAGCCCGCCCGGGTGTGGCTCCCTTCACCCGCCTCCGGCGGGGGGCGGCACTTTCCCTTCCACAACTTGACATTTTGGAAGAGGGTATGATGTATGATAAGACCCAGCTCCACTTCTTCAATGGACAAGGGAGAACCTACAACCAACTCTGGTCAGCGGCTCAGTTGCCTTCCACGAGAACCGGGAAGGCTCAATGCCCCTGCTATTTTTCTAGGTGAAAAACAGGTACCGAAAAGGGGCACAAACCCAACTCGTACAAATCCTTTGCAGGTCCCCTTTACTCTGACCACTGCTCTTAAATCTCACACGTTACCAATATTTGCCTTAAATCTGTGGTTTAAAAGATATAACTCCCACCTATCTAGGTGATAATGGTTGTTGTAAAGATGTGCCATTCGATTTTAAAGCCTTTTTTAAAACAATGCTTATCATTAAAAAGAAAAGAATACCCCTCTTCTGTTAACTTGGAAGACAATTAATTAACTCTATGTCCAGAGTAGCTGTAACATTGATTAATGATGCTCTTTTGCTATTGATAGCATTTTACACAAGACGCTCATGTTGGTGTTAAGCAGAAACAGCCACGACCGTTTCAGTTCCACATGACAAGCATACAAATCAGACTGTCCCAAAGAGAAATGCAAAGCTAGCAATACAAAAAGGACACTTGCAAGCTTAAAACAGGATTTCCTGCATTTAAAGGACCCCTCTTCACTCCCTTTTAATATTAAGCATGTAGGGAGCATCCAGACGAGCATGGACGTGTGGTATACGGCACTGCAGACCCATCTGCAGCGCTACAGACCCCACATGCAAGCATTTCCCACACTCCCACTTCGCAGCTTGTGGGGTTTTTTGACCCGGGGAAATCCCAGGGTCAAAAAGACCCAAGCCAAAAAAAAGCAGGGCAGTACACATGGCAGCACTATGTGTCACCCAAGACCAGAGCCTGGCCAGCTGGAGCCACACACTGGCTGCCAGCCAGGCTCCCTGCTGCAGGAGCGCTGTGGCTGCATCTCCCAGGGCCCCTAGGACGAGGGCTGGATTAATGCATAGGCAAACTAGGCACATACCTAGGTCCCTACATGTAGAAGGGGCCCAGTTATGATTATTTTACGTACTATAATTATTGAGTGAAAAAAAGTAGGGGCCCACAAGTTAGGTTGTCTAGGGCCCACTAAAGGGTTAATCCAGCCCTGCCCAGGACCGGGGTGGATAAGGCTGCTGGGAACAACATAACTGGTGGCCCCAACCTCCCCTACCCCACCCGGCATAACCTGCCACACACCAGAGCGCACACAGCACGGGCTTTCCTTGGGGACAAGTAGGCATAACCTGCCACACACCAGAGCGCACACAGCACGGGCTTTCCTTGGGGACAAGTAACAGCAGCACAAGGTATAGCGCTGCTTTTTGTCCCCAGGCAAACATATTCCCACTCCTCTGGAGGTACCCACAGGGGTTTATTCGAGCCTTTTGCTACATTCTCTGCTTTGGGCCTGTGCAGAGTTTCCCAACTAAGCCAGGATATTTGGGTTTCACAATCCCTTCAAGAACGTCTGAGGTTATGTGCAGCTGCACCCTTTAGAGAACCATAGCATCTGCTCCCCTCTTATTATATAAAGCAACAAGAAGCTTTTCAACACTAATTTCCCTGGGTAGTCTTGATTCTGCCTCATCTTCAAAATCAGATACTAAATCCCTTTGCTTTGCTCTTCTTAATTCTGTTTAACATGCTTTCCCTCCCACAGGGCTTTAAATCAATCCATTTTGGATGGAATTTACCCTTAAAAACTTGCAATTGTTCCTCCATATTAAAAAGTTGCTAATGTTGCAATTAATAGCTTAAAAAGGAGTAAAAGGTAATCAAGGAAAATACAGACCAGGGAGGTTTACCTAACTCTCTTATGCTTGTTTTTGTCAATTTGTTAATGTGTGTGTAGCAGCCTTTGAACCTGGCTGTTGCATATTCATTTATTATGTAATATTATCTTAGAAGTATTTCTATAACTTCAGTACCTGGCAAATACGTGGTGAAATTAATCCAATACCAAACAAGTTCAGGCCATCAGTAAGTGTGACTTCGCTGGATCAAATGGCTTTTCTGTTGTAAGAAAAACTGTGTTCCTCGAGCCTCCTGGGACCTTCTGAAGAAGGGAAATAGCTGATAAAGAGTGTTCTGGGGCAGAGTGCATTTGGGTTTTCTGAGAACTTCTGATAAGGTCCCTTATAAAAGATGTATTTGCAAGAAGATAAGGGAGTACTGAAGTACAAGGAAGAGTGTTACAATCTAGTTAGACACAATCCCTATGCGGACATTACTTGGTTTTGTTTGAACAGATTCAGTGTCAATTTTAAATAAATTGAGATAAAGCTGGATACATTGAAATCAGGGTTTGCACTAGTTTTAACTCAGTCAGTTCTCATGTAGACAAAGCTTAAATGATACCAAAATGGGGCCTGCTTATTCTGAAATAAATAAGATTTGGACCAAAACAATTAAAGGTGAGAATTATAAGTAAACAAGCTATTTTGTCCTAGTTGTCATGGCCTTAGCAACAGAGACTCAGTGAGGGAGTCAATGAATCAATATTCCTCTGAATGGAAAGAGGTTGATAGTGGAGGGCTTCAGGGTCTGTATTGAGACATCATGTGACTAAAGCATAAGCAGCTACACCAAAGCTTATCCTCCACAACACGCAGGGTTTGCAACAGCACAGCTGTAACTGTAGCTGGTCATTGATTGCTAGGACCAGAGCAAAATCTCAAGTAAAAAACAAGAAGAATGCTGTATTTACTTGAATCTAAGATGAGGGTCGCACCCCCCCAATCAGCATGGGGGGAAAGCCCCTTGTCTTAGATTCATGTACAAAGTGGAGTGGGGGGCAGATGGCTGCTGCAGCTCTGACTGGCTATGAGCCCAGGTTGGGGCCAGAGTCAGACTCACCCATAGCAGCCCTCTTCTCTCCCCCTTGCTGCTTGCCCTCTGCAGCTTCTGCCCCCACCCTGTTCCCCTCCTCCCTTAAGTTACTGTCAGGCACAGCCCAGCTTGACTGGGGCTGGATTCTCTCCAGGGCACAGAGCGCATGGCAACTCCATTCCCTGCCTGGCCAGTCAGTAGTGCCAACACTGCTGCATGGCCAGCAAAGACTGCTCTTCCATGTGCCGTGTTCCCAGGAGAGAACAGGGCAGTGTCTGACAGTAAATGGGGTGGATGACAGAGGCAGAGACTGGGGAATGGGGTGGAGGGAGGAAGAGGCAGAGGCTGCCAGGAGCTGGGGGTAAGAGTGTTGGGGGGGGCGGGGTAGGATGGCTGCAGGGAGAAGTCGGGACAGAGGGCAAGGGGGCCCCCACCTACTGCTTTCCCTGTTTTGGTAGTCAGGCTGAGGGGATGAATTCAAGACAATCCTCTGATACTTAGGTTCTATACCTGGAGAGTTATTACAACTTTTAAATTGTCCATATATATAATCTCATTATTATGGGGGCTGTCTTGAATTCAGGGACATCTTAGATTCAAGTAAATATGACACTTACACAGTTTGCCTCTCCCTGTGGCTGACATGCCCCTACCCCAAAGCAATCCCCAGCTGCCAGGACAGTGAAGCCTTGGAGTCAGCAAAAGTAGATATAATTACAACAGCTCTGAAGCAGGTCTTCACTTACGCTAAGGGCCCTGAACCTGCATAGAACAGCCCTGAGCCTGGGTAAAGAAAGTTGGCTTATTTTCTGATTACATCAGCAAAGAGCTGCCAGAAGACAGGCCAAGAGGCAAAACTGGCTAAAAGGTGAGTTTATCCATGGGTGGAAGTTTTATGAGTCATCAGCATAAAGACAGTATGATAAAAGCGCACAAGATAAGTTGCAGAGGGAGATGAGAAAGGAAAGGCCAGGAACTGAAGGAGTGAGGAGATAGGAGCCCGTTAACTGAGAATCTTCTAAGGCAGCATTTCTCAACCCATGGGCCATGACCCAAAAGTGGGTGACAAGAATATTTCAAAGGGTCATGAGCTGCAGTAGGGCAGAGGGGTGGCAGGAGGAGATGCTGCTCAGGGGTGTGAGAGGAACCATGACCAGGCTGCCCGGTGTGGCGCAGCAGCCCCGGCACAGGGCAGAGGGGGTGTGCCACAGGCCTCTTCTCCTCCTCCCTCTAGCCACTGCTGGAGCCGGACTCACTCCATTGCCGCCTGCATGAGCTAGAGCTGCTACAGACACTACACTCTGGTCCGAGTGGGATGGGGGCAGCTGGGTGCCCCTCTGGTGGGGGCTTGCAGTTCGGGAGTGAGGGACACGAGGATGGCCCAGGGAGGCAGGGGACTGGGGGTTGGGCACCAGCAGGGACAGGGAGGTGTGGGTCAGGACAGGCCATGGATCTTTGCAAATGGGTCCCTGTCAGAAAAAGGGCGAGAACCACTGTTCTAAGGGACAATTAACCGCTGCTCTTACCATGCACTCCAAAAGAGGCATCCAAGAGCAGATGGAGAGTGCGGAGCTGTGTTGCTGTGACCATTGGGTTCTCTGGCAGAAGAATGACCATCTGCAGAAGCTGGGAAGGACTACTTGGACCCTTCCAGCTGCTAAATAGACAGCACCCAAGGGGCATGGTGACTGAGGCACCTCTAGTGTTTTAAAGCTTTGGAAGGATAACTGGGGCTCAGAAACATTTCCATCTATACATCTCTAGTCTGCACCAAAGTACTTAAATGACCCCAATTCCTGAAGTATCCAAGTAGTTAATGATATTTAATGTAAACCTCATGAGAATACTTCTGTCAGAGATTTTACAGATGGGAAATTGAAGCACAGAGAGGCAAGGTGACATGCCAAGTTCTCATAGACAGCCTGTGGCAAAATGAGGACTTAAACACAGGTCTTCCAAATACCCCAACAGCACCCTAATTACTGCATCATCCTTTCCTTTACATACAGGGGCAACAGTCACACCTTTGAGCACTGAGTTTCAGTTATTTCCATGGCCATCACGGGTGTTGTTAAGACACCCTTTAGTCTAAAGATTAGTATTCCTCTGTTATGTGAAGAAATATTTCTGATAAATTCAAATAGTCTATTAGTAGCCTAGCAACAGTCAGATATAGGCCTGTGTTCACTGTCCTATAGTTCCAGCTAAATCCCCTGCTGTGCCTATAATCAACCCTAAGTATTTGACAAGCAGGAGGATGGATCATCAAAACCTACCCAGGCAAGAGGATATTTGTTAAGGGACTGCAACAAAAATCTGTGTTTGTGACTTAGGAAAGATCTAGGGAATCTGTTAATAATACCAGTAGTAAACTACTGCACTTAGGAAATGAAAATTGAGACCAGAATTGTAATACTTACTTTTGGCTGATTGTGTAAACAGATTTCTGAATATCTCCATTTGTCTCTTCATTTGCACTTTACTGTTACTCAGCCTATGACATCTAGTGCAGATGGATACCATAGACTGCCATTTTACTCCATATGAATTAATTTTTGTAATCAAATTGCCTCCTATCACTTCATTAAACTCCATATTCCTAATCCTAGTGGTGGTGTCAGAATTTAGGCTGAATATTAACACTGTAACGTGACCCAAGCCCAGTAGGGGGGAGGTGACCTAATTGAGCAAGTACGTATTCTTAATCTGAATAGCAGCACGGTTCAAGTTTACAGAATCAGAAATAACCATCCAACGTATCCAAGAAACAAGCCTGTGAGCTTAATCCACAAAGTGGAAGAACACTGAATATTTCTCCTACCTCAGAAGCCATCGTTCGCAGAAGGCTGACATTGATGAAGAAATCAAACATTGCCTTAAATGTGCAAGTGCAGTCTTCAGATGCCTGAGGAAATGTATGTTCAAAGGTCGTGACATCAGATCCAAAACCAAGCTCATAGTTTATCAACCAGTTGTGATTCCCCACCTTACTGTATGGAGCTGAGACATGGACAACATAGAGGAAACATCTCAACTCATTGAAGAAGTACCATCAACACTGCCTGCAGAAGATCCTTCAGATCAAGGGGGGAGACAGACACACCAACATTAATATCCTCTTGCAAGAAAACACCACAAGCATCAAGGTGATGCTCATTCGACATCAATGACACTGGGCCAGCCACATCATCCAGATGTCCAACTCCAGACTGTCAAAGCAAGTTTTATTCTCCCAGCTCAGTCGAGGCATACACTCAAGAGGAGGGTAAAGAAAGCACTTCAAGGACGTCTTCAAGGCCAACTTGAAAAAAATGCAACATCAACATTAAATCATGAGAGACTGTCACCCAGAACCACCCCAAATGGAGAAAGAGTCTACTGCAAAGATCTCAGTACTTTGTAACCTTACAATGACAGCAGGAGACAGAAAAGCAGGAGCAGCAAAAACTGCATGTCGTGGACCAAATCAAGAGTCTGGAGGCACCAATCCTGCATGGAAACATGGGCCCAAGTTCCAGCAGAGTGTGTCAATCCCAGATTAGCCTCATGAGCTATCTTTAGACCCACAGATAGGACAATCATGGAAGACAATCGACGTCTGTGAGGGATTGCCTAAGTGGTTTCAACTTGTATTCAGTACCGCATAGTTATGGAAAACTAAAGTTTTGATTGCACTCAGAATACCACATTTTCACTAAATAAAAGCCTCTATAGCATTTTGCACTGATGGCACAGAAAGCCTCTGAAAATGTAGCTTTGCATTTAAAATAGAGGAATCACTGCAAATATAGCAGGCAAACGTGTGTCTATTCTGTAAACCAAAGATTCTTCTTACAATGCTTCATCTCCACCTATTTCTACTCAGACCAGTATCAGTGCAGCTTGGTCTTGAGTACTTTGAACTATTATGAAAAATCTCAATGGGACTATGAGTAAAACACAGCCCTATGAATAAAGCCACTTGTCATAATTTTAAATTACCCTTACTTTTACTCTTCATCAGGCAGAAAGGGTCCAGTATCCAATCAGAAAACATAAAGACTAACACTGTTTCTAGCTTCTAAAACAAGAAAATTAATTTTATACAATTAGCCAAGACATATTCACATATGAGGAATTGGGAATAGTACTTGCTTAATTCTATTAATCAGCACTTTAATGCATATATTAAACTAGCATATGCTAGCATATGCAAGTTTAAACTAGCATAATGCATATATTAAAACTAGCTGTACAAAATAGTTTGCAATGCTTAGTCATTTACTATCTTAAAATTTTACCATGCAAATATAAATTACATCTTTTTTAAATTACATCTTTGACTACTAGGACGTACCACATACTACTAAAATTATAACTTCAGTCACTGTGACATATTTAAACAGTGCTTTGAAGTTACTAATCCATAATTTTCACAGGTCTGAAGGCTTCAGAATTTTTGTTTTCTTCTCAGATTATCCTTGCCCTCTTCTAAAAATACTGCTAGGTGACCTCTTTCAGGAGACAGGTTGAAAATGTGATGATGTGATATTCTTGAAATACATTGGAAATCAGGCTTTTGAATTTTAAATCTGCTATTTTTTACTGCCATTTATGAAGAGGTTTAAAAACAGTTAATCTAAAGAGAGAAAACTAGTAGTAATTTTTTCAAAATAAGACAAGGGCATTTTAGAATATTGGTAAATAAATACAGTAAAAATGTCAATCAAAGTAAAATAAGGCTCTGTTGATTCAAAGAGAAGATAATTGTCTTGCACACTGAATAATCTGATCATCTATCACTAAATTTAGAAATGAAACTGTGTGCAGTTCCTATTAAATTAGTCTGCAAATAAAACTTGCTGACCATACAAACATTTTGGTCTACAGATATGTTTTTAAAACTAGCTGTACAAAATAGTTTGCAATGCTTAGTCATTTACCATTAAAATTAAAATTTTACCATGCAAATATAAAAATAAACCACAAAATGTGATAAAAGTCAGTAGAAGTGCTCAGAGGAGTTCAATCCTTAGTAAATCCAAGGGAAGTAAATGTACCTTTATAACGACATCTATGATTTTGAATACAGCTGTTTTTGCTTCTTCAAAAGACCTCATATTGCAGGAACAGATTTTTATGCTTAGAGTTGCATTACAAAAGAAGAGCAATACAATAGAGATGCCCAACATCTTTAAGGCCTTGGGCAAAAGTGAACGGCTGCAATCAGTCTGTGCATGAGCGACTGGTGCCTACCAAGTCTAGCAGGAGCCAGTGATGGGAGGTGGGAAGCCAATTTTAGGGGGGGCACAAGTTCTCTCCATGCCCCCCTACCAGCCAGAGTGCTTGCTGTCAGGGGGGGCACCAGCACTCTCAGGGGGGCACATGCCCCCCTGCACCCCACCTACATGTGACCTATGAGTCTGTGCATATGTATGAACTCTTCCAGTCTCAGCTTTGGCAGCAGTTTAAATCAAGCTAGCTCTAGGCTAGGGACAGACATTCAAAAACTCTGAGCCTGAATTGATTCAATCTTTTCAGGTTAGTCTGACCTGGCTAGGCTAAATCAGTTTTGTAACTGGACAGACATCTCAGAAATGCAGGCACATGCCCGCAGTGACTCAGGCTAGAAGCTGGGGGGTGCTGGAGCATCCCATCCTTCCTTCAATAGCATGGAGCTGAGGGGAACGTGGCCAGGCTCTGGCAGGATGCTGTGACTAGCCCAGCAGGGAACCGATAACAGTGTTTATCACACAATTAAGGCAACAACAGAAGGACATTACCAGCTACTTGTTGATTCTGCCTGTTGATTCTATCTGTTGAGTCAGCATTTGGTCTACTAGCTAATACACAGACACCTCCACAGCAAGGCACAGGGGAGGGAGGAATTCCTGTTTAGCAGGGAGTGGCAAGGGGGAGAGGGGAAGCAGCCTGCAGTCTCTGAAGCTCTGGCCAGGGAGCAGAGGGAAGGGGCCAGCCCTGCTGTGGAACAGAGAGCCCTGCCTAGCCCAAAGAGCGTGCCAGGATGCTGGGGCTGTCTGGTTTATCTTAAACCAGCAAGAGGTCTGCAACAGACATTACATAAACCAGTTTGAGCCAAATCAGTTCAGTCTGATACTACATTGTAACTTGCCGTGCCCCTCCAGAGCTCCCCACTTAGGCTTTTCTAGCCGCCCTGAGCCAACTGCAGTCCTGCGGACCGACAGTTTGCCCCAACACCAGTTACCTAGACCACCAAAGCGTCTCTCCTGCCACGTCTTTGATGGAAATTTTAATCTTTGGGGTTGCTGTTACTCTCAGCTCAGTGGTGTCTTGCTAAGGTCACTTGTTAGCACAAGGAACTCAGGGCTCCATCTCCTCTACACTCCACCTAATGCCAACCTGTTGTTACTCTGATGTTGCATGGACGCAGTGTTACCACTCTCATTCTGTCCTGTAGGTCTGGTGTTGTCCTCTCAGCCCTGTCCACTGTAGGGCTTCCAGGTCTCCTCTTCTGGTATAAACCTTCGATAATAGTCGGCCAAACCCAGAAAAGAGCATGTTTGTTTGTTTGTTTGTGAAGGTTTATATTTCTCTATGGTCTCTACTTTGCTCACCAGTGGGCGTATGGGCCCCTGTCCCACACAAAACCCAAGGTAGTTGCTCTCATGCATTCCCAATGCACACTTGTTAGGGTTCGTGGTCATCTTAAACTGGCGTAGTTTTTGTAATACTGTTCCACGTGTTGCTGATGTTCCAGCCATGACTGAGAATAAATTACAAGATTGTCAATGCATGCCGCTGTGTACCTTGCATGTGGCTCTAGGATGTTATCTATCAGCCTTTGAAAGGAGGCTGCCATGTCGTGGAGGCCAAATGGCATCTGTGTGAATTCAAACAGTCCCCATGGCATACCGAAAGCTGTTTTTTGTTGGTTTTTCCTTGCCATGGGGATCTGCCAGAGTAGAGATATACTTTGCCTGACCTATCCGTTCCAGTAGCTCTTCTACATGTGGCATGGGGAATGCATTGAAATGTGCCACTGTGTTGAGCCCCCTACAAATCTTTAGTTACCTGTGGATTTTAGTACAGCCACCATGGGGCTTCTCCAGAGGCTTTGTGATGGTACTATCACCCCTTGTCTAAGCATTTTCTGTATTTCCTCATATACCTGCATTTGCAGGTGGTGGGGAACTGGTTTCCACTTTTCACCCCTTTTGGCGTATTTATTTTGTGCATCGCACCCCTAGCCTTTCTGGGTACCTTGCTGAATACATCACTGAATTTGTCAATGATCCACCTCAGCTCCTTTTGCTGTTCATTGGTGAGGCTGTCTGCTATCTGTATCCTACCCCTTTGTGTGCTTCCTCCTACCTTGGGGCCTAGCTCTTTGCTTATCTTTTCAGGACTCAACAGCCATCCCTCTGGCTCCCTCCAGGCCTTCAATAGATTTACATGGTAGATCTGGTGTTCCCTTAGGTGCCCTTGGTGGTATACTTCATAATCTATGGGTCCAGCTCTCCTTGTTATATAAAAAGGCCTTTGCCATTTGGTTAATAATTTATTTGCAGAAGAAGGAAGCAAAACCAACACTTTATCCCTGGGCTGAAACTCCCTCTCTTGTGCCTTTTGATCATAACTGGTTTTCTGCCATTGCTGTGCCCTCTCCATACTCACCTGTGCTAACCACTGGGCTTCCTTAAGGCATTCCATCATGTCCTGCCTATATTGTTGAGCCCCAACTTGTTTGTGCCCTGGCCTTTTCCACTCTTCCCTGGCTGCTTGCAATAGGTTTTGGGGCTTGTGGCTGAATATCAATTTAAAAGGTCTGAACTGGGTGGATGCCTGAGGTGCCTCTCTCAGAGAAAACATTTGTTGCACAAAAAACAGGTCCCATTTCCTGGGCTCTTTCTGCATGCTTCATCACAATAAGCATTTAATTGTGCCATTTAGGCACTCCACCAAGCTATTTGTCTGGGGTGGTAAACTGATGATTGAAGATGCTTAACGCCCTGCATGTGACATATGGCCTTTAACACCCCTGACAAAATTTTTTTACCCTGGTCAGTAATGATTTCCCTGGGTACTTCGAAATAGGAAATCCATTTTAACAATTCTTCCACGATCCAAGACATGGTGGCTGTTCAGAGTGGTATTACCTCCAGGTATCGTGTGGCATAATCAATTAAGATGAGTATGTACTGGTGCCCAGCACTACTTTTGGTGAATGGACCCACAACATCAAGGGCAACTCGGTCAAATGGAGTGTTAACGATAGGCATTACCTGTAAGGGTGCCCTCTGTGGCCGTCTTTCCTCCACCAACTGACACTCTGCACAGGACCCACACCAGCATGCTACTTCTCACATGCCTGCCCAAAAGAACCATCGTTTGATTTTGCCTAGCGTTTTCTGTCTTCTGAAGTGTCTGCCTATGGGTGTTCCATGGGCCATGTCCCACACCTTCCTTCAGAATGCTCAGGGCACCAATAATTGTCAGACATGCTCACACCCTTCTGATTGCTTTATCTGGTTTATCTGATTGCTTTATAACCCATCCCAAATCTTGAAATGTGGTCACTTACTTGTAGCTCCGGTCTCACAACTTGTCCTTTGACGCTGGCAACTTCATCTTCTCGGATCCTCGTGAACTCTTCTTCTTCATCTTGCACAATCTTGAAGCGTGAACCTGTTGGGCCCACTCCCAAGCTAATAAACGGTTCTTCCTCAGAGGAGCTAGGCTCTTCTTCCTCTGCTATCCAGCCTTCTACTTGGGGCCATCCCTTCCTTTCCAATTCTGCCTGTTTTACTTTGTTTAGGACATTGTATAATGGGGACCAATCTCTCCCCACGGTCATTTTCCCATCGAGCTCTGGGGTGAATCCCACCTTATCTGGCCTGCTCTTTTGGCTATTCTAGCCCTCATGTATCCTCTCCAATACCTTTCAGCCCCACCATGGATGCACCTCATCCTGGCTTGCACCACGTTATGGCATTTTCTGGTATTATGCCAGATCATATGAGCATCTGCAAACAGCCTGTATTGAGTGTGGCCCATAAAGCCCATCCCACTATCCATGCTGTAACCTTGGGGTGGTCCCACAGCATAACCTCATTCTCCTCGCCGAAGCTACAGTCCATCTCTTCCAGGGGTTTTCTATTATCTCACCTTTCCCAGGGCCCTGTTGTGCCACCTGCTGGTCTCCAACAGTCATGTGGTCCTTGAGGACACTCTCTAGCCACATGTCCAGTATGCCCACAAGGTGGCATAATACTTTCTTCCCTGCCTGTCTTGAAGGGCCTCGATGACATTCCTCCTCCCTACGTACTGTCTCCTCTCATTTTTATAAGACTTTTCCTTCACCGTCTCTACATCTGATGCAGCATAAGCTTTGGCAATTCTCTGGGTCTCTTCAGCCGACTTAGGCAGATGTTGTCTTACCCATAATTGCATCCCTCCCTCTAGGTCTTGGATAAACTGTTCTAACAGTATTTGGTCTGCAAGCGCCTCCCTGCCTACCATGGCTGAGGGCACCCATCTGTCTAACAGATCTCTTAATAGCTGCATCAAGATCTGGGGTTTCTTATCATCTTTCTCTTTTTTAGCACTAAGGAGTCTCCTGTAGTGCTCTGGGGTTAATTTGAACCAATGTAGAATTGCCTGCTTGACTGTCATAGTCATATGCTTCATCCCTGGGGAGCACCCTATATGCTGCTTGGGCCTTTCCAATCAGTAGTGACCCTAACTGCCCAGCCCATAGGAATCTATCCAATCCAGTTTGTATGGCGCTCACTTCAAAGGCCTCCATAAATGCTTCAGCACCATCTTTTGACATTTTATGCATTTTAAAAGGCAGACTAGTTATGCCTCAACCATTCATTTGCTGTAGGGCATGTTGCTGTTGGACCTTAAGTACTTTCATCACCACTTGTAGTATATGTCCTAACAGCTCTACTTGTGGTATCATGTTGACCTCCATTTCGGTATCAGCCTCCAGGGTTCCATTAGAGCTTAACCCCCTTATTCATGGCCAAATGCACCAATTTGTAATTTGCCATGCCTGTCCAGAGGTCCACGCTTAGGTTTTTCTAGCCGCCCCGAGCTAACTGTGGTCCTGTGGGCTGACAGTTTGCCTCCGACACCAGTTACCTAGACTACCAAAGCTTCTTGTCTGCCATGTCCTTGATGGAAGTTTTAATTTTGGGGGTTGCTGTTACTCCCAGCTCAGGTGTCTTGCTAAGGTCACTTGTCAGCCTGAGGATCTTGGGGCTCCACCTCCCTTATGCCCCACCTAGCGCCAACCCATTGATACTTTGCTGTTTAGATGGATGCAGTGTTGTTACCAGTCATTGCTCTCGTTCTGTCCTGTAGGTCTGTTATTGTCCTCTCAGCCCTCTCCACTGTAGGGCTTCCAGGTCTCCTCTTCTGGTAAGTGTACTGACTTCGCTGAGTCTCCGGGCTCCTGTATTTTGTGGATGAAGACCCCAGAATCTGAGTGATTCTGCACAAAACTGCATTCCATTTTCTCATTGCATTTTAATTTCTCCCTCTCATCCCTGCCAATCACAGTTATTGCACTGTTGAGCCAGAAATATTTCAACTGCAGCTAAAAATATAGAATAGAATTAACAATGACACATCAATAAAGAAAGATGCAGCAGGCTTTAAAATGTTCTCTGTTCCAAGGAACAGCAGCCAACTGAGCAGGCACAGCCTGTTCTATGAGCGGCAAGGTTCACATGTCTCCAACACGGTCAGCTTTCTGTTAATCTTGAGAGTGAGTGGAAGGTACTATATCTCTCTCAGGAATTGCAGCCAGTCTCTGACTGGATTTAGTGGCATGAGACATAGTTGTCTATGAGAGTTTGATACATAAGCATGAAGGGCAAAGACTTGTTCAGTATGGATGAATGACCAGGGTGAGGTATCACACCTTCCCCTCCTTTCTTCCCAGACCTGTTCACTCTGGTGCTCCCTGATTCTGCACTGCATCTATTACTCTCTCCTGCTCTCTTTACTTGACAGTAGGTTCACCACCAAAATCTAGATTCAGAGAGTCTGAGGTCTGAAGGGAACATGAGGTCATTTAATTTGACCACAAAACACACAGGGCAGAGAATTTTACCCAGCTACCGCTTTATTGAGCCCAATAACTTTCACAAATGTATCTCTGCTACAATGGCAATGATTTGAAGACATTAAAGGTATGTCTTCACAGCAAAGGTAACCCAAGCTCATTCTACTAATACCCAGATTAGCATGTGACAATAAAGTTGTAGCTTGTTCCAGCTAAAGACATAAGATCAAAGATATAACCCAGCACCATGGTCCCTGACAATGTCCTCTCCCAAAGTACAGCTTGTGCCTGGCCATCAGAAATTTACTTTTCTGAACTGGGAGGCACAGAGAACTTTACACAGGAGCCCAGGAAGTACAAACTCTGCTACAATACACTGCCAGGAACACAGAGTGACCTGGGGAAATGTACCACAAAGAACCATGGAAAACCCTGCTAGAAATCCAACTCAGTATATGGGCTGGCCTGGAGCATTTGCAGGTGCAGTACCATTAGGTACAGCAGCACTGTTTCGAAGGCACTTGGAGGTCATGCATGTTGTGTACACAAAGCAGATCTCTCTTCTTGGCTAAGGATCTTTCTGCCCATTTGCTTGTAAACTGTTTGTTCTTTTTACAATAAAACAAAAAGCCATTGAATCACATCCGCTTCATCAGGGAAACAAGTCCCTGTATCACCAGGAAGCAATCTGCTTTGTTGAGATCTCCTCTAACTTTCTAGAATGGAAAAAAGTCCAGACATATCCTATTTTTAAATTTAGTTGGTTCATTGTTTGTCAGCCATGAGAGTCAACCCTCACCTTTTCCCTGCATCAGGCATTTAAGAAGCAGAAAGAAATCCCTTTTAAAGTGCTAAGTTTGGAGAAAGCTGCATTGTGACAGTGTCTATTTATAGGTATATGCTGGCCATGATATGTTTCAGCATTGTTATGAAAAGCCAAGCATGGTTTCCCCAAGGAGCAGAGCTGATGAGAAATGCTTCCAGACCTCTACAGCTGCCCAGTAAGACTGGGGAGGCTGCTAGCAAACAGCATGGACAACATTTGTGTTAGAACACTGCTGGAATCTTGTTGACTTCAGTGCTGAAGAACTTGAACCCAGTGGGCTGCTTTAGACACCCTCACATGTGACAAGTGAGACATAAGGAACAAATGTTTATCACGACAAGCAATTGTAATACAGTTCTAACCCACAAACAAACCTTCCTCAGTGTCGGCACTGCCTAGAAATGTAAATCCCAATGAGATCCTGCCCTTCTGACCACTGATTTCCTGGTACAAAGGGCAGAGGGATGAAGAATATTTTTTTCTGCTTCTCACATGTGGTTTCGTTATATAAGGGGTAAAGATCCATGCTGCAGTTTCTTCTTGCTGACCTCTTGCACAGCAACCATGTGGAAGGTTAGGGATTGTCTCTGTATTTACAGGCAGAAAAATAAATTATAGAACCTTTGCTAACACCATGACCCCTTCACCAAGCCAGGCAAAGTGGAAAGAAGTGATTCCGATTGATGGAGATAAAAGAAGGCACCTTAGGAAATCCTGTCTCTCGAAAGCAAGCCAGCCACTCCTCCACTTTCCCTATGGCTAAGTGACTGAGCCAAACCTTGGTAGGTCATGGAGACACATCTGCACTCGCTCTGCCTCTCAGGCACATCTTTCCCCAAGACAGAGCAGAAAGAGCGACTGTGCAGGAGGCACCTTGGGGTGCAACAGTCTCCCTCAAGAAGGAGTGATATTCTAACCACTAGAATAAGCTGAGGCCTCAACATGTATTTGCTAATGCCCTCCTAGCCCCAGCTGCAGGCTTTTAGATTTCCAGTTTGGCAGCCTCAATGACCATCTGAAGTGAGATGTGGGAAAGGAGCAAATGGGCCTGGCAGGGCTTAAGCTGGGAGCCAACAAGCATTTGCCCCTGTACAAGCTCCTCAGCCCTGCTCAGGGAGATCCTGCTTCACATTCTCTGGAGCGTCACCATTTTTTCTACTTTCAGCATATGAAAATCCACACTTCTGATGAACAAATGGCATCTTCCTGACCAAATGCATTAACACCTACAGCTTGCTTCAAGGTCAGCTGTATTAAAAAATCAGTAATAAATTAGACACAAAAGTGCAGCATTAGAGTGATTTGGTAGCCATGATGATCCAAGAATTATGCAAGAGGGCAGGATTTCTTAGGGTGATATCTTTTATTGGACCAACAGTATAGTTGGGATAGAGTTAGACAAGCTTTCAAATGCTAGACATTCTTCACCGGGTTGGAGTGATCTGAATGACCACTCTCACATAAATGTGGCATTAACAAACGAGAAAATTAAGACCATTATGTGTCTGATCATTAGCATTTTCTGAGAACACGTGCCAGAAGCAAACGACCTACAAACTAGAAACATCAGGTTTTTTACCCTCTTGTCATCAGTCACACATACACATACACATGGCTGGTAAACAGTGTCTCTAGTATATTAACAGAAGTATCCACGTCCAACTATATCTGGTTCAAAAGGTAACAGAGAAACCAACAAGACATTTAAATAGTTAGGCAACAGTTGTGTGAAGAACCTACCATTCACTGAAGCAGCACCGTACCTCAGCCTTGGTGAGGCTGCAGCTGGAGTACTTCATCCAATTCTGGGCTCCACACTTTACAAAGGACGTGGAGAAGCCTGAAAGAGTTGAGGAGAGCCATGTACATGGTCAAAGGTCAAGAGAGCTGGCCTTATGAGAAGAGGCTGAGGGACAGGGGGCTCTTCAGCCGGGAGAGGCGAAGTCTCAGGGGGACTCGGCGGCAGCCTAAAAGTGTGTCAGGGGTGTGCATCAGGATCTGGGGAAACACCTGTTCACCAGGGCTCCCCAAGGGAAGATGAGGTCAAGCAGTCATAAACTGCTGGAAGACCATTTTAGACGGGACATGAGAAAAAATTTCTTTACCATCCGAGTCTCCAAAGTCTGGAATAGACTCCTCGCAGAAGTGATGCAAGCACCTACTCCAGAAATGTTCAAGAAGCGTTTGGATGATTATCATGCTGGGGTCATCTGACCTCAGCTGACTTCCTGCCCTTTGGGCAGGGAGCCGGATCTGATGTCTCATGAGGTCCCTTACAGCCGTAATGTCTGTGAAATCTACCTAGACTCCTGACAGCTCCGGGCAAACTTTTAGTATCAGGCCCCACCTTCACCAGAAATGATGATAATTTTTAAATGACCATTTTTGGGCCCACTTTCTGTCTGGGCTCTGGGTGGCCGCCCAGTTCGCCCATGCCTGTGTCTGGCTCTGCACTGAAGGGAGGCCTAGAACTGTCAGAACCAGTTCCAAGAACTATTACAGGGCTAATGCCTTCTGCCTCTTTAAAAGCCAGCAACACAGCTCAGTTACTTCTGTTCTTTGCTAGGACTAACCATGCGTGAGGCCTCAGAAAGGAGTCACAGTAACAATCCTTGCATAATGTTTACAATCCTTATGTAATGTTTGGACCAGCAGATAATTCTAATTTACTGTCCACTTTTATCCAGTTTTTTGTAAAACAAAAAACAAAGGACTCTTTATCTTCATTTTCCCCTCTGCGATTGTTCAGCAAGCTGAGGTTGTGTTTCATGACCCTGGAAGAAATAACTTGGCTCTGATTTACTCAGTTAGAAGACCTTTTGTAGGGGGCTGTCTCCAGTTGATACAGGAGGTGGCCGATTTTCTCACTTGTCAGCTATTCTTGAAGCAGATACAGTATTCCCCCATCTATCATCTCCCTCTGTTCTTCTAGGTGCTGTAACACAGCCAAAGAGACTTGGAAAAAAGGCTCAGATACATCTGAAGGGTGGGAAGCAAAACATGCCCTGCAGTAAAAAGCTGAAGGCTTTTTTATAATGCACCCAGGACTTTGACCACAGATACTGTGTCACCTCTTTCCCTTCTCAGGTGTGTCAGGTGGCACAGTATGGGGTGGGGTATGGCTAGAACAGGTAATGAAGATTATACCATAATGTGAATTCAAGCATCCCAGCTGAAACTGATCTGTTACAACTGCCCTGCAAGAAATGTGGCTTGTCCCATGTTGCATCTCTGCTGCGTGGAATAGTCTTTCCTAAATTGGTTTATTCTCAAGAAGTGACCCTCATTCATAACTGGGGGACTGATGCAAAACCAGGCCTGAGCTAGGATACTGTGCATACTTTATCCTCACTGCTTTCCCCTCTTTAATGGTAGAGATTTTAAATTAATTCTTAATGAGTTTTGCAGTAAAGGGCATTTTCACACCTGCTGTGGGGTGGGGGCAGATGCTTTAATTACAGCATCTCTGAGAGCCTCTCTAATTAAAGCAAATGCAGCATGTCATATATCATTGTCCCCATGCTTCAAAATGGCAGCAGGGGCGCTTTAAGTAAAGCTCATCAACCAAGCACATTATTTTCCCTTTGCAGGCTGGCTATTAATTAGTTACTTTGCACAAAGGCAACTAATGCTGTATTTTTGATATACATCTGTACTGATCTAGCAAGCCTGCAATGCTTAGAAAACCAACTTGCAACAAAGAGAAGACAAAATATTGTTTTCTGTGTTACAGCCCTATAAGAAAAGGAAAATCTCTGATTTTTGAGTGCCTAATTTTTGTGCTCTCCAAAGCATGCCTTATTTTCAAGGGTGTTAGGCACAGTGCCTGCCATTGACTTGGCCTCCAGTTTCAGGTGCTCAAGATAGGTAAAAATCAAGCCCAAAGCACCTCCAGCTGGGCAATCAAAACCTGTTATCATATCTGAAATTTTGGGTTTTTACCCATCTGTTAGTTTCATTGGTGGTAAAGCAATGCCATCATCCTACAGGGCTATGGATACTTCACTCTGTGGCTCACATGCACTATAGAAATGCACAGTTATCCCATTTAAAATCCAATATCTTAGAGCTCCTTCAGGCTAGAAATCTAAGTTCCATACTATCAGAAAGGATAAGTTTCTAGCTTTTAAAAGGAGGTGAACAGCACCAAATACCTCTAGACATTGCCAAGATGTCCTATTTTAAAACTAAGACAATTTATATACAGAAAACCTATTTTAGGCATTTATTCAACTATTTAAACATTTCCTTCAGAGGCCTGTTCATTCCACAGATTTCATGAAAAATTGGCAAGGATCAAGCCTAGATAAGAACACAGTTGCATATTCTATTCATGATGCGTGTGGGATCGTTGGGTGGTTGTTGCATGACTGAGCCTTGGAGAACTCCTGATTTTGGTACCTGTCAGCAATGTTGCAATTCCAAACTCATGAGAGTGCAACTTTCCACCTCACCACACTAGGAGGCATTCTTGCTTTCTCCCTCACTCACTTTCTCTCTAGAGAGATAATAGCAATGCCAATGGTAAGGTACATGTGGCTATATTTATTTATACATAGCTACTATAAATCCACTTCTTTAATCTCTGCCCTCATTTCATCATCAAGAAAGCAATTTCCCCTGACATTTTACATGGCACAAAGCTGCTCAAGACAGGTTTTTTGTTTCTGTTTTTTTTCGAGAATTTAGAAAAAAAGTTTATAAAGGAGTTTGGTATTTAAAGGGTTGATATTTAAAAAATTTTCTTCTTGTTGCTTTTTCCGAAAGGATTCCAAACTTTTTCTCTTTGTATCTTCAATTTGACTTGAGCTGCAAACAGTGCTCTTGCTTTGTTGAACAGACAGAGGAGAATTTTTTTTTCTTGAGATATAGGCAGTCAGGCAGCAATGTCAACAGGGCACGATTAGGTGGGGAAAACTGTCCAGTCAACCTTTGCTACCCTGGACAGTTTACAGGTATCCCTGACAATGTCACAACTAGGATCTCCAGTTAGAGGACATGGGGCTACAGCAACCTGCAGTTCCACTCCCCCATCCCATGGGAAGTTTGGGGGCTGAGCCGACTGTCAATGAGCACACTCCTGTCTGATCCACATATGTGGTCCCAGAGCCCCACCACCACTGAGAGACTGGAGACCTTCACACACCACCAGCACCAGAAGACCCTATGATCTCTGCTGGAACCAGGAAACCAGGCACAGAAAGATAACACAGAAACGGAGAGTGAGAGAACAGGAATCCGAGCTCCAGTAGGAGATGCAAGGCCTCCCGTCTCCCAGCTCTGCCTGTGTCTTGAGTGCCAGGAGTGGTGTAGCACTCTGAGAACTCAAAATCAGTAATCACGTGGCCCTGAGCTCTACACACCTGCACAGTTTGAAAACAATGAAAAATAGACCCAGATAAACTTCAGTAACAAAAAACTTAAATGTCTGGGGGGG
>NW_017728917.1:20188674-20211762 GCF_001723895.1 Crocodylus porosus
ATAAAAAGTCCTCTATGTGCCATCGTTGAGGAGTTGAACTCAACACCATCTCATGTTAGTATGAGAACTCCCAGTATTTATTTATTTTATTAAAGAAATAAGACTAATGATCAGAAAAAAGAGTTCCAGCCAATTGATGGTGTCTCTTGTTCTCTTAAAAATATCTGTGTTAATTCATTATCACTCTCCCAGGCAGTCTCAATGAGGAATCATTGCTGCATGTCTGTTGGCACTGTATATTAATATATAGTGATAATTAACTTATGGCCAATGTTTCCACTTCCACAGTATATGGCACTGAACATTTTGAGCTAAACTGAGTTTCTCAGCTAAACAGTCATCTCATTCCTCCTTTCAGATCTGTCATCTTTTGTATCTAGTCCGAATCATTCAAGGGACAAGTGCTGCATTTTGTGTTAGTTCCATTTGTACCTATTTAAAATATTTTGAAGCCGCTACTTGGACTTTTTGGTTTTTAAGTATCATTCTTTCCCAGGACATTTTGTATTACCTCAGCTCTTGGTAATTGATATGAGATAAGCCCCAGCTTGCCTCATTCCTCTGCTGTGACTTGTTAGTTATTTATATTTGCTTACTTGTTAATTTATTTAAAGGTTTTCTTTAGTTGCTTTTGATTGTTACCTTCTTTTTCCAGTTTTCTTGGTGCTTTTCTGTTTTGCCTTAAATGTTGCTCTTTTGCCAAGATAGTTGTGCATCCATCAGTGAAGTACTAAGCCATTTAGAGTCCTCACTCTGCAACTTGGCTACCTCCTGTTCCTCCTTCTGCTTTAAAATCAAGCAGATGGCAGTCAGTCCCATGAAGAGAGCTATAGGTACCTATCAGAACCTCTTACCCTCCCTGCAGCCCTTGTCCAGGATACATCCCTACTGTATCAGCCCCACAGACAAGACAGCAGCCTCCAAATTTTCCACTTGTTTTTAAATGAAGGACAAGAAGTGACTTGATGGCAGGATGTAAGCACCAGCAGAGGGAGAAAACACTGGTTACAAAATGGCTCTTTAACCTAGCAGAGAAAGGTGTAATAAGAACCAGTGGCTGAGAGAGAAAGCCAGATGAATTCAAATTCGAAATAAAACACATTTGACAATGAGACTGATCAGCCATTGGAATAAGCCACCAAGAGAAGCAGCGGAAGCGCCAACTCTTGCGTGAGGCTTCACTGCACATGCAGCCCAGGACAGGCAGAATATCCTCATTACAGAGAAGTGAGGACTCATTCATACTAGGCCATGCTATGAATTCATCAGCATTGCATTGGGGAAAATATGTCCGTCCTTCCTGGGCCCCTGCACAGAAGAGCTATTTACCTGCCAGGTCAAGAAAGCTAACAACTGGTGTCAAGCCATAGGTCCCACTCTGGGAGAGCTCCTAGCCTAGCTGTTGTTAATGCAACTCACATATCATGAGAAGTATAAAAGGAAAGATACAGGGCATGAAACATGGATTACGGCATTTCAGCAATGATACCTTGTGCTGAGAAGACACAAGTGAGGAGATCAGACAATGCACAAACATATGTGGAGAAACAGAGATGCTGACAGATGCAAGTTGCACTATTAGTGCAAAACCATCAGCCCAAAGTGGTGGGAATACAACAGGGTCCAGACCTGGGGTAAACAGAGCAGATTTCCCTAACTGCTGCACAAGGAAGGCTACCTTCCTGAAACTGTGAAAGAAGTTTGTTTCATCTCTCCAGCACCTGGACACACAGATGACAGAGGCCAGATCAGTCCACCAGCAGGTTGCTATTGCCATCCCCCAAACTGCTGAGAGTCATTGGCTAGTCAGTTGATGTGGATAAATTAATTGTGTGTGTTGTGGCATGGAAGACTGCCCAGTAATTCTGGCAGTAACTTACCCAGGCTAATAAAAAATAACTGGGTTTCAAGTAAATGGGGCTGTCTAAACTGTGCTGTGCCCACTGCCGTTGTGCAACCAGTAACTGATTCGCCTGGCGGTGAACATGAATACGGCAATCAAAAAGGACAGAAACCGCTCACTCATTATGCAAGACTCAGTTGACCCGAGAGGTTCATGACACCAACAGGGAATAAGCTGACAGGGTGCATGTGACCAGAGTAGACTTTGATCTTGTGTCTTCTAATTAGAACAAACTGCAACTTTATTCTTGCCCAATAATCAGGATATCAATGGGGGTAGCTTGCAGTGACAGCATGCCCTCCATATTTTCTCTGGCTAGCTGTTGTGCAAGATGTGTTTTTGTCAAAGCCAAAGGTGTCATGCTCATCCAAGGATAACCTGTGTCACTAAATCAGTTATTGGTTGGACCCAAAGGGCCCTCCCTTCCTAGTGTCTATTGTCCAGTGATTCAGACCTTTGACTAAATCCTAGATATTTCAGTCTTCCATCTCATAGAATCGGCTAAGTTCTTTAGTTTACTAAGTAAACTAAATTCTAAAGCAAAGAATGACATTCTTAATCCTGCTATGCGTTTCTTTCTCAATATGCTATTGTTGATTTTATTTTATGCATTTAGGGGCAGGTGTTCTAGTTACACCAGTACCACAATGACAATCATCAGGAGCAAGGAGGAGAAATGAACATGTGCTGAGAGAATGGGGTATGATTTTGTGAAGAACAACTTGGACTTGGGGGCTTTCATCCCCAAAGCAGATCTAATTGAGGCTTCTAGCCACCACATGCAAAGCCCTGCATAAATCTGCCCTACCATATTTGTGCTGTCTTGAAATGCTTTACATGTTGTCGCCTGGCTATGCCCTCTGCACTGCCCAGCCTTGCCAATGCTTTCAGCAGCTTTCCACACAAGCACCTCTGGGCTTTCTTCCACAACCTCCTTTGCCCAGGATGACTCCTACCAACCCAACAGCAAGGTCCCTATTCTGCCCACACCCATGTAGGCTCCTTTTACAAAACACTTCTCTTGAGCTGCCCACAGTGAATCAAGCTGACAGCCATAATCAGTTTGTGAGGTCCTGAGAGCAGAGATTGACTTCCCCTGGAGTTTGGAAAGCTTCCAGCATACTGGGACTGATATTTCAATTAAAGTAATACTAATATCAGTAACATTTTATGTAAGCCTAGGGACGGGATGCTGTGTTTCAAAGTGAAAGAGCAACTCCTCCAGATTCGGGAAGTTGGCTTCAAGCTTCTGGTGATCCCTTGAGGCAGAAGTTCAATTTCTCATCATTCCCTGGCCCAGCACAAAAAAAATAAAAATAAAAAAGGAGGAAGTCAGCAATTCTTGTTAAGTGGTTTGTGATCCCCGCAGTTAACTTAATTTAAATAGCAGCCTTAGCTCTGGAAACAGGATTCCACACGCACGCACAAACACACACACACACAAGCAGATTGTACCCGCTCACTTTTGGCCGAGGTTTAAAGATGTTGGGCATCTTTTTTGTGTTGCTCTTCTTTTGCAATGCAACTCTGAGCATAAAAATCTGCTCCTTCAATGTGAGGACTTTTGGAGAAGCAAAAAGAGCCATACCTGAAGTCGTAGATGTCATTGTAAAGGTACGTTCGCTGCTCCTGGATTCAGTAAACATTGAACTCTTTGAGGACTTTTATCTAATTCATCTTGAGGCTTATTTTATTTCTGCATGCTTGAATTGCAAGATAATAGATGCCCAAGCATTACAAAACATTTTGTACAGCTAGTAGTAAAATATATATCTGTAGACCAAAAATGTCTGGTTGGCAAGTTTTAGTTGCGAGCTCATCTAAATATAAAAATTCTAGTTTCCTTTGGAAATTTAGAATTATGAGGAAAGAGTCTGACTGTACAATGTGCAAGAAAAATAGTTTTGCTTTGGTTTTTTACTTAGAAAGCTTTCATTTAGTTTGATCATTAGCCTTATTTCTTTAATGGTAAATCCGAAGTGCCTGTCTCATTAAGAAAAATCATCATTGCATGATACTTCTGTTAGCTGGACAGTATAACCAGACATTAAACCTTCTTCATAAAGGATCAGTACAAGAGCACCGATTTATGAGTCAAGACCCTGATTTCTAACCTTTCTCAAAGGAAGTTGCATTACCACTTTTTCAAAGCATTTCTTGAAAGAGGCCATCTAACAATGTTTTTAGAAGGGTACAGAATAATCTGAAAGATGAATCCTGCAACTGTCAATTGGATTAAAATTATGGATCTGTTACTTCAAAGATTCTAACATCTAAAGATGTTACAGTGGCTGAATGTGTATTTGTAGTAGCATGAATGTACACATTTATTCTTATCAGCAACAATATAATTTAAAAGTATTTAATATATACATTAAAGCCTTCATGAACAGAATTGGGGAGACATTACTCACAATTTTTTGTAAGTGGATGCGTCTCATGTTACCTTATCAGGGTTAGCACCTCTGCAAGTAAAAGGTTCTTATTCGTAATGTTCTCTAATTGTGCACTGGACACATCTGATGAAGGGTAGCTTTATACCCACTGCACAACTTGCTCATTGAAGAAATCCACGTGGAACTGTTTTAGATGAGTACACATTTAGAGTATCAGGCCATTTATTAGTGTTCTTCTCTCTTCAAATAGTACCTGAGATGGAGACACTTTTCCTTGAAAACCAGTTTGAAGTCCGTGTTTCCACCTTGTCCTGTGCCCATTGCTTCCATTAAACCAGAAGTAATTTACACTGAACTTACTTCAGTTGTCGCTATTTTGAGTTCTCCTGAAATTGTATCATTTCCAGTTATCCTGGTATAGCATTATACCTCATTTAGGTTTCCTACTGAGGGCAACACATCCCTTTCCATATGTAAAATATCTACTGAAAATATGAAGAATAGATTGGTTTTTGATGGTCCTGCAACACACAGCAGCCCTAATGGTGCCTGAACTGGACAGCTAGGGATTTCCCTAGTGCATGGGAAACCCCACATAGTATGGTATCCAGACCATGCAGTCTTCATCCAGTTCTATAGCTGTAGAGGACATGCTGGGAGCATCTGTAGGTGGGAAGGCTATCACTCTGATCATCTTATGTAGGGGTTACAAGATGAAGGCAGGGTAGATATGCACCTTTATAAACTAACTATGCAGTGAAAGGACAGCATAGAGTATAAGGCAGACTGAGTGATGATCAGTGCATAGGAAAGCAGAAGGAAGAGGTACAGGGAGAAAGGGATAGGTACAAGCTGACATAAGTTATAACTGCCTTGCAGCTGCTCTACCTGATTGGCGGGGGGAGGGTGGTAGTCCTTATATTTAAGCCACTTTGAAAAAAGTAAAGAACCATTGAAACGAGCCTTTCCATATCTCTAGGCACACTGTTGCACTTGATAGTTCAGCAATGGCATGTGCTATATGGTCCGTAAGTCCAGCTTTGGGTCTAACATATTTACATTTAAAATATATAACGGCATAGTCACAAATGATTAGTCTCACACACATGATAATCACATGTGAGGGGAGAAAAATTTCTAGAAAAGTCCCTGGAAAATCTCTTCGTGTGCCTGACACAGCTGTCCACCCAAAAAATAGATACTATGTTTACATTAACTAGTGATTGCATCCAGAGTTTACTAGGCGCTTGTCCAAACCAAGACAAGTCAGTGCCTGTTCCAAACAACTTTTATTCCAAGGGTCTGCTCTTGCAGACACACATATGTTTGACTTTTTCCATGCCATCAGTCCCAACAGGCCAGTGATGTTTCTCAGGAGCTCAGTCCAGCTTTCTCTGAAGTCAGTGGAAAGACTCCGATTGACCGCAGCAGAAACTAGTGCTGATGCATTAAGGCTCCTATTTGTAACAACACTGCTGCTCCCAAAACCTAAGTATGTACTCTGGATTCCTTTAAGAGTCAATTGGATGTTTATCTTGCTGGGATCCTGTGACCCCAGCTGACTTCCTTCCTTCCTCAATGATCTTCCTAGGTCCCTTCCAGCCCTAATGTCTATGAAATCTATTAAATCTATGTGGCCACAAAGGCAGAATTCAGGAAGACTTATGCATCCCAGATCCCCATGACTTGGATAGAAATACCTAGTGCATCCCACAGGGATTCACACCAGCTAACAGGCTATGCAGGAAGAGGCCAGCCACCAGGAAATGTGGAAGAGGGATGTGTGTCCAGGACTCAGTCCTGTTCTGGGACCAGGTAGCACTTCTGTAGTTCCCTGCAGCCTTGACCTGTGTGCTCCTGACAGGCTGCAGGTATAACAAACACCCTCATAGGTGTTGAGAATAAGGGAAATGATGTGTTGTTTGCAAGCCACTGTGACCATGAGTGTGGCTGAGACTTAGCTGTGAGCCCTTATGTTTGTATGATCTCTTTTGTTGTTGAAAGTTACTCACTGAGAAGAAATGTCATGTATTTTGTTCATGCTAATGGCAGTTCTACATTTTTTTTAATTCTCTCATTTGTTTTTAAATTCCCTCAGTTTGAAATGACATGGGAGAGAGGGTTTTATACCCCCAAATAAGTCAGTTGCCTATATAGGAAAACATCAAAACAAAAGAGCTCAGACAGGCACTCAGGCAGCACGATTCTCTTCCAACACCAAGGCAGTAAAATACCTTATTTGTTCATACATTACAATGAATAATGGATCACTTTTAGAAACTGCAAAAAATGTTAGCCAAAATTATGTTTTTATCAGGCATCCTTGCTGGATATCTGACAGCAGCCTTCCATAGTTAGCTAAACCAAAGTTACCTGTAGAAGAAGCCAACCAATGACATCATAAGAGAGTCAGAGCACAGAAGCCAGCAAGAGACAGCAACATTTGCTGGAAGAAAACAAACCATATATTTATACAAGTCTACAGCAGGGGTGAGGGCAAAGGAACCAATGATAGTCTGGTAAGCATTGCAGTGAAAGAGTCAAGACGTGGATATAGTCATTCTCAAAATGCAGGTAGGGAAATTGGCCAACAAGGTCCTTTATGCACTCATGGATCCCATTATTAAATGCAAAAATGACTTTAGCTTACTGCACATGTGCCTCCATGGACCTCAGTTGGAATGGTGGATATTATGGGCATGTGCAGTAGTTAAGTGTCCCAGTACCTAGCTAGATACTTTCAAGTGTGGACATGAGAAGGAACAACTAAGTACAGATATGGCTGGAGCTTCATAAGCACAAACTAGGAACTAGAGTGCATAACCATGCTTTTGAATCCTAGCCCTAGCAAGCAAAGTTATTTGGTAAGGTGCTCCTGGGCCTAAAGGACAGCGGACAAGTTAAAACCACAAGATGGTGAAGACAGACAAAAATAGCATCGGCTGATGTGCAGAAGTACCAGCTAGGGAAAACAAACAGTTCTCTCACCAGCGGCAGAGTTTGTTCACATCCTCAAGGATTTTCTGAATGGTTCATAAAAGTTTTCAAATAAGAATGAGCTACATGGGGCAACCACCCAGCTTGGAAAGAAAGGACACTCCCTTCACCTTCAGTAGCTAGCACTACAGTCATGTTCTTTCTCCATCTACATCCCCATCCCAATCACCTGCAAGATAGTCTCACAAAGGGCATTTCCACCTTGTCATGACCAGTGGTTTTCAGTGCTTGCTTTGTTCTCTCTCTTCTTTTCTTTCTTGTCTCTTTTTAAATTTCCAGTCCTTCCATGCACCCTTAATGCAATCCTAACCCTTTGCCCTTTCCTATTGCAGGTTATTTCTCGTTGTGACATCATGCTAGTGATGGAAATAAAGGACACCCAAAACAAAACATGCCCTTTTTTAATGGAGAAGCTTAACAGGTAAGGTGAACTACTCAAGTACACTGAAACACATAAGCAAGACCATGAAGTCATGAGAAGTGGCGGGAAAACAGAGACAAATAGGAATTGCCATACTGGGTCAGAACCATGCTTCATATAGCGTAGTACCCTTGAAGGAAGTCGGTGCCAGCTGTTTCAGAGAAAGGTGTGAGAAGCCTACAGCAGGCAATAATCTGGCCCCAAAGAATTTCCACCTAAACTAATCCCTGGAAATCAGAGATTAAAGCCTTAACGAGGTTTTATCTCACTTTCTAAATTTAGCCAGTTAGCCTTAGCTATTATACCTCTGCATGTTCCCATTGTTTACATAAAAAATCCAATCCTTCTTCGACTTATTCTGTTTTTGGCCTCAGTTACATCCAGTGGCAATGAGTTCCACAATCTAATTATACATCCTGCAAAAAAAATATTTCTGTTTGTCAATTTTGAACTTTTCCACCTTAAATATCAAACTATGAGGCAGGCAGGCAAAGGTCTTTGAGTAGATGTGATATCTTTTATTAGACCAACTGGGTAATAAAAGAGATCACATCTACTCAAAGAACCTTGCCTGCCTATGTCCTTAGATCAACATGGCTACAGCCAAAAACCCAGAAACTATGAGACAGGCAGATAAAAGGCTTCCAACTTACTTTCTCTACCACCTGCATTATTTTATACATTTTTACTATGAGGTATCTTTTTTACTCCTTTCCAAGGCAAAGGGTACCAATCTTTTCAAACGCTCTTCACAAGAAAGTGTTCCATGCCCCTAATTGTCTTATTGAAGACATCTAACACAAATTCACATACCATCTTGGACATAAATGTCTGATTAAAGTGGGCTTTGAAAAAGTTAATTGATAAACTGACACAGAAAAAGGTAGTAATATTAATACAAAATGACTTTGCTAGATAGAGATAATATTGACATTAAAATGATGCACCCATTACTTACTGTTCTGGAAAATAATAATGTACAACTGAATAGAAATGTGATATGGAAAAAGAACAAATAGCCTGGTATGAGCTCAAGGTCAAAAAAGAGCAGAATGAAAGTTTTATAAGGAAAACAATGAGTGAATATACCACGCAATACAATATACAATTGTCAGTCTCTTATCTCTGTAACCCACCACAAAAAGTCACTTTTTCTGACCCTTGCACATGTTCACTCATGTAAATTTAAATGGAAACCTAATTGTTATATACAGAGACATCCACTTAAACATTCTCTTTTTAGTCTCTCAAATGGAACAGAAAAAGAATTCAAGTATGTGATTAGTGAACGATTAGGAAGAAAAACCTATAAGGAACAATATGCTTTCATCTATAGGTAAGTGAATCCTCTACTGTTTCCTTTTGCAAACTGTACCTACACCATGGGGATTACAAACTAGTGTAGAATATAGCTGTGCATTGCCTTAGCAATGTCAGTGCCGGGGACTCTGGTATGCCAACTCTCACATGCCTGCACTGGCTTCCCTTTCATGCCCGAATAGCAATCAGGCTTCTACTCGACACAGAAAGCCCTACCTAGATTGGATCCTGGCTGTTTAGAGACCAAGTAAACTCCTGGCCCCACTGAAGCCAATGGCAACTTTTTCACTGGTTTTAAACAGCGTTAGGATTTCATCTTCTGTTTCTCCACATGCACCAATTTGGTGATAATCATTCATCCAAACCAACAGCTTCAGACAAAAAAACCCCCCAAAACAGTAGATTCCCATTCTGCATTTATGGAATTAGTCCTTGCCTAGATTTGGGATTGACCTCAGTTTTTGTTGCAGCTATTATTTTTACCAAGCTTCAGTCTTTGGATGCAAAGCAAATGCTAACTACTTGATCTAGGAATCACAGCTGATGTTGAAGCATGCTCTTATTCAAACTACCTATCATACTGATATTTTGTAAGGTCCTCACAACTGTAATATAACGTAACTTCTACCACTACCAAGAAAATCACTGACTACAGAAACAAACCTGAGCAAGCTGTCAGTAAGAACAATATGTAATATTCTTTATATGGATCCTATTGTGTGGCAGACCAAAACTGGTATCAGTGAAGCAAACCTATCAGTATCCTGACCGTCAGCCTGGGGATGAAGATGCTTTTTCTAGAGAACCCTTTGTTGTCCGGTTCCAGTCTCCAAGAAGTGGTAAGACATCACCAAGAGCTGATTTCGATAAATAAAATGAGAAAACAGTGAGTAAGACTGAGTTTCACTATAAGCAGGATATCATGGGTGTGGGTAGCTTGCTGTAGAACTGCAAGGAGAATGTTCAGGGACATAGTAGCTTCACTGCAAACAGACCTCAACATTTAGAACTCATTTTAATCGTAGGATTGTCAAAAAGTTGCAAATTGGAAAGGAAGTTTCACCCCCTCTACTAGGCCATGTGCATGGCACAGGACAGATGAAAGTGTCAGAAATCTTATGTCACAAGACCTCTCTCATGGCAAACAGTTCACCTGCAAAACACGGTCCAGTAACATACCAGGCACTCATTTCTCACCAAGATCAACAGGTACTCGGGATTTCTCAGAATCGGCTCTAGTTCCCCTAATCAAAGACGGAGAAGTAAAAGGTCGCTCATTGTTGATTTCTTCATAAATACAATCTAGACTTGTGTCTCCAGGTTTGCACTGATGGTATGATACAAATGTGCTTTGACTGCTGCTGATACAGCAATACAAGCTAGTATAGTTACTGATTTTCTGTAGGGCTCATGGCTTCTCATGCGACCAGCACCACAAACCATGCTGACATCATATATCATATGAGAAAGGTGTTAGCAATGGGAGAATGCATGCAATAGTGCTGTTAATATTTAGTTAAATAAAAGATATAGGTCCTTGGAAGAAGCCATTTCACCTTCACATTGGATATTTTTCAGCTAAAAGAAAAGCAGACAGTGGGTTTTTTTCCTATGTGGCAAAACCTTCAAACTTGCAACATGTGGTACATTACTGATCACAGTCATGTCAAAAGGAACTCTAACAGGTGGACTCTTAAGGTTTGATTGCATGAAGTCAGGGGTAAGCAACCTATTAGGAGTGGTAGGCCAAATAACGCAGCTCAGTCAAAAGTCAGGCCATCGCTCATGTTGCAGGTGTCACTGCTTCTTCCATCCACCAATTTACTGCTGAAACATTTGTCCAACACTGTTGTCATTTTTTCCTGTCCCACTGCTGATGTCCTGAGTCAGATGCTGTTGTTTGGTGGGTCAGATCTAGTTTGCAGGCTGTAGGTGGCTGACCCCAGCATTATGTACTGAGCATTCTGGTCCTGACCCAGCAGAATACTTGACCAGTGGTCCTCAACCTTTTAGCCCCATGAGCCAGAGAAGTGGCCCAGAGCCTGGCCACGAGCTGGGTCAGGCCATCTATGAGCCCAGTCAAGCCCTGGAGTTCCAGCATCACCCCTTGCGTGCTGGGATTGGGTCCCAGGGGTTTGGTGCTATCCCTCACGTACCAGGATTGCAGACCAGAGGGCCATCACCACCCGCTTCCACACCAGGATCCCAGGGGGTAGTGCTGCCTCCTCCCAACCCCCCACAGCAAAATTGAGTTCTGGGACCCAGTGCCACCCCCACCCAGCCCTGGGATTGGGTGCCAGATCCAGTGTGCAGTGCCCAAGGCTTCCCATGGACTTCTAGCAAGGGGGCAGTGCCACTGTGGCTAGATGACATGGTGCTGCAGGCCAGATCCAGACATTGAGCACCCCTGTACTAGTGCAGGAGCTTAGCTCTGTGTATGCAAGTAGCTGCAATGGGATGAATTCATGCTTTAAAACTGTTGGACCAGGACTAAAACACTCAGCATGACATAGGATTAAGTCTTACTAAAACATTTGTTAGACTTACTGTTAACATGATCCCTAAACGTACACATTTATAAGATTTCACAATACAGAAAAACATTTGTTTCAAAGTTTTAAAGGTTAGATCTGCTTCCCCAAGAGACATAAGGTTCTATGTGCATGGTCGCAAGAAAAGCTGCTTAATGGGAGTATCATTAAGACTTATTTTAACTATACTCATAAAAAGTTGCTTGAATAAAGAGTTTTTGTTGGTTTTTTGTTTTTTGTTTTTTTTTTTTTTTTTTAACTAGAAACCCCCTTTTTCTAAAAGAAGAGCACATGCTTATTTTCCATTTCATCCAGTTTTTTCTGACCTGTTTGATTAAATGTCTTCTAACCTTTATGAAGTGATTTTTTTCATGTTATTTTGCTTTGCCTCGAAGCTGTCTCAGACTTTGTGATAATCCCTCAGCACACAACCCCTGAAACAGCTGTGCGAGAAATTGATGAACTCTACGATGTCTATTTAGATGTGAAACAGCAGTGGAAATCTAAGGTTAGTCACCTTGAAGTTCAAATGTACACTCCTAATTAGTTTATACTAAACATAGGCTTGAGGCAGAGAGAAGAGTGAAGCTCAAATTGCCCATTTCCAGCCTATCTGCGTATGGGAAATAAGATAAACTGTAGTGTGTATGTTTTTCAAAGGTGGATTGTGCCAGACTCCCCTTATTTCTCTCCACAAAGACAAACACCTCTCCATGAGTATGCACCAGAGAGGGAGAACAGCTATTTAATTACAATAACAAAAGGGGCATAAATTGGCTGTTAATAAACTTAGGCTGGTTTCTAGCTCTCACAAGAGTGAAGTTGTAGAGCAGTCTTGAAGTAGCAGTGCAGACACTCCACTGCTTTCAAGAGGGTGCTGGATAAGTTTATGAACAGGACTATCTAACATTGTTTCCTGGAGAGAGCAGGAGCCCATGATCTTCATCAACCTGCTGGATGCTAAAAATCATGGACTAAATATAGACATTGGATTTATGACACATTATAACCTGCCTGACATCTGACTGCCCAGGTACCTCTCCACTATTCATCCCCTTCTCTCCCCCCACCCAGCCTGTCTCTCACCCATTGACTGCTCAATCTCCATCTTCACTGACTGCCTATCCTGCATGCAGACCAGCCCGGCCTCTGGCTTCTTTACTCTTCATTCCATCCAGGAAGAGCACACACCAACTGCTGAAACTTCCTCAGCCTGACAAAGGGTTTTTGAACCCAAAAGCTTACTTAAAAATTGTTTTCCAACTATTTAAGTTGGTTTAATAAAAGATATCAGATTCACCCAAAGAACCTTGTCTGCCTATGTCCTTAGACCAACACGGCTACAACCTACACCCCTGTGTTTAGAGAGGAAATTTAAGTGGCATCATAGGAACTTTGATCATCTTGTGGACATGGTATGAGAACTGCATTCTTAAACTTTGTTTGGGGCAATTAAAAACTATACAGTTTGGCTCCAACAAGTAGTTTAAAGAACTTTTCCCAAGCTTGGTGTTCTGGTTTCATTTCAGTTCTTCCCTTACCACAGTGCTTACACGCAAAGAAACAACTTCCTCAAAGGAAAGCCCCAGCATAAAAAAATCAAATAATATTTTAAAACAATCCTTTCATATCTTCTACCATGAAATACAGAAGCTTAACTAGATTGCTGGATTTTTTTCTCTTTTTAAACTAAATGTCCACATTTGCATATGTACACATCCATCCTCCACCCACATGCTTCCCAAATAACATGAAAAAAACTATTATTTAAAGAACACTGTCAAGTAATCTGATATGACATGAGCCAAACCAAACCAAACCAACAAATGTTAACCTTGGCTCCTTAGAGTTACTGAATTGGAGCAGTGTCTGCCTTTTCAGGCTTTCCATAATAAGCCAGATCTGAACAAAAGTTCTGAGTTTTGGATCTAGTGTCTGAATGTCCCAGAGGCACCAGTTCTGGGGGATATTTGGGTCTAAAAATGTCAAGGTAAGTTTAGAACTGGATCCTGGTCAGATGAATGAGCTGAGATAAAAATCTGGCTTGGAGCCATCTCATGTCTGACCAGCCTTCAGACAGTTACGAACTTTGCTGAAGTTCTCTGTATTCTAATAGCCCAATCATGTTCCTTTTTAAATCAACGTAAAGGCTACTATTAGGCCAAAATACACCCCGTTCGGAATGCCATGGATATCACTGAAGTTACATCTTGAAAGATTATGACCTGATACATTCCCTGTGATAAGCATCAGGACCTTTGTATTAATCTTATTTCTGTACTCAGAAACCTCTGTTTTTATTGAGATTTTTAAATAGTATCTTTAAGGATTTATTAGTAGTGATGATTTCACTAACTTCTCTTACCATCCTGCTTTCCAGAACTTTATCTTCATGGGAGACTTCAATGCTGGCTGTGGCTATGTTGCAAAAAAACACTGGAAGGACATCAGGCTGAAAACTCAATCTGAATTTGTGTGGTTAATTGGCGACACCAATGACACAACAGTTAAAGGGAGCACAAGATGCCCATATGACAGGTAATAATAGTTCACTTGCGAAATGCTCCCTGCTCAAAAAAACCCTAAAGGGATTATACAGAATGCTGGCAATGCCTTTCAAATACTGTGTGTTATGGCTTCAAAGGTTATGCAGAGCTCAGTTGGAGTGGGCGATAAGAATCCTTTTAATCATAACTACAAAGAAACGTGCAGGTTTCGTTGGTGAGCAGTTTCCCAGAGAACCAGCATTAGAAACACCCGTACACTGAGATGAATAACAGGCAATTATATAGCAGTTTGCATCTTCAGAGAGCTTTAACAAACATTAACTAAGTGAAAGGCACCCCTGCAAAGACAACCTGATCAATAATGAGTGGTTTTCAGGATCTACAGTTACAATAAGCTCCTTATTTTGGTTACTGCTCTTATCTTTTCAAATGACAAATGCAAAAATCAGGTTTTGCTTTAAGGCTAAGATTCCTAGTGCTCCAGATGGCAAGCCATGCTCCTATGATAAACAGAATGGTTTATGGACAATAAACATCCTGCTCATTAGCAAGTACAGCCTTAAAAACCCTTAACTCTTTTGATTTCCTTTATCAAGGGGGACTTTAGGGGATTCAGATACCTGAGGTCCTGTGATATATGCATTGAAACTACTGCTTTGAATTGCTACATTATTATAGCTTGTTTAAATACAAAGCTTTCAATACTGGGCTCCAAGGTTTTGGCCCTCAGAGCATTTAGGTACCTAATGCTCAATGAAGCCATCAGAAATTTGCTGTCTAAACCTGTCTGAGGATCCAAGTCCAAAGAACTAATTAGGGACCATATGATTGCTTCCCTTTTAGGTGCTGGGCTTTTGCTGTGATTTAAATCCAAAATCACAGTAGCTGATGCGACCACAAATGACACTATGAGCAGAGTATTTCCAGCTAGATTGGGGAACTTGCAATTGCCCAGTTATTCTTTTGACAGTAGCCTCCATCCAGAGCTGAGTTGGAGCAATTCCACTGTGCCCTGAGAGCCAGACAATGGGTCTGGGTTTGCTGCATGTAGTAGCTGTCTACCTGGCATCACCCAGCTAATAGTAAATAGACTAACAACAGCTTGGGCGTAGAACATGAACAACACTCGCAGGCTCTGCCCATGGGTGTTTGAACCAAGCATCCCAGAGGCAACCAGCAACCTTCCTACAATTTATCTGTGCTCTTTTTTTCCCCCTCGCACAAATGTCCCATCCTAAATAAGCAACACCTCAGCATACTAAACAAGTCTTCCGATTCACAGAGCATTTTGTCATATGTTATATCCCACCTCCACCCCCTGGGGGCACAAAAAAGGAAAACTCATTTGGTTACATGATGTTCCTCCTCCAGCAGGGCACATAAGTAATTGGGGCAATGTCAGTTGAGAGGGGCTCTTGGCAGGATCATCCCACTTGGAGGATAATGTTCAAGATGCATAGATTTGCTGTACGTGGATGCACAGCTTTGAGGAGAGGGAGACAACTGACTTGGGAGCCCCTCTGTAAGCAGACTGTATCACATTTACTGCATAGTTTATTTTTTCTTCTGTCCCATTGAAGAGCAATGTGCGGGGACCCTGTCAAATGGGAGATTGAGGACTGAGTGTTTAGGTGCACAAAGCTCCCCCACTCCTCTACACATACACAGAGCAGTGAGAAACGGGTGCATTTTCTCACCTCAGACACCAAATGGGACAACAGTTTGGAGTAAGCTATTCTCCCTGCTGATTCCTTAATACCACTGTCTAGCCTCAGTGCTGGCACTCGTCTTGCAGAGGAGGCAATTTGCCCATCCTCCATATGTCAGCATCCACGGCATCTTCCCATCACTCTGGATTAGGTTCTGACAAATCCCTGAACCTTGTTTCCAAGAGAGCAGCAACAAGCAGAGAGAGCCAGTGAAGCTCTGTAAAGGCTCAAAATCCAATTTGGCTCTAAATAAAGCCCTGTGTTTGCAAGCAACCTGTGGCACTAGAACTCAGCACTCCTGTCTGTTTGCTCAGACAGCTCTAACTGGGTCATCCCTTTTGCCAATACAGTCAGAGCTACATTTCCTGGTTCATTCACAGCAGCAAGAATCCCACAGCCAACAGAACTGTGAAGGAAACTTTCTCTTGACCATGCAACCCTCATGACAGCTGCAGTGAATGGTGGAGCAATGACATGGCCATTATAGGACGAGCCTCGTTATAGAACAACCCAAACTCCCACTGACTTGGGCATTGTCCATACTGGGGATTTGCCCTGCTGGCCACCAGATATGGCCTAGCTCCACACTACTCACATGTTAAGACCCTCGTATAAGTCAGACAGAGATCTTTGCCTGTCTTCCAGTACCTGGCCACCAGTGGCTGGAGCAGGGGAAACACTATAGTGAAGGCCTTCAATATTTGTGGGTGTTCAATAAATAGATCATACCTTATGTGTTTATCAGTCAATCAAATGCAGCTTCTGTTAACAGACTGAGCTCTCCTGGGAGAAAGGGGACATTGATTTTACAGTCTAGTAAATGGCATAGATTTGAGCAGTCAGGAACCTGGCTAAGGCTTTAATTTGAGGAAGAGCAGCAGATTCTGCAAAGGACATGAGCCCCGGTCCTCCTATAGGAATGGGAAATCAGAGCCTTTGTATGTAAAGTTTGAGTTTGTTTTTCCTTTGCCTTCTGATCTGTGAGCCTTTATGGCGTACTTAGGACACATTTCTAGGCTTTCCTCCACAACCCGAGGGCAAAGAATGATACTTCAATGAAAGCTGCAGTTCCCCTATGATTGATCACTATGTCTCAGGTGCTGGAGCTTTTATAAGAACACTACAGCTGGTGAGGCTCACAGCAATATCATGAGGAATGGCAACCCTGCCCAGTGCTTAGTGTGGAGAGGAGATCCGCTTAGCTCTGTTTCCTGCATGAATGCGACATTACCAAGTAATACACATCTACGGATTCCCTGAAGATCTATGCAGGACACCGGGACTGAGAACGTGCAGCAGAGAAGTTGTTAATGGTGAGAGTGTTGTTGCCCTGGTTACATGTTGCTAAGTAGACACACAACATCAGAGTTAGCTTCAATCAGACAGATATCTAAGAAGGTGTGGTTGGGATGGACACATCTAAATGGTTCTCTGCTTTCTTTAGAATCGTGATCGCTGGAAAGCAGCTCATCAAGGCTGTTGTCCCAAGCTCTACACATATCTTTGATTTCCAGAATGCTTTTAATCTGACTGAAGAACAGGTATGTGATCCTTCCATGGTTTTGCATTAACAGACCACCTCTGCAGCACTGAATGATGAATTGGTCTGGTCAAAGACCATTTCTGGATGGTATGCATTGAATGCATTGATTCCTACTCCACACACACAATGCCAAAATGTTTTCATGTGCAGCTTGTTCACTGAGAGGACCATCAGCTTCAGCAGGTGTGTGACTGTTTTGTCTCTTAGAAGTAGTAAACACTGTAGAATGGGAGAGAGGAATTTTCAAAATGGTGAGGTTAAATGATCACACTCCCGCAAGACTTTCAGCCTGGAGTCACTCAGCATAAGTCCATTCGTAGCATCTGATGAAGTGGGCTGTCACACGTGAAAACTAACATATCTCTGAACAAGCAAGTCTCTAAGGTGCCACCCTGCCCTGCCTTCTGCCAGGGGTGGTTCCAGAGGTGGGGTGGCACAGTTTCAACTGCTTTGGCTGCACTGCACATGTGAACTCTCAGCATGAGATTTGGCCAGAGCTCCGCTTTTATGCAGCTCTGGAGTCCAGAGGGGAGGAGGAAGAAAGGGAAGGATGAACAATAGTAGTGTTCAATCCCTGAGCTCCAGAGGCATGGAAAAACAAGGGCTCCAGCCAGACTCTGCGCTGACAGGGCAGTGAATATGCACAGCACAGCTAACAGGGTGGGCAGCTGCACCCCCTTTGCCACATTCCTGGATCCGCTACTATCTTCTGCCCAACTTCAGACTAAACAAACTACTTCTCTCAGAGTGACAGAAACAATAGTATTCATATTGCTCTTGCTGTACAATGCTTTATTTATAAAATTGATCTCACCTTCTTCCTGAACACTCATAAGACTTATACATGGACTTCACCTACCATTGAAATGTTACCACCTCTAGAGCCAAGTCTGGAAAATGCAGTCATATCACATAACCAACTACATGGGACAAGAGTGGTATCCAACAATGCAGCTGTATTGTATACTACATACTATGACTATTTTTTTCTTTCAACTTCCCAGGCTCTAGCAGTGAGTGACCACTTTCCAATAGAGTTTGAGCTGAAAATGAGCAGAAGTTCCCCAAGATCTTTTGCGCCCATGAAAACAGCAGCTAGGAAGAATCACCACTTTTCATCATAAGTGCATTGGATCTTCTTAATATTAGAATCTTCTTAATATTTCTCATGAAAATCAACAAAAATCTAACATGCACAACAGAGCTAACTTTTTTTTTTTAATTCCGGTTAAATGTTTTCTTCCCAAATACAGTATTTACTGAACAACTCCTCTATAGTTTGTTTAAATGTGAAAGCTAGAAAGATGAATGAAATCTTTTGGTCTTTATAACAATTTTAAGCTAAGTAAAAATAAATGAACTAAAATCATCAGTTTTGGATTCCAGTCAAGCTGAATACAACCTTAGTGAGATGTTGTCAATTAAATGCTTGTATATGGCTCTACATGTAAATTTGTTGACTGAGAAGTCTATGCTTAAATATTCTAGATCTGTGTTTCTGAAACTGTGGTACATGCATCCCTGGAGGCAAATGTCTAGAGGTATGCAAAAGGAAAGGATGAGAAAGCCTAACAAAGAAAAGGGGACATATAAATGGGAAAAAAGAAGAAAAAAGAAAAATGAAGAACAGCTTTAAATGTCTCTTGGGTTGTTGAAGAGGCTATATTGTGGTTGTAGGGGCATAACAAGATTACTTTTTTATTACCCATTGTATGGTTTCATAGGGGTGCGCAGCAGAATGACAAACTGAAAGGGGGACATGATGCCAAACTGTTTGAGAACCTCTGTTCTGGAGTTTTGATTTCTGGAAGTCATTTAAGTAACAAGAAATTTAAGTGTCAAATCCTCCTTAGTGCTTGGAGGGCAGCATTTTCTTGTTCTGCACTTGCAGACAGCTGCTCAGCTGGTGTGAATTTTCATAGCTGTACTGACTTCAGTGGAGCAAGAACAATTTGCCCAATCTGAGGATCTGCCATGCAGCTCTGACTCAGCCATCACTCAACAAAATGAATCTGTCTCCAAATAAGTTGGGCTTACCAACAAACAACTTCAAGGTAAACAGATTATTCCAACTGTTCTCTGAGCCTAATCTGCATATAAAATTAACTTTTCCAAACAGGAGATTTTACCACATCTTCAACTCTCCTATGAAATGTGAACTTTCATTTCTACCGAGGAGAACTTTTACAATCTTATCTCTGATGCCTAATGCAAAAGCTTGCAATTAAAGAATTTTTTTTTTGCAAAAATCTAGTTGGCCTAATAAAAGATATCACCTCTATCATGAGTCCTGCTTGCTTCATTTTATTATCTTTTAGCTGAACATTTTTTTTAGATGAAGAACTTCTCTTTGTGAATGCTTTCCCATTTATTCCATGCATCCATTCCCATTTCTTGGATATATATATATAAAACTCTGATTAGTGATAGTGAAAGTTATTTATAAATTAAAGCTATCTTAGATATCTAAGCTTTTAAGCAAGATGCCTAGTCCCCTGAAAGATGGACTTGTTCTGGACAAGTTCCAGAGATCAGGCTAATTAGTGCTGACATTAGTAAAAACAACATGAATGATATTTTGGAGACCTGGGAAGGAGCAGGGTTAAAATCTGTCCATGACAGTACAGTGGTAGCTGTCACGTTTCTGCTGAATTAAGACTTATCAAAGGCTTTCCACATTTGTGGTGTTCTGCATTAGAGGCAGAAGTCATTTTCTCCCACAGAATTACAGAAATGGCATCTTAAAAAAGCTATTTCCCTTTTCTTCATGAAAGTAGCCGGGAAGTAACAATGCCCTGTTTGTTCTCACTCCACCATAAGCCAATCACTCTTCCTGTGGCTTACATTCATCTTTCCTTCCACAAACCTCAGGTGTGACTGCAGATCAGGAGAGGTCTCCTGTGGACTTTCCTAATAAAGCAACATTGCCATTTCCAATATAGCCTAGTAATAGCAAAAACTTTTATTGCTTCTAGCTTTTATAAAGTTTATTTGCATTTTGCCCCAAAACCCTTTGTAGTAGCAAATTCCATAACAGGTCATTTTAAAATTGCAATGGATAATTTTGTTTAATGCCACAAATATCCAAGCTTTGTATAAAAATGTTATGCCTAACACAATGAAGTAAAGAATATGAGAAGGAAGGAAAAGGCAAATAAGATGCTCGATTTAAAAGGATAAGATAGATGCGTCTGTGCGGAAGCTTATTCCACGAGGAAAATGGATTTGAAGATAGAAAATAACTTTATAATGGATCAAGTTAGTGGGAAAAGAGATGTTCTGCAGGAATTAATTTTAAAATGACAGATAAGGCAGAGGACCCACTGGGAGCACCTCAGTGAAGAACAGTGCATTTGTTCTACCCGTGCTATATCTGGAAGCAGATAGAGCATTCACGTTGGCTGTGCACCAGCAAACAGGTGTACCATAGATATCAGTACATGCCCAGCACAGAACTAGAGGCTGCATTCCTCATATGTCACTTTAAGCCTAAGGATTTTTGTGGTGATATCTTTCATTGGACTAACTGTATAGTTGTGAGGGACATAGATGCTTGTTCCTCCCAGCTGTGCAGTTGGTCTGATAAAAGATAAGTCACCCACAAAATTCCTTGACTATCATTTTTTTCTGGATCATCATAGCTATAACAACAGCCCACTCTACTATTTTATGACTAAATCAATCATGCAGACGTGCTCCTAATTTCATCATCTTGCCTGGTTATAGTGTACTAAAGACAAAGCCAAGCCAAAGACAAAGCAAATATCATATTTTATTTACAAAGCAACTACCATTTCCAGGCTTTGTACGTCTTAATATGCACTGCCTGTCTTTTCGGCAACTATCAGAAAGTAATGTACAAAGAAACGAGGATCGCTTTGAATACAAAAATGGGCAGATTTTTTAAGGTACTCACAAAAATGTCACTGTATTTTACTGAAATGTCTTGTGTGTTTAATCTTCAGCTGTAGTCCTCATCTAAAATCTGAAAAAATACAACTGAAGTAATTATTTTTGCCCCAGACACAATGTTACCTTAAGTCACTCTTTAGATGCAGTTATCCAGAGGATCAGACATCTAACAATTATACAGGAAAAAGTGTGCTTATCCACGTACCTCATGGTGGGATGGTGCAAAGCTCCTGTTAGATACAATATACGGCATGGAGGTGCAATAAGATTCATGTTCCCTGGAGCATGATCAGGAGATGACATTCAAGCCTAATAATCTCCTGTTAGTTTTCCATAAAGAGTAAAGAATGTAACGCACAAAAACTGATACAAGATCCCCCAGGGACTCTAGCCATACCTTCGTTCTGAGCACCTACCAATGTTTAATCGTTCATGGTGTACACACAACGGAGAGCTAAAAGATGTGAATAAATGTATACGGGACACCTGTGATTGAAGGGACTGTGCGCAAGTGTGGGAGTCAGGCAAACTGGATTCTATTCCCAGTTATGCCACAGTGTAGCAGTATGGCCTTCGGTACATCCCATCAGTGATGCCTTAGGGTTGTTGGGGCCCTCGGCAGGAGAGTCATTTGGGGCCCCTTAGAGGCTTAATTATAATGACCTACGTATCGTGAATCTTTTTAATATTCTTTGGGGGAATTTGATAAATAGTCAAGTGTTAAAATGCAAATAGAGCCACTTCCTTGCAAAAACTTCACCCCCCCCCCCCAAAAAAACATTTGTTGCAAAATTTCAGGGCCCTCTAAAGTGTGGGATCCTGGGCGGTTGCCCAGTTTACCCTCCCCTGAGGCCACTACTGGTCTCTTATACTCCTCTGTGTACAAAGTTCCCCCATGTGTAACAGGCTTACTCATCTTCGTGGAGCATTTTGTGATTTACAGCTGAGCAACTGCTATGTCAATACAAACAGTGTTTTGGTTTTTAGAGATTCTCTGCTAATTTCTAAACTTTGACTTCTATCACTGATGTATCTGCCTCTGTATTTGTTTCAATTTTCACACCAGTTATCTATAGCAAAAAGTTATTTAAAACAATTCGGAGTCTGCATAATCTCAAAAGCTATCACTTTAGTCTTCTACCTCCCTTCCTGCCATCCCACAGCTATCACTCTACCCTCTTCCCCCATGACACACAAACTGGAGGTGCAAGAGCAGCACCAGAAAGAAACCTCATAAACAAAAGCCTAATCTAAATCCCACTGACATCAACAGGAATCAAGAGGAATATGAATAAGCTTCAGGCTCAGGTTTTCCACCACCACATGCACACTCAAAAGTAGAGTGTGTGTGATCACAATGGCTCTGTTGTTATACTGAATGCCAGAGCCAAAGACAATGGCAAAAAAATTAAAAGCAGAAAGTCACCAACAGTGTTTTCAACAAGGAACTCCATCACATTTCAGTTTTGCAGGCATGTGAGATAAAGCAAACACTTATGCATTTTGCTGACTAAGGATGTGATTGCTCACATGGCTATATTTAAATACACACATAAGTGCTTTGTTGAATCAAGGCAGACTAGTTTTTTCTTTTCTTTTCTTTTTTTTTTTTTGAGTAGATGCAATATCTTTTATTAGACCAACCAAGTAGCCGTAAAAAAGTTCTTAAAAAGCTTTCGGGCACAAACACCCTTCTTCAGACATAGGGGGTCTCTGCTGTACTGAGACTCCAAGGAATGAGAGAAGCTGAAAGTGTGGCAGGATGTCAGTGAGAATGTAAATAGGTAGAAACATTGGTGATGCATAGGGAGTGCTTGCGGGTGCATGTGCACCCACCCGAGATTGGCCG
>NW_017728917.1:20212136-20228712 GCF_001723895.1 Crocodylus porosus
AAAAGCCAACTGATGGGTGTTCTCCGCGGGCAGAGCGTTTGATCTTTTGTCTCTCTCTCTGACCCTATTTGCAAATATATACCCTTTTGTATCACCAACAATGTGTGCCTGAAGGATCATTAATATTCATTGAGCCTCCAAAGAAACGAACCGAGAGAGTTTTTTTTACTTCAACCCCACCCACCTCCCCGAGATCTTCGCATGGGGCAAGGGCGGGCTGCCGCTGTGAAGCAAGCTGGGCTCTGCCTGCTTCGGCCTTTGGAAACAGTGTGGCACAGTGCCATGTGCCTTGCTGCCCGGCCGTGGGATATGCATGGAAGCATGCCGCTTCCCCTCCACCCCTCACCCCTTAGTCAGTGATCAGTGCCCCCCAGTATTAGGAAGCACCAGTCACCCATGGGTAGAAATTAGAAAGACAAAAGGTAAAACAGGGAAGGGGAGGGGTAGAAAAAGCAGGGGGGGAAAGGCAAAAGGGAGACAGCCCAGTGATAGTAACACAAGGTAAAAAAGAGGCTATCTATGAAAAAGGAAATAGTTGAAAATTAGGAAGACAAAGGGCAGAAAAATAGGGAAAGGGAGGGGAGGGGAGAAAAGGTGGGGGAAAAGAAGAATGTAAGAGGTCAGATTTGGCAGGTACCCGGTGAATCAGATGTTAGGCAGGTTATAATGTGCCATAAAACCACTGTCAATATTGAGTCTATGTTTTAGTATCCAGTAGATTTAGGAAACAACTAGCTACTTGCCCATCAAGATAGATGGATTTCAGGGAGTGTTTACATGCCCTCCCTCTCGCTCCCCATTCACCCTTCAAAGTCAGACATGTAAAGACTCCCTCCGCTGCCACCTCCTCCAGCTTTTGGTGCAGGGGCTTCTTCCCCTCACCCACCTCCACCTCACAGTGGGGCTTCCCCCCGGATCCCCTCCTTTCCTCCCCCTCCCTACCGGCTTTTGTCGGGGCCAGACAGTGGGGGGCACCGCCACTATGACCCCCTCCTCCCCTCCCCACTTCTTTCCCTTCCTTCACTCCTTACCACCCAGCTCCAACAACAGCCACCATCATGACCCCCCCGCCTTCACTTCCCCCCACCGTGTGCCCACCCAGGCCAGCCTCCCTTCCTGCCTGCTGCCTCCCCCTTCCTGCTTGCTGTTGTCTGGGCTCCTACCTCACTCCCCTTCCCCGCCACTGCCCAGCCCTGCAAAAGCTGCCCCTGTCACCTCTCCCTTTGCCTCCCCCTGCCCCACTCTCCTCCCCTCCTCTGTGACCACCCCCTTTCACCTCCGGGGTGGCAGGAATGGGCAGCAGGGTGGGGTGCCACCTCCGTGACCCCACCCTTTGCCCTCAGGCAGGGTACATTGGGAAGCCCTGCTGCTCGGGCGGCTGGGGCGTGTTCACCGCCACCACAAACTTCCCCAGCACCAGCTTGAACTTGGGCCCCCGCAGCCAATCACCACTTGCCCTCTTGGTGGCACATGCGCAGTTAGCCAAAAGCATTAAAGACAGACACACAGACAGCCAGACAGACTAAGCCCTTTCTATATAGAAAGTTCATAGGCTCCACGACGAAAGGTATTTTGTAAGTCCCCTTTGAGAGTTAGAACTGAGAGATCAGAGAGGGAGTGAATGTCCTGCAAGAAGTGGGCACCCACAGGTATTCTTGTCTTTGATTGATTGCCGGTGTGCATTCATTCTGGCGCGCAGTTGTTGTTTTGTTTCTCCTACCTATTTTCTGTCAAGGCATTTGGAGCACTGGATGAGATATATTACATTTCTGGAGGTACAGGTGTGAGATCCGGGAACGGTGATGGTTCTGTTGTGGGATGTAGTAATTGTGGGGGTGGTGGAGATGTGTTGGCAGGTTTTGCATTCTTTTGTCCTGGCATAGTCTGGATCCAGTGGCTGTGGTTTGGATCGTAGGGAGTTTACTTCTGGTGATGAAGTTAGTGAGGTTCGGTTTTGTTTAAAAGCTAGGATGGGTAGCTCTGGAAAGATCTCTTTAAGAATGGGGTCTTCTTCTAGCATGGGTTGCAATTGTTTGAAGATTTTCTGTGTAGGTTCCAGGGAAGGGTGATATGTCATAACTAATGGTGTGCAATTTGTGGGGATTTTCTTTTCATACTGCAGCAAATCTTCATGTGGTATCTGGGTGGCTCTTTCAAAAGTGTGATCTCTCTCTCTTGAGGAGTGTCCTTGTTGGCTGAAGGCCCTTTTGAGATTTGTGAGGTGGCGATCATGGGTATGCTCCTTGCTGCAAATGTGGTGGTATCAGAGAGTTTGGCTGCAAATTATAGCTTTCTTGGTGTGTTTAGGGTGATCACTGGCTCTGTATAGATAATATATGTTTCGTCTGGGGGTTTCTTGTATATGGTGGTTTAAATTTTGCCATCTTGGATATTGATCATGGTTTCCAAAAAGGAAAAGCCTTGTTGAATGAAGGCTTTAAATAGTTGCTTCAGTCAGAAAAGATAACTGATGGACCTGCTGCTGTTGGTGGGCCATATTGCAAACTTCTGCAACACTGATACTGCACTGAAATAGTCGAATATATGCTGATTAGCAGCAGTTTGTTTTGCTATTTCCATTAATGTGGCATTTACTACATGGGCCCAAGGCACATTCTGACTGCTGCTTTCTCCATTTACCAAAATGCTGAGAAACAGGAGAGCATAAGATGGAATCACTTCAAAAAAGTAAAAGAAATCTGAAAATCAGCCTTACAATTTCCCTTCTTCCCAATCCATAGGCAATTGTTACAAGCATTTTCATTCTCTGTTTGCAAATACTCCATCCTGTTTAGGATATGCCAATTTTCTTTTTTCTTTCTTTGTTTCTTTTTTTTTCCCCCATACCACACATCTCTAGGTATATTTAGTTGTGCTTGAGTAAAATTGTGTTGTTAGGGCATCCCCTTGTGGCACTGTTGCAAATCTCTATTTGGCACTTAGTGAGATAAACTGCAATGAGACATACAAAAAACTAGAACTCTTGGTTCCAAAATGATACCTTTTATTAGACCAACTGGAAAATGGCAAGAAAATTGTAGTTTTCTGCAAGCTTTCAGGATCAAAGTCCGTTCGTCAGGCTCTGGGAAAAGTGTAGATGGTACAAGATGGTAAAAAGTCCCCATAGGTAGGAAATAAACTGACAAAGGGATTTTGATCCTGAAAGCTTGCAGAAAAGGACAATTTTCTTGCCATTTTCCAGTGGGTCTAATAAAAAGTATCATTTTGGAACCAAGAGTTCTAGTTTTTTGTATATGTCTTTTTGTCTCAGACCAACACAGCTACCAAATACACCCCTGACTCATAAACGGCAATGACATTTTTAATGATACAACCTGCTCTGGACAGATTGCCACCGTAGTGCCTTCTCACTCCAGCATATATTTCCTCTGTTTCCAGGTGGCAGTAGCATAGGCAGGCAACCTGACCACACAAAAGAAGAACATTTTTATTGTTAACCTTGAATATCACCTGTAGCTGGCAGGTACATATGTCACACCGGATACTTCTTTGTACCAATTACACTTTATACAGTCAACTACACAAACCACAGAGGTTGTCTGTTTTGGTGCAGTACACCTGACCTCTAAAGCATCTCTCTGCTCAGTGACTATGAATGAGTTTTGGAACCAAAGAATGACAATTTTTTGGCTCTTGCCCTATTTACTTACTGTCCACAGAGTATTTAACAAGGAAACATACTGTGAGTGACCATTTTAAAAATCTGTTCACACATCTGAGACTGGAAACAGTCCACAGAAATATGCACTGGCAGGATAGAGCAAATGGTGGGAGCAGCTGTATGTCATCAGATAAGAATCTTACTTGGCATGCTGCATAACTAGCTGAATAAGAACAACAGAGCACTCACTTTTGTTCATTCAATGAACAATGGAAAAAATGCTCATTACCTTGAAGAAAAACCTCCGGTCAAATCTGGGCTCCAATGAAGTCAAAGACAAAAATCATAGATTCAGTAAATCCAAGACATTGCCCTGGGCTTCAACCTTTCCTTGTAAATGCTCTGTGAAAAACAATTTTAATTCAAGCTTAATTTTGCATTCATTACGTCTTCACCGGGCTGAAAGATATTGCTGCCTGAGTTAGTATTTTGATCACCAACATTTTGAGCCTAGACACTAAATAGGTTAGTCTTATGTAGGATGTGAAATAAGGCTTCAACTTCGTTAACTGAAATGTTCACAGGGGTATTGAAAAACGTCATTCAGTGAAAATACGTTTTATGCACATTTCCCCTGTACTGTTGTGTACCTAAACCACTGCAATGTGCCCATCACGGGGTGGGGGGAGAAAGAGGGAGGACACTTACCTCAAGGCTCACACAAAGCTTGTAGGGATGCGTGAAGCTTCAGCTGCTGATTCAGTTTGGAGGAGATTCGGCCCGATTTGGCAGCCAAATCTCTGAATCCGAATCGAATCAGAAATTAATCTCTCTGAATCGAATCAGAAGCCTCTGAATTGATTTGGAAAGATTCAGTGATTTGGCCATAGACAGCTTAATATGTTTTTTCTACATACCTCAAGGTACCAGGCACAGCTCATGAATGCTGAGATGGTGGGGTGGATGGAGCATCCCATGGCAGCACAGGGAGGTAGGTCCCCTGTGCACTCAGCAGTGGACCTGGAAGTGGAACAGAAGCATTGGTCCACTTCCAGGTCCACCGCGAAGCACACAGGGGACCCCACCGATCCCTCAGGTTGGCAACTGGTGCCTCCTGGGTCTGGGAGGATACCTGGAGTCCCCCCACAGCCAATTGCCAAGCTGGGAGGGCACAGGGGTGGGGGGTGCTACCACCAAGCATGCAGGGGGCCATCCCATGCTCCTGTGGGATGCTCCATCTGCCCCACCATCTCAGCATTCACGAGCCGTGCCTGGTACCTCAAGGTATGTAGAAAAAACCTTTAAAGTAGGGCTGTGTGAAACAGCACCGTTTCACTTCAACTTCCATTTTGCCATTTTTAAGGAACAGTGTTTCATTTCACTGTTTTGAAGCATTGTTTAGTTTTGTTTCATTGAAACTGTTTTGCTTTTTCCTTGCTGTTTCAACGTGTTTTGACGTTTAGCCCATAGGCTATAATAGGGAATCATGAAAGTGCCTATAACTTTGTCATTTCTTTCCTGATTTGAATGAAAACATCAGGGATGGTAGCCCCTGCTGAGGCCACAAAGCCTGCCAAGCTTTAAGGTTTCTGGGAAACTGCACCTCAAAGTGCTGACAAGCAAAACTTGTGTCACATGTGTGTGTTAAGGAGGAACAGGGTGAAAACAGCAGGCATGTCTCAGCAGCCCCTGCTGAAACCATGAAGCCTTCTGGGTTTCAAGGAGATAGGTGCATAGGTGCTGATACTGCTGAGCTGCTGAAAGACACAGCTCAGTAAACTGACCCCAAGGCACAGAGAAAGCTCAGTTCAAACAATGCTTTTTATGCAGTTTTTCCATCCCTCCCCCAGAGCACTGGGATTGGAAGGGAACTCAGGGAAGGATCAGTCACTGGCCAGCTACACATGTAAATATTAGATTAGCCCTTTCCCCTTCTTCCCCCTCCCTCCCTAATTTCTGTTCAGCTGCAAGCAAGCCCGGGTTTCAAAACTCGAAACTTTTTGAAACTTTTGAAATGTTTTGAGTGCCCTCATTTTGTTTCAAAGCTGTTTCATAGCCTTTCATTTCATTTCGATTTTGCTATTTTGGTTTTGCTGTTTTGAGCTCCAAATGCGTGGAAACAGCTTCAGAACGAAACACCCATTGAAATCTTGCACTGCGCTAATATAAAACTGAATATGGCTGAATTGCTGATACTCCAAATCAGAATCGAATCTTCAGATTTGACCAAATCGAATCTGTCGGGACAGTGATCCGAATCAGCAAATCGAATCACTGCCCCCTGAACTGGGCCAAATCCGAATCGAATACAGCCCGCTTTGCACACTCCTAAAAGCCTGCACATCAGGAACTAGAAATCCTTTTTCTCCTAGATCTTTGGTGAGGTCACATCAGGCGTGTATCAAGACTGGGTATCCTCTTTCTACAGCTTGTATTAACTCCCGAGAGGGCTACTGCAAGCAATGATAGCTACTTTAAGGAGGTGCTGACTTGGTATCATGGTGCAAAAAAAGCACTGCCTGTCTCTCCATAGGAGCCATGCAGACAACTGCAGACAATGTGGTGGTGGCAAGGCCTCCTTTCAGATATCCCTGACCTCCATGCAGAGCTCTCAGGATCTGCTGGCTTTTACAACAGTCTCCTGCTTCCACCAGCAGCAGTGTTTGCCAGAAGCAACACTTGCCAGCAGAATTCAGAAGTATCCTGGGAGGAAAATCTTGAGGTATTCCCTGCCCCTCCATGTTTTTTTCTGGAGAGTCCCAATGCCTTAGGGATTCTCTATTTAGCTTTTAAATAGATGCAATTAGGCTGTAGCAAAAGTCCTATCAAACCACCCCACCCTCCTGGCAAAAAAAATCCCCCCAACAGTGCCACAAGGGGACGCCCTAACAACACACATTACTCAAACACGACTAAATATATCTGTCAGTCTCTTTGAACTTGTGACTTTTATCTGGAGTTCTTCACACGAAACACCAATGTGTTACTGCACACATGCTAATCAAGCTCTATTTTTAAGGCTAGGGACAGAAGTTACACATAAACCAGTTTAAGTCATCAGAATTTGGTTTAAACCTGTAACAGAACAAAAGCTCAGTGCACATAAACAAGTTTCAAAATGGCTGATTTGGGTCAAACTGGTTTATGAAACTTCTGTCCCAGACCCCTTCCTGGTTCAGGTTAAATCACTCCCTCAACATCCCAGCATGCTTTCCAGCCCTGGGCTTGGCTGTGCTGTCTGCTCCAGCAGAGAAGGGTTGGGGGGAGGGGGAAGAGGCAGGGACTGCCCCCCTTTTCTGGCAAACCCTGGCTGGTGTCTGGGGCCAGGGAGGGGGGTTAAACTTCCCTTCCCCCAAATACAGAGTTGCCCTGCCCTGCTAAAAACTTACTGCTGGGTGCAACTGTGGACCACAAATCCTAGCGGCACCTGGAAGCAGGAAGTGATAAGCAACCCTGCAAAGTCCTGCTACCGTGATTCTGGACTCCAAAGCCCATAGAGCTTGGGGGCAGCAGGAAGAGGAAGCAAACATACAGCTCATGTGGGCTACATGCCAGACAGCCATGCTCTAGTGCCCCCCAGCATCTGCCCTGCGCCACTGCAGGCATGGGGCTGCATTTCCTGAATCAAAACCAAATGTCTGTCCAATTGTTTCTCAGTTTAACCTCTACAGCTTAGACTGACCTGCAAAGACTGAATCGATTCAGCCTTAGGCTTTTTGACCATCTGTACTTAGCCTAAAGGGTTAATTAAAGCAACCCTTTCATTATTATTTATCATAAAACTATTTATTTTCTTTCCGTACACAGGCTTGGTTTACTTGCTATTTTAAATAAAAACCACCACCACTGAGGGCTTACATATAAAATATAATTGTAAATAGAGTATTTTCATGTTCTCAGATGTTAATGCCTGCATTGTATTTTACAATATAGGTCAACAAGAATAGCAATTTAGAAATAGGAATTTACATACTGGCAATGGAACCAGAAACCTCTATTTAAGGTATGATACAGTGATTAAGAAAAAGGGTGTCATTTTGTCAGACAGTTATTCACACTGAACTCCAGTACTGTTAATGGGACTGCACGCATGCTTTAAATTAATCACGTGTCAGTATTTGCAGTACTGGGACCTTAAACAGTTAAAGAATGCTAAAGAACTCCCAAATATCTGTTCATATGCCTCCTCTTCTATATACTCTCCCACCCTTTTTTAACAAAGTAATATCAGATAGATTTGCCTTTTCTTTATGTTATGAAAAACCTGAATGTTACCCTCCTAAAATTAATTGAGAGTTAAGCAAGGTATAAGTCCTCGGAAAGTTGATAGACTTGGTGACAGCAATAACTTTGTATAACCCTATACCATTCAAAACATGCAGACGTATGTGCACAGCTATGAATGTAAAATATAAGTCTGACAATTCTAAAGTATACTTTAAAGACGTGTTCCCAAAGGGTCCTTGTAAAGTATCATTAACTTAAAATGAATATTTGGCAAGAAACAGATTTTTTACTCCAACAGAACTATTTTGATAACCTTTCAAAAGAATCAGCCTATTGATTATTAATTACTGTCGTAGACTTTTAATGACAAATTGCTTTGGTAGATCAGGCTATTTCCTGTTGGGCTCTGAGGGGGGCCTTGGCATTGACCTGTGGTGCTTCAAGGAACGACAGAAAGAATGCTGGGTAGTCGTTTTCCCTGTTCATGCTGGGGTGCACAGTGCAGGGAAACTTTGGGAGATTCATACATTTCCCTTGAAATAAAAGGCTTCACAGTGCATATTAATAAATGTTTAGTTAAGATGTTTTCATATCTTTGAGTTACCGTCACATGGGGAAAGTTCATTTTAAAATAAGCATTCACTAATATGAACCAGGAAGTTTGACCTTTCCAGACAGGCGTTAGTACCAGCAAATTTTTTCCAATGGCGCAGACACATCTGGGGTAGGTACAGAATACCATTCACACTACAGAGCCCAGCATAAGAACTTTTCCAAGCTATTTCTTGCAGAATATTATTTGCTGTTCTTCCTTCCCCTAATTACTGGACCCCACAGAGATTCCTTAGCTGCTTTTGTGCTTGAGGCACAGTTTTACTGTTTGTGCTTCAGCATTATCATTTGAGGGTTAGCACAATATGCAGTGGTTTCCTGAGGAAACAAAGGTGCAGAGATAGATGAAGACCATCAACAGTTGGTCTGTAGCAGCAGATTGATTCTTACTGAGTACATAAGTCCCTATCACCAATTCTAAATCATAAGTCTATATCACCAATAAACAAGGATTGAGGGCTGACTGCCCAAGACAGTGACAAAGTGATTCAGGTCTAGTAAACCTGACTGGGGTGGATATAGACAGGGTGTAGGCATGGATAGGGCTGAGGCTGCCAATTTTATAGCATCAGCTTACCCTCCTCCTCTGGTGGCACCCTGAAGGTATAAGGAGCATGAGCACGAGGAGTATGAGGAGGTGTGGGAAGACCTAGGTATGGGGCAAGAAATTAGTGGCCTTGTACAATACCCTTGACTGACTTCGAACTTGCTAAGCAAAAATCCAGTCTAGAGCTAATGCAACTCAAAGTATCCTTCACTGTGACTTGGGCCCTCTCCTCTGTATAATTTTTTGTGCCACCCTGGAAGCACTCTGGCCTCTCTTCTTGTGCGGGAAAGAGCACAGGATAAGATGGCTATATGAAAGCTAGAATCAGGACAGAAGCTGAAGAAACGGTGAAAAAGGTAAAAGATATTTCATGAACTGTTGAAAGGCATTGATTTAAAAGAAATGAAGGCTTCTAAGGAGGACTGATTTTAATGACAAAAAAGAGCTGGGCACAAGGTAGAGTAGATTTGCAAATTACAGACCAATGAAATCAGAGATGTGCACCATAAGCTTTTGTAAGTTTACTTCATCAGATGCTGTGTTAAAAAGAGTTAACTGTGTTTCATTCCTCAAGTGCTTTCACAAACATGGACATAACAGCTAAGTAACTAGCCCAAAATTGGAAAGAAATTAAGTATCGGAAAGAGATGAAAACTCATGGTTTCAGACTCCCATGTTTACATCAGAGTCATCTAAGGGTAAAATATGGTGTTGTTTTAGAAGCTACTGATCTTTGGACACCCCACAACTGTTAGGTTCTCTAGTCATTTATAGCCCTGGAAAGACATTAAAGGAGACTTCAAGTGACTACTAAATTGCAGTGAAAGCCTGAGGTTATTTGTTGGTATATTAGACACTATATAAAATGACACAGAATATTTAGTTTAGACATTTTACTACCTACAAATGTATTACGTCTTTTCCTGAATGAGCGTTGTTTGACTCGGTGCCTGTTGCTTAGCTCTACACAAGTAACCTCTAGACTCATTCATCTGTAGAGTCTTTAAACAGGACAAATAAAAACAAAGCAGCAGAGGAAAACCTATGGTTTCTTATCAAACCAAGACACACAATTTATCTGGCACACGCAAGTAAATCCAAAAAGTGCATTTAAAATAAGTTTGAAAGTTAAATTATGTAGTAAGTAGAGGAGGGTCTGAGTAAGAAAACTTAAAACTTCTTTCCCACAGAATGGGCAATTAAAGGAGGAAATCGTTACAGAGTTTGCATAACTTGACTTAAAAACAAACAGCCCTGCTAGGCAACAAGCCCACAGTTCTGCATTACTAATATACACAGCAAACATCAAAGCTCACGATAACTTGTCACTTTTTGATGGATGGTGGAAGATTCCATTCTTGATGTAGAAAGTATCCCTTACAATTCTAGACTTGGCATGTGTTGGAGCCTTGCCTTCTGTAACAAAGCCTCCTGAAAAATAAGAATATGCGATTATTTTAATACATTAAACAGTCTGATAGTCACACTGATAACATAAATTTGCCTTTACATACCAGGCCTAACCCTACATCATAAAGCTGAATATCCTTCACTCCCATGAAACCAGCACCTCAAAAACTGTGCTCAGGACCCCCCTTGCCTATTTTGTACAGAGCAGGTTATACATTAGTTGATTTCCCCAGCTTGCGACAGTCACAATCTGGAATATTAATTAGGTAAAAGTGAGATATGTGCCTCTGGATATCCTGACTTTTGCAAGCTTCCAGAGAGGTACTTACTATATGGGTTTTTTTGTTTTTGTTTTTAATGTAGCATGAAAGCATGGAGGAATTCAGCCTGCAGGAGGAAACACCATACTGCACTGCAGCCCTAAGTAGATTGCCTCCTCCTCCTGTTATTGGCTGGGATCCTAGCCAGGAAGAGGAAGAGGCCCACACCCAGTACCCTTTCCTAAAGGCACATTAGTCTTGTTTTGGATCCCAGGCATACCCTGAAATAACTGCTATTTTGCTACAGTTTTCAGCAAAATTGAACAACTAATTTTTTTTTAAATACAGGCAGTCCTCGACTTACAACATTCTGAGTTACAACATTTCGCACTTACAGTGATATAAATTGACACCTTGTTTCAACTTTGATGTTAGTTTCAACTTTACAACGCTTGATCCAACGTGATGCCACGCCACGCCAGCAAACAAGTTTGCTGTGTCACCATCTCCCCGGAGAACATCTGTCCAAACTTCCTTAGACACTTTCTTTAAGCAAGCAGACAAGACTCCGGAAAAACCTGCAGCCAAGACTCCTGAGAAGACTCCAGCCAAAAGCCCTTCAAAAGGTCCAGCAAAGTCACCTCAAGGAAGTCCAAAATTCTGGGTGAAAATAGGGTATTGGGCTTTTGTTCACGAACTAATCCCCCATTTATAACATTGTTTCTTGTGAGAAAATTGGTTCCAAGTTACAACGTTTTGATTTAAGATGTGGTTTTCAGGAACCAATTGTGTCGCAAGTCCAAGGACTGCCTGTAAAGACACACCCACCCACCTTCTCCCCTCCCCCCAAAAAAAGCAGGTTAGGCACCAGGCAAATTAAATAAGTCATATGTAATAATTATGCCCTGGCACTATAAACGTACACTATTCAACTAAGTTATCCCAAAGACACCAACAGGCCTGTTCAGGAGACCAAAGTTAAGCCTGTGCGTTGACACTAGTGAAACCGGAGCCATGGAGATGCACTAATAACTCAAGGGAAACAAAGTAAGAGTTAACCCTTTTTATTTTTATGGCTGTAGTCCAGGGGGACTAAACCAGCAGGGTAGGAAAGAGGAGAAAGAAACTGAACAACATTACTCCTGGCTGGATTTTCATCCAACACAATTATTCTACAAGGAACTTTCCACCTTACCTAAGCGCCAGCCATACTCCCAGGATGACAGCACTGGATAAGAGAATTTATCCTCTGGGCTCTTCTGCTTTCTCTCCTGCAGATACAGGTGCCTCCCTTTGCCCTCCCGGGATATGCCCTGGTACAGCAGACGCATTGTTCCAGGGGATGCAGGTCTCATCTCAGGAAGAAGGGGCTCCTGAACCCCCTCTTCCTGCTTCCTGGGAAGGCTGACATCCTTTGGCTGCCTCTCTTGATGGCTTATCCCATTTTTCTTGAAACCAGTTTCCTCCCCCTGATTCCCTTCCTCCTGCTCCTTGGAGGAGAAGATAATTGGCAGAAAGCATTTCGTCCTGGGACCACTGCAGGGCTGGAGCCTGGGAAATTTCTGCCTATATTTTGTGTTCCAGCCGACTCTACTGAATAACTCCTTCTCAATCAACTCCTTCCAGCAATCCTGGTCTCGTGTGGTCAGTAGATCCTTCATGATCCCAGGCAGAGGGCCCTGGTCCTGGAGCAGGAGGCTGGAATCCGGCTGCGGTGCGTTGTGTTTGGTACTAGTTATTTCCTGCCTCTGGTGTCCAAGGAAACAGAGGCACAAAGGGGTCAGTGGAGCCTGGGCTCAAGTTACAGACACTTCACAGAGGAAACAGAGAAGAAAGGGTCCACACAAGAGTCTCCCCTGCAGACATGCATCTTCATCTGTCCCAAGCACACACACACCTCGCCAGCCTGTTGTTGCAAATGGTATTTAAAGAAGCATTTAAAGTTTATTTTCTACCTGTGGGGACTTTTTAACATCATCTTTAAATTTTCCCTGAGCCTGAAGAAGGGAAAAAGCGTGCATGCCCGAAAGCTTGCAGAAAAAGATAATTTTTTTTTTTTTTTTTGCGATTTCCAGTTGGTCTAATAAAAGGGATCATCTCAGAACCAAGAGTTCTGGAGTTTTGCATTTGAAGAAGGCCATTTAGTGTTTCCCAAAAGCTGAAAATCCCTCTGAGAACAGCTGTAATCTGAAGCCAGCCAACAGGTGGAACTACTTACCCTGTAACCGGCTGCCTGTGATTGGAGGACTTGCAAATCTCAATAGCTGCAGAAATAGTCAACTTCCCTTTCCTTTATAACCCACCTTATTTGAAGGGACTGGAGTTTAGGTATAGGATAACTTGGGAGATATTAGTAACTTGCACTTTAGGTATGGAAACACAAAAGGAAAGACTTCAGCCCTACTGACCTTACCAGCAAAATTGCCTTTGATGTCAATAGTAGTGCCAGCTTTGCCTAAGTGCATACAAGCTCTCAAAGGCTGTGTGAAAAAGCTGATTTCCTTGGTTTTAATTTGTTCTCAGTTGGAACCAGTCCAGATGCTCTGAGCAGAAGTCGACTAGGTTTCCCTCCCGCCCCCAATTTCCTGGCAAATATATGATCTGGTCCTTCAAAACTGCACTGGGTGTTAGTTGTTGTGTTTTGCTGACAAAATGAGGGCAAGTTTTGACTGATTCTGGTTTTGTCATAGTTTCAAGCAGCTGAAGTGCTAGAGCAGGATGTGTTGATTAGAGTAACTGCCACAAGCCTGGCTCAGGTCCAAGGGGAAGACCAGTAAAGGAGACATCCTTGACAACCAACTAATATTTTCCCTGTCAATGACAGTACTACGCAACACTTTGGTTACATCTTTTATTTTTAAAATCGTTTCTGATGAAAGGCAACCTGGATACGGAAAGCAGGCTCCAGTAAAACTGTATTGCAAAATTAAGAGCTCCTGCAATGCAGGTCAGCAGCATAAAAAAGAGGAGGAAGAATGAATGGAAAAATAAAACAGTGGAATTCGTGGAGGAGCAACGTTTCTCCTGTTGTACTTAGAGCATTGCGAGGCAGCAACCACACCTATAAATGAAAAGGAAAATTTGGGCCCCTGGAATTCAGCCACAAATTATGTTTCAGGTTCCAAATCTTCTCCCCAGTTTCCAGATTTCATAGTAAACTAGAATTAAAAGGGAGGGGAATCTTAAATAACAAATTCATGAAACACTGAATTATGTCTTTTGAAACTGTTTTGCCTAAAAGCACACCAGAGAATATAATACTGCTTTTGTATGCAACATAGAAGAAACACCCACCACAAATGTTGGACCTTTGCGTCTTATAAGAAAACTTTATAGTTAGACCTTTAACCAGCTGCCTCCTACAACAAACATGAGACTGTCTCCACATCCATTAGGTCCTATACAATAAAACAAGAGAAAAAAAATATCCATTTGTTTTTGTTGGGCAGTGCTGTCATCAATTTAAAATATACAGCGTATGTAGACTCTCCCATAAAAATTGTCTAATCTCTCCCAAACACGGACCACCAAGATCTTGCTTCTGAGGAGGATAATTCAGTAGATGAATAAATGCTTTCACAGTTGCAAAAGGCCAAGATTTTTTAAACTAGACTTTTGTATATTTTTTCAAATGTTTGCAATGGTTGAACTCCCACAAAGATAAATGCTGAAAAACGGATGTGAATAAAATGTGAAATGGCATTTAGATTTATAGTCAATAGCGCCCAATCAAGCAGACTTTAAATCCTTGCTTTAAACACTTAAGTTTTGCAGTTCAATCTGTTTTGCCTGCCCAGAAGTAGGTGCATAAGTTTCCAGTCAAATTTGCTAATTTGAGTCACTAGACTACAAGAGACGCTGCCAGTTTTAATCAGCATAACGAGGTTGATACATACTTAAAGTAACAGCCAGTGTCAAAGGAAACAGTTGTACAGCAACAATCATTAGTATTACTTTTAAATGACTATTAATTTTAAGACTCACTTCTGCAATTGACTGTTGGCAGACTTCTATGCCTAAATTGGACTTCATTACTTTCTTAAGGGGCACAGGGATTACCTGCATATAAAATGACAAGGTGGGGGTCTGGCTAATTATGCATTCATCACTGACTAGCCTATTCATTTGGAAGACTGTATTTGTTCTTTTCCCCTGGTGGTTTAAATTAAGCAAGGGCACTTTGCTTTAATTGGTTTGTCCTGTAAATAAGACTGCTGTACAAGACAAGGCACTGTCTGTACAGTGCTGGTATTACCATTGTTCTGTGAAATGTCCAATGGAATAGCAACCTAAGTACTATTTTTTAGCTGTCTTTCATTTTAAGTCCATTTTTCTATCCTTCCAAATTTTAAAATAGTGGTAAATGGCTTACAAGTGAAGTCTTTAACTCTCAGTAGGTAAAGAAGTGTGAAACCCATTGTAGAAGCATATGCCCCATGCTCAAGTCCATTAAGGATGAGCATATGCCCTGTGCCCAGCTGCCCCCTCCAGTTCCCACAGAAGGACAAAGCACAGATCTAGTAGCCCACTACCACCACCCTCAGTTCCCTTGTAGTTCAAAACCACTGGCAGTGGAGCACTCCATTAAATGGACAGGGAAAGCAGAGAACAAGATCCAGACTAACTACAGTGTCTCAAAAGCCATTCTTCCTGCAGGGTGCATAACTCTACTTTCTTCTCGAGTATGTGCTAGTAGAGATCCCCTCTACCTGTAGCTAGCAAACATTCAAAGAGTGGTTTGTACATCCCAGGTGCATCAGGAGGATAAAACTGACATCCCAAGCAGATTAACTGACTAGTGCAACTAACCAACCATGCTGCAGACTTCTGAGACATTCCAGTACTATGGTGTGGAAGAACAAAAAAGGGCTACCTAAGTCAGTGATTTCCCATCTGTGGTCCACAGACCCCTGGAGGTGCAAAGACTGTCTAAGGGGGTCCATAAAATATGACTATGAGCAATCAAAAGTATGCAAATACCCACACTTACCATCCAAATAGGGTCTGCACCTCCATTCAAAATGTTTTAGGGGTCTGCAAATGAAAAAAGGTTGAAAGCCACTGACCTAAGGTGGGTGGCAGGCAGAGATTGCTGCAAGGTGGACCACTGACTGAGTGAAAAGGCCATTGGTTTTTAAATACAACAAGTAGCTGAGATCCTTCAAGCAGAGGACATAGGCCAGGTCCAGGCTGTTTCAGGTTCTCACACTGAAAACCTACTTCACTGAGAGCATCTCCTCCTAGTCCATGTTTTCCTGCTTAAGTCTACAGGAGTGGTCTCTACCCATGGTACATAGCTTGTTGACAGCCAGTCAGAGGCAGTGACTGGGTCTAGGAAAGATGGAGCATCTACTGTCCTACTGCAATATTAAATCCCAAACAACCCCAGGAGATGGATCAGAAAATGGCTAATTAACCTACTAATGAAGTCCAAAATGGCCTAAGCTTGTCAATCAGAAGAACGATCATGGCTGCCTCACAGTCATAGAGATTACTCTAAGAATAAGCAAAAAGAGGGAAAGATGAAGCAACAAAACCTTTTTTTGTGGCATGAGAATCATTCCTGAAAAAGGGAAAGGAAAGAAGTATGAGGCAGCAAAAAATTAATTTAAGTAATTCCTACTTTTTCTGCACTATAGTTGTTCCTTCTCACTGACAAAAGGAGCACAGAAAACGGAGGGAGCATGACAAAACGGGTACAGGCATGGTGTGGTCAGACACTGCTGCTCATGGAGTACAACAACCATGCCCACATGCTGGGCACTCCTCGCTGCCGAACAAATGAGAATGCATAGAACGAGCTATGAGATGGCTGCCTCGCTGCCCCACACAACACGTTGAGGTTTCTGGTCATTTCTTGGTTTGGGGGGCGGGGCTTGTTTGGAAAAAAAAAAAAAA
>NW_017728917.1:20229792-20252620 GCF_001723895.1 Crocodylus porosus
TGACCCCGGTGCTCTTTCCTGCCAAGGCAGGGGGTCGGACTAGATGATCTACCTAGGTCCCTTCCGACTCTAGCTACTATGAAACTATGGAAAATTATACATTTGTTATAAATTTTCTGCATCTGGAATCTAATTTTGGGGGGTCTCTTAAAAGTTGCCATCCCACTGGTGCAGCAGGCAGACAGTAGCAGGGAAGCAGAAAATTGAAAAAGCAAAACCAAGGGGACAGGTGGGGCGAAAGCTAAGGCAAGGGAGCAGGCAACCTACCCCTCATCCCTTGCCCCCCTGGTGACTACCATGCTACTATTTACCTGCTCCTCCTCCTGCTTTCCCCTGTGGTCCAAATACAGGTGGAGCCCCAGGGCTGCTCTCACTGCACGCTGCAGGAAGGAGCTGTGCTGGGAGCCTGGCTTGACACTCTGCAGACCTCTCTTTCCCAGCCCTGCTTCTTTTCCCCCTCCCCATTTGCTGGGGGACAGGAGGAGGTGGAGAAGGGAAGGAAGCAGGGCAGGAAAGGAGAAATCTGTGGGGTAATGAGTGGGGTTCCAAGCACAGCTGCTTCCTGCAGCAGGGGCAAGCTGGAGGCCAAAACAGCAGCAGGTGCAGACTCCTTCCCTGTCTGGCTCCCTGCTGGTAAGGAAGGAGAGGGAAGAGGCGGGAGGGAATCTGGACAGGGAGCAGAGCTACTGCTACTGTCCCTGCCCTAGCTGGGCCCCCTGCACAGCTATTTCTCACAGCTCCCAGTTGTGATGCACGATTCTAAGACGAGACAGTTTTCCGCATGATGAATGGGGAAAAAAACAACATTATAAAGTCCTTGAAAACGAGGGTTGGAAAGGACCTCAAGGAGGTTATCTAGTCCAACCCCCAGCTCAAAGCAGGTCAACTCCTAACTATATCACAACAGCCACGGCTTTGTCTACCCAGGTCTTAAAAACATCCAAGGATGGAGATTCCACCACCTCTCTGGGTAACCTCTTCCAGTGTTTTACTACCCTTCTAGGGAGAAAGTTGTTCCTAATATCTCACCTAAACCTCCCTTGCTGCAACTTAAGACCATTGCTCCTTGTTCTGTCATCTGTCACCATGGAGAACAGTTCAGCCCCATCCTCTTTGGAACCACAATTCAGGTAGTTGAGGGGTGCTATTTAATCAGAAGTCATGTGCCCCAGCCCCTTATGTTTATTGCCCTTCACTGGACTCTCGTTTATCTACATCCTTTCTGTAGCAGGGCCCTGAAAGCTAGACACAGTACTCCAGATGTGGCCTCACCAGTGCCAAATAGAGGGGAATCATCACTTCCCTTGATCTGCTGGCAGCACTCCTACCAATGCAATCTCATCTTAGAATCAAGTACAGGCAGTCCTCAACTTACAATGTTTCAAGTTACGTTTTGCACTTACAACATTTATAAATTGACACTGTTTAAACTTTCTGACGTCAGTTTCAAGTTTACAATGCTTGATCTGACACCACGCCAGCAAACAAGTTCGCTGCGTCACCCATCTACCTGGAGAACATCTGTCCAAACTTCCTCGGACACATTCTTTAAGCAAGCAGACAAGACTCCGGAAAAACCTGCAGCCAAGACTCCTGAGAAGACTCCAGTCAAAGGCCCTTCAAAAAGTCCAGCAGAGTCACCTCAAAGAAGTCCTTCCAAATCAATGTGATTGCTACTTACAATACACATTAATGTAGATATGTACTTGTCCATAATTGAGTACAAAATTCTGGGTTATTTCTGGTGAAACAAACAGGGTATCAGATCCCTCATTTATAATGGTTTCATATGAGAAAATCGGTTCCGAGTTAAGCTGAAACATTGCAAGACACAGTTTTCAGGAACCAATTGTGTCATAAGTCTGAGGACTGCCTGTAAATCCAGTAAGGACTGCCCGGTGAAAGGATGCTTACAATTGCCTCTTGAGAAAGCTCAGGGAGCAATTCCTCGACCTACCTTCAGCAGTTGCAGGATACCCAATTCAAAGTGGGAAATGCACAAAGAACCCAGCTCCTTCCTCCAGGACACAGAAGTGCATCCTCTGACTCGGTGATCTTTAGATCTCCTCTAGCCCTGCTCTGCTGTGGGACTTCTTTCAGCTAACCTGATAAAGCACCCTTCTAGGCAAACTCATTGGAACTGCATCTGGTCCATGCCGTGGCAGTGTGAGGGTTAATCTGTAAATGCCACCGCATGCAGAGGGCAAGAAAGATATATAGGGAAAAACAACTCAGAAGAAACAGGACCAATTTGTTCTGCTGCTGGAGGTAAAGAAAGTGGAAGCCCTAGCCAAAGGGCAAGGCTGAGCACTGAAACCTCAAACAACAAGGGACTCTTTCCCAAGGATAAACAGGAGAAATTTGCCACAAATGAATTTTTGCTTGGAAAAGTGGTCTCAGACACTGGCAGCATTATGATCAGTATATTGTGAATTGCTATGTAAATGTAGGTCCCCTGCTTAGAAAATAGGTAAGCAAATCAATACCGGAATCTGAAATTTACCCCCTCTCCTCCCCCAAACTCTGTTTTTCTGCCCTACCCTGTCCCAAGACATTTTGCTGGAAGGTGCTCAAGGGGTCAGTGCTTCTTCAAGAGCATGGACTCTATTCACAGGCTTGTTTCCCCTCTTGGGGAATTTCTCACCAAACATACATCTGCATCAGAGAACTGCTCTATTACTGCGAGGTTAGCTCAAAGCAAGATTCCTAAAGCTCTAGGTACCCCCAGAAGTTAAAACAAAATCTGTTTCAGAGCAGGTTATTCTACAATAACCAGCTGAATTCAACACCTTAAGAACTGCTACTCTTCCCCATAAGGCTAAAATTTATGATGAAACGTTAACGCCGGATATTCGTGGAAACTGCTCAGCCTAGAGGAAGCTGCCTATAAAGTAGTATAAAACTTCCGAAAGAGGAAATATTCTTTCCATCTCCTTCCCTCCCCAGTTTCTCTATTCGTCCTCCCAAAGCCAGTAGTGTTGTGAAGGGTCAGCTGCAAGTGATGTTGGAGGCAAACATGCCCATGTAATCTGAGCAGATGACTACCAGCTGAGCTCCCATGTTGGTTCTCGCTCAGCTGCTTCTGTTCCCTGCTGCAAGCACCTGGGAGAGCAAAAGGTAAGAAGTTCAGTAGTGCTGAAGGTGCCTTTAATTCCAATTTTTATGAAGATGGGCAGCCAGATAAAAGACAGAGGGCTTGGAGTAGCAGCTGGCGAAAGCTTATGCTTTGGATAAAAGCTGCTTCTTTCTTTGCCAGCTTCAATATACCCTTCCAGGCTGCCTTCAAAAGAAACAGCTAGCTCTTTTAGGAATCACTCAGCTTTAATTTATTTCAACTCTGTAGGAAGAAAAGAAAAAAAGACACTCCACTCCTTTGTTCTCATCTTTCACACTGCCCCAGCTCAAACTGATGAAGCAGCTTCTTCCTGCTGAAAGGATTTTGGGGAAGTTAAACACATTCCTGTTATATCATCTGTCATGTCACGGAAAGTTTAAATTTGCAAAATCCAAACGGCTATCATCTTCCAAGATACACAAAGAGGCAATACCACTGCTATTACTGGAAATCATCACCACATATTAGTGCTCCCTTCTTGGCTGCACATAGAGTTGGCAATTCAGACTTGTAAGTAGAAGTGCAAAATTTGACATTTTAATGAATAAAGCTGTAATTTCACAGTGGACTGAGATTTGCTCCTAAAGCCAAGGGAGGAAGAAGCGACCTTGCCACCAATATGACAGGAGTTGCATAAAAATGAAGCTGAATTTAACTGGTATAAATAGCCCATTTGCAAACAAAGTTTAGCAAGTGAGAATAAAGCATTTAGGCGAGGGACAGATATTACACATAAACTGGTTTACGTGATTAGAAACTAGTTTAAAACCTACAGAACAGATGTTCAGTGCACATAAGCCAGCTTGAAAATGGCTAAAACCCGTGTGACATAAGCTGGGTTGAACGTATTATCGGACTTAACCGATTTGGGTCAAACCAATTTATGCAACGTCCGTCCCAGACCTCTTCCTGGTTTAACTTAAATGAGAGTGCCCCAGCATCCCAAATGCTTTGCAGCACTGGGCAGGACTCTGTTCCAGAGAGCTAGGCTGCCCCCTCCCCTCTGCTCCCTGGCTGGAGCTCTGGCAGATATAGCAGGCACAGTGGCATCTGCCTGGCTTCCTCCTTCCCACCCCCACATACACGCTCTCTGCTCAAGCAGGGATTCCCCCCCACAGCACCCACCATAGCATGCATGCAGTATACTAGCTAATGCTGAGAGGTGTCTGTGTAAGACAGGCAGGACAAAGGCTGGTAATCAAAAGGTAACTGGTAGTGTTCCTTCCTTGGAAAAAGTTGTTCAAGAAGAACTTGAACTAATGAGAAGGGAAGTCACTCTTGTTTACTCAGCTTGGACAACTGCAAACAGTATTTCCCAGCCCCCACCAAGCAGAGGTTCAAGCGGACCTAGCAGAAAACTAATCAAACCTAGTTAACCATAAATAGAAAATATTCAGATAACATGCAAGATGGGAAAGTCCTTGGCAGCAGCAGCTTGCTCACCACTTCTCAGGATTTCTAGAAACTTCTAGTTGGAGAGTTGTTTGAGAAACATCTGCTAGTTTCTATGGCAACATATTGCCAAGCTAAACCTACTGAGACAAAGGTGCAATAAGAAGTTGGAAACCACCTTCTGTGATCAACACAAGTCTCTAAAGTTACCAGAGATTAGTCCCTGGACTATCAGCACTGAACCACCTTGAAGAGGGAGAATTATTTTTCATGTGCAGTCCTGGCCACAGCTGCTAAGCAAGGTTGCTGGAACCAGATGTATACATCTGCTAGGAACTAGATTAAAGCCACCAACTCACTTAAAACCTACTGAACAGGGTCATATGGGAAGCAATACCTTGCACTAGACCCAAGATTCATTGTGGTTTGTGACCTTAGGGTTACAGGCTCCATCTTTTACATGCATCTGCAAGTCCATCTACCACTTGATTACGTAACAGGTTAGCTAATCATCTGGGCCAAATTCCACATGCATACCATCAGCCTACACGTATGTAATTCAAGTGAAGCAGGTGGCTACACAAAATGAACTTAAAAGCTAGCAATGTTCAGAACAACCAGCTTAAAGCACAGGTTACAGCTACACAGCACGTGACCATTTACACTAAGTTAATTTCTGCCCCGATACATCCATAAGCCAGTTGCCTTTTGCATTTATTAAAATGATCCAGGCAGACTGCCTACCAATACCAGCTGACAGTCATGTCAAAGACTGTCACTGCAAGAATTATTTTTGCTTCCATTTTAAACATTGTGCCCTGCTCCTCCTCGCTCAACTCAGGATGCAGGTGGGTGGGAAAATTTAAACATGGCCTTAAATTGGTTCACTGATAGTTTTTTGTTTTTTAATTGAAAACAAATATGGTGCAGGACCTTAAGCAGAATTGGCTACTTGAAGGATTTGCCTCACTGAGGCCTAATTTTAAGGAAACAGAACAATTGGGGTGTTTCCCACATGCAGTTGGAAGTCAGCCAGGAGTCTACATAGGTGAACAATGCTGTAGCTTTAAGTTGGTTAACATAGTACAAATATGAAGGGACAAAAAAATAATCAAAGGTGGTTTTTAACATGCATGTTTAATGAAGCCAACATCTGTATTTAATAAGTTAAGATACAATTTTACAATCCAGCACTTTATTTCCAGTTTATTTAATTTTTGCTTCCTAGTTTACAATGCAGTCAGCATTTCACATTAAGGCACAAAGCACAGTAAAAACCTATTCCTCAACTTCCCACAAAAAGGACTGTGCTCAAGGGTAGTGCACCAATGTACAAATCCTACAAGAGAGAGCTGTAAAGTGGAAACCTCTTACTATAGACAGGAGGCAAAGCATCAACAAAATCAGAGTGTCTTCCCTAATCATACAAAATTTAAAAAGCGTCATTTGGGGAATCTTACCAACACCACAGTAGTTGGCAGTAATGCTCAGCTATGCATTTGGAATACATTTTTTTGTATTTTTCTCGGCCTTTTACAAGAAACATGAAAGCTACAACATGCAGGTGTTCATTCCTTAGTACTAGGGAAAAAAGGATGAACCTTTTTGCTTTTTAGTAGTCTATCGCATGAGGGGGATTTCAGGATGAGATGTGTGGTTTAATGAAGTCATCAGATTGCAAGGTGATCAAAGTGGCTTGCACCTACAACAGTTACCCTGTTGTTTCACAGCAGTACTACTGCTTTAGATGCTCTTCTATAGAGCCATTTTTTAAAATTCATGACTATAGCTTCCCATCACTTGCTTTTTCTTCCCCACACCTGTCCCAATGTTATTAAAAGAACACCCTTTGGTCCTCTTTCCCTATAAACTACAAACTGAGACCTCCAAAGACCTCATTATAACCAGGATTAATGCAGTGATTCTACTTAATCCACCTAACTGGAGTTTGTGCCTAGAAGCAAAGACTTTTGGGGAGTTTGAGACCCAGTCATGACTGCATATCACTCTGGCAACCTGTGGAACGACTGTCTTTAAGTTTCACCAGAAGCTCAAGCTAATTAAAACCAGTGTTACAAACATAGGGCAAAGTTAGCTGTGGAGTTTTACACAGCATTAATGCTAGGGAACTGAAAGCTCCCAGGAAGTAATTCATTCAGCGTTAGGTGTGCTGTAAAAACTAAAAAAAATCCAAGCAACTTCCTAAAATGTAAACTTAAGAAAGCATTTATTTTTTGGTAAAATATTTTAGTTTGAGTAGTAAAGCAACTTATTGCAGCTCTTCATTCTGTTAAGCATTAAAAATGGATCAAGTATACAAAGGCACATATTAAAGTACCAGTTTTACCTCATTTCTATACAGAAAAAGAATTTGAACTGGGGACAGCCCGAGTCACATTCCAAACTAAATGTAAAATCTCCAGTCAAAAAACAAAAACCTATCAGTAGTTTAAGATACCCAATTCCATAGACTATTTCCAGTTTTCAAATATCTAGTCTTCAACATCCACAAGGGAAATTAGTGTCTTGTTATCCACATGATTCTCAAAAATGTTGAATTACCCACAGACAGTACAGAAAGGTACAATTTAGAAGGATATTAAATAGATTTACATTATATATGTATTGATATTTAAAGATAGAATTGAAATGCTTCTAAAAATAAAACTCTAGAATTTACTTTCGGGTGTTCTGAAGTGTGAACTGCATATTGAGATATTGTAGTTTTGCAATAGGCCTGCACACAGTATTACTCTAAACTGCCATCACAAATGTAATACAAAAAGATTAATGCTAGAAGTGCTTAGGGAACAGTGACATGGAACGGACTTCCAGGAATGTGTTCTTCACCCCACTTCACTGCCAGAATGTAGTCACCCTTTTCCTTGACGACATACGTTACGTTGTATTGGTGGTTGCCCAAATGCTTCACTGATACTTCTTCACATGGTATGCTGGGTCCATGGACACCAACTAACAACATATTCGAACCTGTGGTGCAATAAGATAATGTTACTGGATAGTAGTGACTGGTCCACAACAACAGGGTCACCAACCAAAGGGGCTTAGTTTGGTTTAGTTGTGGATAAAATCAAGAGTCTCTGAAGCTTGCCTCTGCCATGATCAACATAGAACAGCTTCTTATTGAAACTTCTGGATCAAACCCAGCTATGGTGTCTGATGCATCTCACGCCACCAGACATAATAAATGTTGGCTCAACAATGGCAGTTTCAATTAGCAATAATCACACCTCGGATTAACCTCAGCGGCTATGATACTGCCACTGCGCAACTTCTATCCAAGTGATCACAAGATGTGGGAGAGCCAGGTTTCATAGATTTCATAGACATTAAAGTTTTGCTTTAAAAACATATTTCAAGCTGTTATACACACTTGCAACCAAGGCTGTCCTACTATTTCCATGGTAAATGCTTCCTTTCTGGAGTCAGGTCACTAATCAGGTTTAAGAATGTGCTCAGTAACACACATTTTCTATACAGTAAAGACCAAGTTTCACCTATGCTTCTGTATACATCCTTCACAAGATGCATAATGCAACCCACAAAATAAACCTTAAGCATGCAATTTAAAAAACAAACAAATCAAACTTCACATCAGTGCTGTAGCCCTGCTCCCTTTGGGGCTTAGTAGAGTGCCTGACTATCAGACACAAAACCCCGTCTAGACCAACAACTAATTACCTAATCTGGCCCCATTTGGTGGTCACTATGTAGCTGTAATGGATACCTGAATGCTAAAGTTACAATTCTACATTTTGAAACCAAATTATCCCCACAGCTTGTATTCCACACTACTTGAAAAAAAGCCAACGTCCGCTTCAAGGAGTTTCAACTTCTGTCCAGCTAACAGAAAAGGACTTGTTCTGTCTTACTCTCTAGAGAAGGATTTATGATTAGCTGGAAATTAATTCTTAGCCAATAAATTGCAAGTCTGCCATTCAGACTCATGCTGGACTCTGAACTGTATTGCAAACATGCAACAACCTTGAGATGACATTCTTGCATCCATACCTGCTTTGCTGCAATCCACAGAAAAAGTACTTTTTTGACCCACAAAGGCCTTTGAGAGCCCTGCTCCCCTGGAGATCACTTTGCTGGCATCAGATGAAGATTTGGGAATGGCACTATAGCACGTTTCTGTAGATGACCTTGTCACAGATTCCACCATGATTGAACTAGTTTCATTTGCACTGCCCGAGCTAACCAGTCGCTGGCCTAGGAGAAAAGATTGGAAAAAGTTGCAGGCATCTACTTTGTTAGGGCACATAGAAGGAAGTATTGAAAGAGTGAAAAGTCCTTATATCAATAGTCACATCAAAAAGACATTTTATTTGCATTGCACCATCAACTTCTAAAAGGTTCCAATTAGGAACAGGAATTCACTGGATTAGTTTGTGGTCTCTAGTATACCCCAGAATTTAAATTCAGCCAACAGTGAATATGAGACTAAATGGAGTGCCCATGTTCTTAAACAGAGAGGAAAAAAAAACCTTTACTAGGGTCATGATAAAAAACAAAAAGGCAGTGACAGGACAGTTTGAGCACTCATCCCACTCTTATTTCAGGCTCCTTCCACAGTAGGAAGCAGACAACTGAAAGCTCATAAGTATACAGGTATTTAGCATTTCTATGCACACTGCACAAGTGACAGTTAAAGAAAATTAGACTCCTGTTCTCTTCAAACTTTATTTTGATTTGCAGACTGGGTGCTAGTTATACTTGCAAGCTATTTATAATTATATGGTACATAAACCACCATTATAATGGGAAAAAATGGACTCATTCAAGATGCATACACATCCTAGGAGCCACCTGTCTGCTGAACTCTGTATACTAACTAACATTTGCCATGCGTTGTGAAAGCAATAGTAACCCAGTGCTTAAGCAGACACATGATATTTCAGTTTTAGAGTTAACAGAGTTCAGACTTCATGAAGTTTAGCTGACAGCTTAAGGGAAAGCATTGTTGTGCTCAAGTCATTAAATGCCTTTGACTCGAGTCAACAGAAGAGTGGGTGCACATTTGGAGCAACTCACTTGGAAAGCAAAAAGGTGCCCAAGTCTACAGCAGGGTAAAGAGTGTACACTTGTCTCAAGCTGTGTTATCTTGCACATGGCAGCTTTACAGATGGGTCAGCCAAGTCACTGGCAACATCAGAAATATGATCTTGCCTTCTGCATTAAGCTAATTTTAAGCAGACAATGCAGGCACACAGTTTTACAGCATTAAACTGACAGCTCTAAAGTAACATTCTATGTAGTGCTCACTTTTCCTCACGTTATTCTCTTTAATTAATTGAACTCAAGGTATAATTAAATCAGTGTCAGCTACCCAATATAGGTGTCTTATATAAGAACCATCAACAAAAAACAAGTTATACTTCCAGAGCAAGGTCCAGTAAACAATGTATTTCTAAAAACTACAGTACATTTTACCCCTCTCTCTCTTCTCATTTGTAATTCTTTCCCCATTAGCAGTTTGTCATTCAGTGAAGGACAAGCTGTACAAGTAGGTGCACATGTACTGTCCAAATATTTAACCTGCTTTGGGATAAGATCTCTCATCTACAACACTAGTAGGAAAAATTCTTCATCCCTCATGGTCAGCACTAGATTCTAAAAACAAGACTGATAAGATAGAAATCTCCACAGCAATCAAGGAAAGCTAGTTAGGTGTACTGACAATACTATAGTTAGTATTTTTACCTGTGACTTTGGCCTTGAAAGGGCTGCCCACTATGTGGTTAGGTCCTCCATATTTAATTCCAATAAGATAGTTTCCTGGTGCCATGGGTGTATACATCACTTGGTAACCCTCTGGAGTTTCCTGGCAGTCCATTTTGACTTTTGATGGTCCTTCAATTGTAACAGAGAGGGTACCTGGACCAGCTTTGGTTGTGTTTATGAAAAACTCTGACTGTAATCCTGAAAGGAGGTTCAGCACAAAAACAATAATTTCTCATGTTCTACTTGGATGCTACAATATTTGTACAATTAGACAGGCATACACCAGGAATTTATGATATCAAAAGGCAAGACCATGGTGTTGTAAAGCCCAGTCCCATCTTCCAGTTGGCCCAGTCCCATCTTCCAAGAGTCTTCATTCTGAACTTCCAGTTATCTGAACATAAAATAGACTAGAGACAGGAGGCAAGGATTCTGGGGCCCAGACTCTACTGTAAACCTCTTAGTGAAAGAGCCAAAAGGTGGTTGTGGGGGATGAGGAGGAAAGGAGTTGATGGGATAAGTGAATCATACATGATGAAGATAAACATTTGGAAACGGCTCTTACAAAATGGCAGGGTTGTTCAGACAGTCTGCTATAGTGGAAACAAACTTGATTTAATTGTACCTCGAGTTCAAAATAGTACATCATTTGTGTTAGCAGCAATAGTACAATGCCACTATCAAGGTGTTGTAGAAAGCTTTCTTCAAAGAAGGCTTTCAATCTTTCAACAGACTACTGTCACCTTTGTATTTTTCAGTAATTACCATCTTGAAGCAGTTATGGCAGAGCTGACCATAAAAAGAGTTGTTTAAAAAATTCACAGAAACAGGAATGTTAAAAAGGTAACTAACAGACTATGAAGAGTGACTATCGATTGAAGCTATGGGCACTGCTATAAAAGCTTGGCAGTAAATGGTGGAGAAAGTTTCTAATCCCCATTCTCCTCCAGTAGAAAGCAAACATGGTCAGCACAACGTCTCTCCCAGTGACTGGCAGAACACAGAAAGTCCAAGTTTCTGTGAAAACCACAGAGCCTATTTTAATCTGGCATGCAGCAGCTAGTACTGGATTCTCCTAGAAAGCCCCTGACTACTCCAACTCAATTCAAATATTGGATTACAGAGCATCTCTCTCACACGCCATCAGGAAGAGAGACAGATGGAATCAACCAATCTTTTCCAGGCACATGGTGCAATTCCTATGCAAGGGAAACACCTGGACATTAATGGCAGACATGTTGAACACCTGCAGAATTGTACATTAAATAACACTTCTTGCTTTCTACAGCAAACAAGTATCACCACCAGTTAGTCAGTGTCTCTTCATTCTTGAGAGCACTTTTCCTGGGACCTTATCTTCCTTACCTTGAAGTAATCAATTTACACCCACCAACAAAAAAAAATCATTTTTCTTTCTCTGCTTGCATATCTGCGTGTTACACCACTAACTGTCCCCCAGCATCCAACTCCTCTCCAGAAATCAGCAAATTCCAGGTATAAGTAACATTTCCTTTTCCTTGTTCACATCAGGCATGGTGTAGGAAGCGATTGCTATATAAAGGGACTAGTGAAGATTTTGCAGTTCATACCTCCTAGTTATCAGACGTACTTTACAAGCAACATTATTGTACAAAAATTCTGCCAGACTTGTTCCAGGAGTCCCCAGGCCAATATGAACAGTTTGGAATACCCACAATTTGATAAAGGGCCATTTGATCACAACTCTCCAGAGCCAACTGATACATTTCAAATAAAAAAAAAACACACCTTTATGGATGGAGAAAACTCCAACCTGATCTGTCAGCAGCCAGCATCAAGGTAGGCTGTTTTATTCCCATGTGTTGAGCCAACTTATATATATATATAAGCATGACTTTGTCCCCCACTGATTAGATTGCCAAGAACAGCATTAGCAGGCAATTGTTGCTATCTGCATTATACTTTTCCAGCAACAAGTTATTGCAGAGAATCCGCAGCAGAGGTAGAGAGAGAAAAGGGGGCTGGCAGTAGTGATGTCACTCTGCATATCAGAATGAAAAGCTAGTTTTACTTGGCTACCTACCAGCATGTTTAAACAAGCAACCAAACATAAATCAAGATACAAAGATGCTCCTACATTTGTATTTTGTTAAGGAGGGTAAGAAGCTGAATTCCAAAAGGGTACAGACACCTTTTTCATTTGAATGACTGTTTAAAAGAAGCTGACAATATCTGGATAGATGGGAGGGCAAGAACAGAAACACTGAAATGCCAGATTTCTATTAAAAAGGAATAGTTACGCAAGATTTTACACAACCACTCTCTATCTTTCCTAATAGACTATGCACGATCTAGGAATGTCAGGTCTCCCTCCAACTCTTTCTAAAGTATAAAGGCAAACATTTCAAAATTGTAAGCTTAATGTTAGAAGGCTGCACAAATGTGAACGGATGCTTGTAGGTGGTTCTCTGCCAATATAAATTTGAGAAGTAGCTTAACGAGACTGGGTGGATGACCAAATCTAAGCCAACAGCCAACTGAATATTTGCATTCAGTACAGTTAAGAGAAGTTTCTGGAGACCCAAGTGTTCCTTTTTACAGGCTCATTATCCTATCTATAAACTGGCTAAAGTTAAAGTTTTGAAGTCTGATGGTTATAGGCTGAACTGGCTTCAAAAAAGGTTTATTTTATTTATTTTTTACTAACTGGAATAGATGCCCATCCCTAGTGCAAGATAAAAAAAAATCAGTGAGTGACTATCCATGCATCTTCTAAAAGACTTGAACAGAGTTTTAAATGTCTTTTTAAAAGACCCTTTCATCTTTCTCTAGAGTTCTGCATACCTCATGTGTATGAGCTTCACATGTGGGAACGAAGCCAAAGCATTTCCAGAGCTCCGAGGGACCACCTAGGTTGAACTGAGCTAAGTTAAATTGGCACAGATCCTTCATGGAGTTGCTAACCTACTCCCATGAATTTGTGCTGCAGTAACCAATTTCCCAAAACGTATTAAAATACAGCATCTTTGTAGTCTTGCAAATTGCTAGCTGCATCCTCCTACCTCTTGGGTCTTATGACCAGGCCAACAAAGGTAAAAACAAGAGACACAGTTAGTTTAGCTACCCAGACAGGTTGGAACAACATTTTAAGACTTGGGATTAAAACAAATTACAAGATGTAGCTCTCTGGAAGAGCTGGGAGAGAATTATTCAGTTAAGTACTATACAAAAAAGTTAAAAGGCTAAAGAACCTTAGGAGAGAGGGGGGAAAAAAAAAAGTTACCTGTGATGCCACTCTCCAGGCCTGGCCCATATGCAGTAACAAGGGCTGGATTGCCTGCTTGTCCGGGCTCTCCAACTCTGACTTTAAAAGGACTACCCACAACATGGCTGCCATTAAATTTCACATCAATCGAGTGAATACCGTTTTCATGGGGGATGAAGCGAACAGCATATTTGTCTGCAAAAAAAAAAAAAAAATTGCGTATTTGATCCAGGAATGATGCCAGTAAGAATATTAACACATAAGAATGCATTGCAATGCAAATACAGCTTTATAACATTTCAGTAAGCTTTGGCCCCATGACAGACAGGTTCAGTTACACTAGTTATTCTTCTTTTGCACCAAGGTAAGACTTCAACATTCTCAGTTAGGACAGCGAGGCGTAGACACAATTTCCCTCATCTTGTTTACTTAGTGAGGGATCTTAACTGCCAGTTGCAGTACACTGTACAATAACACCCCCACACATGTACATTTCTTCAGTCCTCTACTTCATGCATAAATTGATGTAGACTAGCACTTGGATACATAGACCCACAAATATATGCCTGAAAACAGAAGAACTAACAGAACTTAAAAGCTCAAAAACTTGCAACCCATTTTGCATCTGGAAATGGGAAGCAGAATTCTTTGACTGTAAAATTTACTCTGTTGTGTAACTTTACACATTGAAAATGTTTACAGCTTGGAATTTCACATTTGATAGTCACTTAAATAGCATTTGTTTTATTTTCACATTAACCCCAGGGAGAAACTATTTGGCTCTACAGGTAAAATCCTAGTGCCAATGAACTTTGGAAGGGGTCCCACTTAACTGAGTTCAGGACCACATGCAATCTCTGGGCATTGTAGTTGAGAAGTTATATAAATACAAGCAGCTTCTCCAGTGCCAATATTAACATGCCAACACTACTAATTACTTTGTAAATCTAACATCACATCTTTCCTGTAGTCATTAAAAGATATGCGCCCAACTACTACATAAGGAAAAACTAAAATCAATTAAGTGGATGTGACACTGAACTTTGAAGAACATCTCTATGTAGAAATCTACAAAACATTAGTCGATGGACAACAGATTAAAAATAAAGCTTTCTTCAGAGCTGTAAGAAGTTATTTGCCCTGTAAAAATAATCTGTTTCTTTAAATCAGATTCAACTCATTCATCCAAACCAAATTTTCAAGTAACAGTATGAAATTTATCACTAAAATACAGGATTGGTATTTAAGGCATGTCAAAGACCTGCAGTAAAATCCCTTTCCTGGTGCCAGCACACTACCAACTTCATTTTTATATTGCTTGAATTAAATTAAATTAAATTGATGAGGCAAGAACCCACACAACCCTGATTTTAAAGCTACATATTGTAACAATGCCAGAAAGTAGGCTTCTCAATCTTTGTCATCGAGTAACTTTTGTATCTTTTTATAATATAGTAAACCAGAGCCATTCGGCTAACCAGCTACATTGTAATGCAAAGACGTGGTCAGTTCGCATGAATAAGGAAACTGAATTGTTCCTTCGGGTTATTATTGATTATGCACTGATATGCGGAAATTTGTCCTGGTGTTACAATGCACTGAGGTTTCATTCATACAAGTTCTTACCTGGCTCCAGTTCAGAAACATGACACTCTTCTACAGCTCCAGAAGGGCTATGGACTTTGGCATCAATCTTGCCCTTCGCTCCATTGAGCCTTATAGCAAAGGATGCTGGCTGATTAACTTTTAATCCAGACTCCTGAGAATGCAAGGTTCTGATTACCAAATTTCATTTTCAGTTGAGGCACACCATTGTTAGACTCCTTACAGACAAAACAGCTCTTGATTTAAAAATAGAGTACTAAGAATCAAAAGGCATAATCAGTCATTTGGCAGGCAAAACAAATACGTAAGGCTCACAAGTGTAAGCAAGCTGGTAATGTTTTAAGAACTAGTAACTGAAACTAATTTATCGAGCCTTTCATAGTTGTTAGGAGCTGGAAGGGTCCTTACAGATCACTGGATCCAGCCCCCCAGCAAGGTGGGTGTCAAAACACTTTTTGAAGAAGGTTGCCAGGGTGGGTGACTCCCTCCTCTGGGGGAGCCTGTTCCAAACCCTCAGCACTCAACTTGTAAAGAAGTTTCTCCTTATGTCTAGCCTGAAGCAATCTTCAATCAGTTTATGCCCACTGTTTCTTGTCCTCCCCTGGGGGGCCTTGGTGAATAGATGCTCCCCCAGGGCCGTTAGATAAAGATGTCTTGAGAAGCCCAGTTATGCTTTCTAGAAAAACCCAACAGTTTGGTTTATACCCATAACATAATTTATACCCATCCTTAGTTTTGTACACCTACTGTCCTGGTATGAAACAACCATTAACCCTTTTCCAAAGGAATCATGCATTGACACACCAAGGGGTATACCCATTCTGGGGTGTGCAAGACAAGATGACTTACACTACACCTCTGTTTTGACTGTTATTTCAAGATTAGTTTGGGAAAGACTCAATCCAGTCATAAAAGTACATGGTTTTTCTCTTTACATGTACTCAAAAAGCTACATTTTAGTGTACCAGAGTCTTAGATGATAATATTTAAAACACTGAACCCATGTTATTCCAGGCCAGACCAACGTTAGAAGCCTGAAAGCCAAATCTCAACTATGCATGCTTCACAGTTGTTATAATACAGCAGGAAATGTGTTTGGGCAAAGAGCATACTGTACCTGTTCTCATTTAGAGATTCTGAAGAGGGGAATAAATGCAACTGAGCAGCATTTAAAATACAATTTAAATTAGGTTAACGTGTACCCACGAGAAGGCTAGTACACCCCAGTACTGTTCTTTGAACAGCATATGCCAAACGTTCAGCTTTATCTCCCTCTTCAGGTCTTCATTAATTGACAAGAGCATTCCTGCCAAAAGTCTTTAAATGAAACACAAGAAAAACATCGATACCACAGTGACTAATTAACGCCCTTGTAACTCCTCGACTGGGAAATGCTAAAGAACTATTACTAGCACATCAGGTGTCAGCATTTTTGCTATGTAAAATGATAATTAAATTCTAAAGTCTAACCAAAACCTAATTAAACCAAGGAAGAAAGACGGCTCAAGCCCCTCCCACACCAAAGACCCTCTAAATAAAAAGTGATTCTCAACTGAAGTGCCAGGCCACCAGACCTTTTGAAGGGTGCCTTCTGGTGCGAGATGAGCACAAGCTTAGGTCTGTCCCCACTGAAAGGAAGTTAGCACTAATCTATAAACCGTTTTTGAAATTGGATGGCACTCAATTCACAAGCATTATGAAAGGCTGCCTCAAGTCCAAAAACATTGAGAACCACTGCCCTAACTTAACTGGGTAAACAGAGCTATAACATGAACTCCTGGATGCAACAGACACTAGCTTACTACTAGTAATACAGTGGTATAGTATGTTAAAGCCTGGGTTCTCAGTCTTGTTTTTAGCTTGCCTGATTTTTTAGGTTTAAGTCAGATCTTTAAATGTTCTGTGTATTAAAAATATGCATAACCACAAAAAAATGCATAAGTATAACAGATGAGCCCAGAATGACTACAAAGCTGGAATTCACTCTTGGAGATTCACTGCTGTTTTTGAATGATTTGAGCTGCAAGTTTGTGGTTTTATGACATCAGCACATGAGTGAATTACTATCTTGAAGTCACTCTGGGGCCTCATCAATTTGCCCACATGAGTCCTTAGAACAACCCTTAAGTAGAGGCCTGATTAATCACAGCTTTTAGACATATCTGCCTACAAATCAACTCCCCCACCCCATGAACAGAATGGCTAATCACCCATTCATAAGACAGTAAGAGGCTACACAGACTCGTGAGTAAACCGTCTGTGGAATCAGAGATGACTCCGTTGCAGAGTCACTGCTGCCCCTCTCGTGCGATTTCTGGGGATTACCCTACTCTTGACTCCCACATGTTAGGAACTGAAGTATAAGCATGCACCACTTACACTGGAAACCAACTGTCCAAAGGAGATTCCTAACTATATGTTCCTTCAAACAGGACAGTTTAAGGGTTGCAAGCCTTTTCTAGCTACAAATTTCAAAGTAGGGATTATCACCTAATAAATTAAGTAGCAAGACTATTTTAGCCTCTGAGAACAAGGACAAAAATCAGTCAGCCTGTGATAAATTATGAAGATGTTTCCTTATGTCTCACCTGAAGGCTGGTGACAGAGAGCCTGCGAGCATCATCTGAAGGAGCGATGACAGGAACGAGGTAGGGGCTTTCTGGAATATGATCATCATTGAACTTTATGGACACCTCATAGTTACCTGGAAGAAAACAGGACAGTATTTAAGAAGAGCCCCAGAATGTAGCTAAGGAAATTCAAATGCAATTTCAGTAGAATTTAGTTTTGGTACGTACCAGGTTCTTGAACTATGTATGATACACCACAGGATCCATCTTTATGATCCTCAAATGCAATATCTGCTTTACTTGGACCTTCTACAGCAATAGAGAGTCCTCCAGCTCCAGCTTCTCTTGTCCATATGCTGAACTCGGCTGTTGAATCATACAAGAGTTCTTATTCGAAGAAAGTTACCTGCCAATTTGAAGTATACCATTCCTACGCAGTGGCATGGTAGAGTACATGCAGGTATCAGGGAAATATTACTTACATACAGTATGGGTTAAGATACTGACAGGATGAACAGTAAAGATTCTTCATTAAGATTAATAAAGAACGTATAAGCACCACAGCTAATTATCAGGAGACCAGCTTTAGTGATGTTCATCACATTTTTTCAGCTGAAGCCCAACCTTAAAGTTTATTCTAGTCTAGTGTTTAACACGTAGACATTTTTTAAAAGTTCCTCAGTTCCATCTATATTTTTAAAGCTGTGACAGCGACATCCTTTGGAAAGTGTGCATTCTTTAGTACAGATGTGCTTTATGGGTGATAAACTAAGTAGAATCACTAAAGTTGCACAAGCATAACCCATTTTTTACTGCTGGGTGCTTGTATTAGGCATTTGTACCAGTGTAGCATGCCTATCCACTTCCCCAGTCTAAAAAGGTCCACAATAAGCCTATATTACTCATGGCATGTTTTTGGAAGACTGAAGTTTAAAGCTGAAGATTTAAAATTAAACCAGCCTTCTCCACACATGAAATACAGCTGTGTTATTTTCCTTAGATTGCATTTCTCAACTGAATACCGCAAGAGCATAAAACAATGCAGCAACATCACAATTTTAGGTTTAATTGAACCACTGAACTACACAGGAATTTGAAAAGTCAGTTTCTGCAATGTCAGCGTTACCCAGCTCATTGTTACAGAGCAACACACTCAGCAGCTCTGGTCCCGAGAGGGAAGAGAACTCTGGAATTCTTACCTGGGATACCTGCTTCTCCTCTCTCAAGTCCTGGACCCCCAGCTCGGACTTTATGAGCTCCTCCTTCACCGAGTGGCCCAACAGTGAACTGGAAGGGACTGCCAGGCACTGGCTGACCTCTGTATCTGACATCAACAGTGTGGACCCCCATTTCTTGTGGTACGAAGCGGACGCAGTATGTGTTTTTATCAACTTCAACTATTTCGGCGTTAGAAGTTCTTCCAGAGGGGCTCATTACCTGGGCTGTCATATCACCACTATCAATTTCTAAACAGAAAGCCAAAGATTAGCAAGTCACTAAAGCAGCCACGCTGAATATTAAAAGCAAAATATGAAAGCCAATGGAAGTTCAGTCTCACTCTTCGCTGGGTGGGTTTCCAACTGCCCAAGTTGCAAGCAAACCTACTACTGAAGATATGAATAAAACAAACACACAGATTATACTTGGCATTCCAGTGGGTCTGTGCATCCATGCTCAGTTTTACCAAGGCCATGCACACCCACATACCAATAATCTACTCCTTGTCTAGACAGCTCATGCTGCTATGCAAGCATGACAATCATTTATCAAAGCCACCAGTGAAACTGATATCACTAAGGCCACAGACAGACGTTCAAATAAAAAAAAGGCACAATGGGATCCAATCCACGATCACGACAGCTGTGCCATACACCACATATGCACGGCAGGAAATACAACACTGGCACTGGGAATCAGATCCTAGTCACACTGTGTTTTCAGTGCAGGGGGAACCCAGGATCCTGCACTAACAAGCATCAAGCCAGATGCTTAGTGCTCCTGTGCCCTGGACCACTGATTATCATGGGCCACATGTTCAATTTATGGAGCAATGGGAACCAGCTACAAGAGTTATTGTATTTTGTAAAACAGCTTTTTGGCTTATTCCCTGGTTTAGTGTACTGTTAAATGGAACGAACATATGGCCGGGTTACTACAAGCTAAATAACTAGTTAATCATGCCATAAACATAATGTCTGCCAGAACCCTTATAGGCTCGGCAGTGCTATGCTGGCTAGCACTACGGAAGAAAGAGACTTAGGGTCATCATTGACCACAAGATGAACATGAGCCTGCAATGCAATGCTGCGGCTAGTAAAGTGACCAAAACACTGGCTTGCATCCATAGATGCTTCTCAAACAAATCCCGGGACGTCATTCTCCCCTTGTACTCAGCCTTGGTGAGGCCGCAGCTGGAGTACTGCGTCCAGTTTTGGGCTCCACAATTCAAAAAGGATGTGGAGAAGCTTGAGAGAGTCCAGAGGAGAGCCACGCGCATGATCAGAGGTCAGGAAAACAGACCTTACGACCTGGAAAAGCACAGGCTCAGGGGTGATCTGATGGCCACCTACAAGTTTATCAGGGGTGACCACCAGGATCTGGGGGAACGTTTGTTCACCAGAGCGCCCCAAGGGATGATGAGGTCAAACGGTCATAAACTACTGCAAGACCGTTTCAGGCTGGACATAAGGAAGAATTTCTTTACTGTCCGAGCCCCCGAGGAACAGCCTGCCATCGGAGGTGGTTCAAGTACCTACACTGAACACCTTCAAGAGCAAACTGGATGCTTATCTTGCTGAGATCCTATGACCCCAGCTGACTTCCTGCCCTTTGGGCAGGGGGCTGGACTTGATCTTCTGAGGTCCCTTCTAGCCCTAATGTCTACAAAATCTATGAACCCCAAGTGATCCCAGTCTCCCTGCCAGGGGTGCAGAATGCACTGCTTCCATCATTGCTGGCTTACCAGCATAGGTGAAAATATGAATTTTCACATATTTGTCCTGCCTGACAGCCTAGACCTAGAGCAGAAAGTTATCTGTGGCCTTGCTTGTTCAGCAGAACAAAAACACTTGCTCTAGGAAAAAAAAAAAAAGTGGGGAATAAGGCATTACGAATTCTGCTCATGCTTGTAGACAGCTCTTTAAAAATGGCTGATCAGGACAGATGGTTCTTGAAGAGTTACATTTACAAGGCTTCTATGGTCTTAACCAGCCAGTCATTTAACAGCATCTAAACAGTTATTTTTTCAGGGCAAAGGGAGAAGCAGGAAATTATTTTTCAATTGCTACTGCACTGCAAAAGCCATGCATGATTAATCAAAGCATATAAGATTCAAAGCAGCATTTTGCAGTATTAATTTTTATCACACCAAGCAACTAATATTGTTGGAACAAGTTTAGAACATTGTTTAAACCATCTAAAATAATACATTAGTTCACCATGATAAGAAGAGTTATTTCTTACTTTCAGAATTTAAGAAAACAGTGTTGATACACTTTAAAAACAGGTCTGTGTTATGATTAATCATTAATGGCCTTGCAGTCCTTTTCTTGATTAGAGTGAAATCTGTTTGCACAGTTAGCTTTTACTAAAATCTCTGGAAGTATCCTACATTAAGCTTCTGCTTACTGACTTTTTCTTTTTAACATGGCAACTGTGAAAGGAATTTATGCAAGGCATGCCAGGTAGTTAAAAAAAATGAGCACATTGCCAACCTCTGACTCCACATGCTCAGTGCTAAAACACACCCTCCATCCTTACAGAACCTGCATTGTGCAAATCAAGCTGCTCTGGACCCGAAAGACAAACTGATGAGCAAATACAGCTCCTGACACCAATTGGTCCATCCATGACAACAGGACACCAAGGTCTTCTCAACTGAATCTGATGATTATTCTTCAGCTCAGCAGACATAAGAGTGGAATTTGAGTGGTAACAGAAGTGAGAAAGTTTCTCCAGAGATATAGCCATTTGGAACCAAGCAACTAAGAAAAAGCAATAAGAAAATAAAGTGGGAAGGGGGGAGGAAAAAGAAAAAATATGAAAGGAGTTAAGGAAGTCAGAATACAGCAGTTTTAAAAGGCGTTTGTAGTAGAAGTGGTAAATTTAAGTAAACACGCAGTACTGCTACAGTAACCAAGCCCAACCTTTAAAACATCCAACCTTGTTAGTATAAAATGAGTATTTAAAAGCCATCTGCTCAGCAAGGAGCCTCACTGACCATTTTCCCATACCACCTTTTTGCAAATACCAAGGAAGTGATAAAAAGGATGCAAAGACTGGTCACAACTAGTCAGTTTTGACAGTCTACACTACCCTCACATTTGCTAGTGGGTAAAGCAAAAACTCAAATTTGTACAGAGCAGCCACCCAGCTCATTGCACATTGTGCTTGATTTTACCCATGAAACTGCTTATTTCTTCATTTGGACAACATTTACAATAGTACTTTTTCATACCTGTAATGTGTTTCAGCTGCATCATTACGATAAGTTGTTTTCACCCCTAGCAGCATGTCCACTAAGTCAACATTTGAGATTAATTTCTTCCCACTACATTATACCTACTGGGCTTGGACAAAGTGAAGCCCTAACCACAGAAGATGAGAAAGCCTACACTTACGTAGGCTCATATAGTGAGTGACCTAGTTTACCTGGTATTTTTAAGTTAAGATCACATATGCTTCCAACAGTTGCTACAGAGGGAGCCTGCCTTGTACGTGTGATACTCTCCTTCACTCTTCCTTCACCACTTATTTTCACAGTAAATGGACTACCTGAAAGAAGCACAGCAAGTAATTTCTTCTTGGGTAAATATTTGACAGATTGTGAACTTAAGGGTAGGATTGAAACAAAAGTTTCCTTATACTTTTAGTTAGAATAATATATTTGACATTCAGGAGACATTTAGCTGATAGGTAGCCAAAGTAAACATGATAAATCCATATAACCCACATTGCTAAGTTTTGGCCCTTTACTCCTTGTATTGAACAGTAAAGCATCTAAAAAAAAAAAAAAAAAGAGTTCAATTTTCCATATTATATTGGTACCACTTGCTAAAAACCCAGCTCTGAAGCAGTCTGCACAAGACTAGCCTCTTAACTAAGCACTGGTCTCAAAGTACTGGCTCCATCAGGATTAAAATTTTACTAGTACGC
>NW_017728917.1:20252720-20349104 GCF_001723895.1 Crocodylus porosus
CCTTTAGGGTTGGAGGATCGTCTCCTTCAGGAGCAACCACTCTTCTTAGACACCTGGCTCCCCTCCCCTCCAGGACCTCAATGCTTCCCTGACTATTCTCCTTAGCTCACTGAAGTCCACCCTCCTGAAATCTAGGGCTGCTGCCTTGCTGCAGGCCTTTGCCACCTTGCGCTGGATGGTGAATTCCAGCAGTCGATGATCACTGTCGCCCAGGTGGTCGAGCACCCACAACCCCCTCACCGTGTTGTAGCCCGTGGCCAGCACGAGGTCCAACAAGGTGTCTCCCCTGGTGGGGCTGTGCACCTCCTGGGTTAGATGGAGGTCCTGATTATCATCACTATGACACTAAAGGTTGCAATGGATTAGTCACTGTAACCAGAGATGCAGAGTACTTTTTCCCTTCAGGGTGTTACTTCATAATGCCATCTCATAGCTTAGGGAAAGTATGTGACAGGCTCTGTCACATTCTCTTACCTGGAATGTGCTCATCTGCAAATTTAGTAGATACTATGTACACACCAGGTACAGTTGGAAAATATGACACTTTGCAGGTTCCATCTTCAAGATCTTCTGTTTGAATATCTACCTTGCTAGGACCTTCAACTGCCAGTGAGATTCCACCATAACCTGTAATGCATTAGTCAGCTTAGTCCCAAGTATGTTCCAACTGAGTTTGGAACAAAGCTTCACAGTGAAACAAAATTAAAACATTCAAAACCTTGGAAGCTGATTTTCACAGCAACTGATGCAGCATTTCAGCACAGGATATAATAGTCACCAACCTTTAAGGATGGTTCTAGACACGTGTGACCCAGACACATATGACCCTACCATGATTACTCTAAGAATGAAAAGATAAATAAACATTAAAATGCCATGATATTGAGTGGAAGTAGTTTCAGGTGTATTTGGATCTTTGGACGTAACTAGCAGTTTACGGAAAAACCGAAAAGTCTCAACTTCTAGAGAAGTTGGTTTTAAAGCTGGCTTCTACTATACTAGAATGCAGTCTCTTCATACAAAAGGTAAATTTTAAAATTAATGGTACTAAGTATTCAAGCATGCAAGAACCAACACCTAATTCAGATTTTGCAGTTAAACAACTCAGTGTTTGTTGATTTAGGACAAGAGTCCCAGTGATCCTGAGGAGGGTAGAAGGGAGGCACCAGAATGCTTTTGGTCTAGCTATTCCCAATTATTGCATAAGAACTGTGAGAAATGGAGACCTGAGATATGGCATTGACCAAAACAGTTCATTTTCCTTCTCAGAAAAATGTTCTGAAGCACCGTTACAAAACAGATCCTCCACATGGTACTAACCTGCATCCCTTGTATCTACAATGAAGTCACACATCTCAAACGTGCGTCCTTCTGTCAAGCCACGTCCTGAAACTCTTGCTCTACTGGCATCTCCTATCTCAGACTGGACCACCATGATTGTCACAGGGCTGTTTGGCACATGGCTACCATTCTTCTTAATACTGACAAGGTGTTCTCCTACTTCCCGTGGAATGAATGAGATACCTGTGGGACAGCATGAGAGTACAAATAAGGCAAGCTGATTAATTGTCTTAAAGTGTCACTATTGATTAAAAGAGTTACCTGACGGATCGAGCAGCCTTGTAATTGGAATGCAAATTAGCTTTTATTCTTAAGGACTCTTAGTCACAGGGCCAATGGGAAGGATTCCATGCATCCAAGAGGATGGATTCACTGGTGGTACCACCACCCCAAATGGTAGTACTTGTGCTTCAACCGCAGCTTAGCACACCATGTAAACAGTGAGCCAGGAGGCCAGCCTCCCTGGCTATTCTGTCCCTGGCTGCTGCAGCAGCCAAACAACTGACATTTGAGACCTGCATATTTGGTAGGGTGGTAAGTCAGCAGTAACTGGAAAAGGCTATTATTTTGCATGGTATGGGGGAGTAGGTAGGGGGGGGTGGAAAACCCATGTGAAGTGCACAGAGTGCAACATTACCAATGTGGTTATTGGGTAGCCTTTTCAGAAGGCAAGGCTCATCACGACCAGATGGAGCTTTAATACTAGCTGTTAAGAGACTCAGATCTGTCTCATTAATGTCCAGCAAGAAGTCAGCAGCAGAACCAAGCTTAACTTGTGACCGTCTTCTGTTGTCATCTACGGAAAGAACAGAAAATTCCTGTGAGCATGCTGTATTACTGGGTTAAAAACAAAAAACAAAAAAAAACCCATCCCCCCGAAGAAAAAACCCCAAAAAACCAAAACAAACAGGCCAGTCCGGCAGACTAAATGTATTTAAGCACATCATTCACCTGGCTTTGTTCTGTTTTATCATTTGAGAGCTCATACTCATTGAGAAGCACTTTCAAATCAGACATAAGTTAATACAAACTGCCTAAAATTGACTTAGTCTCTAGATAAGTAACAAGTACAGAAGAACCTCCATCCAATTTGCTTCCTAAATAAATTACAATATATCCCATAAATTATTTTTTTCCCAAAGAAAGGATAGAATTCCAGCCTCCTAAGAGGTAACAGAACTTGTACAATTACAAAATAACCAAACAATTTCTTCTGTCCAGCCTGGCAACACATGAAGGAGACGATTAATGTTACACAGTTGTTGTGCAAAAATGCGTAACTTTACGCTCAAAGCACCTATATACTCAGTCTCTGAGCAAATGTGGGACCTGACAGCCTGATCTAGAGGCCGCCCTTCATCCTTTCTAACACATTAACCGACGTGGAATTGAAATTTCACTATGTTTGGTACCAAACACTGAACGAAATCAAGTTACTACCTTTAGGTACAGGCTTAGGATCATACGCAAGTAGGGCTGGAAGGGACCTCACGAGATCAAGTCAGGCCCCTGTTCAGGGAAGGATCATCCCCAACTGAACCATCCCAGCCAATCATCTGCCCAACCTCCTCCTAAAAATTGCCAAGGATAGAGATTCAACAGCTCCTTTGGGTAACCTGTTCCAATGCTTGACCACCTTCACAGGTCTGAAAGATCCTCCTAATTGCCAACCCAAAGCTTCCTACACCGCGGCTTGAGGCCATGGCTCTTATTCCTGTCCCCTACAGCCAGAGAGAAAAACCCATCACCATACTCATTGCCCTTCAGGTATTTGATAACACGCTTCAAACCCCCAATCTAGTCTTCTTCGGATCAAATAACCCTAATTCTTTCAGACTTTCCTCATAAGCCTTGCTTCCTAGGCTCATATACAGCTTATGGTCTACCAAAAGAAAAAGGTCCTTCTCTGTAATAGTGCAACCTAGCTGGTCATCCTCAGCCAGCATTTGTGCATGCAGTTAATTCTGCTGGGCAGCATTTTGCTGCAGATGGTCTGTGTTTGCTCCCTAGCCCTGCCTTGCAGAGTGTCTGGAATTCTACCCAACTAGGTGTCATCCGCAAAATTCTCAGAGTCTGCACTCGAACCAATCACCCAGATAATTAGTGATGATACTGAGTAATACCAGAACAAAGAGACACCCCTGGGGAACCACACTTAGTAGCTCCTCCCAACTAGACAGTGAGCCCCTGATGACTATTCACTGAGCACAATGATTCAGTCATTCTGTAACCATGTCACAGTACTTTCATCTAGTCCATTTCCTTAGCTTATTAACAAGAATGTTGTGGGAGATTACACCAAAAGCCTTGCTGAAGTCCCCTGCTCTCCCTGCATCCACAGAGCCTGTCAGCTTGTCATAGAAGGAAGTCAGGTTGGTCAGGTATGACTTGCTCTTGGTAACCCATGCTGGCTGTTCTCCTCTAGGTGCTTTAAAATGGATTCTTTAATGACCTGCTCCATGATCTTTCCAGGTATCTTTTCATGCTAACTAGTTTATAATCCCTGGGGCTTTCTTCATTTCCCTTACTTAAAAGATGGGCACTATATTAGCCCTTTCTGATCATCTAGGACTCCACCCAACCTCCATGAGTTCAAGAGGACAGCTCATGAATCTGAAATTACCTCTGCCAATTACTTCAGTACCCTAGGGTGCATGCCATCCAGCCCATCTACCATACAAATCAAAGCTATTCCCAACAAACTCCAAGAATTTGCTAAACCTATATGTCTCTGAACACTGGATTGGCCTGCTGTCTTGGAGTGAAACTGCTTAAATGGGACTCTCTCTGTTGCAATGTTATTGTACTCAAAACCAACCATCTGTAGCTCCTTCTGAGGCAGTTAGGAATTTGTTGCACTGTGTCCTTCATACCTGTGATTTTGGCAGTGAAAGGACTGCCTGGGATATGCTTGTCATTATATTTGACTATTATGCTGTAATCTCCAGGTAGGGTGGGCAAGTAAGTAACCGTGCAAGTGCCATCCTTGTTATCAATGCAGCTAATCTCTGCTTTAGAAGGTCCTTCAATGGCCAAGTCCAGTCCACCTAGTACAAGAATAATTGTTAATGTCATCATCTGATTCAAATTTAAACACATTTGGAGGGAGGCTCTTTTTACAGGAAGAGGATCAGTGACAGAGATAGGATGTATTCACTCAAAAAGTAATGAAGCTGCAAACTGCAACTTTTACCCTTCCAGAAAAAAAACAAAAACTAAATCAGCAATATATTCTGCTACAGCTAACTAGAAACCATAGCAGTGCTTCATTTAATCTACTTCATTAGCCTAATGAAAGAAAGAGAATTTACTTTAAAAAGACAGTTTGTTACCTAGGGAATTAAGTTTCTATACCTGAATATTCTTTCAGCCAGACATTTCATCTTCACATCACTACCTGAACAAATAATTTCAGACCCTTGTCTTTGCTCTGCTGTACAGAAGTTATAACCCAGCAAAATAAGGTTTTGTGTAAAACAAGTTTACGTATGTTTCAATTTTCCATTACAAAAAAAAGTAATCAAATGGTCTACTGCTTAACTTCAGCAGGCAGGGTAGATATGCATCTTTATAAGCTAATGAAAAAGATGTGTACACCCTCCCCCCCAACTTCAGTATTCACTTTGAGGGATATACTATGTACATGAGTGTTTACCAACTACATTTGTGTGTCTGAACCTCGGCAAGGAGAGAAGAGTCATCTTACCTTCTCCAGCATCTTCTGTGACAATAGTAAAAGTTGCTGGTTTATTTGCTACACCATAAATAAGGCCAGGACCATAAGCAGACACATTCCCACTGTTTGGATAGTTCACATAGAACTGTAATGGGCTCTCTAGGAAGAAAAAGCAAGCACAATAAAAATAAAAAAATAAAAACTAAATCACATTTTTAGGATTGAAAAGGCCTTGGTTGAACTGCATTAAAATTCTCCAGACAGAACACAAAGGGTTTAAACCACTGAATAAATCCACAGCTTGACAAGATCCTAACCTTCCTGGGACCATTTGATAGCAGTACTTCTGGAGAACCTTACTTTTATCAGTGGATACGTATTGGAAAGTCTGCTAGACCATTATAATGGTTTACAAAATAGGGGTGTGTGAAACAGGCCATATTTGATTCAGATTCAGCCCAAATCTGGAACAGTGATTTGCTCAGTTGATTCAGATCACTGTCCCGATTTGGCTGAATCAGAATCTGACGATTCAATGCCGATTCAGAGAATCAGTGATGTGGGCAACAGACAGTTTAAAATTTTTTTTCTATATACCTCACAGTACTAGGTGGCTCATGAACGCTGCGATGCTGGGGCAGATTGACTGTTCAGTGGTGGACCTGAAAGTGGACTGGAAGTACTTATGGTCTACTTCTGGGTCTACACTCCCTTGGATGCCAGCAGAAATCCAACAATGCAAGCAGAGATGCAGGCAGACTGGTTTACTTTTCTGCAAACTCACCTCACATGTAATCCTTAAAATTACTCAAAATAATGAATGACAACACTGACTGAATATTGCTTGTTCTAAAGTATGCGAGTCATGGCACTATGCACTCCTTTATAACTTGCAAGATAGTGTAAGACAATACAGTAACCAGTTCAATTATTAGCTGTTGCTTGAGAATTCAAGCTATAGTATTCAAAATCTGCCAACTACTAAAGTTACATACCAGAGGCAAGAGTTTTAGGAAACAGTTTATTAGCCACAGCTCAAATGCAAGGTTTTCAGCTGAAACCAAAAAATCAGGCTTATTCATGCTGTTTGTCCACAAGCCTCCCTTGTTAACTTAAGCAAATGAACATCATTGCACATCAGTTTCCTACCCAGAACAGAAGTACTGCCCAATACACTCAGGCTTTCTATTCATCATGCAAAGCCCACAGAATGCAAGCGATACCAAGTATAAATGGCATGAAACTCTATGTTCAGTTTAAGTGAGCTATTGCACAAGTTTAGTTTCTATAACTCATGATCTTATGTGCAAAAGAACAGTTCAATTCACAAAGCGTTAAAAGAAGCTTTATTTATAACCCCTTTTAAATGAGCTGCAAGTTTTGGAATTTTGCATCTTGTTTCCCATGGTTCTGATGAAGCAGGCAGAGTTAGCCTGAATGGAAGTGTGCATGGGGCAACCGATACACATCACCCAATTTATGAAACCAGACTGAATTCCACGATAATAACTGGAGACTTTAGAGGAAGATGCTGATTTAAGGGGGGTGGGGGGCAGCAGCACAGGCAATTCTATACAATCCTGGAGTATGAAAGATGAATGCAGTATAGATGTGGTCTTCTAGTTTTATTGCAACAGGAAAAAGAACTTTTTTTTTTTTTTATTAGTTTCAGCAACTGGGTTCTTACCACAGTTTCTAATGTTTATGCTAAAACAGTCTTTAGTTTACACATGTATTAAGTACTGCTTTTGTATACCTCCAAAAAACAGTACATTTCACTGAAAAAAAAAGCGTAGTTAGAAAATAATACGTTTCAACTTCACAGTAAGTGCCACTAGAGCTGGTTCCCAAAAGCGAAATCCATTTTAGGTCTGGCTCATACTGCGAAACCACACTAAAAGCTCCCCTCCCTCCACTTTCTCTACCACTTCCATTCCCTTGTGGGATGCTCAAAGCATTGATTCAGAAATAGAACTGTACTTGCTACTCTACAGGCTTCCTGGAAGCTCATACACTGACAAGTCACCAGCACACTCGTGCCCAGCCTGTAAAAGGGGAATGGCACAAACACTTCCAACTGGATCCCACTAAAGAAGTTACTGTCAGATACTCACCTGGAATATGGCTTCCCATATATTTTATGTGCATTTCATGTAGCCCAAACTCAGTAGGAGCATATCTGACTGTTACTGTGCCATCCTTGTTATCCACAATCTCTGGTGTAGCAGTCTTTCCAGAAGGCATATGCACTTCCCCTACGAGAGAAGGAATTTACACAGAAAGAAGCTGGAACAGATTCCTATGCACTCCCCACAATAAAAAGCCAGATTAAGAGGAGCACTAGATAATATTACATCCAAACATTTAAAACAATTAAAAGCAACTCACCTGCCAGTTCAGGTATAGACTGGTGGAAATATCAAACATTTTCTACCTTACCTAAATAAATGCAATGTAGAGGCAGATATATAGTGAACAGCCTGATGATCTGGCATAACCAGTTTTGTCTGTAGAAAGTTTAAAGCGATATACATAATGCACATCTTACTCAATTTGCTTTTACAAAGTGCTTGCCTGCAGCTATTTGGAAAAGGGAGAGAGATTTGAGCACCCTAAAGCAAATCTCATTAGGTCAACAGCCACAGATTGCAACACATTCTGTGCTGAAGAACAAGTGGGCACATTACTGGATTTGGCCATGAGGAGCGTAGAGAACCAGTAAAAAGCCCTTTACACTAATAGTCTGTAGCAACCTTAGGTGTTCCGAGAGCTAGGCTGGAAGTCTAGCTGACTCGTTAACTGATGCAGGCAGTCTGTTAAGAAAGCCCAGCACTTTCAGAAGCATCAGAAGAGATGTTACATGGCCATCAGTAGATCACGCTCAGCCATCATTTGTGCCAGGGATTTTACTCAATGACAAAGTCTGAGAGTTAAGCATGTATTCCAAGTATAGTAAGAGTTCTCCTCTAGAGGAACAGCTGATATCAGCATAGAACGATTCTCGGCATCATCTCAGACTTCCTTTTCCCTATTTAAAAATTTAATTATGCCTCAAGTGCTTAGTGTTGTTGCTCTTTAGCTTACACCACATGCAGCCATACGTTTCAAGTGCAATCAGCCAAGAAGAAAAGAAAAAAAGTAGGTTAATATGTTCAAAGCGACTTTCCCAGCATATATTCTGTAGTCATAAATGGTGAAGTGTGCTGTGAAAAGCAGGATTCTACTTAGCTTGCTGTAATGGAAATGAAATGTTTACCTGTTATTTCTCCTTTCCTTACAGCAAATGGAATAACCATATCAAAGGGCTTAAATCCCATGCCATTCATGTCACCAACAGGAATGTAAGCTTCTTCTGTGACCTAAAGAAAAAAGTCAAGCTTTGTTACTGTAACAGAATGAAAACAAATCTCTTTTTAAAAAATAAACAGAAAGACAAACAGATCAAAATGTAGTCTTTGTATCAAGATGACATGAAATTAGAGTTTGCGATAATTACTGTAGAGCAATGAATCAACTGCTGGATTTTGCTTAACTTGGACAACTGCCCAGTAAAGTCACCCATAACAATTAAGTTAGCATAGATCCAAATGGGAAAAGTAGACAATGAACATGGAAGGCACACCAGAAAACAGCAGAAAACGTGGAAGACAACGTAGTATGGACAAGACCCAAAAATTGCTCCATCTCAATGGGTTTAGTTACTTAGGGCCTAGAAGAGAAGGCAATTTGAGCAGCAGAGTGATTAGAACGTCAAGCAGCAAACATTGGGGGTCAGACTAGATGATCTGCTCAGGTCCCTTCCGACCCTAGAAACTATGACTGATGAAATACAAGTTTCACACTGCAGTTTTAGATTCTAGCCACTGCTTGCCATTCTACTGGGAAGGCTTCCAACTTGTACTGCAAGGCTAAATTGCACAAATAGCAGAAGTGCTCTTGTCCTCTTCATGTTTGGAATGTTACAATAAATCGGAGGAATCCCTTTAAAGCAGTGACGGGAAGCAGATTTGAATGAAGCACAAAGCCCAAAACTAGCTGATCAGCTGGAAAGTAATGAATAAGTGATCACAGAAGACCAAGACAGATTCAAGCAGTTCCAAGAAGCAGGCTGTCACATCTGAAATGGAATGTAGGATGAAAAATAAGAAATTGTGTACCCAAGGTTGAAATCCAGAGGGGCATGCGCTTACTGGCTCCTGTGACAATGCTGCAACTTCATCTGCATCTTTAGCCTGGTTAGTGGCAAACGGAGGTTAATTTGATACCAAGTGCTGAAGGAATTAACACTTTTAGAGACTACATAATGCTCGACAATATAAGAATGACCCTGTCAGTCCTTTGGCGTCCTCTCCCAGGATATTTTGGGCATTTTTACACGCGCTCCACGAGGTGGGAGGGTGGGATGGGGAGTGTGCTTTAAATCAGCAAGCCATGTTAATTAGAAGTGCCCGAGCATCACATGCATCAGGATCCCCCCGCCAGAAAATGGTGGCGGGACACTTTGAACTAAAGCTCAAAGTGCCCTGCTACCATTTTTCAGCATGGGGATGCCGATCTACGCGACACCAGACTCTGCTCGAATGCATTTAAATCTGGGTTCCAGCCAACACTATTAAAACTGGATTTCCAGTGCAGAGCCGGTTCCCTGCATGTCTATAGGAGCCCCCCGATTCCCTAAAGGAACCAAACAATCCCCAACTAAAGTCCATGAATCGGAAGAATATGGTTCTTGTTGCTGAGACAATGTATTCTCGCCCCAATGCAGTCTCCCTTCCCACACACACGCCAACAGAATGACCTGAACATTAGTCTCTCCTGCTTGAACACACCACAGAAATTCAGACAAAAATCAACATGAGGTCACTCCACTTCAGCTGGAGTTGAGCTTTTTCTTGCTTTGCCAGTTCATGCCACTGCAAATCCCTAAAGTGAAGCAGCTCGCTGGGATTTTATACTGAGCTAGGGCCTATAAAAACAAAGCGATTGCTGTTTCACTAGTTAATCAAGTAAAACACTCATGTCAAATACATAATGGCTTAGTAGGTTAGGAAGTGGCCAGTTCGACTGGCCTGGGAATAGGATCATTGACCTCGAGAGGCATTTCCTGTGGAATGCTGAACAGTTGCGCAAGGAATCATGTTTCACTTGAAAGAGTCCTCAGGGACGCTAGCAGCAATCTGCCAAGCTAACTAGTATAAATAACCAACATACGTCTGGGTTTGAAGGACAGCACTAGCATATCAAGCCTTGAAATCAAGATTAGCAGGACAATGCCATTTACTGCATCTATAACAACCAGCCACTTTTACCCCTTAGTATCAAATCAAATCTACGACTTTCAGCACACTACATGACAGTGCAACTACGGAAAAAGTAAGTATGCTCAAGGCAGCCTAGATTGTTAGCACAAGGCTAAAGCCTTGTTTTTCACAACACTAGGAAGAAACGCTGAGATGTGCTGTTTTACCTTGGAGAAACAACCAGTATTTTGACTAAGTTTGTTCTCCACTCCAGTCATCCTACACTTAACCCACTCCAGTCATCTTACACTTAACCTTGTCTTGAGGTTCAGTGTGCTGACAAAATGGTTAGTTTCACAGACATCTTTTGAGGCTGTGTTAAGCTAAGCCTCATGCTCAGTGTTTTGAGGGTCTCTCTCCAATGGCTTCTATGAATGAAGGAGAAATGTCAAAGCCTCCATCTTAGTGCATCATATGGAGACCCCTTTAAAAACAGACCTCCAAGTGACCTCTGGTTGGCAGTTGCACAAAGCATTTATAAAAAGATGACTGGGCAAGTATACCATGTTCAACAGATTAGATAACTAGCTGTTCTTAAAGTTAGAAAAATTATAAATATTGTTTGCTTGGCAAATCAGATGGGTAATATGGATATATAGCAAAAAAGCGTACCAAAACCACAAAAATTTCTTACCATTACAGTAAATGGGCTGTTAGGAATATCCACTCCACCAAAACGGACATGAATCACATAGGTTCCTGGCTTAGCAGCAGTATAAAAGATATCGTAAGTCCCATCCTCATTTTCAATAACATCTGCTTCAGCTTCCGTACCATCAGGTGTCAAAACTGTGCAAGTTACTTTCCCCTTCCCTGCAGATTTAGCATCTACTACAAAACCAACTTCCTCACCAGTCTTCACGGTGGATGCAATGCCAGGACCTGGAAGGCAATTTGGATTACAGGAAGTGTGTTTGGAGTAGCTCCCTCAGTCAGGTTCTTCTCGTAGGTATAAAACACAGAGGTCAACACTCTATTAGAGAAACAAGTGCTAACAATGAAAACATGCTGGCTAAAAATAACATGGTAATGTGGTCACAAGACCAGTTTTGTAGTGTTATGAGCTGCAGTGCTCTTTATAAAAAGCTATCGTTCCAGAAAGCATGCTTTACTTTTTTATACCACTCGTGTATTCCAAAAACCCATCTCTGATGCAAAGTCCAACTTTAAAGCCTAGTCTTCTACAGCTCAGTAAAGTAGACAGGGCAAGAAAACACTGGAATAAAACTTTGGAAAATCCACCAAATTTGCTCTTACCATATAACCTAAAGCTCTTAATAAAGCCTTAGAGAACGCTCCACACTGAGCCAAGTAGCACCTTGTCTTCTATTGCTTAAGCCATGGGCTTCATGATAGCTCAATAAAATAAGATAAAAATGCCACCCTAGACTACCTAGACTGACTTGGACTATAATTAAGAACTGGAACACATTCACAATAGAGGACCATGTTTCCTTCTACATTAATTGTGGAGGGTTTTTAGTGCTCTACCAAGCGCCAGCATTTGAAGTTACTATATTCCGAGGTCCTTTCTGGTATACTTAAGGAGTTCACTGCCAACATGCTCCAGACAAATTCAGGTTTTAAAGGAGGTTATAGTTTGTGAACCAGGGCATAATAAAAGTCTCACATCTCAGATTTGCAGTACATTTAGGATACCTGCTTTTAAAGCACAAAAGGCTTTTTGTTGCTGACTTCAGCCTATCCAAAACAGTTTGCTTTTGGTTAGTTTCATGTGATATATTTCAGCATTTCTTCTCTGGAGACCACATTAGGGCTTATCCAGAAAGATCCTACATTTTCATCTTTGAAGCATTTCAAAGAGATGCTAGATTTAAGCTGATATCTGAAAAAAAAAACAGTTGACAAAAAACCAAAACAAAACAAAACACTTTGCTGCTGTTTTCAGCCATGCTGTGTAAATCACCAACTCAAGCAGCAGCATGGCTCAAGAAACTAATGTTTTTACCTCAATTCTGAACGTGATACCTGCCGTACATCTGCTTCGGCTGTGACAAGAACCCAACTCGGTTATTTTAAAAGCTTGCAAGTGTCAGAGCTCATAAAAACCTCCCTCCCCAGATTCTGGATGTCAGCTGGCACTAGTCTGAGCTGGAAAGGTTTCACTAACACAAGTCAATCTTGCCAGGAGATTCTTCACAGCACTGTGCCTCTTCACCTTTTAAATTCACAAATGAAAGGCAGTTCCTTTACTTACCAAGAAAGGCCCAAAGGGAAAGCCCAGAATCTGGACCTTGGCTGCCCCAGCAGGAAGCAGCGCCTCCTGCCCCCAGGGCTCGTACAGATGGGGATTCTACGCCCGGCAGTTTAGAAGCTTCAGATCTTTAGATTCACGCCTTACAGACAGCAACCTCAAGCAGAGAGTTTCGTCTCTGCACAGTGCCTAGCACAAAGTCCCTTGCTTGTTAATGTAAGTGTCGTCAACTTAAACTCATAACGACTGCTTCAATCACAGCCCCCATTCACAAGTTCTTAGCAAAACTCCATGTCAAGCTAACGCTACAGCTGCAACCCAAGACATCTAACAGGCCGCTACAGGGTTTTGCTTAAGGACATTCTCTTGCCAAGGTTAAAGCAATAAGCCTTCTCCCCATAAACATGACTTTGGGGATGACCAACCCTGTTGAAAATGGCTTCTAAAAAAAGCCACTTGGGGACACAAATTACATAAGTCCTTGGTGCCTGCTACAGAAAATAGCTACCTAGATTCCATGTTTATTTTCCTCAGATTTTTATTTTCTTGGCAAAATCCACCACCTGCCCCATGAGCTTCTCTAATATTTTTTGGTGTGCTGACCAAAGAAAGAGGAAAAAACTTCTCCAGTAGTTAAGTTCACACCAAGTCATTCAGACAGACAAGACCTGGATCCTACCTGTTGCTGAACACTTGCTGGCATCCCCAGCTGGTGATGCACGGATTCGGTAAGGAGAAGATGGGATCTCATCTCCACCATATTTAACACCAATTGTATAGCGGCCCGTCTTGTCTGGGACATAAGTTACTGTGTAAGTGCCATCTTTGTTATCATGAACATCAACTCTCTTCGGTTTGCCTTCTTGATCCTGGGGGCGCAAAAGTGAAGAACTGACTAAGAAAGAAAATCCAAGTCTTCAGACCACAAATTTCACAGGACTAAATGATGCATCTATTTTAGCAGAACAATAAATCTTGTCAGAACCGTATCTTGAAGTGTGCCCCAAAGGTCTCTTAAAAGCAGTTTAAAGAACTTAAAAAGAGTCTGTTCCTAGCGCGATTCTTTAAAGAGACCTTTGTAAATCTGCCAAGGCATGACAACTAAAGTTGTCCTGCATCTAAACACAATTTGTTTGTATGCAGACTGCAGATAAGAGACTTCCTGCAATCATCTTACAATTAATTGCTAATTACTTAGACAGAGATGTCAGGAAGTACTATTCATTTCCTGTATCTAGCCATATGACAATGGCTAATGTAACCCAACTTCAAGGGCTGAAGTCAGAACAAGGCTTCCAGGAGAATATAATTAGCGCTGAAAAAAAAGCTTTGCAGCCAGCTGCTTCCTGAAAGATTAGAGACGAGCAAAAGCATTATTTGGCCTACTCTTAAGCTTCCCTGGTAGCAGTGTCTTGTACCATTTTATGAGTTCAGCGTGTTATACGGAGTCCCCATTAACCTTTGACTGTCACTACAATGGACATTCAAATGTTACTACAAGGAATAATAAAAGTGTTTACAACAATTAAGGATCTGCATGGACTTGGTGGGAGTAGTGCATGCCTCAGCTTCAGTAGAAAAAGCTCCCAATCTAAAAAAAGCAAGCATCAACTCTGCACAAGCACTGCTTCTAACAAAGCAGCTCTGAATTAAGTTTCCAGCCTAACCAGTTATGAAGCATACTTCATGGCTAAATTGCAGCTTCTGGTATAAATTCAATCAAAGGTGCTTGTGCTTTGTCACCAACCTCCAAGCACCGAGACCCTACTGGTCAAATGAGTAGAGGCTTGGCCCTATTATCAAGTCTGATTTGGGACCCAGGTGAGATCAGGTTCACAGTAAGGAGTTTCAGTCTGAAGGCAGTTCTGTGGTCTGTCACTGGACACTAAACTCTCAGGCAAGACCGTCTGAACCAAAGCTTCAGTTTTAGTCAGTGCACAACCATTTTTAACACTAGATACTTTTCAGGCCATGGCCCTTCAGAGCTGAGGTAGGCTGCGTCAGCCACCCCACACCCACCAAGAACAGCCACTGCTGAACAATGGGGAATGAGGACCATTACTTACAGTTATCTGCACAGAGAGAAGCCCTTCCCCTGCATCTTTAGCATCAACAGCAAACTCTACTGGTAGGCTGGCTGGTATGCCATACGAACTGAGACCTGGCCCACTTGCAGTCACCTTACTGGCATCGTATGTAGGAAGCACCTTTACCTTGAAAGGACTTCAAGAAAAAAAGGTGATTTTCATCAATCCAAGAAACCCGAACACTGATTACATATGTGGTATCCTATATTAAGCAAACCTAACGCCTCTAACAAAAGCACTGTTTGTCTGGGTCTTGTGCTTAGCTTCTATTAGCCCCAAGAAGCTTTCCTGAATGGCATTCACACACCCCAGAATCCTCCACTCCTACCCTTTCCACCAGAAGGATACTGGAGAAGACTAGTTTAGTTTAAAGGAAGACAGACATTTGATGGAGATGCCAGACTCAGACAAGTGCATACAGATTGAATTCCAGCAGAACAAGATTAAGCAAACCAGAGGCTAACTTACACAGACTTGCTGCATTATAGTCCTGGAAGCATATGACATTTACTCAATTTAAAAATGCCTTGATATACTGGCACATTCCACACACACTCATCCAGAACCTGCTCTCAGTCAGTCAAGTACAGAGTCTAAGAATTTTAAGACAGTTCACCCAAGCCCTGACATCCTGAAAATTTCATTTAAGCAGGAGATATTTTGGCAAAATTCAGACTTTCATTGACTTACCTGCGAGGAATCTCTTCACCAGCATATATGACTGAGACTGTGTATGGGCCCTCTTGCATAGGTGTATATGTTACTGTGTGAGTGCCATCTCCATTGTCAACTACATTAACAGGCTCCACCACTCCTAAAACAGAAAAATAGGACTCTTTGTAAACAACACTATTCAAATCCCAGTTTTGGCACTGCAGAATTGCATTAGCGGTCTTGTTGCTTCAAGCTTGAAGGGGATCTGCCGATTTAAAAGCTCTATGATAAGTAACATCTTTGATCCAAGCCTCTGCCAATGAGCAGTGGGCATGTATCGGAAGTCAGTTTTATATTCAGGAGCTGCCAATTTGAGATATGCCTAGCATCCATCACTAGCAGCCTGTTAGACTTTTTGATGATTAAATGGCACCAGCTATACAATTAAGCTAACAGAACACTGCAAGAGAAAGCGTGCTCTTCAAAATAGTCCAGATTAAAGGCAATTACTCAAGTGCATCTGAAGAGCTTTACAAAAAGAGGGAAAGATCATAATTGCCTGAACTGTCATTTACGAGACTGCAGACAGTTACTGGAATGCACCAGAGTTGGGCTCTAAAGCTGGTTAGTATATGGCATTTAGTGATTTTAGTCTCATGACCCCGCTTTGCAGCTCATTATACACAAATTAATATCTGTAGATAGGCAAGAGAGACTCTTCCACCAACTTAGCCCAAAAGACAACAGGTTAACAGAAGACTGCAATTAAAAAGTATCCTAAGAAAATGGCACCAATTACCTGATTTTATAAGAAGCTATTCCACAGCAAGTTTTGAGCTAGATTTGGCATGCAGCGAGAAAGCAGATCCAGACAACATTTCAACGTAAGCCATATATTAACAAGTGCAGTAACTCCGGCTTTAAGAGCCAAGCAAAACTAGCAATGCAGCAGTTATAAAAAGGAAGTTTATGCAGTTGCTATGCAAAGCTTATTAATTAAAGCAGCCTTATACAGCTGATTCTTGGCTCTTGTCACATGGATTTGTTATGTGCAGCAATTGTTATCAGCAGTTAGTGAAAATTCAAACCTGTCTCGTTAGATTCACCCTTTGGGTCACCCTTAAAGAACTCTGAAATCGCTTTCAATGGAGAGCGCCATGACTGGGAATCCGTCTCATCAGCTAGAATTAAAGAACCATTACTTAAAAGGCACTCATGTTTTACACAGGCACAGACCAACAAGTTCCAACAGACAACATGACACTAGTTTTAAATTCTAACTCATTGGCAACTGAATGTGTCACACATTATACACCATTGCTTAAAGGCCAAACGTGTTTGCATAACTTAAATTTTTCTAAGTAAGCTAAGCCCTCAAGTGGGACCTTTTCATGAAATGAAAGCCATCTCTTGTCTTGGTGATGAGTACTGGTCCAGTTACTTCATTGCAGAGACACCACTTATTCTCTCAAAGGGAATTTTATTGGATCTCACCACTTCCCCTTGAGTGCTCAGCTGCATTTCCTCTTGGACGAAAGAGCATAAAACATACCCCACATGGCCTAGTACTGGCCTGTTAGTCAGGAAGTCTAGTTTTGTTACCACTAGTCTACTAAAACTCCCTCAAGAAAAGCTGCTTCTTCTATGCCTCAATTTTTCCCTCATCCATTGATGCATGTTACTCGATTGCCTCCGAGTTACTTACACATCTATAGATAGAAAGCACTGTTAGGGGCACATATTTGATTTTCTTTTTGCAGGGCATTAGTATAGATGCCAAGTCTCCTTACTAAGTCACTTAGGTTCATCTGCTGTACAGATATCAATGTCTTAAAAATGTATCATGCAGAAAATAGAAGTTAAACATAGGCATTCAGTAAATGGTGGATCACCATCATGACTGATCTAGGTAAGCGTAAGGTATTAGTCAGCTGTGCCTGAAGACCGTTTCAAAAAGGTGTTTTCATAATTAATTTTTTAAAACTCCATTAAAACAGAAGTTTAAGGAACAAGTTTGTCTCTAGGAAGTATTTTCTAGTTAAGATAGCAACAGAAACCAAGCCTTTTCAGTCCCTATTTCAAGGATTTTAGTGCTTTTTTCCCCTTCTCACAAGAAAGGATTAGGCTAGACCATTTCATCTATACAAGTTCTTCTGAGCTGATCAACAGGCTAACCTCTCCTGGCTACAAATTCTTCTAGCACTTAATTTAATAGCTTGGCCTTGTGCCATAATTCCTGTACAGAGAAACAAACAGGAGGGGTGCTATTAAAAAAAGCACAGAAAAAAAACTGCTGAAACTATCATATCAATAAGTTTAGGACATGGGCATGACTTGTGACTACCTACTAGTAAAGCTATGCAAAAACTTCTGCAGAACAGACTTCCCAACTCCTAAGCAGAAAAGGGCAATTTGCTTTTATCCAGTAATTTTTGGTTCTCATCAGGTTCTCTAGCCTACGTAATGTCCATCACATCTTTCAGAAATGTAAAGGACAGACACCTTGCTTCATTGCATCTTAGAAATAATCCTTAATGCTTACCTACTGAGATGTATACTTCTCAGAAAACTCTACGCCCATTGTAAACTCTCTCCTTCCTCCATAACTTTAGATGAAGACACCAAGAGTGACAAGTACTGCGCTGGGTACCCAGCTCTTTGAGAGAACAAAATTATCAATGGGGCTGGCTTTGCCATAGGAATAGAATCCAAGGGTACAGCCTAGTTGATCATCATAAATAAACTCCACTAATAAAAGAGGGGATAGTTACCTTCAAAGTAGTCAAGTTATTGGAATATTTCAGAATGGGTAGGTCCTTACCTCTAAGTCCAGCCACGACAACCTCAAGAGGTGCTATTCCAGCCTTACTCGCGTCGACAGTAAAGGACTGTGGCGTTTTGGCTCTCACACCTGTTCCTAAGCCTGGTCCCACAACTTTTACCTTGCAGGGATCAATGACATCTTTCACAGGAACCTTGAAGGGGCTTCCTACCAAGAGAATACAATACAAGTTAAATGATGCAAAAGTACTAATGGACATATTTTTTGGCTATTGGAAGCTTCACCTGTTTATGAAGTAGATGTTCACTATGTCCCCCTGTTTTTATAGTCTTCTGCATCCCTGCATGTTCTCTTTCAACATTAAAGAATAAATGCATCTGTTTCCCTATGAACTGTGTTAAAATCTAGGGCCTGACCACATAACATCAGGACAAATAAATCAATATAAGTTGAACTGATGCATGTTACACTGGGGTCTGGAGCAGAAATGATCAACTCTGGTGGCAGCTGCTGAAACAAGCCAACCTATATCCTGTTCATACTCAGCAGAAGAAAGTTAACCCAAGATAGAAGCAGGCAAAAACCTACACCTGTAACTTGAACCTTGATATTTCCCAGGGTAAACTGCATCAGATTCTAGAGTGCTACACCACTGTTCAGATCTATACTGTGTCTAAGCCTTGTTTACACCTGTGTCAGTGTCATGGAAGACACGCATGCTGGCACTGCCCTACACTTCAGAAATGGCTTAAAGAGGTCTAGTTTGGGACAGACCAAACAAATGGTATCACTTGGCTTTACAAACAGTCATCTGCATTAAGCACTCAAAACACTGCTGAGTTTCAAGGGCCGCCGGCTACCGTAGGACTAGAACAATGTTTCCTGGACCATCACTGGCTACAATATGGGAAGTAAGGGTTTTTTGGTGACATTAATATCCCTGAACTGAGGCACACCAGCTACCAAGCAGGCCAACCCTACTAACTTTACTATTCAGGTATGGTTTCTCTGCTACAGACTAAAGCCCAACTTGCTGTAACTTAATTGTCATGGACTTTGCTCAGTTAACATTTGCCAGGTCAATTGCTCATGAAGTTCTTGTAAACTATTCTGCCATAAACAGCCCAAGTTTGTAGGACATTGTGTGTCCATCTCTGTACAGCACGTCACCTGAAGCAGTCAGACAGCAGAAGTTAGATTGCCAATTGGCCTTAGCCTTGACACTTCATGTTTGTTTGAGAGTCTGACCATTTGTTAGCAAGATTACAGCATTCAGAAGCAAGTATTGGAAGTGCGACTCCAAGAAGCACCTCACCAATATACAGGGCTATAGCAAAGAAGAGACACTTCACTGCAGAAAGTAAAGCCTTCACCTTAAAGAGATGAGGAGAAAGAACCAGAGAAACATCTGAAGTGCCTGAAGCCTACCATTGGAAATACCTGGGCTACGTGCCACAGGGTTCTGGACCCAGAGTGCTGGCCACAACTGGGGTTTCATTGCTGAACTTATTTTTCTGGTGACCCGACTCTGCCCTGCTGCTGTAGAGTGCCCAGCTGCAAATCATTTGCTTTTCAACATTCAAGAATGAAGAGCAGACATGAGACAGGCCGAGAGTATGAAGAGACCTGCAGACATCCATCCCTTGGAATTTTCCAAGTTAAATGAGTGGGACTGGCAGGATGGAGTCTGTTCCACCTGATGTGCCAAGTAAGAATGTGCGTTACTCTTCAATACACAACGGTCAAGGTAAATCGTGCAGAAATAGTTCAGTAGAAATTAAGTCAGCAATTTAATCTGCCTTTTGTGTTTTTTTAGTCTTTGACATTATGCAAAAAGCCACCACGAGTTCAAGCATGAACTGATGCAGACAAATGGCACTTGGAAAGTTGTGGTCATTTACTACTGCAGCATTTCCACTTGAGATCTAGTGCTCCTTCCAGGAAAAACAAGCAGGAAAGTGTTTGGGCACATCAAATGGAAAGCATTTGCAGGGATAAAATCCCAACGTAGAGCATCACCTTCACATCAACTATCCTTTTTTTCTTCCTTTTAAGATGGATTTGTAGTAATTTGCTCACTTGAGAGGCTGATTGCTTAGCCTCACCCTGTCAAGGGTTAGCAAGCTACTGCTTGTTTCAACATCGATTACCAGAATGGAACAGAGCACTTCTAGAATGGGAGGTCCCACACTGCAGCAATCTACATGCTGACCCAATCATTCCATTCTAAAAGGGCTAACCAGAGGGGAGGGTGAAGTCACATTAAGTTCAGATCTGGGACACCATGATACCAATCAGAGGAAAGACCGAAGAGCCATTCTTTCAAATAATCAGAAGTACATGTAGCACGGGTACACAAAGTGCTTTCTTATTTTGTTGCTTTGGGCACCTGTCCATACCTTTATGCTAGCTCACAACAGTAGCTAAAACAGAGTGGTCTGGCTTCAATTAATTTTGCAAGTGATCTTTAAAAACAGGCCATATTTCTAAGTAGATTACTAAAAATCCCGAAGAGAAGCACGAATTTCAAAAGCCTGCCCAGTGCTCCAAACAGAAGCAATAGAACAAGACAGCCAAACCAGCAGCAGAATTGGCATCTACCAGTAAGACGTGCAAGATAAGCAAAGAGCTTTTTCTTAAAGCGTATCTATAAATCTTGGATCAAACCACTGCATACCATGACGTTTCAGAGCCAAGACTTGATTCTAGTGCTTCAAATATGAAGACCAGCTGTACCATCATGTCTAGGCAGACCTTTCCATTTAGCTCAATGTTGGGTTAAGGTTACCTATAGATCTGAACAGCACTTACCAGGTATGTGTTCTCCTCCATATGTGATATTCACATCATATTCTCCTGGAGCATAAGGGATATATTCAGCACTGCAACTACCATCTTTGTTATCTTTGCAGCTTATTTTTGATTCTGAAGGACCTTCAACAGTTATTCCGAGCCCGCCAATCCCTGCCCCTCTGCAAAAACAACATTGTTATTCTTTCATATCTGCAAAATTACTATATCCAGCCTATCTAATAGTCATTGCATCAAGTAACTACAGGTTGACTGCATTTTACCCTAGATGTTTTGCATTTAAACTCATGAGTTAAAACCCCTGTTAAGATATAGAAGTTGTTGTGCATGATTTGGGATGGAAGGTGCTAGGTGAGTGTAATTTCATTTCTGCCTCGTTTCACTGACGACTTCTATTCATAGTAGTTCTAGGAGCTAACAAACGCACTTAATGAGCTGGCCTCACATGGACAGTACCTCCACAGACAGATGAAAAATAACCTGAAGCTCCCAATTTGTAGTAGTAATACAGGATTTAGTGTTACATCAAAGAGGCATGGCACTGCTTGCCTGCTACTGCTCCTTCTACACAACCAGCAATGTTTACCTGGTGACAACAGTAAATGCATTTGGCTTATTTGTGAAAGCTTCTTGGAGTCCAGGTCCTTTGGCCTGCACACGTGAAGGATGGCAGCCTTCAGTCACATCCACTTTAAACGGACTGTTTGGAACAGGTACACCATCATAAGTCACTTCAACTCTGTGTGGGCCTGTCAAAGGAAAATAAAAACCCAGTGGTTTAAGTGCTCAACAACAGCCTTTGAGAACCTGTTCATTCAAGACTTGTTGTAAGTTAATAAGGAAGAGGCACCGCTCTTCCTTCAACATCAGAAATTGAATGTTTAGCATTACCCCTGCGTATTGTGCTTTAAATTTTATGTTTCTTAATAGCATGTTCTTCTACAGTTATACACTTGAATGGATGAAGAGTTACAGTACATGTAACTCCATTCCACTGATTCCCTGCAGAAGTAAAATCTGGTGGCAGAGCTAAATGGATTTTATAAACATGAACAACTTGAATTTGCTGGCAAAGTTTGACAAATCCATTAAAATAAATAATAAAAACAAATAGCACCTATTTTCAGCCTGACATCTACTCTCCCTTAGCGCAATTAGAAATAAGCTACCTTTCTCAAAGGGCGTAAATGCTACTGCATAGGTTCCATCAGCATTGTCTTTGACCAGACAGTCTGTAGACGCTCCAGAAGGATTTGTAATTTGTGCTTTGACATGGTCTCCTCCAGTCTTTGTTAGGGGTGCGGCATCTACTGTGAAATCTGTGGTAGCTTCTCTAAAGACATCTGCAGAATAAGATTAAACAAAAAACAAAAAAACAAAAAAACCCCCCACGCTTAACTCTAAAAGACACTTTGGTAAAGAGATACAAAATTAAGTTCCCGTGCAGAGTCAGAGTCAAGAGCTGCAATACCACAGGGAGGGGTATATCTGCTTTCAAGTTATTGGTCTAACTATTCTGCATAGAAACAGGAAGTCCCACAACTTAAGGTACTATTTACCACAAACTCCTGTGGTAAATCCCCACCCCCTTTCACCTCACAGTAACAAATATAGGTGCATCCAGATCATCATGTTTCAAAGCTTCCTACCTACCTTTCCCTTCAACGCCTGGTCCGAACACTTTGATTTTGCTTGTGTCCACAGCTGGCTCAACTTTGACATGGGCAGGGAACTTTGGCACTTGTTCCCCTCCATATTTCATCTTTACTGTGTACAATCCAGCAGTCAGTGGCACATATGTGACGGTGTAAGTTCCATCTTTATTGTCCTGAACTTGGACATCTGCTCTAGATCCAGAATCTGACACTACTTCTACACCCAAGTCCCCAGGCCCAGCTTCTGTGCAGTCAACATTCAGTAGTCCTGGTTCGCCCACTTTCCCACGTTGAAGACCTGGGCCTGTAGCAATTACTTTGGAGACATCAAAGGGCATCTCGATGTCTGCTTTAAATGGAGAACCAGGGATGTGCACCTCTTCAAAGAGAATGTTTACAAAATACTCTCCAGCTTTAGTTGGAAGATAGGAGACTGAGCATGTTCCATCCCCATTGTCTGAGCATTCGATTTTAGCTTCACAGGGGCCTTCTACTGTCAAACCCAGACCTCCAGTGCCTGCGCCTTTAGTATCTATAGTGAATTCAGCTGGTTTTCCAACAAGACCTCCTCGAAGGCCTGGACCATGAGCTTTTACCTAGGATAAGATATTCAGCAACATGTCATTGCATTTCTGTAGCAGCACAACACATTACTTCAGTCTGGTAAATCTGTTATTTATGACTTTATTACCAACAAATAAAGTTCTTTGCTTCCCTTTCATGGGAGCAGATGTCCAAAGTTATATTAAAATGGAAAATTTTCTATGCATTCTGTTTCCATAAGTTATGGAAGAGCAGGCATTTTCCTCAAGCCTATGTGAGGCTGGCATTTGTACAGCCAAACAGAAGCAGCAGGGTGAAGGAGACACATTTATACAGAAGTACCATGGCATGAGTTGAGTAAAATTCAGTAGTCTAACCCAGACGTGTCAAATGTAAAGAGCCTGTGGACCAGATCCAGGCCAGCACCGTCTTCCAGCCCACAATACCACCTGCCACGTGCAGCATGTGCTCGTCCCGGCCCTGCATGCAACAGAGCCAGTCTGAGGCCTGTACTGCATGTAATGTCCATGCCAGAGGTGCAGATGCCATATTTGCATGCAGGGCCAGGCTGGCATGGGCATCACATGTCACACCTATAGATGGAGAAGATCCACATGCTGGATCCGGAGTGCGGAGCTGGTCAAGGATCCCAATCCAGCCTACAGAACCAGCCCTGTGCCCTTTAAATCAAACCTGTGGGGCCAGTTAAGTTTCACTTACCTGGTCTAACCAGTATTATAATTGGGAGAAACATTGTTGGATGCTGCCTTTTGGCTAACAGGGCAAATCATCTTTCAAATATTTAATTAGGACCAAGCTTTTTTGGACTCATGTTCTCACATAGCAACTTGGTCTTAAAACTGTCTTGTTGAAGACCCACCTATTACATTTTCCACAAACGCAAGCTGTGGTGGTCAAATGAGACCTAGATGTCTCTGAGAAGGATTAGTCATTTGTAAATTAGGTGGGGAAAACCAGTATGTAAAATGTTAAAAGCAATGGCTATTAATTTACCTTGGTCGGATCTGGAGGCAGAGCAGCTTCCACCGTGAAGGGACTTCCTGGAACCGGATGGCCATCGTAACTTACATCCACCATGTAAACTCCTTCTTCTCTGGGGATATACTTTGCAGTGCTGCACTCTTTGCCTAGAACTGGCTCCACCAAACATGGCACAGCTTTCCTCACAGGACTGGCAATATTAACATCCAGTTTACCCTGTCCACCAGCTCCTTTTGTATCAATTATGAATTCTTGATCCTTCCCTACCTCCACCCCTTAAAGAGGGAGAAAACCCATATTAATAATGCATGATTACATGGGTTTAAAAACAGCCTACATCCTGGTCATTTCAACCTCTAGAAACACCTCTCTTACACAGAGAGCTGAAAGACGAGGATTTCTTCAGCCAACGTGTTCCTACTTCAAGAAGACTTTCTAAAAGCAGAAGAGCAAAGGAAAAAAAAATAAATAGAGAGGGCTCTGTAACTGGAAGTCAGAAGCAAGACTGCCTAGACTTAGACGTACCCTGCACACATCTGAACTAAAGATGCTTACTGAAGAGCGTTCCAAGATTTGACATGGAATTCAGGTTTTTTCATTTTACCAATTGAACAGTCTTGCAGTAATTTTGCCTATTTGGAGCAAAATGGTAAGCCTGACCCAAATTACTTCGCTCCATATTACTGTCAGCGCAAAAGAGAATTCTACCAGTCTTCAAGAGTCTTTTAGAAAGACTCCAGCTGAAGTACGATTCTTAGCCACTTCAAAAAGAACACAGCCTCTTTGTAACAAGGCATAACTATCCAAACCCAAGTTTGCAATGTTAGGTTGAAAAGCAGTGTGCTTGTCGATATGACTGAATTGCTTGTTCTAGTAGTCTGATTCCACGGGTACTTAGCTGTTTGTCTGACCTATCTCCCACTGAAGACAAAAAACCTATCAGAGTTAAGAAACTAAAAACAGCAGATGGGCTCCTAAACCCTTTGGAAAAAAAGATTAGTTGAGACCAGATTACTTATAATTAGGCTCCTCTCAGATAATAGTTTACCAGAGTTTCTAACTATCAGAAAGCAGTGCTTGCAAAATAGTAGTACCTACTGCTGTACCAACTGAGATTGAAGACTGATTCTAGAGAAAGACCACTGAGGTTTAAAGTCTACAAAAGAAGTCTAGTTAATTCATGCCTTGGATCTTTTGGACACCAGGCTTTTTTTTTTTTTTAAACAGTTTTTCACTACAAGTGCAAAATGATTCAGCAAGCAGCCAAGTCCAATTCTCTCTGGATGGAGGGAGTATTAACGTCTAAGGTCTGAGGTACCCTTCTTGCAACTTAAACAAACAATTAACACAAAAGTTTGGCACAGTTTAAAATTAAAAAAAAAAAAAAAAAGAAGTCAACCCTAACCATTACCAAGCATCTAGAAGTAGATATCTACAATTTTATGGACCTTCCTTGCCACTACTACTACTACAACAACAACAACAAGATCAAACTTCAAATTAGATTTGGCTTTAAAACTTGGAAACAGAATAGATTTAAAAACTAGGCCTAGATGAAGCAAAGCATCTTCTAGCTAGAACCAGGAACTATTTATGCAAAGCCATTTATGCAGAAGTACTTGGCACCTTTCATTTTAGACTGCAGCAGTAATTTAACAAGTTTAACTTACAAGAGCAGTCCTGCACATATCTAGCATTACAAACCCACATGGTTTCTAAGTTTTGATTGAAGCAAGCTTTCAAGGAGAATAGCTTTGTTCAGTGACAGGAAGGTTTGTATGATTTAAAAAGGCTAGACCAGGTTGTGTACAATTCAACACTGCAGGTGTACTTACTGTTTTCAAGTCCATTAACTTTAATTTTGCTCACGTCTAGTGGTGCAGCAACACCCACAGTGAAAGGGCTCTTGGGGACAGGATCACCACCATAAGTTACTGAAATCTTCATTGGACCCTAACAAGAAAAGTGATGTAGCAGATTAGGCTTTCAACCATTGTACATGGACGCTTTTACTATTCAGGAACTACATTTTGCTTTATTCCTCAAGGTGTTTAGGCAGACAGCGGACAGACTCCAGCAGCCCTGTTAACCCCCAGCTTTCTTGCTTCTAGGGCATTAAATCTTTTTAGTTCAAAGCAGCAAAAGGGGGGAAAGCTCTCTCTCCTTTCAGTCTACAGAAGACCATTTGAATCACTTGGCAAAAATTGAGGCCCCAATCTGTTCCCACCCTCCCAAGCCCAGGCATGACATCTGAATGAATGACCCAGCACTAAAGACCAGATCTCTCATTCCACAGTATGGAGTTAGCATGCCAAATCCAGCCCTGAAGAGACTGTTATTATTATAGCATTTGAAATACCAAGGTTTTAAGCTGTACAACTCAGAACAGAGAGATTAATCCTCCTGCGTACTTTGGCTAGAATGCCACATAGTCATGGCAAGTTTCAGCCGAAGATGCGTGCTGCTTTTATTCTCTCCTACCACAGTCCATATTTTTGCTATAGTCACTGTTTGCTTACTTTACGTTCTTGGCTGGTTCAGGTCCCAAGTGAAATCATGAATGTTTCATACAAGCCTGTGAATAGCTTCCATGATTATTTTCAATCAAACATACAAATGGGTAGCTGCAGCAACACCCCAAGGGAAGTAGATAGAGAGTTGAGTAAATAGCATTAAGCCGAGACCTTCTTCCTCCCTCCCTCCCTCCCCAACTGCTGATGTTCTTTGGAAGCTAACTGCCTAGCAATTCCTCCCACCCGCAAATTCATAGTCTACACCCTGTAAAGGGCACAGCTTGTCTTGGTGCAGGATTCCTACAAACCTGAAGTAAAATGGACCTCAGATTTAGGTAAAAATCTGCTTGCATTTTTGCCTAGTAACCATATAGAGATGTCTCTTCCTTTTTCTCCAGACAGCCAAGTTTTCTCCCCTCTTATCACAAAGCACTTCCCTACTACCGAGATCTGGTAAGCTAGACTTGCTGTTTCATGGCTTTCTGTACAGTACTCCCAGTATTATCCCAGCTGCAGTCTGAAATGCTACAAGCGCTATTAAGTGCATCTACGACCTACGGCCTCTATGAAAAAAACCTTAAAACTGAATTCTAACAAGCAGCTCAAAGCTGCAGAATGGGTACAAGTCTCTAGGTTTCCTGCGTTTCACCTCTGGAGTAGACATGAAATCCTAGAAATAGTAAGCCTGGATGTAGGATGAATACACTGCTCGAGCCATTTAGTTAAGCGCCAAATACCAAGTGTTCAACTGTATACACACAGTTCCCTGTGGCTAAGGAGAATGCAGTTTAGCTCCATGTAAGCCTTCAGATAAGAGCACAAGAATCCAGTTGTACTTAACCAGGGTTAGGAGTTGTTTAATATTTGATAAGCAGCACAAAACACAGCAGTATGTACAGGTTTACACCAGTTTCTCCTGCAAGGTTTATTCACTCTTCTACATAAAAATTTCACAACTATCCCTTCATTCCCTCCTAATCTTGCTACCCCACCTCTAAAAAGCACACACATATGAGCTGTTCTGTGCAACCAGGGTATTATTTCCCAAGCATTACACCACCCACTATAAATTTGTGGGTCTGACAGAAAGCTGGCAGAGTGCCTGCTCTTTTAGTCTTGCTGAATAGTTCAGCTTTGCTAGCTAGAAACTGCAGGCCAAGGAACAGCTATAGCCCTATAAAAAAAAAAAAAAAAGAGTGGTTAGACATGCCAGCAGTAGCAACTATTCTATTGTATATCTGGAAAAGATCTGAAGATAGATCAACTCTCCTTATAGCTTAATAAAATCCAAACTCTTTTACTCAATGAAATAATTCCTCCCCTCTTCCTCCCACCCTATCTCCAGCAATTAGCAACTGCCAGAAAAGTGTCTTGAAAACAGTAAGCAATGATTGAAGACAATGCTTTGCTTATAGTTTGGCAAACCCAGTTTAAGAGGGCAACGCTGGTCTTCCGAAATAAAATCAGATATTGCTTTATCCTGAATTCAAGAGCTGTTGTCTGGTCTGATTCACTTCCAATGATCACTAGTCTGCCCATACATTACAAACAATGATACATTATTTGCACTATTCAAATACAAGAGTTGCAAAGCTCCTATTAACTGCTTTGTTCACATTTTTAATTGCTCTTCTGAGCATATCAAACTCAGACAAACCAAAGCTGCACCAAATATTAGTAGAGGAAATTTATGACATACCATGAATGCCTTACTAGAGCCTTTGCTTGGTCAAGATGATTGTATAGAAGGGAACATCAATTTTATAGTAATCAAAGCTAGAGGTTAGACTAGGATCAGCGGTTCTCAGCCTTTTTTGTACCAGGAACCATTTGTGAACACTGATGGCCAGTCCCAACCCAGTAAATAGTTTATGTGCCAGTGCCTCTCACTTCCAATGTAGCCCCTAACCCCAGACCTGGAGGTGACCCTCCTGACTTGCTGCCCCCAGGCCCTATCTCCTAGTGTGGGGCAGAGGAGGCATGTGCCCCCCCCCAGATTTGTGCACCCGCAGCAGGCAGAGCTGCAGCCTGGCCAGACCAACATGGGCAGGAACCACCTCCACAGCCCAGTGGGCAGGACTCAACATGGGAGGGCAAAGCAGGCAGTCAGACTCATTGCTGTCACTGCCACCAGAACCTCCGCACTAGCCGCACTGCCAGTAGAGCGTGTGCGCGCTACCCTCACCTTCTCCCACCACCAGCCACTCACGCATTGGGTTGTGGCTCTGCCCTGCCACCATGGCCTGGCAGCTGCCACTCCCCTCAGGACCACAGGTCTACCCCAGAGAGGAGGTAGGGTGGCAGACAGCATCACCTGTGCACCCCACTGTGCATCCTCCTGACATGTCATTTATGCTCCTCTGCCTCCTGCATAGACTGACTTGCAGGGAGCTGTTCTCCATGCTGCCTGGCTGGCACGTGCATGTGTGCACATATATGCACATGGCACCCCCTACCCAATTGCTCTCCTCCCATTCCCCCCAGCCCCAAACAGGCCCTGGCAAGCTGGAACTCTGGCAGCCTGCAAGGGGAAACCTGTGGTTTACCAGGTTTTCCCTCTTTAAAAGGAGAATCCATTTTTAAAGTTTGCTGGTTCATTTTTTTGAAGTTTTGTTCACAACTCTTCCATATGTTCCTCCAAACTGCTTTTGGGTCACAAACCACAGGTTGAGAAACACTGGACTAGATGGACCTCCTGAGGTCCCTTCCAAACCCAATTTTCTATGATTCTATGAAAGTAATTTTATACCAGCATTAGAGCTTCTTACCACCTCTGGTCTGCCAAACCATTCAGTTATGTTTGGGGAACTCAGCATTACAATTAGCCATGACTGCAAGAGGTAGTGTAAGCCAACTGTAACCAGGAATCCCACAGCAATTATTTAACCTACATCTCTCAGTCAGTCATCATTGTTCTGTTCTCTCTTGTCCCATTACCCTTTGCTTCAGGATGCAAACTTGCACAGTGTTTACGAACAGAGTTCTTTTTGTACAAGCACACAAGAAGGATGGACATACAAGTATAAAATTTGCAGCCAGTTACACCATGAAAAAAGCAAACAAAGCCAAAAATGTAGAATCCACTCCCAGGCTAGTGAATTGTGACAAGAATCATTTCCTTCTAGGGCCAAAACTTGAACTGCATGCCATCATGCCAAATGGATCTAAATTTGAAAAGTCTTTGGGGCTGATAACCAACTAGTTAACCTTAAAGCAAGACAGCTTAACATTTATAGCAGCATGAAATCCACACACTCCCTTGTGCTAAGTCCACTTAGCTGGAACTTGACCTGTACAAAAAAATCGGAGCTCATTTGACTGCAGGCAAGTTTCGCTTTCTGAAGTGCAGCATGTAAGATCATATCAGATTTTGTATGAATGCAGGTAATAAAGCAAGTGGCCCATTTCCACCTCTTATTCTGATCTGCCATCTTCTGGAAGCATCAGTTTGCTATTACAGCATGATCCAACTGGAATGGTTTGTCACCAAATAATTTCCAGAAATCAAGATAACTATTGGCAACATATTTCTAATCACCATTTCTTCAACCATAACTGTTCTACAAACTTTTTATAGCAATATGTTAATTGGACAGAAAGTGCCAAACACGATCGTATCTACAGTTTTATGTTAATGATTGTTTTTCTTCTTAGCTCAATTAAGGAACTCAAGCACCCAATTCATTTACACTGAGATACTTGTACTGCAGGTGCATCACTTTCCTTTGAGAAAGGCAGGCCTACCTGCTGAAGTGGGGTATACTTGATGGTATGAGAATAATCATAGTTGTCAATGACATCCATGTCCATCACAGCCTCTCCTGGCATAGGTCCGCTGAACTGCACACCCAATGGTGCTTTCCCAGCACCCTTAGTGAATACTGTGAAGTGTGTTGGTTTGCCATTTTCCACACCTTAAGGGGAAGAGATTTAACATGTTGCAGGTGCTGAAGCTCCAAGTATAGCTAGTATAGACCAAATATTATGTATAAAATTTATATAGCCCATAATGATCAAACAAGAGGTTACAAGTGCTATCTTCACTGTTAAGTAGAATCAAGCTGAATTTAAAACTGGTTTCAAACACTAACTTAGATTTGGGCATAATATGATCCCATCCCAGAACCCTATCTGGAGAAAGCTGTGACGCAATTCTTAACATGAATTCACTACTGCTCACCCACATAATTGAGTCATGCTAGTGTCATCCACCAGTGTTTAAATGAAAAAAAAAAAAATCTCACCACTTTTGTTTAGTCCAGGTCCTTCAGCTTTCACCTTGCTGGCGTCATGCGATGGATCCACTTTAACTCTGAAAGGACTGGCAGGAATTTCCTGGTATACAAAAATGTTATGTTACAACATTTCAGCAGTTTTTGAATCTGGTAGCTCAGAGAGTAAGAGGTATCTGCCTTCTAGCAGCAATATTTCTGTTCAAAGAGAACAGAAAAAAAAAGTGACAACTCTTCTTCATTGGAAGCTTAGGCTGCTATATAAGTTTCTGTGAATCATCTCCAAGATGGCCCCCCCAACTTTACTCAGTAAACTACTAACATGTTGTTTGTATTTTTTTTTTACCCCAACTTTCCCACAGTCCAGAGGCAAGGCAAAAAACCCAACCAAGGCTTTTGGGTAGATCAAGATTAAGGAGGGGGGTAGGCAACAGTGGCAGACAGAGCAGGGAACAGATCAGACATGGGAGGAGGATCAGAGTCGCACCGACAGGGTGTGGAGCTAGTTGTAGCACATCTGCCAAAAAGGTTGGATGCTCAAAAGCAGCGGGGCCATTTTAGTCTTATGTTTCTCAGCTTGCACAAGGAGGCCACCCAAAAAAAAAAAAAACTTTGGAAGAAGTTGCCACATTTTTGGAGCTAGTACAATAGGAGAATACTGAAATGCCATCAGTTCCAGAGTCTAGAATGATAAAAGTTACTTCTTCCTTGATGAATTTGGGGAAATGCACAAGTTTGAAAGTTTTTACTAAAGTAAGTGACCAGTAAATAAAGCAAATAAATGAAAGCTTTTACTTACAATGCAGAGAACCTAAGCTCTAGATGATTTTTCTTTCTTTTTTTAACAACATTAGTTCTTACTGGCTTATGCACTGAGATCTGTTAAGTTTTCTTAGGGAGGAGAAGCTATTTTGGAAACCAATTACCTTCAATAGACCTACCGAGGCCAGAGGTCAAGTGACCCAAATGCATGCTTTCACTTTGCCAGCTCTGCACAGCACATAATTAAAGTTTTAGTCCACAACCCACCCTGATCAGATTCGCTATTCTTCAAGCGGGCCTACAAAAGGGTTCTTGAAAGCAGTGACTAGACAGTGCACATTTGAACTACGATTTGTAATCAGCTGTCTTTATGCTGCTAAGCAGCATAAATTGAGCCAGCATCAAAGCCAACCATGCTCAGAAGCACTAGGCAGCATGAGCTCAGCTTTAGATCAAAAGATGAGGGAAGAAAAGGTAAAGCCTGACATTCTCCGGGGACTCTCTGCAATACAAATGTAAAGTACAAACCTCTCCTGCAAAAAGCACTTTGATAGTGTACCGCCCAGCAGCTGGTGGCATGTACTTCACTGTAAACGTGTCATTAGCATTGTGTATGATGTCAAAGTCTATGTCTTCTTCCTCATCGCTTATCACACGAGCATCACACTTAATGCCAACACTGACATCACCTAGGAGACAGCAGTAAAAAGCTGTTCAGAAGGTACTGTTTAACAGCCAGCTGGCCATACAACTGAACGTCGTTTTGATTTCAAGCCACGGGACAGACATAATGGCCAAATGAGCACCTGCATAAAAAGTCCATATGATAAAATTCAACCCATCTTTCGCTCGTTTCCTTTTTTATCAAGGAAGAGAGAGCAGGTTTCTCTGCTGAAGTTTGTTTGTGCAGGAAATCATAGATACACAAGGAGGAGCATCTGAAGGAGTTAAATAGTTTTGCTACAAAGGCAGGAATAACCAGACTATGTGTACCTTCTCCTGCATCTGTGCAGTCAACTGTGAAGTGAGTAGGCTCATTGGCTTTCAAACCAGTTCTCTCAACACCAGGGCCAACCACTTTCACTTTCTGAGGATGACTGCCTTGGCCTATCAGGACCTGGATGGAATAGATAGGAATTACCTCATATTCAAATCACATGCCAAACTAGTAAGAGTTTGAATACTTAAATACTAAACTACCTAGAGCTTTTCCACAGCCTGTAGAAAGACTTCCCTAGTCAAATGTTCTGATAACAATAAAACATAAAAAGATATGCTAACTTGCTGAAAGAAGTATGGCACTTTTTAGCTAGACAGATGCTTTAAACAGATAGCTAAAACTGACAACTCTTTAAAAATCTTAAAGAAGGGTGGTTCTACTGACAAGTGATTATCAATATGCATAAAGGAGGTGCAGCCCAGGGCCGAGCGCCTGCATATTTTAGAAGCTGCACCAATTGCTTCCAGCTAAGAAGTACCACAGCTTTTGTGCTTACCCTAAATGGGCTATTAGGTACATTGGCTCCTCCCCAGATCACAGCAATGGTATGTTTGATTGGTTTAACTGGAAAGTAAGAGCAGGCATAAGTTCCATCTGGTTTGCTCTTCATTTGTACGTCAAGAGGACATCCTTCACCATCCTGAAATGGAGAAGCTGCATTAGATACAGTGACTAGACAATCGTGTGCAAACAGAAGGAATAAGTAACTTTAAAAAGCTGATCTCAATAGCTACAGCTCTGCTAGTGGCAGCTGACATACAAGGCCACCAGCAATAATGAAAAAGATTTATGCAGTTAACTCCAAGTCCCCCCAGATATTTGAACTGTCAAACTTCCTCACATCTAGATGTGAATTCTAATAGACTCTGTCAAAAGGGACCAAAAAGGGACCATGTGTAGACATCCCCACAAAAGGGACTAAGCCTCATTGCCAGAAATAGGAAGCATTGAGTAAGGCATGTTGCAACCTTACACCTGAGACACTTCATAGTCTGCACTGAACAAAGCTAGCTATTCAGTACTCAAGAGAGGTGCCATCTTGTTCTGAATTAAGCTCATGTCAAAGAACATGCCGTTCAACAGCAAGGGACAAACAAGTCAGACTTGCACAGCAGGTACTAGGCATGTTGCCATTCTATAAACCTGCTGCAAGTACTTTTGTCAGCATACACTAGAAAGTCCTTTACTATTGAGTGACAAGTTCTACAGAACTTGTTTTGCTTTTTACCCGTGCATATATCTTTAATGGAGCTTTCCCAGCTTCCTTTGTTTCAACTGTAAACTCAGCAGGATTGTTTACGATGCATCCAGTTCTCTCCAATCCTGGACCATAAGCCTTCACCTAAGAAGTTGGCAGGGGGAAAAGGAAAAGCAAGTTTTACCATCCAAGCTAAATCAAGCAATTTAAAATAGAAAGCAGGACCCCAGCAGTTTCTTACATTTCTGGGAGTGCCCAGGCACAAGGTTCACCAAAAAAAAAAAAAACAAGACAAGACTAGAGAAGTTAGGATTTGTCTACTTCAACAGTCATAAATACAGGAGTCAAGTCAGATATCCAATTTCATTTGTACTGCTTGGAGCCACCTCTTCCAAAAGTCACAGCTCTACCAAATAAAATTCAAATTTTGTACAAGAGCCTTTGTCTTACCTTATCTGGATTGAAGTCTCCTGAAGCTGGTCGGATGAAAGCCATGTATGGACTGTCTTTTATGTCTTCATCATCGCACATAACATGAACAGCATATTCACCAGGCTCTTTAGGCCAGTATTTCACATCACATGAGCCATCATTCTTGTCATCACATTCTATTTTAGCTTGAGATGGGCCTTCAATTGCAAAGCCTAAAGGAAACACTTGTTTAGTCATATTTATAGTCTGGGCCTCCAAAAACAAACTAGTAGTCACAAATCTAGGCTCAACACTAAATCACATACCACTCTTCTTAAGTATTCCCCCAATTTGTCCATCTTTTCCTCACTCACTGCTCTATGATGCCTTTCTTATGGGTAAGTCCTGTTCCCTTCTAGACATAATGCCTACCCAACAGAACACAAATGCCCCCATTGCTGGCATGTCCCCCTAAAATCCAGCAAATATTAAGGACATTAGGAAATTTTCCTCCTCTGCAACTATAATTCTCAGATGTAACTAGTAGTTAGCTAGCAGTGACCAAGAGACCTCACTGTTACCATTTTAGACCAATTATTGGGCAGTTAACCTGCATTTAAACCACCTTTGCCAAGATGACCAGTACAACTTACCAAGAGAGCCAACTTCTGTGCCAATGGATTCTACCACAAAATCAGCAGATTTACCAACAATCCCTTCACGAAGTCCTGGTCCCCAGGCTCTTACTTTCTGAGGACCTGCTTCAGGACCTACTTGAACGTCAAAGGGGCTAGAAGACAGGCAGGACAAAGCTCATAATTAGAAAAATGAGAAAGATAAATCCAACCTTCCCCCCACCACCCACCCCAGAGCTGCAAGGAAAACGTGTTCTGGACCTTTTCCATCACTGGGTCAATACTGCAAGCCATATATTTAGACTGTTTGCTTGATTCCTCTACACTGAGGGCTTGTCTGGCCAAAATCCTAGATAGCTTGCAGTTAAAAAAGTTCCTTTGTACAGCTCATGAGTTTAATGCAGGGGTGAGCAAAATGCAGCCTGGTGCCAGATACGTCCCGCCATGCCATTCTATCTGGCCCACGGGGCCCCTAAAAATTTTTGAAAATTAATATTTATCTGCCCTGGGCTGCCTGTCATGTGGCCCTCAATGGCTTGTCAAAACTCAGTAAGCGGCCCTCTGCCCAAAATAAATTGCCTGCCCTTGGTTTAATGCAAACCTGAGTATTGAAGATCTGCATAGGCCTCTACAAAAATCTAATCATCTTTGAATATATCTTTACCGTGCAAGCTCTGTTGTTTCTGGAATAGAAATAAGCCTACAAATCCAAGCAACTATTTATTCGCAAAATACTTCTTGCTAGAGCTTCTTGGAAGACAAGCTTGACCACAGTAGGTTTTTGTTGTTTTTTGTTTGAGTTTTTTTTGGTATTTGCTTGCATGATATTGAAGGATTAAAAATGAAGTTTTCCAACTCACCTCTTGGGGATATTGTGTCCACCCCATAAAATAGTGACCACGTATTTCCCTGGGCTGGCTGGATAATACTCAAAGGCATGTACCCCATCCACAAAGTCTTTTTGTTTCACAAGTTCCTCCAACCCCTCTGCAGGAAAAGCAATTCAAAGTTAGACTTAAGATGTCAGCTGGCAACGCTCTGGCTACTCAGGCAAGTTCGTGTTTTCTAGTATTTACTTTAATTTTGTGAGGATAAAGATGCTTTCACCAGAAAGTCTGGTAAAAAGGGGAAGTTAGTTCCAGTTGCCCTCAAAAAAGGCAGAGATGGCAAATGTTTCCAGAAGAAACAGATGAGTGAAAGCGTTTTAAGTTTCCAAACTTAACAGGTTCCCCTATGTTTTATTTTCTCTAAGTCTGCAGCATGATGCATATCATATGTTAAAACAAAAAAGCTCAACATTTGTCAGATTTTTTTATGACCACAAATATTTAGGGTATGCCTACTTTTAGTTTTCCTCAAGATGAAGAATCTTGCGAGAAAAGCTTAAAATCCTGAAATTTATATTGGTACATGTGTTACCTCCCCCCACCCCCCCAACCACATTAAACCATGCAGTCACTTAAACTTATCACTTCCCTCATCATTAAGGGGATACCAGATGTCCAAAACTAGGGGATTTGCTCAGAAATTTACTAAAATTAAGCAGTTGAACTTCAAGTACAGACCAAAGTGAGCCAAAGTCTGCGGGGGTGGGGGGGGGCACAAAAAAACCATAAGCCACTTGCTTGCAAAGATACCAGATATTATGATGCATGGTCCAGCTGGAAAGAGTCAAGGAACTAGAAAGATCCTGGGGAATTTAGTGAGAACCTTAAGATGAAAGTTTCCCTTCATCCGAAGCGTCTTGTATTTGCAATATCTAGGACTTCAAAAAAACTCAGCATTTAGGATGTCAGTACTTCTCAAAGACATCACAGAAAATCTAGTTCTATGGTAGCAGAACAGCTGCCATCCTGTCACAGGTGCACATGATGTGAGTTCAGTGAGTTGATGGCTGAAGCTATTTAAGATGGTATGTGAACCAATGTCTAACGAGTCACTGCAACAGATGACTGGAGAACTGAGGACTTCAAATTCTCAAGCACTTAATTAGAAAGATCTTAAGTCTCTAGTATTAGGCATTCAGGCTGGTTCTCCAGCAAGCCAAACCAAACTTATCCAGGCCAACTGCTTAAGTGGAGTTCATGATAGACATCAGGCATCAGAAACTCCCTTAGAATCTTTGTTATTAGAGACCAGGCCATAAATAAGGATAAGGTATCTGCTTAATATCACTCAGCCAGCAGCTATGATCCTCTGCTTCAGTATGAAATGTGGCAACTTCTGCTAAGAAGTGTCAAGAGAGATGTTTCGTGGAAGACTAGATACTTTCCACCACAGTGGCAGCAGCAGCACTAAAAGTCACTCCAATACAAAGCCTAAGTAAAACAAAGCACGCTGATGTATGAAGGCACCTAGTCACCCATTTTGTAACTCATATCCCATGAATGCATAAATGTTCTAGAAATGAAGATCTTTCTGGCATGCAGACAACTAACAACGGGGATGGACCCACATTTGGATGTGCCACTCCATTTTGGGCTCTTGTCTCTCCTCCACAATAGCCCAAAACAAAACAAAACAAAACAAAACAAAACAAAGCAACAGCTACAAGAATTTCACATACTTACTTGGTCCTTTTATGGTCACACTGATCTCTCCACTCCCAGCTGCTTTAGTGTCAACCTTGAAGTCTGCAGTTTCTCTAATCCGTACTCCCTTAGGTTGCAGGCCTCGACCACTGGCACGACAAGCATTTGGATTGCAAGCTGCAAGTGAATTTCAGACATGAATATACGCTTTGATTCTACAAATAAAATGTAGCCAAGACAGCTTGGAACAGCATTTAACTAAGAGTTGACTCAGGGCAACTGAAGTTTAGTTTCCTGCTTTGGGAAGTCTTAATGCCATTCTATACCCCTGGAGTGAACCAACACAGAGTTGTTCTAGCTATTACACAGGTCCTTGAGGCTTTTGAGCCATGGTGTTTGGAACACTGGGGCACAGCTCAAGTTACACAAGTCACATTTTTAAGGATAGAAAGCCAAAAAAAAAGCCACCAAGCAATGATACCTAGCTTGCACACGTTTGGGACCAATTGTTGCCATGCACGTTCCAGCAATATTAGAAGTTTTGTTACCATACTAATAAAACTGAAGCTTCGTTTCCCTTGCATCTCTTTCTGCATTTTATATGAAGGTCAAACAACACTATATAAAATTTCACTGTAGGGATATATTGTAGTGAGAAGCGTGGAGGATTCCATGTGGGCCTCCTCCACCCAAACCTCTTAAGCAGGTTTTTTCTCCCCCTTTCTTTCTTTGCCATTGTCTCCACACCTGTGAAGCAAACTGGGCTACGTGATGGAAGGCAGGTAACAGGGTGGGGGCTTTAGCTCCCCATCCTCTTAGGAATGCCCTCCTGACTATGAGGGGAAGCAGAGCCTCTGTCCCTCTGCCCAGTAACCAGTGATGCATTTCAAATTGGTTGGCTGGCAGCCAAAATCCTGGCTGGGTCAGACAGGTAGCTGATATCAGACAGTCAATATAAAGCCAAGACTGCCCAGGAGGAAGGGGTGGCAGCCCCGATGAAGACAAAGTAACTGAACCCCAGCAGCTCTCTCTCTCTCAACACATGGACACACTACAAACAGCCTGTCCCCAGAGGAAAGCTCTATCAGCCTCTGGATGATACTTATAAGTAATCAACTTGAGATCTAACTAGATATATAGCTTGCAGTAACACAGATGTGTAATTAAAGGCTACCCAGCCACTCTGTTTGCTCCAAGATATTTTTCTGATATTGTTCTATCCTGTACCCTACTCCAAACCTACTCCTTGTAATCAATAAAAGTTCTCCTCTGCACCTAGCGTTGAAGACTTATTGGCAGAGGATCTACATTATGCCTTGGGGTCCCCTTGGTCCAGCTGACTAAAGGAGACCACTATTTGTGCTTCAGACTAAGGGAAGTACCCCAAGTTCTTACAGTGGGTTCAGTGCCAAAGGCTACAAGGCCCGTGTACCCCAGGGGGCACAGGGCCTAATAACAGTCTGCACCTCTGGGTGGTGGCAGCTACCCCAAGGCTTACAGGTACGCTCCAGGAAGGGGGCCAGCCAGGTGTGAGGTGCCCCCAGGGAGGCACTCAGAGCCTGGAAGGTGGTCAGGCACAGTGAGGTGGGTGGCTCAGCGCAGGAGCCCCCCCCTACAAGAAGTACTATGGGCTGAGGAAGAGGGCAAGAACTGCACTCTGATTTGCACAAGTGACTTCCCCGTACACTAGACTCCTTGGAAGACATGAAAGTTTAAGCCCTTACTTTACTGCAGGATCCTATCAACAACAGAAGGCTTGCCATGCCACTAGAGCCCTTCACATGTGGAGAATGATCCCTAATGAGAGAAGACGAGCAAGATGGTAAGTTTTTTTTCAGTTTTAGTTTATGTTTATCCTTTATGTTTATGTAAATTATTTTTCCCAGCCCTGGGCAGAGTTAAAGTGGAAGCAGACTCTACAAAATAAAAATAGTTGAAAATTATGAATAAACTTGGGCATGACATTATGCCATTCCAACTACCAAGAGGTCTTCAAGCCAAGAGTGTTCCAAAAGACCTAGATTTAAGAGGTGTGACCATGGCTTCATGGTGGTCTACTGTAAGCATGGATTTTATCCCCACCCCCTTTCCTGTTGCATCTATTATGCTTATGACAGGAGCAGAGAAGACTCACCGAGCATTTCATCCTGCATTTTGCACATCAAACAGATGATTTCTACCCTAATCCCTGAACAGTTATATCCATTAGTATTATTTTAGAGAAGCAGACTTCCTAACACAATCTGTATTAACAAGGTCAAGGCAGAAATCGCATAGCCCTTGCACAACTGGGTTTGGCAGTTAGCTTGTGGTTAAGCAAAATTTCACTTGACTTGCAAGACAGAAATCTCATTATGACTTTACTCAATATTTCATATTTTGCTCACAACTTTCATTCCAAGAAAAACAGAAGCAAAAGAAACTGTTGGATCAACAAAAAACAAAAAACCCACAAGCTGCAGGCTAGAAGCTTAAAGACAGCAAACATGAAGGAAGGAATCACCCTGCACACCTCTTACCAACAGAGCTCGCTCAATTATGAGACGACTAGCAGTGAAGTCCAAAATTCCACAAATGAAGGGTAGCTCAGGAGAGATGAGCAGAGATCTAAAAGCATAGGAGCAGGCAAGGATGGAACAGAAAGCGAGTTAGGTGTCAGTTAAGGAGGAAATTGAGACAAAGTAAATAGTCAATTAAGAGGCAGAGCTGAAGAATAGTGAAACACCTGAACAGCTGAATAAAAATAAATAATTAAATAAAAATAAACTCTCTCTTCTAAAAAAAAAAATAAGAGGGCATGTTCAAGTTAAAAGGAGACTAGTAGCTCAAGACATATGTAACAGCCTAAGACCCCATGCATGGCCAGAATGCCCCTTCGTGGCCACCATGATCCTGTTGTGCCTTCAGTCTTCTAAGCAGGTCTCCCCTTCTCCTTGCCTGCCACACCACGAAGTAAGTAAGTATTTAGAAAACTGCTTGCGGGATCCCCAAGCAAGATCTCCAGAGCTTTGGTCTCACTACACAGTGCCTTAAAAGCTTATTATGTGACTGCAGCCATCCCTTACATGGGGGCAGGCAATTGTTTCGGGCAGAGGGTGGCTTACTGAGTTTTGGCAAGCCACCAAGGGCCACATGACAGGCAGTCAGGGCAGATAAATATTAAATTTTCTAATTTTTAGGGGCTCCGCGGGCCGGATAGAATGGCCTGGCAGGCTGCATCTAGCCCACGGGCTGCATTTTGCCCACCCCTACCTTATACCATGCCCATGTCTCTCAGATATCACTGCACAATTACTCCCTGGTCAGGGCCTTGGTCCTTTTCTCAGGCTGCAAGCCTCCAGGCCTCTAGCCCCAGTCCCTCTCACTCTGGGCAACTGCCCCTGACCCTGGTCTCTGCCCTTCTCAGGTCTTGTGGCCCAATCCTTGTCCTGCTCTAGGCAAATAACCTGCTCTGGCCCTGCCTGCCCAGGGCCCCCGACCCGGTCCCCATTCTCTCTTGGGCAATGACCCTACTTTGGTGCCAAAGCCCACTCTATGTCCTGGGCCCCCTGCCAATCCCCAAGAGTCCCAAACCTAAACCATGGGTTAGAAAACAAAACTGAAGGTCTGGCTCCTGCCTTAACAAAAAGCATCTGACCTCAGGCCCAAAAAAGTATCCCGTCTCCAACTCATCTAAGCTTGGGTCAGGCAGTCCTCAGCCAATAGTAGAACTTGTCAGTCTATTAAGGCAAATGAAGACCATCTGAGCAACCCAACCATGAGCTTCTCAATGCCTAGCTCTCTAAATCCAATCCCCAAATGGGGTTCCTGGGTGCTGTCCATCTCACAGCTATGCACCACTGTTTTGACATTCTACTGCCCCCCTTATCTTAGTCTCCCCATTATCACCTGTGGTCAATTACTCCCTGCCTCCCAGGTGATAGTCCTAATTAAAGAACTAATTAGCAGTTTTCTGCTGCATCTCATCTCGCCTGCTTGTTTGCTTGCCCCACGGCAATTACCAAGAATCTGCTTTTGTTTTGTAAAAAGAAGCCTCTGGCTCCATTATACACTCTTTTTTTTTTAAAAGTAATATGGTGTAACTGAACTACATGAATGGACAAGATGAATCATTTGTTCACCTGCACATAATTATTAAATCCTTTAGTGTCCTGTAGCATGTGAAGCGTTCACGCATATCCTGTGATCAAATCCACCGTGGGCAGAAGCCAAATCTAAACTTAGAAAAGGATCAGAGTGCCCTTCTGGACATACCTTCACCAACAAAGACAGCAAAGGGACTTTTTGGAATAGGCTCTCCAGCAAATGTCACTCTGACAGAGTGAGGACCAGCTTGAGTAGGTTTGTAGATGCAACGGTAGGTTTGGTTCCCTTTGTCTTCAATTGCAACTTCCAGTGTATTTTTTCCATGAGGATCCTCTACTTCCGCATTAATATCCCCCACACCAGCACCTGCAGGTAAACAAACAGCTGGAGCTCAGCCTTGAGTGCAAAGTCCCTTTGTTAGCTTCCTGGGAAAAAAGATTCAGTTTTGACTTGACCGATTTCCTTCCTCTTGGAATCCCTGTTCTCACAGAGTAGCCAGCCACAAAGGGTTCAAGCCACAGCAGCCAAGTAAACTGCTGTGTCTAGAAACCATCATGTGGTGAAGTAGGGAATGAAATACAGCAGTCAGGAGGATAGACAGAAGTTTCTGGTTTTAATACAAGGTTTATTTCTGACCTGGCCGGCTACTTGCACCCACCTGCCTCTTCAGTTACAATTCCAGCATTCTCTCTCCTGTCCCATCCCCACTCCTTTGCACTGCTTTACAATCCCATTTGCTAAGCTACAAATTGTAGCTACATCCAATTCCCAAGAGCAACTACAGAAAACCCTACCACCTCCTCCAGCAGGATAGTACCAAAATTCTTTACCATCCAAGGCAATATGAGTCTCTATAGGTACTCATACTTAAAACATACTGGTACATGTGACCACACACACTACAACTGATCTTTCCTCTTAGTGTTTGCAGCCTGCCATTTTGTTGTCATTGAATCTTTATTTCTTTGGGGTCAGGTTTAAGAGCTGTTAAACCAACACCCTTTTTCTGAGTATGATGCCTTCCCCCAGTTAAATGTTTCCCTGTTATTCACATCAAGCATCTGTTATTCTACCATCCCATATCAATGAACAAGCCACCAAGGTGTTTTTCCAACATTAATGCCTTATGAGTCCAGACAAGTCTAAGGCACAGTATTCTGCCAAACCATTTGGTTTCTAATTGGGAGAGGAAGTCATGTGGCACTTCTAGACTACACAGCTATAATAGGGCTTTTGGGGGAGGTTAGGGGGGTTACTTATTTATTTTTTTATTTAAAACCCTCGGGCAGAAAGCAGTTAATATATTATTAAATGTCTAAATATTCAAACCACTCTTTAAAATTTCACATCGCTCTAACTATTGTTAGTGGTTCATAACGCCTTATTCGTGCACAGTATTCCATAACAGCAGAGAAGAAGCCAGGCTAAATAGTGGGATTATGGAAGAAAACTAGCAACTTCACAGGCTTCTCTCAGAAAGCTTGCAAGACACACTGGTTCAATCAAGCCAGACATCTTCAAGCATTAAGCTACAAGAGTTCTTTTAATGAGGCTGAGTGCAGACCAGGTTAGCCATTTACGGAGCTTATATACAGAAAACTATAGAAATAGGTCTCCAACCACCACCAAAAGGTGTATCATCACATCCTCACTTAAAATAGGAAGTGAGGAAACAAGTCGGTATCCTGCTCTGCACACTACAGCAAGTTCATGACAGTTCCAGCTTACGCCATATCTTCATCTTTGGTTTCCCTTGTTCCAATTACACCAACTATTTCATAGGCAGCAACTGACTGGGAGCATTACAACTATACCTTCAGTTCTGGAATACCTAATACCACTGACAAATATGCAAGTTAACTTTCATTTTTCAGCCTCACAAATAACACAGACTTCTGTAAAACAAGTGGATGCTATCTCCTTTTACCAGTTTGAAGTCACACTAGATGACAAAAAGCTACAAAAATACTGCAGCCCAGACAAGTTAGGAAAGTTCAGAGAACTATTCTAAAGTATTTGTTGTGCAACTTAAAGCTCTCTATAGCTCATTTAAGCATGCTTACCCGCTGTGTAGAGATCAAAATAGGTGGCTTTGTTGGCGATGTTCCCTGCTGCCTCCAAGCCTGGCCCTTTTGCTGTTACTTTGCTAGCATCTCCCTGGGCTTTGTCCACATTTACTTCAAATGGACTCTTTGAAATATGCTGCCCAGCAAACAGAACTGAAACCTAGAGACAGAGAGGACAGACAGAGTTAGTACCATGGGAGTTATGAGTAAGGTAAGTCTAGGCTATAACCAGAGCAAAAAAGTTGACTGCACTATTGAGTGATAATATTGAGTGCTTGAACTCTTGTGGTCAGAAGTTAAGTTCAGTGGTCTTGTGCCAACCTTTATGCACTGAAAGTGAGGAAGTTCACATCAGCTGCATGGTGGCCCTTGACACTGAAGGTACTTCAGCTGTTTACCACTTTCTTAGAAAGGACTGGAAACTGGCTGGCTGCAAGCCACCTCTCAATAGAACAGTTCAGTTGAAATCCCATTGTCTGAAGAAAACTCCACCATTTCACTGTTACTATATGAAACCGCTGCCAGTCCCACTGTGACCTAGACAAGGGGTGCTCAGCCTTCAGCCCCCAGATCCCCACCATGGGGCCAGAAATTCAGCAGTCGGAAAGCTGTGGCATCACTTCCCCTCCACCAAAATTTCTGGGCCCATGGGAAGTCCTGGGTTCTGTGCCCTGGATCTGGTGCGTTACCCCTCGGATAGGCTATGCACCCCTTATCTCAACCACAGGGCCAAAAAGCTGAACATCACAGACCTGGAAAATAGCAGATCATAGCCAAGCAGCATACATTTTTCTAACGAAGACTGAATGTTAAAAAAAGGTTCAAGAGACTTTTGGCTGTGGTCATGAAGACTATATTCAATTTCACATAGGGCAATCTTTTCCTCACTGTACCCTAGTCTGGAGGTTGACACTCTCAGAGTCCAGTCAAGAAACAAGGGAAGAACTTGGCACCTGCCAGGTTGGAGTGCTGTGGTACTGCAAATGAAAGGGCACTGGAAAAGTGGCATGCATTCCACCAACTTCCATCCAGCTGACTTACAGAAGATCACAGGTGAAAAAACACTGCAGTACTGATACTAGGGGAACAGCTGACACAATGCAGCCATCTTGAGATTTTTTTGCCATTTTCTTTCTGTGATAACATGTACTGGCATGGCAACTGATTAGAGCCAAGATCGAATTGCTTGCCCATATCCCAGTGCTCTAAGTCCATAAGCCAGCGCACTCCATTTATCCCCAGGAACCAAGCCCCTGACCCTGCTGCACCACTAAGGAGCTCAGCAGCAGAGCAGTAAAGCCCTGGGGCACTAACCAAGTACATTCCCTGGACGGGGAAGGCAGGCAGCAGCAGCTGGGAGTTGAACATAGTGCTGGCTGCAAGGTCATGTTCCACCCATCCAGAAAGAATCAGTGAGAACCCTCCCTCCCAAACCCCTAAAGCTTAGAAGAAAGACAGAATGTCCTATTAGTGCCAGCCTGTGGATGTTGCCAGAAAATGGAATACAAGTTACATGTAACCAAAGATGTACTAGTTAACTACTCTCAGTAGTAAACAGGGTCTCTTAAAGGGTGTATTGTAATAAATATTTTAAATGCACACTAATCCTGAACACCCAGAATCTTCCAGCTCACTCACCTTGTGAGGTCCAGTAACTTTTGGCACATACTGTACAGTGTAAGTTTTGTTCTTGTCGTTGTCAGGTGTTACCTTTGCCTAGGAAATGGGGAACATTTCAGAAGTTAAAGCTTACACTGAGCATTTTCAGCATCAAATTTTGCTACTTACATCTATGGCAGAAGTTGCCAGGACAGCAATTATATTGCTACTTCAGCTCTCCAAAGCTAGTTTATAAAAATGTCACAATGACTTCTAGAAATGTGGATGAAAGTAACATTATGGCATCCCAAGTTTTACTATAATTCAAGAACTCCATGTTGCAAAAGAACTTAACACTAGAATCAGCATACACAATCGCAAGGTCTTACATGGTGCCCAATGAGTGCCAAGTAATTAGCAACTGGTGTTACACTAAGAGGACAAATGAGCAAGTAATGAATCGATGCTTGTTATCTTAAATATACGGTGTTTTGGGTTTGGTTATTTTTTGGACACTTTGGTTGGTCAAATGTACTTCAGGTATTCACTGCAATATATTTAACAATTCGACTATGCTAAATGTAACACAAGGCTCACTGTTTGCTCTTCAACTGAAAGAGTCAGCTGTGATCAAAAAGAGCACTTGTAAACAAGAGGCTTTGACTTGGTAGATACTGTGAAGCACATGGAAAAAGCCAGACGGCTATACAAAGTTAGAGTTCATAGAGTGCTTCAAAATTCAGCATGCATCAGGATCGTTCAGACATACCTCTCTTCCACGCCCACCCCCACTCCAACATTTAAAATGGCTGTGAAGGTAAGCAAGCAGTGGCACTGTTCCCAAACTAAGGAACTCCTGCATGCCTCAGCCTCCAGTCTCTGGAGGTTCCTGAAGACAGCTGAGCACTTAGTGGCAATCTGGGCCCTCCCTTTCACCTGTGGTGGGAGGCAGAGCTGAGTACTACAGGACTGCTGGGTTGTGCACACACTTCAAGAAGTGCTTTAGAAGATGTCCCTCAATGAAAATCTTTTTTTTTCTTTTGGTAAGCTCTTCTTCAAATATGTACATCTATCCTCACTGTCTGGATACTCAAGGCCCTTTGAGTGCTTCAAATAAAATGCCATGAGCAGACATGCTAACCTGAGCAAGATGAACCTTTTTTTTTTTTTGAAGAGGTGCTGCACGCAATTTGATAATCAACTACTGTGACCCACTGCTCACAATATATGGTCAATGAAGCTGGTTTCTTCTATAGTCAGAAACAATTTTCTTGATAAAATAGGTTTACCAGACACACCTCTTCCCTGTTGCCTTCTGGATCTTCTACAAAGACCATCAGATCTCCCTGCCCAGCACTGATAGTGTCTACAGTAAAGTTGGCGGGTTGCTTTACCATGTTTCCATGTGGCTCAATTCCTGAGGATACAACAGAAGAGTACACTTAGTGCTACAACAATTATAAAAGAGATGGTTTGAGACAATGCTACTCTGACACTAGTTTCCCCATAACCACTGCCTCCTAGTTTAACATTTAGCCAATCATGAGCTTCATAGGAAGTAGTGCAGCTACAAAAACCATTTTAAATTAACTCTTTAGGCTGTAACACCAACCTCATAGCAGAGCTCACTGTTCTAGCACAAGCCAGAACTTCTATCATTCAGCTTTGAATCGATGATTCAAAACTGCAGGAAAAATATTCAGAAGATATATTGTGTATGGTAGAAAAAGGGTAGCTTCAGTTACTGCTTATAAGAACTGTTTTGGTAGGTTAATTTGTTTCGTATTCTGTTATACGGTATAAAATGGTCTGTTGTATTGCTTGAGCCACAAGCTACGCTGAAGTTTAAGAAATTGGAGAAGTGGTACAGAAGTTCTGGGTGACTCCATAAGGCCACATTTCAGAGAACACAAGTTTGAAAGTACATCTAAAAAGTGTCACGCTACTTTCAAATCATACAGCTGACAGTAGAAGGGTTGGTTTGTCTACCCGCTTCTACAATCATTCCCCAATGCAAGTCATTTTAATGTTGCCAGAGCTAAGGTTACACCAGCACAAATACGGATGGTCTTTACCAAGGATCTGAGGGGTACTGCAAGACTTTAGAGCATTTCAGTTTAATATTATAGGGAAGTTTTACTCAAACCGAGTGGCCCTATGGTTCTTTGCTATCCTAGCACAGGACCCGTTTCAGCAGGCGTTCACAAAAAACTAAAGAAGTTTATTCATCTCTTTATGCTTTGCCCTTAGCACGTCATGCTGTTATCAGACTGAGGGGGTGGGAAAAAACTTCCCAAAGTTGCTAGTTCCAGGCTAGTCTAAAACACATTCATCTCTCATGTCCAAGCACTTATTATTTAGAGAGGTTCTAAACTTCAACAAAGCTTTTTCTCTACACTACAGCACAATTAGTGGAAAGTGCAACATCCAATGGATTGTAAAGGAAGTGGTTGCAAGCAACTAAGTTCCTGAACCTGTTTATCTTTAGAAAACAATAATGTAGGAGCAATGGGAGGAAAATGTAGGCTTTCAATAGGAAATATGAACGTTCTGATAAGGTGTTAAAACAGTTTGCATATTCATTCTTTCAGACTACCAAAGCTATTTCTAGACTGAAACATTTACTATGTATTTTATAGACTCAGCCTCAGTACCTTTCCCCCATTTTATCAGCAGGGAGTGGACACTGACTTTCTTTAGAGGAGCATGGTAACAAAATGGATATTAGACCTCTGAGGCTGTGTAGTATGTAGGACTGCAGGCAAGTCTGTAGTGCCGCACGTTCAGCTGTTTTCTGCGCTGCAAGGGAACAGTGGGGTCGGGGGAGGGGGGGGAGGAGGCCAACCCCTGGATATCCAGGGGTCAAAACAACCTGCGCAAAGAAAAAAAAAAAAAAAAAAAGCAGAATGGCTTGTGGGGGCAGCGTGCACTGCTCAAAACTGGAGCCTGGCTGGCCAGAGCCACACTCTGGCTGGTAAACAGGCTCCAAGCAGCAGGATAGGTGCTGCTGTGGCACCAGGAGGCCCCCAGGACCCGGGGTAAGGCTACTGGGGCCAGCCCAGCCCTGGCCCCAGCTTTCCCTCCCCCCCCCCCAGAGTATACTGGGCATGTGGGCAAAGGGCATGTGGAACAGGCATTCCCCAGGTGCACTGCCGCTACTCATCCCTGGGGAACTAAATGCCCATGCTCATATGGATGTGTGTGGCCCAAGTGTCCCAACTAATAATCCCAGGCTTGGTCCTCCAGACTAAGTCACCTTGGGACAGACAGCATTGCTTTGTCTCTGATCAGGTCGCTAAGTTATAATAAAAGGCTCACTAGTTTTGTACAAAAACACTTTGAAACTGATTCACTAGGCACCATTAATGTTCTCATGGCAGGCTATGGAGCATTACCTCTCCTCTAAGTGAGGACTTTCAGTTGTCTTTATTGCCAAAAGGGAAACAAACAAAAAAAACCACACACACACCACAGTAAACCCATATCTTTGCCTGCTCACTTACCATAATTAGAATTGGAATAAAAATTAAAAAAGCAATTCTAAAGTCATCTGTATGTCCAGATAAACTGCCCCCAAGTATACTTCCTGCAATTTTAAGAATACCCACTTTGACTGTGCTTTTATTTTACCACTTTAAAAAGTACTTTATACTTTTATAAAGTAAAGTAGCAAGAACCATCACCCTGTTTGGAGGATTGCTTGCGGCAGCACTGGCATTTTAAGCATCATTATATGGTGCTTTTTACTTGTGTCATCCAACTTTCCCCAGCAGTGACTTGTGGAAACCAATATTTTAAGTGCCAGACAGGCCAGTTTGCAGAACAGGTTCAGAGGGTTTGGGGAACTTTGCAAGTAAGAACTAGGAGTGTCTTTTGGACTATAGCCATGTTTTTTCTGAAACTAGGTACTAAGAGAAATTTGGAAATTTAACGCATATAAGAAGTCCAGAAATTCTTTGAAGAACAAAGATAAGTCAAGTAAATATCCTACAGTGCCTCTACTTGCAAACATTAGTTGTTACCTTTCCCATAAGCTCTTGCTTTCTTTGGGTTCAGCTTGGGCTTCAGTGGAGCACCCGGTTTGAGTTTTGCTTTGGGAAACTGTGATAAGTAAGTCATTACAGAGTGCTCATCCACATCTGGGTGAATAATTTCTTCAGGGGCAATGACCTGGAAGATATACAGGTTACAGTACACAATACTTAATTCATCTCCTGTTAGGTCAAGAGGCAGGCAATTATTTTTGCCCATGGGCCACACAGACAGTTCTGTCGAGCTGCCAGGGGCCAGTCAGCACCCCTGCCATCCCCCTCCTTGTGCAACAGCCCAGATCCCATGTACCACTGCCAACAGCGCACAGCCCCCAGGTCACCCCACCTCTCTAGGCAGCGGCAGCAGCAGCAGCAGCTGCTCCTTCTGGCTGCCACCACCACTGGGCCCAGCCCCATAGTACTGGCGGGGACCCACATGCACAGCCCAGACCCTGGCCCACTGCGGACTCAGCCCAATGGAGCGGACCAGCAGGAGTCAGTGGACAGCCCTGACCCCAGCCCGCCCCTGCTCCGGACTGCCCACCCATGTTGAGCAGCAGCAGCCAGGATGAAGCTGCGGCTCAGTGAAGGGGAAAAGCAGCCCCTCTCCCTTGCCGCTGCCAGGCGCATTTGCTGCAGCTGCCCAGATCCCACACCCAAGCTGCCCCACCACTCCTCTCTGCCACTGTCACTGCCACTGCCCCCAGCCTCACAGTACTGGCAGGGCTGCCACTGCTGCCCCAGAGGAACTGCACGGCAGCCCAGGTGGGGCTCTAGGTGGCTACACAAGCAGCACCCGGCAGTGGCGAGGGGGAAGCCACTTTTGCTCCACACTGAGCAGCAGTTTCTGCCTGGCTGCCATTGCTGTTAAGCATGGGTAGGCAATCCGGAGCAAGCACGGAGCAGACTGGGGTCAGAGCTGTGTGCTAGTTCTGGCTGGTCCGGAGCTGGTCTGCTCCACTGGGCTGAGTCCAGAGCAGGCATGCAACGGGTTGGACTCAGGGCTGTGCACATGGGTCCATGCCAGTACTGCGGGGCTAGGGCCAATGGAAGCAGCAGCTGGAAGGAGCCACTGCCACCAGAGCTGCCCAGAAAGGCAGTCCAGCTGTGGAGCCACCCCAACCCCGCAGTGTGCCCAGGGAGAAACAGGATGCACCATGGGATGGAGAGTGCCTAGGCCAGGTGGGATCAAGGTACCCCATGTGGGCTAGACAGAGTCCCTCCATGGGCGAGACCTGGCCTGGGGGCCATATTTTTCCCCACCCCGTGTTAGATCAACATGACACCTGCTGAAACATACAGTACTTATTAATATTACATACATGCACGTGAAAAGAAGGTTACATACTGGATTACCTCCTTTCGACAGTGAAGCTCAGCAGTGTTAGACACACGACTAACATTTCCAACTACAGTAATTAATGCCGTATCATTGGTGAATTTAGTAGCAAAGAGTGGGAAGCATGTGCAGTGATAACCTCTACTTATCTAGTTTTAGGGAAAAGGCTGATGTTGCTACCTGTTTCCTTTAATGAGATACTGAAAAAAACATAACACCATTTAATACAAGCCAAGACCACTGCAACTGAGATCCTGGGAACATAACGTTGGAACGCTTAAGAGGGCTGTAAAATTCTGTGGTTTTTATATCTTGCTGCCAGCTATCACCACATTTGGCAGTCTGCTCTGCACTATGCTATAAACATGCTAGTTTGGGTATCTCTACATGGTAACTTGTCGTGCCACCTATGTCACAGCAGAGACTGGTCACAGCCAAAAAGACATTAATATTTCAGCTTAAATTTGCAGCAGTGTACCCACTGCACAGCTTTAAGCAGTTCTGTCCCAACATACTATGAACAGGAAGACAATGCAGTTTGATGGCACCCTGGCTCTCATTGCTCATTCAAAAGAACAATCCTTGCAGGAAACAACCTTTATGCAGCATTCAGAACAAACATTAACACTAAGGACCCTGCTCACAAAAGTGCACTTTGTTTAAGGGAGAACATTTCTGTAAACTATAGAATGCAGTTCTCAAATCAGCTCTGGGGGGCAAGGTCTAGGTTTGTCCCGTCTTGCCCCAAGTTTCTTTTCGAATATTTCTTTTCATGCACCCTTACAATTAACGGGCAAGTCCCATCAACTATTAAGACTTACGTTTCCAGGTGCTGTCTCAAAATAAAAACTTTGAATTATTTGGAGTGCTTCTCTTCCTACTGAGATACAAGCCGGACAATTGACCACAACTAAAAAGTGGTTTGCATTCAAAGTTAGTGCAGCAAAAAACCTTGCTGCAGTGTTTCCAGTTAGTCCAATGTCTAGTTTGAGGTTCCAATTTGGTTCAAGAATCCATTTCACCCCAAGCTCCATTATCTGGTGCCCTGCTAATTTCTGAACTTGTTTCTCCTCTCATTTAAAGCTACGCTGGACATTCTGAAACAATTCAGGTAATTGATAACTGCAAATAAACTGTACACCCTAGAAAATTCAGAATAACCATGTCTTTTGGTCCATGAAACTCTCTCAAGCCAAATACTTCATTTAATATGAGCGAGCAGCAATTGTAAAGCCAAATGCTGCTGCCCATTCAATAGGTATCCTCATTTCCATGCATCCTTTTCTTTTCTTTTTTTTGAACAGCTATAGTTCTTACTTGTGGCACACCCAGCCAGTCATCAGCTTGCTGCATGGCTTCCCGAGCATTGTCAACTGGTTTCTTAGGGTCCCAGGCCTCCCAATCAGGGCAGAGACCTAAAAAGGTTAAAATTAAAACCATCATGTCAAAAACCTCAATAAGCATCTTTAGTAAAAAAAAAAAAAAAAAAAAAGCCTATCCAACACTGCCTGATCTGAATAGATAGAAGGCTGCTTTTACCGTCTAAAGCAAATGGCTGTCAGGAAATGAGTTTCCATTAAGGCCTACCAGGGATGCTCACTCTATATTGATATTAGAAACCTTGTTTCCTCAAGAACTTTAGAACCTTGCTCATTCCAGCTCGTCACAGCCACCAGCCTCCCAAGGTAGGGGAAATGAAGTTTCTATTTGTGACAACCACCCAGAGGTGGGTATGCTGCTAAGTGAAACCTTCTGAGGCCTCAAGGGACTTCTTAGCTATCCTGGGAGCCAAGTAGTTCATCTGGAAAGACTCCAGTTCACATTGCCAAGAATTCACAACTAGCTTGTTTAGCTTTGAGCATTCGCATCAGACTGAAATGTTTTAAAAACTTACACTAAGAGGTGGAGGAAGAGTGAGTGGAAAGAGACACCTCTTCACACTGTATAAAAGAGCATCACAATAACCCATATTTCACCACTGAATTCTTTTTTTTTATTATTTATTTTTTTTTTTTTTAATACCAGTGAGGCCCACACAATTTCATTAGGTTAGCACAAAGTAGTTACATCAGCGAGACAAATATTGCACAGCATAGGGAACTTTACCCCAGCCTTTGCCCCTGAAATCACATTATATAATTTACTCTGCATGATGCAGGCAGAGTCACTGGATGTTTAGTGCAGAAGAGGTTTAGGTATATAACCTGCGATTGCAACCTGTGCAGCCCCTCTCTCAGAAGCCCTCCTACACAGCCACCTACTAGCATCAGAAGTTAAAAGACCAGCAGAGATGGCATCTCCAGTGGACAGCTTATGCTATCAGTTGAGTTTTTAAAACTTTTTACATTTATAGCTTCCCTCTATCTACAGCAGGGGCGGGCAATTATTTCAGGCAGAGGGCTGCTTACTGAGTTTTGGCAAGCCATTGAGGGCCGCATGACAGGCAGCTGGGGCAAATAAACATTAATTATCTCAATTTTTTTTAGGGGCCCCGCAGGCCAGATAGAATGGCCTGGTGGGCCACATTTTGCCCGCCCCTGATCTACAGTTACTAGCTTGAACTCTGCTGCCCTTTCATAAACTAGTCTCACCTAAAGTTCCGATACAACTGACCTTGCAGTGCTAAAGACAAACCTCAAAAAACACCACAAGAAACAGAAGAGCAAGGAGACAAACAGAAGCCTTACCAGGAGCACAACTGTCAACAAGGGCACCCAGTGCTTTGCCATCCTGCCAGTTTTGATTGAAGTTTGTGATGGGTAAGTATGGAATCTTGTTCTGGATCCATCCCAGCAATCGCTGTTTAGGGGTCTGTTTCTTGGCATCATCGTCACCTTCATCTTCCCATACAGGCATGGAGATAGAATAATGGAGGATGAGGGTCCATATTAGGCCAAGGATCAACTTTAAGTTCCCATCCACAATGGCTTTGCTATCTGCAAGACAGAAGCATAAAACTGGTCAGTCCTCAATCTAAACAGTCAACTAAGGAGATAAGTCTAGTGCACCACTTCAGATGCTACAAGCCAGGCCTAGGATCTTTCAGGCTCATTCATGTAACTCAGTTTCTCATCTGATCCAGTGGCTAAGATATGGGTGGGAAATTATTTGGGTCCGCAGGCCACAAGGAATTTTGGTGAGCTGCTGCAGCCCCCCAACACCCCCCTCCACTTGTGCAACAACTCATCAAAACTCCTTAAGCAGCTCTGCTCCCCACTCATACAGGCTGGAATTGAGGGGCTATGACAGCATGGGGCTGGGGCCGAGCTGTGATCCACTCCCTGCACACCCCTGTCCATGGTGTCCATCGCTGGCCCATGTGGGCAATGGGACGCAGCTCTGGCCTACCCCAGCCCTGCACTGTCACTGCCCCGTGATCTCGGCCCCACCTGTCTGCATCTGTCTCACTCGTGGCGGCAAGTGTGGGGTGGACTTGCTGGGGTACCTGGACAGTGGGGCTGGGTTCAGCAGTTGCAGCAGCTGGGAAGCAAGTCTGGCACACATGCCACAGCCTGGGCCGGGCGCAACCGATGGACCTGTTGCGGGCTGGATCTGGCCCGCAGGCCATATTTTGCCCACCCCTGGTCTAAGACCTAGCAATTCAGAAAACAATTCCAGAAAGCTCTCTACAGCTGTGGTTCTCAGCCTTTGGTACCTTATGTACCACCTGCTGATCGACACAGCAAAAGCAAAACCAGAAGTCCCACCGTAGCACTTCTGGTTCCTCTGCCACGAACACAGTCCCAGACCACAGCCTGGGGCAAAGCAGCCTGCATGGGGCCCCCCCCCCTCCCTGTCCCTTGGCACACTGACGCTGGAGAGTGGAAGTCCCAGTGCACTGGACACAGCGGGAGGGGCAGTGGCCAGAACTTCTGGCCCAAACAGACAAAGACGCCTCCAACCCGCCAAGCGGGGAGGCAGGCCAAACTCAAAACGTGGTAACCACGTACCCCCTGCCCATATCTTGCATGCTCCTAGGGGTATGCATACCACGGGTTGAGAAACACTGCTCTATAGGGTCATTTTGTAGAAGGCTTACAACACACTTTGATGTAGTCAGAGATCTCACATAAATAGATAACCCCTGCAATTCATGAGTACTGCAGAGCTATTATGCATCACTTCAGAATGTTTTTCCTTGCTTTAAAGCACGCAGCCCCTCAGCTTCATTTAGTGTCTCTTGAAACCTTGTTTAAGTGCATTAACAATTTATGTGCAAGCACTTCACTGGTGCAGGGTAGCTTCTGTTAACAGTGCTCCAGAATGGAGACTGCTCCCTGCCCATGGGGCAGGTGTCAGTTATACTCCCAAAGCAAGGATGATTATCACCGCAATCTTTTGCGCACAGCTTCCATCTGTCTGCCTTCAAGAAGTATCTGTGTTTATCAAACAAGCCTTAAATGAGACGTAATGACAGATTTCACAAGGGAAGTGTCTGAGAAGAAAGTGGAGGATGTGCCAGGGGAGACCTAAAGCAACAGTTTGCTACTCTCCATACAAATAGTACTTCCCTTCCCCTCCTCCCACCAAGCTGACTGCGAACTAGCTTAGCCTGCTATTATGTACAAGGGACCAGTGAAGGCAAAAGAACACCTGGCACTGGGTTTTATATCCAGGACCAAATTCAAAGGCACTACTCCAAGCCCAGACCATAACCAGGAAGAAACCAGAGCAGGGTCCTGGAGCATTCTGCTGTATTTGGTATAGCTGGGGACAGGCTGTGCGGTCACCTGCATCCACAAGGCCTATGGAGAGTGCAACTATGCAAACGTCGGGCTCTCGGCCACTGCGGCAAGCACGGAGCAGTCACAAGGGGGTTTCTAAGACAGAACAGCAACACTGTAGACGGGTTCACAAGGTCATTCAGGAAGCCTTACAGATGGCCAACACTACTAAATCGGGAGGTCCAATATCTGAAATTGGGCTCAGCCAAGATGGTGGGAGTAGGGAAGGAAAGGTATTGAGCAGTAACTAGAGTAGCAGGTTGGGGGGAGGAAGAAAAAGCCACACACACATTATGCAATTATGTTTTGAAAGGCAGTTTAAGTTTTATTCCCCCGCCTCTTCCTCCAGACCTGTTTGCTTTCATATAGGAAAGTTAAGAATGAAAAACCTCAGGCATCTTTTGAAACCAGGGCTTGCTTGCAGGACCAGGCATTCCCGTTTTAAAATTGCTAGTGTTTCCAATCATGATGACAGAAGATAAGTTCCTCACTTTTGCCCATCAGCCATGCTGTGGGATTACACTGTATCAAGAGCCAGAGACCACTCATATGGAGCCATTCAGTTTAAGAAAGTAAGTTGGTGACATCTGTGATACAATGCATCACGGGTGACATACTGCAACCCAAACTAGTGACCTCTTCAATTGGATACAGTGAATGCCTTTGCAGTAAACTTTGGTTAGAGGAAGTGTCAGGGAGATGAGGACCATGGACAGATGCAGTATTTTTGAACCATGGGAGGGAGGAAGGGAGACAAGGCAGACCATGAGCAAGCACCCTATGGGCTTTGCTTCCACTCTCGGAGCCAGGAGACCCAGAACAAAGAGGCGGAGAGCACTGGAGACTGCTCAACCAAGTCTGCTCCGCTCCCTCTGCCCTGTGGCAGCAGCTGAAGTGGCGCATGGAGCTTCAGCTCCAGCAGCCCCTGGTACTCCTTCGCTGGAAGACATGCTGCTTCATGCAGCAAGGAGCTGTACGTCTGCCTACAGCTGAAGGGTTTCAAAATATAGCTACACTGGAAATGCTTCAAATGTTATGTCCGTCTGTCCCCTAGCTGACTACCTTTAAGTGACTGCAACTGCCATGCAATAGCATCTTTGGCAGACAAATGTTTTAGCTTTTTGGCTGAGGCACAAGTGTGCAAAGAATGCATCCATCTAAGTGACAGCTCTCCTTCTGCATGTGCTAGTCTCATAACTGGAAAAACTCCTAAAATCCAGAAAAAAGTCTACAGTAGAAAGGAAAGGAAATAAAACGCAGATGCTTATTTTGAGCTGGGAGGTGGCAGTGTTCGAGAGACCACTGTGCTGCTATCCAGCTAGCTGATCAGATATGGGAGCTTTAAAAAATAAAATAAAATAAAAAGGTCAAGTAGTTTTGCCTCAGTCATGTTGCTGTTAGCATCTTCATTAGATGACCTTAAAATGGCAGACCAGTCCCTCAGAACACACTCATCTTAAAAATAATCCCAGGACGTTTTGCAACTGAAGTGTTTTCAGTTCGCTTCTCCTTGCCCAGCATCTGCTAGGCATGTCCTCTTTCACGATGATCCATTTTATCTAGATAAAAGACAACATGTTACCATTGTAAAAATGAGGCTTAAATTTTGGCTCTCCCATTTCCGAGATGGGCAAGTTGAAAAAGCTGCTGACTGCAGACGATGAGCCCTGTACAAGAATGTTCTTTTGGAGTCAATACACAAAAGAGGTAGTTAATATTTACAAAATTTCACAACGGAGTAGTACATGCTGCACAGACAACGGCATTGTAACATTAAGACCTTGAACGGTGTTTTGCCTTTGAGTGATAAGAGTTTGACCATTGTTCTTAAAAATTCTGCAAGACATTTTACATACCTTGCTTGAGTGTGGAGGGAGAAAGAGAAACAATTGCCAAGTACCAGCGCATGCGAATATTTGTAATAGGCCACACTAGGACCACTACACTAATTTGAGAGAAATAAGGCTTACCCAGGCTCAAGAAACTTAAAGTTAGATGTTCCAAGATGAACTTCACATAAACTAAAACACAGTCCCATATAGAACTCCAACTGTTAAAAAGTTTCACTTAAATCTGAAAACTTACTGGAGAAGAAAGAACTTTCCCCACACTCAGTTACAGCAGACTTCCCCAAATGAAGCTTTACTAAGAAGCCCAAGGGAAAAAGCTGTACTACTACTTTAAATTAAATAAAAGCTTCCCAAATCTAAGGCTAGATTGGGAGCTCCAAGAACCCCGCAAGACTTTGCAAACTAAAAGAAGCTGCCTATGGTCCAAAGGACCTCACATCCAGCATGCCTGAGTTTTATTTTGACATGCTGCTCTTAGCCTGTCATTGTTAAAGCCATATACACATATACTACTTTAAACTGTGGTTGTGGGTTAAATAAGTAGTTACTTACAGCTTAATTTAGTCTCCCTGGTATGTATTCCCAGGATATGCAAGTGACTATCAAAATACTGGCTAGGTTAAAACAAGGTGTCCTCTCTGCCACTGTCACTGCATGAAACACCCTTTTACATTTTGTTTTTATGGCACACAAATGCAAGTCAACATTTGGAGGGATCACAGCACAGCAACCAATTAAATCTTAGTTTAGCAGGGTGGATAAAAGTGTATGATAAAAAAAAGTTGGATTTAAAATGTAAAGTTAAATTTTTTTTAAATTAAAATTGTACTTCTTTATACTTTGAATTTATAATTATGTTTTTTCCATTTAAAAAAATTAAATTTCCATTTAAGCTATTTAATACAACATAGACCAGTACAAACTATTAAAATAATTTAAATACATTGAGTCAATGAGCCTGTACTGAAAACCCTGGCTTTAAAGGCTGATTTTCTTCTATATAACAGCGAGGTGGGGAAAACATCTAATTTTTGAGGTCAAACTTGAAACCCTATATTTTTAAAGGTAGTAGGGGTTTGACCCTGCAAGGGATGAAGGTCTAGACTACTGGATGCAAAGGATCAAAGTCATCACAGGTGTTGAACCTGGCTTCTGACTAAAGAGTACACGTGATGTCTGCCAATCGAGATCGTCCAGAGCCCGCCCAGATGGTAATAAAAAAAATAAATAAATAATCAGAGTTTGGTCTCTCTACTGGAGCCGACTCACTCAGCTCTCAACCTATGAATATTTATGGAAGCTTATCTGCCAGCTCATAGAAAACAACCATCTGTTCAGTAATTACCAACCCCTACTTCTGGGCAGTTGTGGATACTTTAGTTAAATGGCCTTTTTGGGTTCCTTTGCATATGTACAAAGATGCAAAACAAGAGAAGCAGAGCACTTGAAGGTAACTAAAGCACTGCAGCACAGCAGGCCAATGAGTTATAATAGAAGAAATCGTGGATTGCTGGAAGGGAGGGTCTATCTGTTAGTTTGTGTAGAGGGAGATGGAACAGAGTAAAAGGAGCAGAGCATGCAACAGGAAGGACCAACACTAAGCTGAAGACAGCGTAGGAAAAAGGAGAAAAAAAGGCTGAATCATCTAGTGAAGAAGAAATATGCATTTCATTTTTATAGACAAATACTACATTTTATTATGCTATATCCAAACATGTTACGCTATATTTAAAAGCTATAATGAGACATACATACACACACACACACACACGTAGCTGGGGTACCTAGGAACCATATGTACCAAATATATTATAAAAACTGTATTTAGTTGTAAGTCAACTTGTTTTATTATAATCAACCAATGCAAATCCATCTTTCTTAAAATAAAAGAATGGGAAAGTTGATTTAAAAAAAACCCAAAAACCCAGTTACTTAAAATCAGGCTTTTGCCTTGCCAATTTAAAGCAACTCGATTTAAATCAATCTACCCTGTGGCTTGGAGGTCTGATTCATTTCCTGCAATGCCACCCCCCCCCTCCCCCCCACACTAGGTGTGCCTCAGCAGCAGCCCTTGATAAGAACAAAGCAGAAGTAGCAGTATTAGTTCCCAGTTTCAGGGATTACTTTAATGAGATCAGATCCAGCAACAGGTATGCTTGCAGCCCATCTGAATGGGAAAATAGGGCAGGCTTCCTTGAGCCTTAGAAAAAGGTAGCTGTGACTTTTTCCAACAGTATTTTGTCACTAAGGGGTGCACCTTACATATGCCTACAGTGGGGTCAACAGTGCACAGCTTCTGCATTGTCTACATGTCTGAGGTATCACTCCGGGTTTTTAAGCCCTGACACGTTGGGATTCTTCCCCAGACAAGCGTGGAAGATCTTGTCCTTCCAGCAGAGAGTGAGGGACAAAAAGAAGAGCAAGAATTCTTGATGAAGGACTAGAAGCTACGCTCATTTGGCCTGTTTCCTCAGTGAAGAGGACTGTTCCCCACCCAAGCATAATCAAAACCTAGATTGTAGCCTGCTGCTCAGCTAGTAAACTAGCCTGGGCTTGAAAACCCCTCCAAAAATGCATGACGTGGGAGTTGCTCCCAGATGCGTCATCTAGTCCAGAATCTTCCTATTGCAAACTACATCATCCTTTCTAGTTCAGGCTCTTGTCAAGTTCATCTTAACTAACTTAAACTCTTATACTCCTCCACCTCCTCCTCCCCATTGGGAGTCTGTTCCAAAACATTGCTCAACTTTTGGTGAGGTCTGAGTGGATAGGGGTGGAGAAAAGGGTTGGGAAGGATACACTTAAATTACAGGATACAAATTTAGACAGATACTCTTGTAGCTGTGATTTCTTATTCCAAAGAAGAGGGGGGAAAAGTCAATTTGAAGAGCCCCTGAACCCATCGAAAGCCACTCCATGTGCAAGTCAAGGTTATGGATGCATATTCAAAAAGTGGCAACTACTGCAAACCACCATATACAGTATTTCTGAACTTGAAGGTACTGGGGGGAGAAGAAGAAATAGGGAGAAGAGACCATAGCCAAGGATTTTCTGGTTTACTCCAAAGCTGACCATTTGCCCCATTTCTGGGTCATTTACAGAAAAAGGATGGGATGCCAACTACCACATGGTGAAAGAATGACAAATTTCTAACTTGCCTCCATTTAAAGAATCTTCAAAAGTGGACATCCCTGCTTGGACAAGGTAACATCATCATGCAGTAAAAGTTAGTCTCACTGACTCAGCTCTCAAAAGTGTTGGACACTCCAAGTTTAGAGGTTTTTTGCTTGATTCTTACACTTGTGCCTACCTTGTATGCCAACAGTATTTTTAAAAAATGGAACCAACTGAGAAGAGACTTCCACTTTTAGTGGGCACATTTTCTATGACAGTTGGATAAAGAGCCCTGTGTATTTGCAGAACAAGCTTAAAAAGAGGGAATGCAGTGCTGATTTCTCAATCAGTTTTTAAAACCTTATGAAAATGCATCTGATTACCAGTTCTCCAGTTACTGCTTGCACACAAATACCAACAAGATGAGCAAGTGTCTGCTTGCAACTATACTGTACATAGGAGGAGCAGTCGGATGAAATTCTGCTGTGCAGGGTAGAACAGGAGAGTCCAATCACCAAGTATCAGTTTCTGGGACAACTTATTTAGTGACCAGACTACATAAATCAAGGTAGTCAAGTGGTTTGTTAGTGGATTCTTGCCTAAAGCCCCCCCCACACACACTTCTCCCATGTGGAAGCGGACTGCACTACCACAGCTGTCCAAAAGCAAGAAGCAGAGGTTGAAACATTTGGAGGCATCACCTAGGAAGAACACAGCCCAGGCTAAATGTTTTATTTACCCTGTTCACACATCACTATATGACTTGACATTAGTGTACAAATCTTATGCATCCATCTGATTGATTCCTTTTTACAAAGCCTTGCACTCCCCAGTGTCAGACACTGACCTTTGCTTCCATACAGTCATGCAACTCTACTGCAGCTCTTTAACATGTACTCCCTTTAGAGGCAGATAATTAACAGAATTCTTTTTGTTCAGCTTGCTGACAGTTGGCTCTGGATATGCCAGCACAGGTGGCTTACTTCTGGTTGTGTGCTGAGGCTTGAGAAGCTGCACAGAGAAGATTTAAAAGTTTCAGAGAGGATAAGGGGTTAGTTGCTGTTTGAGAGTCTCTTAGGCATACCCACAAAGCAGTATTATGTTATGTCAGCAGAACCAGGCTTCATCTAATCCATCATTTAGAGACTGCCAAATCAAGAATCCACTGGGCTCGGCCAGCTGGCCAAGCACAGGATATAGAAACATTGCTAAAGTACTTTTCCAGCCTTCAGTCTCCTTACTTAGACTATTACTGGGAACAGGAAGGACTAAGTTACCCTGAACAGCAAGGGCCTAGTGATGAAAAATGTGGAGACCTTGTCAGCTTAACTTCTACGCTGTTCCTATAACAACAGATACCAAAAATAAGGCACGAGCCTCAACGGGAATAGAGGAGGAACACCAGAAAGGGTAAAGAAGAGGTCCTTGAACAGAAGAGAGAGAAATTCTGGCAGATGCTTTCCAATCAAGTCCAGGCTAACAGAGAAATGAACCTTTAACAGCATGTTAGACGTACTTGTGTAGGATGATTTAGACGGGGGTGATTCTGCCCTGAGCAGAGGGTTGGAGCAGATGACCTGTCTGGATTGCTTCCAGCCCTGGTTCTAATGATTCAGTGATCAACTAACCAATGGCCTGATGCAGTTGCATAGCTAGGCACTGTCCAACCCAAGCAAAAATACAGTATGAGCAGAAAGCATTTAAAGTTTATGTTAAACCTTAGTAGCAACCCTGGCTTCCCAATTACATTGTTTAGTTTGTACCTTTACTTCATTAGCCAGCAAGACCAATCAGGCAACTTGGGTGGGGGGGGAAAATCAAAGCCTTGCCCTTGGGGTAGTTTTACTTTGCTAGCTCAGGAAAGTTACCACCAGGAATGGATTCACTAATCTGCCAGCATGCAGACAAGCGAAGCGTTAGGCTGCCACAGTAACTCTACCTTCTCGTACAACTTCATGCTAACTCCACAAAGACACTACCAGATTACCTTCTCTCTGCCAACAGAGCTCACACAACACTGGCAAACATGGAAGAGCCCATTTTGGTAACTATGTTTGTAAACTAGCGTTTTAAGTTTCTTGTTTTTATTAATAAATACTCAGCACTTAGGCAGTTATTTGGTAGCAAGAGAGGAAGAAAAACCAAAAATCAGTCTTGGTTCTCCCATGACACCACAGAGATCCTAGATTGTAATTCTTATGCTTTTATTATCCCATTAACTAAGTGGCAGCATGCCCACATAATTACACAGTCCAAGTCTTGCAATATATGCTACTACTTGAGCGTAGTAACCAAAGCTTAAACTATAAACTGATGTATAATATTTTCTTTAGATTCAACATCAATGCAAGACTGGTAGCACCACACTCAGACAATCCTGGCAAAGCCTGTTAACTTCATATAGTTACATTTTAGTTCTGAGCCAATGTTGTGGATCAAATTAGTGACTAATTTGGGTGCCTCACCATGAAGACACTGAATCATAGAAGTAGGGTTGGAAGGGACCTTGTAGAACTTCAAGTCCAACCCCCTGCCTGGGCAGGAGAAAAAACTGGGCTCAAAAGTAGTAAACATCTAAGCCAGTTTACTACTTATGGCATTACACAACATCAGATCACACCAAGCCAGGTAGAAAGTTGCCAACTCTGTGCAAGGTACACTATTTTATATGTGTACCTTCTACCAAGCCCAGGGTTGAATGCCAGGAACCTAAAAGCCACCCTCAAGTTTTGATTGCAAGTTTTTATCCACGCCACTCTCGATACATATGCCAGAACTAAGGATCATACAGCTGCTGCATAAAACAACATGGGAACATTGGACACTCAGGGCTGGCAATACTTCAGAAAAGCTATATTAGAGCCAAAGAAGTCATGAAATACCCGATTAAGCAAGCCTCAGGTTTTCTGGTTTAAGCTTCCAGGGTGTACACAAGTCGCACTTGCAAGGCTTCTCTGCTCCCATTCAGCCTGGAAACTCAAGTTTCTATGGCCACTGGATTTAAAAGAAACTGGGACTTGAGGGCACCAAAACCCCACATTTTAATAGCAACATTCTGAAACCCAGATTGGGATAGCTGAAGTGAAACACTGCATTTACACCCTTTGTACATAGCACAACCTTTACTGCATGTTTTTTAAAAGATACACAACTAACCTCATTTTTGTCTAGAGGCAAAACATTCAGTAAAATCATGATCTGGGGAGGGAGAAGTAATCCCCCAAAGCCAGCATCACAATTTAGAGACATCCAAATCATTTCTACCTTTTCCTCCTATTAAAAAATGTCTTCAGATAAAGACTAAAAACACTGAAGCAGGACAAATACTAGGCAAGTGTAATCAACGCTCCTTGAACTTAACCCGACTGTAGAGAACTACAAGTCATTTTCTAGCAAACAATAAGTGGAAACAAGATAAGCTACTGCAACTATTACATGGTTTCCTTCATAAACAGAGCCTATATACATAAGAGTTCTGTTCACCAGCTTAAAGAAGAGACATAAAGAACACCTAAAAATTGAGCAGATTCAATTTTCTGGGCTCTTAGGCAGCTTGCGAGAACGAACATAAAGAGTCTTATGAACACTGCAAAGATCTGAGAAAGTTAAATACCCTCAAAATTTGCAATTCTGCTCTACCAGATGGTGTTATTTTCTGTTCTGTTAAGTTACCCTTTGGTTTGGGGGGGGTTTTGTTTTGTTTTTTTTGAGAGAGAGAGAGAGCCAATCACCTATATTAGAGGCAAAATCATCCTGTGCTTCAGAACAGTGTTAATATAATTTTTAGGAAAGGCACACTTCCCTACATAGAGCATGATTGGAAATTTACAGCCCTTAATTAGCAGGCAGTGAGGCCACTTTGACTTTTATCAAAAACCCATATAAGGTATTGCTATTAGGAACTACTGTTACTCATCAGAAGGCCAACTTACTAGTGCAACATCCACTACTGGAAGAGATGCATTGAAGTATCTGTGTTTTTTGCAATGACTCTATTGATACTGGAGTCACCACTGTATGTGCGCCACCTACACCAAGTCTTTTCAGATGGTACCATATCTCCGTTCAGTCAGGAAGCACTTCACGAATAGAGCTGCTGTTTTAAGTATTTTCCACGGTTTGGCACTCGCACATGGAAGTTTGTACATGAGAGAGTCACTTTAGAAGTGAGCAATTTGATAAAGGAAGTTCGCTGTAGTGTGTTGTACGCATACATTCCACAAACTATGGTGTCTGTTAAAGCCACTAGCAACACCCTCCATGGGGAAAAAATGTCAGTCACGTGGGTTTCTTTGTGCTTTCAAGACATATTTCCACCACTTCCTTCCATAACCCCTTGTTGTAGGGCCACCTAAAGATGCCAGGGCTGTAGAAACTGCTTGTTACTTGGGAAACAGGTTGCCACTTCACCAAGTGCCAGTGCCAGGTAGCTCTCCCCCATGCTACCTAGCTCATCCACGGTAACACCCAAAACGCCCAGTTAGGGGCCCCCCATTACAGATACGATGTGCACAAACTGGAGAGTCCAGCAAAAGGCAATGGAAATGGATAGGGGGCTGGGGCATTTCTTGTGATAAACGTCATATCTTGCAACCCTGGAGCCTTCCATTTTTTATTGAGCCTTCAAACCGCACCTCATTTCCGCTGCTTGTGTGATTTTTGTCCTTTTCGAGGTGCACAGATTTTATCACCAGGGCTCTTCACAACACTTTTCCATCCATGCACCAAGGCACAGTGGTTTCTATTACAGGCCTCAAATGGCAGAAGTCCTCACATCCACTATGCTGGATAGGCAGAGGGAAGATACTATTTTAAAAATTTTTTCCTCCCTCCTCAGAGAATATCGCTGAAGCCTTACGTTTGAGGGAAGTCAAGGAGGTTTTCCTGCAAAAACAAGACCAAAAAAGGCCAAAAAATGACTGCTCTAAAAGGGGCAGCTGGGCACTCGGATCCCCTCTTTTCCTTCCTGTAAGTGCAAAGTCATTAGGAAAGGCTATCCACACTAGTAAGGAAATAGGACTTCTCCAAAAAAAGATTTGTAGATAGACACAGTACTGAGTTCTTTGGTACCGTTTTATCAGTTAGAGAAGCCATATGCTAAAACATGCATAATGCGGCCAAGTTCTGGCATCTGAGACAACAAAGGCAAAAACTGTTGATACTCTACATCACAAGTATCTGAGGGAGTCATCTTTGACACAAAGCCCTGCCTTCATCTGAGAAGAGGGCAAGGCAGGATGAATGTCTGAGCTTAGCAATTCTGCGGTAAAGACAGACGAGTTAATCACAAGAAGATCATGCTTTGGGCTCCCTGGCCTGCTTTGTTTCCAAAAGTAGCTTTGTGTCAAGTCTCTCTTTCAGAGAGTTTAAGCAGTTTTAAATACTGCCTGGGTATCATTAATCCATTTTCACCAACATGCCCAGGAAGTGGCAACGTTGTATAAAAAGCTGAATGCGGGCAACCGTTCTTGTTCACCATTTAAGAATAATTTGTTCACTGCCAGATGGATCCTCTTGCAGCTGTACTACCAGGAAGGCAAAGTATCCAGCTGCCAACTGAGTTAAGTCACAAGTACAGTATTTTCTGTGTGCATCTGTGATCCCTTTTAAAAGGGACAGTCTGAACGTTCAATCTTTATATACCAGCAAGCTTTCATAAGTGCTGCTTTGTTAGCAGCTAGCTTGTCCCTTGCCAGTTCTCCAAGGCAGTCTGCCAACACTACTAAGTTAGCCACCATCACATTTTGTATTGTAAACCTCTGGCTGTTAGTCTGGCAGTTGTGGTATGAAACAGGAGGCACAGTAATACTTCCTGTTCCAATAAATTCCTCCACACCCCACCTGTGGAACTCTGCTCCCATTTATTACCGATTGAGAAACTAGCTCTCAAACCCCCTTCCTGCATCCTTGAGGCCTGCTGCAACACGCCCTGCAGCAATGACATCATTGACAAGCACTGCTCTGACAATAGGCCCCATGAGCACAGGCCCCTCTTATACTTAACAAAGCACATTCCTCCTTAGTGAGGTCACCTCTTGCTCCTGTACTAGAGCCCCCAGAAGTGGCTAATGAGATCACAGCTTGCTCTCTATATGGGACAGGCCAGACTGAAATGCTGCTTTAGACACTATGGCCACAAGGCAGTGTAAGGCTTGTTTATATTCTAGGGAGGTTCCTTAGGCAGTTTTGCTCGTCTCTAATAAGGCAGTACACAGGTAGCTTTCCTGAAATCTATTCCTGCTACATCTGTAGTGCTGCTCCATACCACTGAATGCCTGTCTGAGATATCTTTAATTGCTTTATTGTAGAGTTAAAGCACTTATTATTGCGAAGCTGTGCCTAGACTGCAGCAAGAAGAGCATCCTGGAAGGGACGCATTCGACTCCTACCTCCTTTATGGTTTACTGTAGAAAGGACTCTACGTCGTCTTTTGTGAAATGGTGCTTCTACTTCAGTTACAAGTGTCTTGTTTAACCTGAAGGGGCTGGAGCACTAGGGCACTTACACACATGCGGGGAGTCTGCTGCAACGCACTAGAAATCCAGAGCACACAGATTGACACGTGCTGGCAACCTCACACGCCGTGTGCCATCAGCATGTCAGCGCTGAGAAAATGGAGGTGGTGCACTTTGAACTAAAACGTGTTCAATGTACTTTAGGTCAGAGCACACCACCACCATTTTCTCAGCACTGACATGCTCTGTGCCACTGATGCACCTGTTCCCAATGCAGTACATGTGTAAAAAAAAAAAAAAGGCCCCTAGAGAAGCAAACAGACAATACCAAATACTGAGCTACTAGCATTGCAACTGCTCCTCACTAATGCAAGGTTAGAAGAAAGGGTTCCCCAATTAGAGCACAAGGGCTTGGGGGTACACTGCGGTCACACGTTTCAGTGAAGCTTGGGGTACTAGAAACTGTAGAACTACAGCAGTCAGAGACTTTCAGATCGACTGCCCAAGCCTGATAGCTGGGATCCTAGTTAAACACTCTGCTGCAGCACTGCTTAACTCTTCTATGAATAACCAGGCCTCAGGCACGTGCAGGGGTGAACTAGCAGTTTGTCTGGGTACATCTGTGCTGCAGCAGAGGCAGCCAAAAACGTCAGCAGTGCCCCGCTGACTTCTCCAGGTTGAGTAGGTGAGCTCTCGATAGCTTTGTTTAAGAAGGGAATAGATGCAGGTTTAAGATTTAAAGTACCCTTTGACATCTGAGGTCAAAGTCCATTTCCTTAACTCCCTCCGACTTACAGATTCCAACATGTTAGTGCTTGACTAGACTTCACTTCAGCAGACTAGATCTGCGTGACAGCTTGCTGTCCTCAGCAATGATGTCCCAACACCTTGTACATCTCTGAATAAGCTGCCTCCCAAACTAGAAGCAGGACAGAACTAGCCAACTAGCTCTGTGCCTAGGTAGTCTTAAAGTTAACCCACTCCTAGCTGCCCCTTTACAGTGCTCGACTACTTCTTAGACAGGAAGAAACCCCCTCACAGCTGCACTGCCCGAGATAGTAAGCTTACGGTCCAGGCACAGCTCTAAACTATCTGCTCCAGGCACACTGTATGTCTGCTGATCTCGCTTTTTCCATCATCCACAAAAAGCTCCTTGCTGATTCCAAGGCCATCAGGACACTATGCAACAGCCTCAAGTCCTATAAAGCACTTTTAGGCAAACTTTCTTAGTCTACTTCCAATTTCATGGATATTTAACTTTCTGCTTGCTTTTAAAGAAAGCCCATCTAGTCCCTGCCATGTGCCATTGATTTAGAAGGTCATTGGCAAGAACCTGGCCTGAAGTTTCAGCACTACAGGACGGCCTAGTAGAGAAACGCAAGCTAGAGATAGTAGTTGATCCCCCAATTCAGCCATTTTTAAACTGGCCTTATTGCAGGGATTCTCTCTCCTCCTAGGGCCAGAAGTCAAGTATATTGGGACCAAAACAAGAGCCTAAGAATACAGGCAGGTAACAGAGCATAGGACTCGGATGAGTAGCCTAGGAAGGGAATCCATCCTTAGGGACCAGCCCGAGGGAAGTGCTACCAAGTACATTGAGTCAGTACAGGAAACAAGTAATTTCACAACTGCCTTGGGGAAAAGTAGAGTACAGAGTAAGTTTGCCATTCCCCATTTTCTTGTTTTCCCACTTGAAAGCGAAGGGTAACTCACTGATGGTTAGTCGTTTCCTCTCAGCACTTTGTGCCACAGTACATGATGTCTAAGTTTAAAGTCAAACTGTACAAGCAATATAAAAAAGGTTTGGAGACACCAGGATGACCCCTATATTTCTCAAAGAGCATGTTTACTCACACAGGGTGTAGGTCAAGATAGTTTTTAAGTGGCAGTGAGTAGACGACTGCGAAGATAAACAAGCCTATTCAGATATGGCTCAGTAATGTCTTCTGTGCAGCATATGCCAAGTATTAAAGCCACAGTGGATGGAATTTTTGAAGCCAAAACCAACACATTGGAAATAATCAGGAGTGATTACTGTTTGGGGAAATCCTTGGCTACAATGTACACTTTGATTCAGATTTTCCATTTGGAACCATCCAGAGTCCCTGCACTAAAACACAGGATTGGTAGAAGGAAATCCCCATTCATACAGCCCTGAACAGTTCAGCCAGGCTTTGCTACATACTACAGTGGTGGAAAACAAGGTGAGGGCTCAACATTAAATTTAGCATTCATCAGCTTATTAAAATCAGGGAATTTACTGAGCTAGTTACCACAGCTGTACCTGCATCTTGCAGTCTAAGCCTTTTGAGAAAGACATGGGAAAAGTTTGTGCCCCTCCCCCCTTCATTTTAAGGGCTGTGCAATTTTTCCACTTCACATTATTTGCATTTATTTTAAACATGCTTGTATTGCATGACTGGCAGACTGATCATCTCATTTCATGGCAACAAGTTCTCCAGGAGGTGTCTTTTGGAATCAAGTTAACAAGCTGTCAGTTGTTTAGTAAAAGCCTTGCCACACAGCTACCCCAAGGTTGTTTGCAATCTGCCAATGCCAGTACTACTGCTGACAACAGTCTGTTGCCCTGATACTATCATTCCCCTGGGCAGGGAGAAAAGGAAAGCAAGTTGCCCAATGCCAGCTGCATCTCAATATCTACTCTATAAAGATAAGAATTCGGTTTCCAGATATGCTTATTTGGTCATAGCAAAACAAGCCCCATGGCTTGTACTCCACTAGCAGCTTGAAGCCAGTAATGCTTAACAGTCTACTGGCAATAAAAGAATTACTGGTTTGGGGTCCTATAAGGTCGTGCTCCAAAATCCTTGAAAGATGCTGCAAGTGACCTTGAAATCAGTGCTGCATTAGGAGCTTAGGGTATTTATACACACGCTCCGGGAGGTTGGGGGTGCAGGGAGGCACTTTAAAATTAGAACCGCTCTAAGAGTGGCTCTAATTAGAGCGCCCAGAACATCACATGCATCAGCATCCCTGGTGCTGAATAATGGGGTGCGGGAGTGTGCTTTCAGTAAGGCTCATTCAAGCTGTAGTTAAAGTGCTCCTGCCACCATTTTTCAGCATCGGGATGCCAATACATGTGACACTGGAGTCTGCTGGAGCACAGTAATTACCACGCTCCAGCAGACTCGATTAAATCGAGCCATTACAATGTGGAGCAGCCTCAATGCAGACATGTAGGTGCCCTTAGAGGCTAGTCACCACTGTTCACTGAACTCCATATCAGAAAAAGATCATAAGCTTACCCAAAGCAAGGCACTTTTCCTGACAGAACTCTTCTTCAAGCAAGGAAATTAAAGACCATTACACTGCACTGCAAGAGCAGGCTAGCTGGAAGCCTGTTACATGAATCCTACTTGCATCCAAGTCAAACCATTTATACATTTGGCAAATTAAGCCCACAAGTCTACAAAGAACAGAGAGAAGAGACAGGACAAGAAGGATGGAGGAGGGATTTTTAAGAGGTCCCCAAAAAAGCGTTCTGCTGTGCATTTTTGCAGCGACTATTTGAACATCCTGAGTTTTGTCCCTGCATAAATTCAGTTCCTTTGTAACTGCCCGCCCCAGTGAGCCTCAGGGATCAAGACCACTACTTCCAAAAGGACAAGGAAGTCCAAACCTAGAAGGCAAGTGTCCTGAGGCTAGTTATTAGGAGGAAGAAGTCTCCCCAAAGTCTCAGGTTCTCATTTTACATTATATCCCAGAATGTGGAAACAGCTGTACTGCCACCTATTCATGAAGTTAAACATTGGCATCCTCCATTACAAAGTGAATATTTAAGACCTTTACATTTAAACAGTCTGCAAGGACAGTGCTGGGTTTGTGTAATTTCAGCTAGAAGTTGCTAATGTAAATAGCAAAATGTTGGCTTACAGCCCAAACAGCACATCTTGGTGGTCACTGTCAGACAATCCCCCTTTGAGAACAGCTTCCCAAACAAGGATAGCAGCGATGAATCTGCATGAAGCGCATTCTGCATGGGTGGTCTCAAAGCACCTCAATGAGAGCCATATGGGATTAATATAGCTTTAGCACATATTAGCCACAGCTGTTTAATGCTCCTACAGTGCAGATGAATGGCTATAGAATACAACTCTCTGGTATTCAAACTAGAGATAGTCGTATTGCTTTTAGGAGTCTCCATAGCCAGAGGGAAGAGCTTCTGATCCATTATCCACTAAGCTTAACAGTTTCCATCAGAGTGTCAACAAGCCTTTCAAAAAGAAAAGAAAATCCCTGAGGCTTGTCAGTTTTCTAGACAATTTCAGCTGCGTCAAGATAGTTTGTCAGTGTTGTTTCCACTCAGCTACTCTGAGTTCATTTTCTGGAGTGCAGGGAGTGGAGCTTGTACCATTTAATGAAGTTATATTTTACATTGGTTGGGAGACTTTTCCTATTTTCTTGAGAGAAGTACAGGCGAGTTCAAAAGCTCTGCAGGACACTGAAGTGTGCCTAAGAGGATGCTACTTAGAAAGGCCAACTTCAGAAGTTAGGGCAAGGACAGAAGAGCCTCTTAACAGTGACCATTTCAACTTAATCCACCTTTACAAAGTTTAGCTCTCTTCTCAAGCAGACAGAATTGGAGATTAAAAGTATTAAAGGTCATCTAAAATATTCAGTACTTACCCTGTTGTTCCCTTCCTCCTTTTTGAAGAGGGAGAAAGTATTTACTAACAGATGTGGCTGCAGTCCACTACAGCCAGTAATTTAGAGATACCCATCATGCTGGATTCCAGCTGCAGCCAGTCACTCTTTACTTTGAAAAAAGCTTTGCTATAGTTAGGTTACTTCTGCTACTGATTCAGGCAATATCAAAATGCAGAGCAAGTGGTCTACAGGGCACCTCTGTTGGATTACTTAATTTGTTCATATAGGAAAGACTTTGAAAACAAAGGAGCAGAGCTGAGCAGAGCCCATGGGGGGGAAAGGGCAAGTGTGGGATGCCTGCTCAGGGCTCCCCACCCTGCTGTCCTCACCCCAAGGCCACAGCAGAAAGCCCACATCCGCCCCTGCCCTACACACAGGATTGGAAGACACATGCGTGTCCCCCAATCAGTTCCCTCCCTGGGAAGGTATGCAGCAGCAGGGAGCTGCCCCGGCTCTCCCACTCCTTGGACAAAATTAGTGGCTCTGTCCCACTCTCTACCCTAGCCCCAGGCCCCATGCACCACTCTAGCGGGACAGTGTCCCCAGGCCCAGTCCTTGCCCAATTCTCTCCCTCACTATGGGGACCTCAATCTGCCCTCCCCCCCGCCGCCCCACCACCACAGACTTACCTACAGGTAGCTGGGGAAGCAGCTCTCCACTGCTGCCTAGGGCTGTATTCCTGGTCATGTGCACATACACCCCTCCCCCTGCATCCAGTTCCCTGCCAGCCTGCGGTGGGAAACCTTTTATTTCCCATGTTCTTCCGTGGGGATGCAAAGCCTGGATCCCTGTATGATACCAGGAATCCGAGACAAATGCTGTCCCAGAGCCATGCAGCCCAGGACCAGGACTTGATGCACCCATTTTGGGACTGCCTCTTTCCAAGGGGGGCCAGGACCCTCGGGCCCCCACATACTCAGCACCTATGGTACCTACACAGATGAGTTCAGTTTGGAAGCTACCAGAATGTTTTATTTAGCACAAGGATTTCCTATTTGAACACTTTTTAGAAGCTAGGCTCCCGTGAACTCTCTGTTACCTTAAGAAGTAAGCATCTCACACAGGAACGCCTGCTGCAGAAGTAATTCACACGCTTGGAGAGCATGTGCAATCTACTTCATGGTAGATTCACTACCTGAAAAATATTCATCTGCTTCACAGAAGTTTGCAGATTAGATAGACTGTCAAATAGTCCACAGAGAGCTAGCTAGGTTAGAGACAATCGGTAACTGTGTGATGAGCACAGAGGTGGTCTGACACCCATGTAGCCCACACACTGAGAAAGTCTGTATCCTTATATTGGATCTCAAAGCAGAGTTTAGGTTTTTACATGTGCAGGTATCTGGTACACAACCAAACACAGTTCAGCTACCAGTCCAGCAGTTAGCATGAAAAATGTTCTAGAGAGCAATACGAGAGTCTGTTGAAAAGTTAATACACATATTCCAGCATAATTTCTTTTTGTCCAGAAACCTACAAGGATAAAACAAGACTACCTATAGCCAGCACAGGCTGGACTATCTTTTGGACATCCATCGTAGAAGCCTGTAACTATACCATTATGTGGTTGCAAGGTACTTAACAGACTTCTCCCCCGCACCCAAGTTAACAAGGCAAGCTACTTGCCCCAGGGATTAGGTATTTCCATGAGTTTGGCAGCCATTGGTTGCATATAAAAGACTTCAGCTAACTGGACGCCTCACCAACATGCAATGCAAGTCTCCTTTAGCTTGCAGGCCAGACTGTCCCACTTAAACCTTGGATGCATGTTTCAGTTTAAAAACTTTCATTGTCCAGTCTTATGTTTGGAAGCTTTTATATTGCATAAGTAGAAAAATCATAAAAGTGCACTGCAGTTTGTTAAAGCCTGTATTTAGGCAATAAACTGGTTAATTACAAGTCAGATATGTAGACTTCCTCTGCACCAAGAAGTTTCTCTCCTTATCCTTCTGCCCCTGTGCAAGTAAAGCCTTTTTAAATAGTCCAAGTACTTCAGGCTCAGTTGTGCACCATTTCTATACTGGAATACAGCTTATTCCTCCCATTTCAAATGTTAAGCACGTGGTTATACTGCACACAATATTTGTAATTGCTTCACTCATGTAGCATGCTATACTGTCCTTTGTACTGCTACAGCTGTAAGCAGAGTTATGTTAGTATACAAGAACATACAGACTTGGGAAGTTCAATGATGACTGCAAATGCAGAGAGGACACAACTGGATCTTCTTACTTCAGGCTCACGTGGCAGATCCACCTGCCAGCCTCTTTCAACTGCTCCCCATTTCCACAGCACTAGCAAATCAAGCCAAGTTCCAATTGTTGCATCCCACAGAAGGGATAAAAAAAATCCATGGCAAGCGAGTTATCATGAACCGATATTGCACAAGTATTGCCAGAGGGGAAGATTATTCTGCATAAAAAAGCTGGAAATGTGGAAAATCCAACCTGCAGGTTTGGACAGGGGGTCAGTCTACAAGGCTGCCAGTTAGATGACTGGTCTGTCAAGTATGTATGTATGACAAGTAGATCCAAAACTTAATTTTTGCAGGCAATTTTCAACTGGTGTCTGTTCTCCATGTCCTAGTCCAAGTCTGCTTGAAGGAGGTAGCATCAATGTTGTTTAATAAGCACTGAGAAGTCTGACAGTCATACATCGTGGCCAGCAGGTTCCAGGTGGGGATCAGGGTGCTCCCACCCCACCTAGAGCTGCAGCATGTCCCAATCCCCACCCCACCCAGAACCTGCCAGCCATGTCCACAGCTTACACCAGCACCCATCCAGTGCAGCGGAAGCAGCCCTGGATGGGCATCCATAAGCCATGGCAGGTTCCAGGCAGGGTAGGGATCGGGGCATCTGCCCAGGTCCACAGCTGATGCCACCACAGCAGTGCTGAGCAGGGACAGTCCCACTTGCCCACCCAGTGCAGCGGAGACAGCCCTGCCTGTCCAGCACCATGCGGCAGCCAGACCCAAAGCTGCTGGCTGCCCGTGGGCTAATTCTATGAGTTCAAGGCTGCCTGCCCGCGGGCTAGATACAGTAAGTTGGTGGGCCAGATCTGGCACACAGGTTGTATTTTTGCATATCCCTGGTCTAGTTGCTTCTGTCACAACATGAATACCAAGGACAAGTTATGATAGAAATCAACTCGTCTATCTATAGTGCCTACTGGATTTGCCTTTGTGTAGAGGGCAAATTCAAAGCTACAAGTTACTGGCACATACTAATCATTTGCACCACAGTTTAAGACCAAAAAGCAAGCTAGCAGCAGCAGCACGTGCCAGACTCCACTGTCTATGTCTATGGAGTCCCCTTTGATAGGTTTGAACCTCTCCCTCAAAAAGGTAAGACTAGTTCTCCCAAACTCTCCCTTCCAGAAGAGACCTGCCCCCTGCCCACCGTTAAGGATAGAATCCCTCCTTTTAAGAGCCTGTCATTTTATTCCCATCACTGTAAAGATGAACACTTCAATTGAATAAAACAACTTCTATGCCACTATACTTTTTAGTACAGCACAGGCATCTTTAACCCAAATCTCATCCTAATGTCAATTTATCTTCTCCTCAGCAGCCACAGCACTAGTGGTACCAGAATACCCTTTCAGAGTCAATAAAGGCAGATCTGGTGGCGACAGAGTTAATTCTCTTCATCACTAGGCCTTTACATATGCACACGTGCTCCCATCTGTGCAGCTGCAGATGTCTGCAAGTCATTAGCTTGCTTAGTAATGCTCACTTACCAACCACCAATCACGTAACTATGACAGCACCAAGGTCAGGGCTGTGTCTTCCAAGCTTTAGAATAGATTGGTAATGAACAGAGTGAGAGTTTAAGTCAGTGCTTTCTCCTACCCAGAGCAGGGAGGCCTGGCTACAAAAAGGCACTGAGAGTCAGTTTCCCCAGCAGGCACCGAATCAGTTGTGGACCATGCCCACATTTGTATGACCTAAGAGAGGACTTAAGCTTTAAAAAGGAAAAGGTTTAAGCAAAGTGCAAAATATTCCAGGTCTCAAACTGAAGCATCTGAAAACCATAAGAGTTGAGCTGTCCCTTACTCCTTAGTTTGCTTTAGCCCACCAAGCTGCGATGGTTTAGCTAATGTTTGTTACGTTGAATGACTCTAAAGCCCAACTAGCTGCAATTCCTCCATTTGATAAGCTTTGAAACTCAGACAAGGCATGCATCACTAATTAGCTTTCTACTTTTTCAATAGTAAAACCATTCATGAGGATCTCCCAAGATATGCTTTGGAAGGTCAGGAATGTTGAAGTCTTTCCTTTTGACTGTCACCGATTTCTAGAGATAATACTGCATTTTCCCCAGTTATCTCACTCCTGAAGCCCACAAGGACTCACCCTTCATGCCATTAACATGACTAATCTCTTCTTACAAGAGCTTGCTTTTTAAGTTTTGGAGCCCTTCCACAGTGCTTCCCCATACCATCAGAAACTGTTATTACTGCTGCCTACAGCTTCAAATACGTTTTGAACAAGGAAAGGTTTCTACACAGGAGCAATTTGATTTATAAGCCACACTCGGAACCATGCAGTCGCTCTTCATTTTGATCCATGAAGAAACTGATTCTAGTTCAAAACTTACCATTTTTTATTCCTTTGCTCAAGCAAAGCCAGGTTTCACATTAGCCATATACCATGTATCTTTACAGGCATTCATTCAGTTAATACAGATGCAGCTTACTCTGACCAAGGTGCACAATGTATATTGATGGGAACAAGCCATCAAAATATTCTGTCACCAGGCTACATTTGCACTTGGCTCTAACAGCAATAACGTGGTTCTGGCGTTATGACCACTTCTCCCCCCACCAGATGGTACGCTCTCATAGTACCCCTAGCTTTTGCCAGCCTATTAACCACTATTGTGAACCAAGGTCTTCATCTACCACATCCCCAACTATCAGTTTGTGCAACACTCCCAGAATAGCAATACCTTAAATAACTTTAGGCATCAGGTTCCTACACAGAGTAAAATGTGTTTAGATAGCAGCAATAGCACCTTCTGAAAACCGGTTTATTTTTAGCTACACTGCTGACCACAAGCAGCATGAGACTGAAGCACTCCGACACTAGTCCGAGTCTTTCTGCAATCAATCTATAATAGCAGTCTATAACAAAAGCTATCTGGCTATAACATAGCCAGATCCCTGCCTCCTCTCCTGAGCCCCCCCAAACACAAAGTTTGAACAGGGATGTCATCTGACAGGCTTGTCAGCATCTAAATGCCACGAATGATTGTTCTCTGTGATTTTGGTGGAAATGTTAGCTCAAGAAGCACGTTAAAGAGCCCAGAACAGAACTACAGGCAAATCTCCCTCATCTCAAATGGTGCTCCCTAGCACCAGCATGAAGACAGGCTCTTCTCACACCAACTACCTTGCAGAGATCATTTGGTGTGCACCTTCAGGTGCTGCAGCAGCAGATGCATGATGTTTCTGGCATGCAGCACAGAATGGGGACAAGTGGGTGAGGTGCTTGCTCATTTTCATAGCAACAACCATTTCATAGCAACTGCCTTTCCCAATGCAGTCTAGACACAACCTACTGTTGAACTGCACACCACGGTGCTTTTACAATCCCTGACTCACGCTGGGAATGGCAAGGCCAAGCTAGCTTCGGAGGTCCATTTGTCTGGCCAGCCACTGCCTATTTGAATTTTTACAAAGTGTGGGAAACACTGCCTGAGAGTATGTTAGCACAAAACAGATCAATCGTAAGCTTCCTTCACTAATATTTTACTAGAGGATGAAGAATGGCATGTTGGTGCTTTGCACTTCCAGATGCCTCAATGACGGGGATTAATTTAAGTCTTATAAAACAAAACACGAGGAGTCCCATTTCATTTCCTCTAGGTACTGTTAGCTTAAGTTAGGGCTCTCTGCCATTTGAACACTACCTAAATAAAACAAGCTTTGCCAAAGACAGTCCATGAGGTGCTAGGCTGCCCTAACTCAGAGAGGCATGAGCTTTCAGTAGGAAGAAGTAAATTTAAATACAAAGAATAAGGAAAGGAATGGCAACTGCTAAGAGGAAAAATGGGTTGAAGAGATCAAAGAAAAGGGGTTATGTTTCCTTGCCACAAGAGTAATGTGCAAGACAACAGACAATTGCAGAACTGCTGTTTAATGCAAAAGCTGTTTGCCTATGATTGCTGCAGAACAAGTAGCAAACTTAATCCCCTGAACCCAACTGTGGTATGTCTCTGTCTAAGAACATGCTGCCAGTAAATTTATCCCTAAAATAAAAGCCTCCAAGTTGCTAATCTCAGTCCTTACCCCGCCTAGCTACAGTAAACTACAGTGAAAAGAGTAATCTTAGAAGTGACTGACATAAGCAGTTAGATCCAATCTGATCTGGCTGATCACAGGGGCAGTTATTTTAACTGCTGTCTACATATAGAGTGGGTGTTAACCTGTCACATTTCAAAGAGGGTGGCTTCATTCCTACCACATACTGCTTTGCTCTACAGCAATGACACAAAAGCCCAGAAGCCAGGCAAGTGTTGAAAGCGTTTCCACCCCACCCATGTTTAACAGCACAGCTTGGTTTATTGAACTGTAAAATCAGAACCGAAGTTGCAGATGGCCTTACGGCTGTTTACTACCATGTCCCACCCTTGCACATGCAGTTCTCTGTAGCGTGCCACAAAACACAACTGTTTGACGTTATGTTCAGCTACGTTTTGTATGCTCAGCTACGTTTTGTAGCCGCTTTTCTTACAGGCGTAACCCAATCGCTTCTATTTGCTTATAGCAGGCGTGTCCTAGAACGCCATTATCAGTGGATTCTTGGACGACTCAGCCACTGAGGGCGGATGCAACAGGAAGTGGTAAATCACCGGTTGTGGTTATTTCTTCTCACCTACTTTACCACAGCATAGCAGCCCTTTGTCAGAAACCAAGATTGCTAACTCTTCTCTCTGGCTGGAAGAGTTCACTCTGGCCCTTCTACTCCCTCTGCTCCTGAAGAAAGATTGTATTGCGCCCACAATGCAACACCTACAATCAGCATAAAGACATCGGAGCTGCTCTAGGTTGAGCAAGGCAAGGACCCCAGAAGCCCAGTGCTGAGGACAGCTAGGTTTGCTCCCCTAGTACTCCCTTTCCAAAGAGAAGTGATCAGGCAAGAAGGAAGGCTGGCTCCTTAGTACAGGATTTTTACTTTACACACCACTCCAGTTCACCGAGAGCCAACCTACTACTACAGACTGCCACCATCTCATTGAAGGATCTCAACAGTTTCACAGAAGCTCCTTAAAAAGAACGTTTCCCAAACTTCTGGGGCCAAGACTGTCGTTCCTCAGTCCTGCTTTCCCATGTGAAGGGCCACCAGGAATTTGCCAAATCAAACTAAACTGAAAACACGGCAGAGTTGCAGGGCCTGGCAGACGGCAGCCTCACAGAATCACTTTGGGAATGACTGTTGTAAAGGTCTGCCAGCCCGACCCCACAGGCTACCACAGCACACATCTAGTATTAGCTTTGTAATCCACTTAGGGAAAGCAAGGGTTGTTCTTCAAGCCCTGAATGTCAGCTGATCCTGTTTCTACTCACTGGCTGTCTTTGAACACAGATATCCTATACTGACATCTGTTCCCTCTCATTATGATCTTTTGGACCCTTCTGTAAAATTCAGACTAAACCAGTTATCCAATTTTTTCCTTTAGAACTTTTTGGAGACTGAGGAACATTTGCTTAGTAACTGGATTACATAGCCAAAGAGCCACTTGCACATATGGTTACAATAGTTCAAGCGGCGAGTGCATCTTAGCTTATCGTCTAGAGACCCATGGAAACCTTGCTAAGTCCCATCTTAACAGATATTTCAAACCTCAGTATTTTGCTCCAAAAACAAGTCAATAGACTCCGGAGCAACGTGGTGTCAACCTTCACATCATCACCTGTTTTAGGTCTGCCACCTCCCCATACATTTCCTGAACTGCAGTACTTTTGCATTACCATCTAAGCTAAGGTTTAACTACTGGTATAGTGTGTGAGTGTTCATAGACAAGGTTAAATTAGAAGAGTCTGTTGTGTGTGTGTGCGCACTATTGTCAATTAGCACTGGTCATAACTACTACTCCACACATCCGACTCAGTTAAAACAGCGTTGGTCTTCCAGGTACTTATGTTCCAAGTTCCAACAGTTTCTAGCACACACACACGCCCGACTACATGGATCATAGGAACCATTTTCCCTACTCTGTAGAATGCAGCGCATCTCCTAAGCTAGGAGTTCACCAAGGGAAGAGGCTGGAAGTGTTGTTCAGGAGTAAAGACAAGACATCTCACTAGCATTAATGTCTGGATACCCATTAAGCTACCTGCCAGTCAGTCAGCTACTTATATGAACTACAGTAAAGGCATAGGCCAAGGGTCCGTGAGGATCTAGTCGAGGAACTTCTGGAAGGACCAGATGTATTTAAATCAGCTGGTCCAGACGATCTCCACCCCAGAGTGCTGAGGGAATTAGCTGAGGTCATTGCGGGACCCCTGGCATGGCTTTACAAGCACTTGTGGTGCTCTGGTATGGTGCCACAGGACTGGAAGAGGGCCAGTGTGGTTCCCATCTTCAAAAAGGGGAGGAAGGAGGACCCAGGAAACTGTAAGCCAGTTAGTCTTACCTTGATCCTGGGTAAGTTGTTTGAGAGAATTAACATTGTGCATGTCCACAAGGGGCCAGCAGGGGAGATTATGCTTAGGGGCAACCAACACGAGTTCATTAGAGGCAGGTCCTGTCAGACCAACCTGGTGGCCTTCTACGACCAAGTCACCAAATCCTTAGATGCAGGGGTAGCAGTGGATGTAGTTTTTCTGGACTTTGGGAAGGCCTTTGACACTGTCTCTCACCCCATTCTCATCAAGAAACTGGGAGACTGTGGTGGTGTCGACACCTACACAGTCAAATGGGTCACCAAATGGCTGGAGGGCTGCACCCAGAGGGTGGTGGTGGACAGGTCATTTTCGACCTGGAGGAATGTGGGCAGTCAGGTCCCCCAGGCCCGCACTGTTCAACATCTTCATCAGCAACTTGGACAAGGGGGTAAAAAGCACCCTGTTCAAATTTGCTGATGACACCAAGACGTGAGCACGTTAGAAGGAAGGAATAAGCTACAATCAGACCTAGACAGGTTACAGGGGTGGGCGGACAAGAACAGGATGGGATTCAACACTGACAAGTGCAGGGTGATACACCCGGGAAGGAAGAACCAGCACCATACCTACAGGCTGGAGAACTCCCTTCTCATCAGTGCAGAGGCAGAAAAGGATCTCGGAGTCATCGCTGACGCCAAGATGAACATGGGCCAGCAATGTGGGGATGCAGTCAGGAAGGCCAACCACACCTTGTCATGCCTCCACAGATGCATCTCAAGCAGGTCCAGGGAGGTGATCCTCCCCCTCTATGTGACACTGGTCAGGCCCCAGCTGGAGTACTGTGTCCAGTTCTGGGTGCCGCACTTCAAGAGGGATGCGGATAACATGGAAAGGGTCCAGAGGAGGCCACCCGCATGATCGGGGCAGCAGGGCCTCCACAAGAGAAGACTGAGGGGGGATCTAGTGGCCTGTTACAAACTAGTCAGGGGGACCAGGAGGCACTGGGGGAGTCCCTGTTCCCCCGAGCACTACCAGGAGTGACTAGAAATAACGGTTACAAGCTGGCAGAGGGTAGATTCAGACTAGACATCAGGAGGCACTACCTCTCTGTCAGGACGGCTAGGAACTGGAACCAACTTCCAAGACAAGTGGTGCTGGCTCCTACCCTGGGGGTCTTTAAGACAAAGCTAGACAATCACCTTGCTGGGGTCGTTTGACCCCAGTACTCTTTCCTGCCATGGCACAGGTTTGACTTGATGATCTGCTCAGGTCCCTTCCAACCCTACTAACTATGAAACTGTGACCTTAAAGTCACAGCCAAGCATTTAAAACAAAAACAAACAAACAAAAAAAACTTAAGTTGGTAGAAAATAGATTAGATTTGATGTGCCTAGCTTCTTAAAAGCCAGAAGAGGTTCTCTCTAAATTCTGGCTGGTTAACGAATAACCAGGTCTAGCTTTATATTTTATGTGGGAAGTTCTCTTCCTACATCTAAGCTCAAAATACTAAGCCAGGACCAAAGGCCTCTAAAAATGTATGTTTGGTTTTGACAAAGTCAGTGGAAGCCTACAAGAGTATCTGCAATTCAACCTCTGAACCCAAAAGAGGCAGAACTACTACGCTACCCCCAGGTACTTTGGTAAAACAAAGTGATAGACATTAGCAATCCACACCATGGCCAGGAAACAGTTTTTGTCTTGGCCCACTGAATCCAACTGAAAATGCAGAACCAAAGCTTAAAAGGGAAACAATTCTTTTTTCACATTTTAAGCATTACTGCTCCATTTAAGATTGGAGGTCTGAAACTTGCCTGCAATTAAGGCTTTGCCACAGCTCTCAACCTGAGGGTCCTACACCCAAGAAAGGAATCCAGTCCCCCAGGATCACAAGCAGCTACTACAAGGGAGCTCTTCCCTCCTGTTCTGCAAAACAAAAAGCGGTCCCTTGCTCTTATCTTGGAGCCTGGATACAGCTTCTTCCATAAGAGCCATCAAAAGTGCCAGAGAAATGGACGATATTGGATTTGGCGTCAACAGAGGTTAATTGGGGGGGATGGGGGTGGACAAGGTTCTTTGGGTATGTGATACCTTTTATTAGACCAACTAAATAGTTGGAAAAATTGTTCTTTGCGAGATTTCAGCACATACACCCTTCTGGGGGGTGGAGGCGCTTTTGTTTACAGGGATGCCTCCTTCCCAATCTTTACCTATGGCCATGCATATTTTGGCTAACTCTGTTGACAGTTTCTAGCTTGGATGTTATTTTCCCCTTCTGTATCCCATCACTAGGCTATGTGATGCCATATCACCAGGAAGAAAAGCTGAAGAGTTACCTGGCATGTCATATCCCCCAAAGGGGTCTGGAAGTTCATTTATTCAAATCTGTGCTATACTACTAGCAATCCAAGGAACTGACACTTAACCATCACTGCCCCCATGACATTTTCCTACTAGCTCTATCCTCTAGAAACAGAGCCCAATGCTGTTTTGTCAAGGCTTGCATCTAGTTTCTGCTGTTGCTCAAGTGCAAAGATAACTTGGCAAGACTATCTTAAACTGATATTATGTTTAAGAGGCCTATTGTCAATGCATGGGTAAAGCAAGGTAATCTACAAAGATAAACAGGAGGCAGAAAGACTTTACATGTTTATTGTGTATGCTTCACGTGGACAGTCAGTAAAGCTAGTGGTTGTGCCAGAAGATATTTCATTGGGCTTCACTGAAATAAAGCTTTAAAAAAAACCCAAAAAAAGTTAAAAAAAAAAAAAAAAAGCCATAAGAAATTACTAGTTATGGGTATGTTATTTCTCTTCATTGCTAGGTTCTACTTCATGTATTGGTGGGGGTAGGTAGTTACAAAGTTCTTGTGCTACTATTGGAATTAAAATTCCTCCTTCCCTGTATCCTAGCATAGTGGAGTTCTTTCCAAAGCAGAACGAAATCCCATGTAGCATGCTGCTATAGCTTCCCTGGAAGCTAGAAGGATCTTTAAAAAGAAAAAACTTTGCCAACCAACAGCAGTAAGTAGACAAATCTTGCAAGCCACTGAGAACAGGTTGCATACTGAGCTGTTGACTTGGCCATACCATTTGATTATCACTAGGTGCACAAGTTTCTGGCAAGACGAGCACTACCGTACCTGTGATTCAGTCAAGCACATAAGAAGTCTAAGAAGCCAGTCCAAAAGCAACATTAGAGCGTGGGGTGGGTAGATTTCACTGCCTGTTATTTGAGGAGGTTTACAGAACAGTCACCTGTTTTCAAAGGCTTGTCATCATAGCTACTGTTAATCTCACATTGCATTTCATATTTTGAAATTCTACATGAGCTTATTCCAAGACAATTCTAGTCAAAAGTAATAGTTAAAAAACTTAGTATTAAGGAACTAGTTTTGTTTTTGTTGTAGTCCAAATGAAAACTTTGACTACGCACTCCAGCTTACCAGTTGGATGTTCCCACCCTTGCTCCAGTGTCAGTTCATCCCCTTCTTCTAGAGACTACCTGCAGAGCCATTTTTCCCCTTTTGCACTTCAGTCAATGCTGCTGAAGTTCCAATAGACTAACTGCTCCGCTAAAATGGAGACACCCTGAGTCTGCCATAGGGAGACCCATTTTCAGGTTTTCAAGAGTAACTCTAGAGGGGAAAAGAACTACACGTCACCTTCCTAAGGAGTAGTAACTTGCTTTTAAGGTTTATTGGATATTTTCCCTACGAGCAGCCTTCAGGGAAATTACAGGTTAGTAGCAGACAGAAAGCAAGTGTATTTTGACTGCCTTATGATGTGTTAATAGCACCCAAGGTGAGAAGTAGAGAGCCCCAAGATTTATTCGTGTTGGTTTTTTAAGCAATTAGTTCTGAGAATTATTAGACTGGACAAGTACAAAAAAGAAACCAAGAAGAGAGCTTGCAAGATATCTCACTTCTCAAACTCAAAATCTGTTTAGGTGTCCAACATAGCTGTGACAACCTAAGCAAGTTAAGTTGTGGCCTCAGCACTTTTTCTTACAGTAAACTGCCTTTAGTTCAGTCATCTCTTCTGCTCAAAGAAATATGAGGCTATGCAACATTAGCAGGCTCTTCAAGTCAGGAGCCGAGGCATGCCAGAAAGAGGTGGGAAACCTCTGCTGCAGAATCTTATAGGACAGGCATGGCCACTAGTAGCTGAAGTACTCAAAGAGTGCATTGTTTAGCCTATGGCCTAGGTTCACTGTGGTTTGGGCTTCGCTGCTGAAGAAGGGTGCTTTCAACAGACAGACTTTGAGTAGGGTAGCATACCCACTTCCAAAACATGCTCCTTGTACTTCTTATAGGAAGGTTAACCATTTGTTTCCCAATGTTCTGCTAGCTGGGATTCTGCACTGGGAAAACAAAGGAACATCAGAAGAACTGCTTTCTCTCTCAGGAGAACAAAGACCGCTACCCTGCAGCAGGTCAACTGATGACACTCACTAAAAATTTAGTGAAGACAAAACTTGAGTTCTTCAGCAAAACCTAATTTCTTAAACAGTACTCCACAGTTAGTATGGTCAGCAACCATGATCACTGGTCTGTGCCATCTCTAGCATAACCTATTAATATAATCTGTTAATTGAACCAGACCTGAATTGCTAGAACCCAATTACGGAAGAATCCACCTCTCCTAAAATGGTCAGCTACCATCTACTGGCATCTGGTCAAGGCTTCTAGCAGCCACATCAGCATCGGCCCCAACCCTAGAAGATGCACCTCCACCACACCAAGACACTTTGCCCCAGCATTTTGTTTGACTACATTATGGCTCCCAACAGTTAGAGGAAGCCTCCAAATCAACTATTAGGCTTACAAGCTCAGCCTTACATTTAACTGAAATCCTCATCTCCCTCTTCCTGGAGATGAACGCAGCTATGCTATGTTCTGTAGAGGGCACCTGAGCACATAGGATTAAAAGCAGTTGGCACTGCACAAGGGCATTTTCCATCTTCATATCGCCTGCACCATCAACTGCACCCTCGAATACTCAAGGCAGAGACATACCAGCAGTTACCTCAGCTTCAAATCTACCCTTTCAGAAGGGTGAGCTCATGCTTTTGAAGCATGATCAGCCCACCTGACAAAGACACTAGGGCACTGGTGCCATAAAATAGTGTGCCATAACACTAACACTAGTGCCATAAAATAGTGTTCCAGCAACTGAGGAGTAAAACTTCTTTTAAGAAGTATCCTGCTGTTTTTCCTGAAATAATGCAGAAGGGTTGCCAACCCAGGCAGTGTTCAGAATTATCCACAATGCCTGTCCACCACTGGGGAAGGCGGGAGGAAGAAAATCCTATTTCCACAGCATTTTACACATGGTATTTAAGAGGTTGGTTTCACTGATGACACTATGGGGCATTTGTAGATGACACATTAAAGCAGGTTAAAATGCCCTTTTGCACAGCCTTAATGGTGTTGCTGTTTGCACAAATTCACAAATTCGGTGCTTTATGGCACGTTAATTCCAGCCGCTGTAGCAAATTCAGCAGCATAATGCACCTTACATGACTTTGGGGCACAGCAAACAAAAACACCTCCGAGGAGTTTTAGTTTTCTACTTTACAGCTGCGGAGGGAAATTGCCAGGGTCCATGAGACTCAGGCGCCGTGCAGACAGCCCCAGCAGGCAGCCCAGCAGCAGCCCAGGAAGGCAGGCAGCCATGAAGGGGGGGGAAAAAAAAGCAGTGAGCCTGATTTTTTTTTCCCCTTCTTCCCTGGAGCCTGCCTGCCCGCATGAGCTGCACATGAGCCCAGCGCTTCCCTCCACAGCTGCAATGCCCCCCAGGACCACTGGGGGGGCATGCCACCGCTGCCGTGGAGGGAAGCACCAGCCCCACCCTGCAGCTCAGGGACTGCTTGACCCACCAGCAGTTTGCTCTCCCCTCTTCGCCACTGGAGAGGCAGGTAAGGACATGGATGTACACAACACATGGGCTTACTTCACCCTAAATCAAAGCAGTGTTTTTAAAAAACCACCACTTTAATTTAAACCCCCATGCCATCTACAGATGCCCCTAGACAACTACTGGAACCTTTTAGTATGGTACAACTACTGCTGAAACAATAGAGAACCACACTAGTTGTAGAATCTAGCAAAAACTAAAAACAGGTCAAAGGAAGCATTCCCAGCAGAGACCACCTATGATGGGGACCTGATTCAGGTCTCAAAATCCCTCAGTTTCAGGGCCCTACAAACCAAGATGGAGCACTCCTGCTAGATTTTCCTTAGGTTAAATCGACTTAAAAAGGTAGAGACAAACTTCAGTTTGGAACCAGCATTATCACTGTAACGGGTTCATTTCAGCCTAAATACAACTAGACGGAAGGTAGAAAGCTTTTCTTTTAACTTTATGGAAGGCGTTAAACAAGTCCAACAAACAAGTTGAATGGACCTGGGTAAAGACAGGCATGTTACCTACCATGTGTTTTTGGGCAGCTCAGTTTGAATAAGTTTTGCAGAGCTTACTGATTGACCATTTTTCTTGAAAGGGCAAGCAAAGATTTTTCTCCTGTGCCCCCAGCCTGGTTTTAGATTTTATTTAAACACACAAAAGCACTTGAAAACGCACTGCACATTTCTATGCTACTGCTTGGCTATTGTTCCAGGAGCACAGCAAGATCTTCGCTATGAACACACTACTTCAGAGTCTGCTATATAGCTCAGGTAAAAGGCATTAAAGCCACTTCCACAAGAGTCATTCATTCTCAGGAACTGCATGCGTGCATCTTTACATCGGCTACAACATGTATACTACTGAACGGTGACCTGCAGAACTGCTTGACAGCCCTCAGGACTTCAAGGTCTCTCTGCATCCTGCAGTTAGGTCTCAACGTAAGGCTCTTATAGTTTGGATTGTGTTGCTGCAGCACACTGTACTTCCTTCAGAATTAGAGGCATTTAGCACCAATTCCGCAGTTTTTGTACCAGGAGCTTCCCTTGAGACATCAGTGCTAGCCTACTCACGCTTTGTGCCACCTCGTCAGGTCAGAGACTACGTGCAGAACAGAAGGGTAGCAACTTGCTTCATTTTACAGGTTGCCAGCTACGCAAGTCAGCCTTCACAGTAAAACATGTTTAATCCTGAGTCACTACAAGGTATAGTGAACTGATTATGTCTAACAACTGATATTTGCAGTTACCCACAGTTAAGAGACGGGGGAAAAAATGAATTCTTGGATCACAGCCACCTGGGTAAGAGAAATGCATCCCTGTAGCATATGAGAACTATGGTACTGAAAAGCTAGTCACTTATGTTTCCAGTTAAGCACATGACCAATATTTCTCTGTAAAGCAACTATTCAGCCATTTAGATTGGAAACGGTCTCTAATTTTGTCAAACATTTTGTAGGTTTATGGGCTGCTTCCCATCTCCAAGGAGCAAATAGCTCAGCAGAACTGCACCCAGACACTACTTAAAAGTGCAAGACGAGCTTCCTGGGAATTAGCACATGCTCTTCTAATCAGAAGTCAAGCGATTTCCACACTAGAGGAATTCCGATTCTCACAGTGCCTCTAAAACAGATTTTTCTTCTTGGTCCAGATGCCTAATTTTACTCATTGGAGATATGGCCATACTTCATCCAGAACTCGCTAATGCAAGGTCACTGGGTAGTTTAGATGCCCCCCCCCCCACACACACACACACACACTGACCCTTGCTTAATATTGTAAAAAGTTACTTTCTTGGTGGGGGAAGGAGGGGGGGAAAGGAGGGACAAACACATAGCAATGCTCTGTCAGAGCAATCCCCTTAGTCACGTCAAGTTGCTGCTTTTCAGACCTGCATTATGGCCAAGCCATTTTCCACATCCAGAAGTTGCTCTTCAGGAACAGGCAAAACTTGCCTGAAGCGTTACTTATGGTATTAACAGAACAAGTTGCAGCACCCTAAACAGACTGGCAGTTATTTAACAATCAGACCATAAATTGGCTCTTTATAATATACCGATTCAAACATAGTGAATATCAAAAGCTGTATTAGTTTACTCCGACACAGATGCACATATGCTAACTTCTATGCAACTAATCTCATCCTATTTACTACCTTGTGAATCACTCTTGTTCTGAACCTTTGGAATCATCTGCTTGCCTTATGCTTTGCAAGTCCTCTAATTTTCCTTAGCCTCTTAAGATAAAGAGAACTATCCCATACTAATTCAACTGATGACAGTCACTAAGCTCCAAAAGTGAATCAAGTTCATGGGTTCCAGTTGACATTGGTAATGGTATCAGACTTTAGATTTCTGGTCTGATTACTTTACAAGTGCATAATGAACTTGAGACTGCTCCGACACTGAGGCCTTATGTTCAAGAGGGAAGAGATTTAAAGCAGGTTAACTAACACAAGTCAGAAAAGTTCTAGGTACAAACAGCACAGGCCTTACTAGAATTTTAGCTCACATTAACATTTTCCCCTAGTTAACACACCTCAGTACTCATACCATAACACTTTTTAAATGTTGCTGGCTGAATCTACAGCTGCAAGGCACGGTTTAGCTCGGACCCCTGTGTTTGACCTTATAACATAATTAAGGTAGTAGCGGTCCAGGACTGAAACATATAGATTTTTATCCCAGCCAAAGTTACCAAGCATCTCCTCCTTAATTAAGCTCTAGGATTAGAGCAGCATGACCAGTAGGTTTCACCAACATTTCTTAAAGAACATTTCCTGGCCATTCGTTTTAGGAGAGCCTTAACTGAAGTAAATAGCAACGTTTTTAGGTCCCTTTCCTTTTACTCTTCAACTCTGTATTCAAGGCAGTTGTCACAAGGCAGACACCTCCACTTACACTAAGCTCACAAGGCTTTGAGAAAGATCCATGTTTTGGTGGAGTTTCCACTTTAAAAAAAAACAACCTACAAAAGACAGAAATGTGTAACTTAGGACCTTACTGATCAGTAAGAGTGGTAAAGTGTCTTGTCCAGTTAGAACTGAGAGCAACTAAAAAGTTAAGGCTTTTCAGATTTCCACAGACACTTTCCCCAGGCAGCAATAAATACTCCTGTAGTTAAGAGTTAACAGTTAACAAATGCTACTGGGTAGAATTAGAAGAATGACACAATGCTAGAACTATGTCTATACTGCACAATGTAGTGCTGTACATATACTTTAGCTAGCTACGGTACCAAAAGTGATGTTGTAGCCCTGGTCCAGGCAATACGCGAAAAGCAGGATTTCTTCTGCCTTTTTTTGGACCAGCTGCATGTTTGGGCAGGGCCTATCATTCACAGAGGGCCTCAAATTTAGACTTTTGATGTCATCTCCAAACCAGGTTATACATACAGACACAAAGATACAGTGACAGGATTGAAAGAAGACGACGTTCATCATACAACTTTAAACTTGTGTCCCATTATGGGGCCACACCGCCTGTAGTGCGCTATGAATTAATATTTTTTTAATATACTGGGAGCCTCAAAAAATGGAAGTGGCCCCGGGCCTCTCTCGACCTTTAAGAGGGCCTGTGTTTGGGATAGACTTCGACAAGCTTGAGAGAGACCACTGAAGTACAAAAAGAATTCGCACATCCTTCTAGCCAGAAGCCAAGTCACTTTCACACCAGAGGAATTCTGATTTGCACCAATTCCCACAATGCCTCTAAAAAAGGGGGATTTTTCTTGCCTAATTTTACTCCATGGGATATGGCCATTTGCCTAATTTTAGGCAAATATCCAGTTGCCCAATTTTACTCCATGGGATATGGGCAGGCTTACCTGCGAGTTCTGGATTAATGAGGATTTCTGTCCACAGAAATCCTCTCCTCTCTAAAGTTTTAGAGTTTTGCATTTCTTTTTGCCTCTCTAAAGGTACGAGAAGCAGGACAGCAGTGTTAGCCTGTCAGCCCTGGTGTTAACCCGTCAGCCCAGACAGGGTTAACACCGTCTAAGCAGAATTAGCCTACAGCCCGAGACCAAGACTTCAGGTTACACTGAACTTTACAGCATTCCTCAAGTCAACACGTTTATAAATATTTCCCATTGTCACCTGGTGGTGTAGTATTTTAGCAAGCCCACAAGGCAACTGCAGCACAGGAACCAGTAGCAACACTGAATGGCCATACCAACCCCACCCCCCAACCCCCTTTCTGGAAATAGTCAGATGAAGAGAGGGAGTCACCAAGTACAAAAAAAAGTCACAACATTCAACAGAGCAAAGGGCAGCGCTGCTGGGAGTAGTAACCACCTCCTCTGCACTGGGTGCACACCTCGCTGGGGTTAGCTGACCCCAGCAGTCCTCCCTGCCCAGAGCAGGGGCTGGACCCAAGTCCCTACTACCCCTACCGCTTAGCTCCCCCCACCGCACCGAGATCCCAGCACCAGCCAAAGCAAAGGGGGACAGATTAAAACCAGGAGGTTTCTGCGGAGGACGCAGACCCTCCCCGGTACCTCCCACCCTGCTGAGTCCAGCGGGCCGTCCGGGGCGGACCGCGGCAGGGGGGCGGACCGCGGCAGGGAGGCGGCCCCCCAGGCACCCTGCTGGGGAGGCGAGGGGAGGGGAGGGGAGCGGAGCGGAGCGGGGGCCGGGTCGGGACTCACCGATGGAGACGAGCTTGATGCTCTCGCGCTCCAGGAACTCGAGGGCCACGGAGACGTTCTCCAGCTGCATCTGGCGGAAGGTGGGCCGCGCGTGGTACTTGCGGTACATGCGCTTCTGGCTCAGCACCTCGAGCAGCGCGATGAGGCGCAGCCCGTCGCTCAGGTCATGCTGCAGGTTGCCGATGCGCTTGTTGACGCAGCGCAGGTGCTCGTTGCACCAGCGCGTGAACGTGTTCTGCTGGATCCGCTTCCACGGCGCGTCCTCCGCCAGGTCCTTCTCCGTCACCGGCATGGCGGGATCCGGCTGCGCCTGAGGCTCGGGCGGCCGCCGACTGCTGCTGCCGCTGCTGCCGGTCGCGTCCCTCCGCCTGCCCGCACCCTGGCCCCGCGCCTGCGCGCTCATGGCTCCGCCTCCTGATGTAGCGCCGCTCCCGCCCGGCTCTGCTCTGCAGCTCACCTGAGCTCTGCCGCCGCCTGCCGCGTGCGCTGCGGGACGGACAGCACAAGGTCGTGAGCGCCGCGGACACACCGCGCCGCGCCCCCGCCCTCTCTGCCAGCCCCCGGCCCCGCGTTGTGCTGCCCTCCCTGCTGCTCGGGAGGTTTCTCCTGGTCTTTGCCCTACGTTTCCCCCCCTCAACGCGGGGCCATTGCCCCTCATGGCATCAGCCCGAGCCCCGCTGACCGAAGCTCGGTCCCAAACCACCCAGGGGCGTCAGGCCTGACCTAGAAGTGTTGCAGGAGAGGAGTTTTTTGAGTTTTGCACAAAGCTTTTTTTTTTTTTTTTTTTTTTTTTTTTTTTCCCCCCCAGTAACACCGAGGCCCCAAAGTCCCTGCGCTCGAAGACGTGACTCGCCGACAGCAGAATGCCCCTGGGTTTGAGGGAGGCTTGCTGCTCTCTGCCCGAGGGACCTGCTTGGGCAGGGCAGGGCAGAGGGGAGCTGTCACCTCTAAGCTCTTCATGCCCCAGGGGTTTACACCGCTCTTCTTAATGTCTCCGTGTCCCACTAGTCAAGCGAGCCTTTGGTTTACACCCCTCTTCTCAAAGGCTCAGTGCAAGCAAGCCTTTGTTTTGCAGCGCTACTGCCTCTGAGCTTCTGGCTATAAGGATATTCCTGTTTCCCAGCCCTGCAGGTTGTTTTGAACTCACACCAACTTAAACTGGTTTTTGCTTGGATCTTAAACAGAATAATGTAGCCCTAGGCCCCTAGCATCCTAGTAAAGCTTCTGGTCTGTTTTTTAACTGGAGAAAAAGAAGTGGTGTTTTCATATGGGATGATGCACCTCACCATCTGTGCTCCCCTTTTCAACATCCTAGATCTGCCTGTGGTGGCTGGCACCATAGGTTTGAGGCCTGCAGGTGTTGCCACCTTAAATCCTCTGGGTGTTGCCTTCTCATCCCTGGCTTTAGATCTGGTGGGATCAGGGCTCCAGACCTTGCGTACCCTGGAGATTCACCTCAATTCAAGCTGTTCCCCCAGGCAGCTGCCTCAATATAAAACCCCTGGTGTTGAAGGGCTCTAAACCCTTTCAACAGCTCAATCTGCTCCTGTCCCACACCTGGGTCAGCTCCGTAAGTAGCTCTGGCTGCCTACAGCAGGTTTTCATACCAATCCAGTTGTGCTAGTGGCTGGGCACCAGGGCATGGGATCTAGGCATATCCTCAAGGCACCTGAAAGTTAAAGCAGGGGCATGTTTTCTATGAAATCCTTTGCCAAGCAATCATGCTGTTAAAATGATGGGACTTATAACTCAAATGGGGGTGGAGGGGCACACACACGTTTTATGTATCTCTCAATCTCAGCTGGGGCCTTTTGTGGCTACTCTAATAAATGTAGTCCATAAATACCTCATGTTCTTCCCCAAGGAAGGCAGTGCTCTGTCTGCTTACAAATGACTTGTTACAGCCTTCATCAGTGAAATCTAGGGCCTGGCCTGCACTAGAGGCAGAAATCTGCCTACTAAGGTAAAAGTTTAGCAGCTGTAATAATCAAACTTGGAACTTTAATTTAAACATTCAAACTGGACAGAGGCAAATCTAACCCAAAAAAACATAAATACAATAAACTTTTAATTGCCTATTAAAAGCTGAGAAAACCAATGGCCTTGTGGTTAATGTACCGCACAGCTTTTAGAAACTAAGGGGATAGCTACATGGCACAATGCTAGTGCTATATGCAGGTACCTGAGCTAGTATAAGCTAAAGAATCTAGCTTGGATACCAACAAGTATTATCACCAAGTTAGTATAGGGTACCGCCTTGGCTAATTTGCTCTGCTGAGAAGCTGTTGACCTAGGAAAAGTGCTGTTTTAATGTAGCTACCCTGCATCTAGCACCTGAGCTTGGCTGAACAGCAATACACTGTGCCCTATCGCCATGCCTTAAGGCTGAGTTCTTTCATCTGCCACAGACATCCTGCTGGACTGTGATCAATTCATGTAGCTCTGGCTCATGCTAACAGGTATACAAGTCATTAAAGATAAGCAAGAGGGGGGCCCTACCATCTCTTTCCTCTGCTTCCTAGTTGTACAATAGAGATAACGCATTCAGCTCTCTTGTCTTTTTGGCCTGCCAGCTCTTTAGAAGAGCCTGATGATACAGTTTCTTAGTGCTGGAAGTGAAACAGGTAGTAGACAGAGAGAACCATCCCAAACATACAACAGATCGGATAGGTGTAAGGGCCTGTGTTCCATAGGCATCTGCTGGTTCAACACGGCTGCAGAGGATAGAAACGGGCTGCTTGCAGATGTTTAAAAAGAAAGTGAAAAAACCCCTGCAGTTTCCAGGAAGCAGCCGTGCATTAATTCAACCCAGCTCCACAGCATCTGTATAGTTTGGGTGATTCAGTGGGTTTTTTTGACACTTTTATCTAATTGTTGATTTAATCAGCTATTAGATAAAAACACCAGAAAAGCCTCACTAAAGTGCCCAATCTATACAGACATCTGGCAAGCTGGGTCTAAGGCACTGCCTCTTCTGGGCATGTGCTGGGTTCAGTGTGGGAGCACACAGTTTAAAGCAACTCATTTTTTCAGTTTTTTTCAGACATCTGCAAGCAGCCAGGGAGTCTGTACAGCACCTAGCACACTGGGGCCCCAATACTTGCTTCTAAGTGCTAATGATCTACTGCCAGTAAACATTTTTAAAACAACAATCAAAAGGAATCTTCCTTTTAAATGGAATCATGGAGGAAGGCTTGAACTCTTACCTTTTAGATAGCTGACTAATTTATTGGCACACCACTCCCTACCAACACAAACTTTCAGATTGACTACTGACTTATGGCAGGGAACTAATAGAACTGCCTTATTTGGTGGGGTCATATTTTCTCTGTTTTGGTGAGATTTCGGTGCTAAATATATGATCGGTAAAGGGTCTGGACACCAGCCCTGATTTCTGCCCAGGCTCACATACCTACTCAGCTTTTCCCACAGGAGTACTTCCATGGATTACAAGTACATATGTATATTTGTTACATCAGAGTCAATGTTCATAGGCCTTACAAATATATCAGCACCTTATTTCCTTGCCTGTTCTGTGACTGACTCTGAGGATGGTAAAAAGTCCATCAAGGGAAACAAATTGAGTACATCATTATAAATAAAATGTACATTTTGCAAAGCTATCTGGACACTCTACATTCAAATTAGAATGCTAATTTCCAGTTATGTCCTTTAAAAGCTTTTATTCTGTGCTCAGAGTGAACCGCAAGAAGGCATTTTTCAAAACAATATGGTTGTGATGGCATAAAGGTCCCTGCTAGGAAATAGGATGAGACCCCAAAAAACAAAGGTGAAAGTGAGGCAAGTCAAGAATTGAACCCAAGCCTCAACTGCAGACAGAGTGAAATGCCTTGTGCCACTGAGAAACATGATCTCTTGCTTTAGGAAAAAAACTAGCATTCAGGCCATTGATCCACTGTAAATATGACAGTAAAGTAAACTCAGTGAGCCACATTTTATGGTGTAAGGGATCTCCTTTTGTTCATCATTATTGGATCAAATGCTGAGTAAGAGCTAAGTAAGGACATCAGAACCTAGCCTACTGCTGTTGTGGATGTGGTGCTGTACATGAGAAGGTCCTTGCCAATGATAAAACAGGCTGCATGTTCTCGCTAGGCACAAGTTGGTACAGCTCAGAGCCACCCAGGACAGAAACAATAAAATGGGTTTGTTTTCAGATGCTTTTCTACACCTCACCCTCCATCTTATATTTTTCTAGATCCTTCTGGCTTGTGTGCATGGTGGGGGAGGTTAACCCCATTCCACGTACCAGGCTTTTAACATCAAGATTTATCAATTGTTTATAACTTTTTAATTCCAGCTCCCACCCACTCCACACCCACCAAAGCACACATTCCTTATGAAGAACTGTACCCACGCTGAAGGCCAAGTTTTGACCACAGCCATTTTTGCTGTTGTCTGTTCCAAAGAAGTAGAGGCAAAAATAAATAATATGGAAGAAATGTTTAATTTTTTACTTTCTCCAACAATTTAAATACAGTAAAAAGGGGTTTGCTCAACCTCTCTAAAGGAGTTCACCTTTGGCACCAGCCCCAAATAAAAAATTTAGAAAATACTCAGAGCAAGTTTGCTTCTTATTAATCTTCTCACTTCTCTCTCTTTCCCTCACTGCAAGCCAGTTCAAAATGGGGAGAAATGTGCACACAGCCACAAATAAACAGTTTTGCAAGAATCTTTTTCCTCATGTGACTGTCCCTTGGGAATCCTGGTTTTCCCTGATAAAAAAAATCGCAAATTCCCTGATAAAAAATCACAAAATCTGTGATTAAAATGAAAGGCCACTATATATAGGTATCAGCTGCACACAATGTTTCATTGATATACTTACAGTTTTAAAACAATTTGGAAGCCTACCAGTGCTCCAATCACTATAATAAAATAAATTCTAAATACCTATATATTTTAGCATTAGATTTTGGCATTTTCATAGTGGAAAATCAGAGTTCCTGCTGCTCCCTTCACTCACCAGGATGTGGGTCTAGCTGTGGTTGCCCCCCCCCATATTGCAATGAGGTGCTGAGCAGCCCTGATATGCTGTTGCCCCTCACTCCTAAGCCACAGCACCCCCCCAACCCCTGCTGGTGCCCCTCACTCCCTGCCTACCACCCCCACTCACTCCCTCCTGACAGCAGCTCCCCTCCCCACCACACCCTGCTACTTTGTGGTGCTGCGCAGCCCTGACATGCCAGTGCCCTGCCCATGACATTGCCTCTCACTCCCAAGCCACAGGCCCCCCAGCCCTGCCAGCCCTCACTCCAGACCTGCAGCCCCTGCCTACCCCCACTTGCTCCGTTCCAGGAGCAGCTTCCCCCTGCACCAGGACACGGGTCCAGCTGCAGTTGTCCCCCATGCTGCTTTGTGGCTGTGAGCAGTGCTGGCCCTAGCTGTTTCTGCTCCCTGAACCTGTTGGCAGCAATAAGGGCTGGGTTCAAGTCTTGGGCAGTCTCAGATAAGTTTAGCTTTGGCTCCAGCCCCCACCTAGAAACCTGGGACAACTAGATTTAAACTGGGGTGTCCTGAATGAACATACTTCTCCCTTGCAACATACCAACAAAATCCAGGTTTATTATAGGACAAAAGGGAAAGAAAAACAAAGTACAGCTTAAAGCACTTTTAAACACTAAGGCTTCAGTTCTGTAGTCCAGAACAGGTAGGAAGGTAAACAACTGTAAATAAATACTACCGCTTTCTTAGCGGACTCTTATTCTTACAACCACTTAAGGTCAGCTAGTTCCAAATGCCCATTTCCAAAGCTTGCCTAACATTGTGCAGTTGTAGCATGTAGGAGGTGGAGAGGGTGCCATGGCCACTGCCCCCTCCCTGTGGGAGCAGGAGGCAAGGCAGGTGCCCTGGCTCCCCAGCACTGCTAGGCAGGCAGGCAGGCAGGCAAAAGACCCTGCCTGCCCACCCACCCCACTGACTCC
>NW_017728917.1:20349204-20396123 GCF_001723895.1 Crocodylus porosus
AGCAGAGGGAGGGGGCGGCCCCACCCCACCCCTCTCCCTGTACAGACTTACCAGCGCAGCATTGCTCTACATGCAGCATGCAGGCTGCAGCTGCTGGGGTGTGTCTCTGTCCCTCCCCCTCCCCCCCCAGGGCTTTGGCTTTGCCACCCTTTCTGCAAAAAGCTCTTGCAGGCTGGGTGGGGCTCTGCCAGGCTGCAGAGTTCTTTGCACAAATGGACTATCCACAGGTATCTCCATTAAAATGAAAAATCCACATTTCTCTCCATGAAAAGGGAAATCTATGGGGTTTTCCATTTTTTCCATGGGAAACAGAAAACTTGGATACCTGATGACTCCTAAGTGCTATGGGCAGTCTGAGGCTCAGGCCCTGAACTGAATCTAGCTTGCTTGTCTTTGCTGTCTACCAACGAGATATGATGCACCAAAAGACCAATCCAACTTGGAGCAGAAGCAGGCTTCCAGCAGCAGCTGCCCTGATCAGGGACAAAAAGATGTCTTCTGAAGGCAATGGTGGAAGGAGCTCCATGGGAGTAGGAGCTGCGCAGCCGCCTAAAAGCCAATCACAGATCAGAGAGTTCTTGTGAAATGTGCAGGAACTTCAGCCACGGCGGTCACCCTGCAGCTGTGGTTGTGACTCTGGCTTGCTTCCTATCACTTTTCCTCCAAGGCTGCCAAGAGCTTGCCAGTATAGTGCCCAGGTACCAGGACTGTGCCCAGGGCCATAGTTAGCCCCCAACATTGATTTACTTATAAACTAAACTTGAAGCCATTTCAACAAAAATGAACAAAAACACGAGCTAACCCAAACATCCACACTTGCTGAAACACCTTCTTGGCACTGTATATTATTACAAGTGTGTTAATGTATGCCTGAGAGAAATTCCTTGCATGTATATTTGCACAAGTAAATGTGTGTATGTTCAGAGAGTGATTTTTCAACACTGCATTCAAAAGCAGATCCGGTTTCTTTTATTTGTTCTAGATGGCAACCATTTTTCTTCGCCAGCTCCTCTACTGCTCAATGAGATGTGTACGTAGAGGGAAGAACATTGTCAGTATTAATTTCACCTTTAGCAACTAAAAGAATGATGTATTCCCACCATTTTGAAAATGCTGTTACTCACTGTTTTTTCCTACCAGTTCAATGGAAAACTGAACCTGAAAAATCCTCCTCTGCTAAAAAAAAGAAACCTATGAAAATATCGCTATGGAAGAATAGGTACACAGTAGTACACTGAATTACAATGCAACTGAGAATAAAAAAAAGAGACAAAGATAGGTTAAAAGTGCCAGCCTTGACAGGGGGTCCCACTAAAGTCAGTAGGATTCTTGCTTGAAGTCCTTTTGATGGGAAAAAACTTCATCATTATACATACAGCATAGTGCTAAGACCATGTGACAAGAATGACATGTCCTTCCATGTCCACATTGCACTTCACCAGGTAATACTTATGTCACTGACATTTCGTTGAAATCAAAAGTACTGAAATGGGTGTCACAAGCCCTGTATTACTAATATTTGAAGGAAATTATCTTTTTGCTTCAGGGGAAGGGGAGGGCTCTTGTAACTAAAGGAACTGAGTACTGTCTGTAATGCTCCCTTGTGGTTTGGGTGTGTCTGGCATACAGGAAAGTGACAACTGTGAAAATCACTCTCCTAAATCAGTTGGGCTGAAAATACCATAATGCATACACCCAGAATGAGTGGAGCATATTTGGTTCTGCAACCCAGTTTGTCTCTAATGACAAAAGCATCTAGATACCAATATGAAATGCCTCTGAAGAGTTCTGACTGTAAAAGTACATCTTGGACATATCTGTTATGCACAGCCGGAGTCAAATGAAAGATCTAGGGGATCAAGTGAAGTCTGTTATTTGTAGTCCTTCTTAGCCCTCCAAGCCCCTCTCATCTTACCCCCTAATTAAAAGCTGTATGTTCTCAAGAAATGATTTTCCAGGCAAACCTCTGCAAAAGGAGTGTACAGTTTTTCTGAAGACTAGTGATAGCAGTAGGGAATAGCAGCTCTGAATTCCTGCTATTTCAGGAAAGGGTGGTCTTTTAACACTTTACTTACAACAGGAGGGTGTGGGGGAGATGCCATTACTGGAATTCACTAAATTAGTAAGCTGACAGCACATGATAGTAGCTGACTCATGAAGCCTGAGGTTTGCTTCATAATAACCAACTTTATCACAGTCTCATGTGATGATGTGCTCTTGGATCATTCAAGATCAGCTACTGCTTATGAAAGAGATCCCAGACATCTAGGATACCAGGCATATCAGAATCAAAAAGCTTTTGTATTCTTTAGCGACAACTTCCCTTGTTCTTTAGAGAAAAAAGAAGCAGAAGTAATATCAAATGCTAATCTAACTTCTGCAACATTTGGAGAGAGAGAAATTCCCGGTAAATAAAGATTTTCGACTTAGATTTTGGAGGTAGGAAAACTTGCTCTGTTTCTGGCACTGTTTTTCCCTCTATTTTTGCAATACCCTCATCTACTGTTCTTTGCTTTTCCACTTGGGAACAGTAACTTAAAATATATCTATAGCCCTAATACATGAGCAAATAACTGATCTCAACAAAAGTACCCACAGAATAGCTGAAAGACACACGCCGCTTTACAGCTACATCCCATCTCAGCAGCGATACCTTTTGAAAAAACAGTAATATGCCCATATCCTTTCTAAAGCTCTTTGTCAAACCCACACATAAGGGTTCCTTAGACTTGGGAGTTGTCAGGGCAATGGATGCTAGGACAAGGATTGCAGCACCCAGACATTTTTGGAAAGTTAGCAGTCAATTTAAAACATTCATAGGTCTTCAGCATGTAACAGTCTTAAGCAAACACAGTGTGGCATTGTCTGTTTCAACAAAAGCACATGTACAAAAAGTGCTACAAAGTAAAACCTAGAACTTAGCACATTCTAGGCACTAAATGCTAACTAATCCTCCCAATACCCATGCAAGAGAAGTATTATTCCAGTCATGTTAAATGTGGGGAAACTAAGGCACATTGAGACATTAAGAGGCTGTTTTTGGAGGTGTCAAACAATTGATTTCAGCAGGGGCTCCTGATGGTTTGTACCTCTGAAAAAAAACCACTCCCTAAATGACTTGCGTATAGTCACATGATTAGTAGGAGTTCCTGTGTCACCATTTTGTGCTCAACAGCACTGTCTCTCAAGTGTCAAAGGGCCTTTGTACACACACGCAACAAAATTGGTCTTTAAAGCAGCTTAAATGCCCTTTTGCACCACTTTAATAGTGTTGCTGTTTGCACGCTCCACAGCATATTCCACTTTAAATGACTTTGGTATGTAGCAAGATAAAACACCTCTGAGGTGTTTTAGTTTGCTACCTAACAAAGTGTAATAGTGCATGGGGCACTGGAAGGTGACATGCTCAGGGCTTGACAGGCCCTGGGCAGCTCAGGGGCTGTGAGACCCGGTGGCAGCCCATGCAGGCAGGATCCACTGAAGGGGGAAAAAAAAAAGCAGCCAGCCTGATCTTCCCCTCCCCACCCCCCCCAGCCTGCCTGAGCTGTGTGGGGGCCTGGTGCTTCCCTCTGTGGCTGCAGGGGTGGGGAAGGGCGGTTCTTCCCTCTGTGGGGGCGGGGGTGGCAATGCTTCCTTCTGTGGCTGCAGTGCCCCTCAGGACTGCCCAGGCCAGGTGCCAGCGGGCAGGTGCCACCTGGGGGGCCCCCTGTGTAAGTCAGGGACCACTTGGCCTGCTGGCCATTCACACCCCCACCCCACCACCAAAGATGCAGTTAATGATCAGGCCCCCATCCTTGTGTACATACTGAGGGGGTTTAGTTCAGTTTACTTCTCCCTAAATTGAAGCAGTGTTTTAAAAAACCCATTGTTTCAACGTAGGGAAAACTAAACAGAACTAAACCCCTGTGGTGCATACAAGCAGCCAAGTTTCCCCAGTACAGAGCAGAAATATTCTTCTTGCCATTCCGCTGACAGCTTTAAAAGGGAGCCTAACACTTTTCTCCTTTTATCAAAGAAATAGCCCTTCAGCGTCCTTTTCCACAGCTCTGACCTCACAGGCCACCTTGGTTCAAGGTGACCTATGCCAGCAGAAGGAAAAGGGAAGACAATTCATTAAGGCTTAGCACTGATTTCATGGGTTGCGTCCTGAAGATATTTTTGGAAGTCTTATGCAGTGGCTGTCTGGGAAGGGGAAAAATTCTTAGCCTCTACAGTAGCATCTGTAAAAATTTGATCAGTTTGTTTTGAGCTGTGGGCACTCTGGCTATTCTAACTCTCCTTGCCTTCCATATTCTTACCCTGGATCCAAACAGGAACATTGGTGAGAACAAGCTGGTTGAAGTGCAGTCTAGTGGAGATGTCTACAGTGGAGATGATAGTGACCATTTGTTCTTAAGCCTGTAACTTGGGAATCTATTTATGGCAGCAATTGCTTATAGAGAATCAAGCAGCAGCTACAGCTAGGGTGGTATTGTCTTCTATTCTTGGCCAGAAGTGTTACCACCTTCTCTTTTGTATGGACAGATCTTACACTTCCCATGTATGCTTTTACCATTTCAAGTTTATACTCCTGCAATGAGTGCTACTGTATTTTATGTATATCTAGGAGCTGAAACCAGTAAAGAATAAAGCTGCCTATTTAGTGAGCAGTTTCATGCTGGGAGTATGTCACACTACCATTGCTTTGGGATATGTGCTGTCTGCAGATTGTCCTTCAGTTCAGATTTAAAGTGTTGATTTTGACCTTCAAAGCTGTAAATGACCTAAGACATGCCTACTCCCTCTGCCATTCTACCTTACCACCTTAACAGGCATGGGAGGAGCTGATGGCAGGGATTTCCCTAGGACAGCCTCTGGATTTTGGGATGCCCTCTACTTCTTGGTCCAAAATAGCCTGACTTGTTCCTCTTCAGGACCTTCTGTAAGGATCAGCTATTTTCCTGGGTCTTTGGGAAGGATAGGAGGAAATATAGACAAAATTCAGTAGAGTCTCAGGAGAAATAGGGTTAACATAATTGTGCAATGTAGCTTCCTATGTAGCTTCCTATGTGATGCATCACCTATGTGATGCAGGTGACAGGAGATAGCTCACAACATTAGACAGGCACCTTTTGGGCTGAGATATAGAAATAAATAAATGCCCGGTCATTTCCACGTACTAAAACAGTGGTTTTCAACCTGTGGTCCAGGGACCCCTGGGGATCCTCAGACTATGTCTAAGGTGTCCGTGAAAGATAACTGCAATCAATCAAAAGTGTATCAATACCCACACTTACAATTCAAAGGAGTCTACACCTCCATTCAAAAATTTTAAAGGGGTTCGCACCTCCATTTGAAATTGTTTAGGGGTCCACAAATGAAAAAAGGTTGAAAATCACTGTACTAGAAGATATTTAGATTGGTCCCATCATCTGTTCCCATCCAAACTCCCACCTAGAACTCTGATTACAAAAATGCCTGCTCCAGAACTACGGCAATGAGTAGTTAAATGACATTTAATGTCAATAATTACATTTTAAATTAAGTGAAAAATCAGGGTTTCACTTCAAAGATTGAGGGTCAAGCCAGAGCTCATGCAGTATCTCCAAAAATATGTACAATACACCGAGTTCATTAGACAGTTTGAGGGGCCACTTGTACATGACCTCCAAGTCATAAATGACCACTAATCCATTAAGAATACAGCTGGGCACACATTGTTGCCCATGTCCTTGGGCTCCTCTAGGTAGCAAAATTCAGAAGCATCTGTCTGGGTTTAAACGTCTCCAAAACAAAATGGATTGCTTCTTTCAAGCTGTGCAGATCTCAAGAAATCCAGCTGAAAGCTCTTCCCTGTTTACTGCTGTTGTTGGGTTTTTCAGTTTTCACTCCAGGACAAAACTGATATGTTTGAGTGCAGACGACTGGCCAAGCTCCTCGTCTGGACAGCTGGATGAACCATACAAAGGAATGTCTTCCACAGGAACAGTTTATATATTTTAAACAAGCCAGAAGACTGCTTTTATGTGAAATAAACAACACTGCTGACCTATCTGTAACCAAAGGGAAAGGTTACTAGCTTATTAGGTTATCTTGGCAGTTCATGCTTTAGGAGGCAGGGTCAGTTATGATGAGAATGCAGATGAAGGGAATGGCTGAATGCATGAGTATTCATGGTATTTAGTAAGAATGGCAGAACACAGCTGACTATTCATAACTATCACTTCCATTCTGTTCTTCTCACGATGAATAAAAAAAATTATGAAACAAAAACAACCACTCAAAATGCTTTTGCCCTTTGTAACTCTAAAATGCCCAGCTCTCCCTTTCATTTTTTTAAGTTCTCACAAAATGTATTACTACCAGACTGAAAATGTGCATGAGAATTGTAAGTCCAATAGCTGATTTTTAAAGCTCTTTTCTGGCCCTCTGGAATGGCTAAGAAGCCTTCGCTGTACCATCAAAACAGTTCTCAGATACTGTCCCAGTGCTCTCTCCTGAAAGGTGCTGGGCACTCTTGCCTTGCTCCAGCTGAGCAATTAAGTGTACACAACCGAGCATCTGAGGAGGGGGCCGAGTTAAATTGCATGTCGGGCTTGTATTCAATGGGATGTCTTTTCTCTGCTTGCATGTAACACTATAAACTTTATAATGCCACACCTAATCAGTCCCAGACATTTTGGAGAACATGTTAGGCATCAGTGGGCAGCCCCCTGCTGATTTTCAGTGAAAATCTGACCAACACCAGGAGGATGCCATGGAGGTATCAGTGCCTCTTGGACCTACTTAGCTGAGCCATCTGCATCTTTGTAACTGCTGAGACATTGATGCATGCCAGCATAACAGTGCACCTCAGCTTAGCCCTGCCCATCCTCCCAATACAATTTAAAAGTGTTAACTGAAAAAGAAAGAAAAGAGAATAGGACTGGGTCAGAGGGAGGGAAGGGGAAGCACAAGGGAACAGGGTTGCACATAGAGGTCCTGGCCAAAGGAAGCAGGTGAGGATGGTTCTGGAAAGTCCTTGAAGCAAAAGAGGATGCGAGAAGGCACACAGGGAGCTGATGGGGTGAGACAGGAATATATTGAGATGAGCGAATGTCAACTCGGAGCTCCGCTGGGGGCCTGATCCCGGGTCCAGGCCGGGCAAGCATTCCAGGAGCTCGGGCACAATTCCAGCTTCCCCCCGGCAACATGTGCGGAGGTCAGGTGGGCTGCGCTGCTGGCTCAGGGGCTGCAGGGTTAGAACCGGGTTGACCTTGTGCCCGACGTGGGACTTAGAAAAATTTCTCCCGGTGTGTGGCGAGCAGTTGATATGGGCCTCCTGGCCCAGCCCGGAAGTCTGTATGAAGTCGTTTTTGACCGCGCCATCTGACCTGTCAATCCAGGAGGGCAGATGCTTTTGGTGGTTTGCCCCGGTGGCGGGGCCGGGTGCCACATCCACAAAACTTCCAGGAATAGTTTGCGGAGATTTTCGGGGTCACACTTTTCAGGACCCCAGATGCCCATCTTTGGTTCCAGGAGGGCGGCGAGCATAAGCTCCGGGGCACAACCATGCTGCTCCAAGCAGTGGTGTCCAAGTTTTGTGCCCCACTGCCTTGTCCACCGAGGGCCTGATCCTGGCAGGGCCAGGCTGGGCCAGAGTTCCAGGAGCCTGGCCATGATTCCGGCTTCACCCTGGTGACCTGCTTGGAGGGCTGCCCGGGCCAGCCGCCCCTGGCCGGGGTCGCTGGGCTCTGACCCCGGGGCCCCGCACGTCTGCTGGGACCCTCCGAGCCGCCTCCGGCCCGCCCGACCCGAGGCAAAGAAACCTCTAGTCTCCCTGCAAGTCAATGGGACCATTTACATGCTTCGAGCTAAACATCTACTTGTGTTTTGTTTGACTGGGGCTAAAATATTCAGTATCATACAGGATCAAGTATTCACAACCCAGCACTACAGTCTGTATGTTAAGTGGGAGATCTCATTGTATACAGACAGCAGAGTAAGGCCCTGAAGAGATTAATCTGAAGAGATTAATCTGTTGACAAGCGAGAGGACCCCCATGAGTGAAGGAGGGGTAACACTGAGCTAGTGAGCTGGAAGTCAGGCGACCTCTGTTGTAGTCCTCCCACTGTCACTGTCTCCGTCTCACAGTGACGCCAGGAAAATGAGTCAACTTCCTTGAGCTTCTTCTTCCCCATCGATGAAATAGGAGAGAGCAATAATGCTTACCTACCTACCTTTGTGAAGAGCTCCAAAATCTACAAGCAGAAGAGACAGTATGCAGCATGCTGACACAAGGAGGGAGCTAGCAAAGACATTACTGGTGAGGTCAGTTGAAAGGCAGGTACTAGGTTTGTCTGGTTCTCTGTACATCCCTCAAGAAAGCTGAACCTGGCTAGATGTAACAGAGAAAGAGCCCTGTCACACTGTCACATGCTGCCTGATTCACATTGGCCAAAAGATTAAAAATAGTTCCTTTTCAATCTAGGAATGTTCCAATTCAAAGTGAATCAACTCAGCAAGCCTGGCTTAATTGGCATGGAATTGCACACGATATCTTGGGTACAGTGCTCCCAGCTAGCAACACTGTCTTAATAAATCATATACATTGTTTTTTTTTTTTCTTGTTTGTTTGTTTTTTTTTATATTAAAAACATTTTATTAGAAAAAGCTGTCACTATGAAACACATTAAGAAAAACTACAAGTAAACAAAATGCACCTGAGGTTTCACAAAGTTAATACAAAATCACTTTTACAAAATTTCCTAACATTCACAGAAGAAATAAAATCACTTGTGAATTCCTGAAAACCCATTTAGACATCATTTAACTTGTTTCTTATATAATTGCAAGTTCCCTTACCAACTCTTGCAGCCCATTATCCATTTTATCAGAGGGGAAAAAACAAAAACAGGCACTATTAAACACATTGTGGAACCAGAATCTCACCTTATTACATAATATTCACATATTCAATGTCGCAATCGACCTGCTGAAAGGCGTCCCCCGCCCCCCTGCTGGCAAATATGCTGTCCCTCATATACATTGTATTTGCCTGGTGGTAAAAAGCAGTGGCAAAGGGGTTGTGCTGTAAAGAGAAGAAAAATAGCCCCCAAAATGCACAGCCCTTATAATTTAGGGTCACTAGAAGCAAAGTACAGCCTCAGCAGAAGGCCTATGCCCTACCTGAGATCATATTTAGAGGGCTTCAGAAAGACTTATGTTTTCAGCAAGCCCTTCAAGCAAGGATTAGTTTCATTCTGAAATCAAAGCCCGGAATACCAAGAGGAACAGAGCGAAGGCACACAATGGTAATCACATTGCCAGCCTCGGGGTGGCTCGGAGGTGTGCATCCATGGATGCCCCTCCCAAGGTGATGCTCTTGGCACATCAAACCAAACAGACTGGGCCTGATCCTGAGCTTGTATGCTCGTTCAGATTCTCATATGGAACGATTCCCCTCCCCCGCAATGGAGAATCCTTCTGTGATGCGGGAGCCATCTGCATTGTCATTACAGGTATTATGGATGACTCCATTTCCCTGGTTATTTTTATAATGCTGCTAGCTGGAGCACACAGAATTGCTTCAAAGGAGGCAATAACAGGTCTGGTAAAAAGCTGAGTGGGGGAGGGATGATACAGGAGGACAGCACCTTCAAACAGCAACTCTAACAAGGTCTGAACCATTAAGGGGTTTAGGGGTGTGGAGAAGCTCCTTGGATGGCTCCTTTCAAACTTGGAAGCAAAAGCACAAAGACTCTAAAAAAGGGACTAGCTAAGGTGAACTACCAGAAACTGCTGAAGATGTTAATGAAAACATGCCAGTCTGACTGCTGCACAGACATAGGAGGAAGATACAGTGAGCAAAACAGGCTGCTTCTCCCTGCAAGAGATGGAATTAGGTGGACCAAGGGCCAAGGTAAAAATAACATTCTTTTATACAATATAAGCCCCTTTCTGGTTTTACTCTCTAAATGCTGTGTAATTGTAAGTAAAATAAATAACAATTTGCTCTGAAGATGCTGGTTCTGTGTCATTGCAAACACAAGTGATCACAGGCTCTGAAAGGGAAATTCCCATGGGGTCCCAACATGAGCTGGACCTACTAAAGAAGTTGTGGTTGGTATCTGGGGCTGTAAGCCAGGCCCTGGGCTAAGGCCTCAACAAGAGAATTTCAGCCCCATAAAAGTGAAGGGCCCGTCAGTGAGGTCCTGAGAAGGGACAGGGCTACTACTCATACTTTGGTTGTCTTTTCTATTTAGATTATAAGCTCTTCATGGTAGGGACTATATTTTATGTGTCTGTTCATTAACTAGTATGGTGTGGGGCTGTGTGTTTACTAAATACTACAGCTATTAAGATATATAGATGCTTTGATCTCATTACACAAGTGGTCCTCTCATGCCTGGTGCTGATACACACAGTGCTTTGCTTTGGACTGGGATTCATCTCCATGTTTTAGTAAGTTTTAGATATTAGGAAGAATTTTCTCACTAGGAAGTTAGTAAAGCACTGGAACAGGTTACCCAGACAGGTGGTGAAAGCTCCATTCTTGGAGGTTTTCAAAACCTGGCTAAACAAAGCTTCAGCTAGGATGATCTAGTTGGGGATGGTCCTGCTTTGACCAGGGGGTTGGACTAGATGTGACCCTCTGAGGTCCTTGCCAACCCTAATTTTCTATGATTCTAAGTTTCAACACCAAGCCCTACCCAGTGCTTCCCACCTCATACTCAACAGTACAGTCAGGACAGCAGCTCAAGCTCCCTGGATGGTTAGCATACTGTACACACCAGTGGTTCCCAAACTCTGACAGGTTGTGCACCACCAATTTAAAATGACACAACTTTAAGTACCACCAGCAAATTTGTGTTATATAAAGTAATTATAATAAATCTGTTAATGTGTACCACTACCAGGTTGTCTGCATACCACTAGTGGTATCTGTACCACAGATTGGGAACCACTGCTGTACACAATGGAATGGAAATTGTGGACCCCCTTGGGTCTGATGTGCTGATGCATTGCTACAATTACCCAAGGGGGTTGGGGCCCACTCCTAAACCAGCAGTGAGTAGACAGTCTGCATTAGGTGAACCAGCAGTACCCTCTGCCAAGTTCCAGATAGAGGATTCCTCGGAGATTCAGGGCTCTGCAGGGCAGCTGCAAGTTTGGTATGTGTGGATGCCACAAGAGCAGTGTTTCTCAACCCATGAGTCGTGACCCAAAAGTGTGTTGCAAGAATATATGAAACGGTCGTGAACAAACTTTAAAAAAGGATTTTCCTTTAAAGAAGAAAACATCAGAAACCATGGCTTTTCCCTTGCAGGCTGTCAGAATTCCAGCCTACAAGGGGCTGCTTGGGGCCCCCATGCCCTACACGCACCCCCTGCCCCACACGGTGGAGGGGCTAGGGCCAGGGGCTAGGGGCAGGGTCAATGGGTCGAGAGTGAGGGGCAATGGGTCGAGACTGGCCATCAACGTTTGCAAATGGGTTGTGATACAAAAAAGTTGAGAACGACTGCACTTGCACTAGAAAACATGTCACCAACTCTGCCAAGTGCCAGCCATAAATAGAGGCCTTGCAAAGCATAAAAATATGCCCTGGTGCCACATGCAGCCTCAGCTCCAGGGCTCCTCCCCAGCATTCACCCTCATGAACAAGAGAGACTGCTCCTGTTCTGTCAGGGAGACAGTGACAATCTTAGACTAAGCGGCCTTTTTGACTGGACCCTGCTGGCTCTCCATCTGTCTGTCACATGGCTCTCTCCCACATGTCTGTGCTAGTCCCCTTCCACCTCTCCTCTGAAGCTGAAATAAGTTACATCTTTTATTTGCAGAGCATCTCCAGGGTTATGGGAGATCGATAGTCATGTAGGCATGAAAATTAGACACTCACTTCCTTCCCTGCTACATCCTCTTTATCTTACCTCTCTAGACTCACATATGGGGTGTGATATTCCTCTCAGTCTACCAGGATGTGTGTGGTGTGACAGCCACAAGATTGCCAAGTTCAGGCCATGTAATGTTTTTTGCAGTTACACAGCAAACACCAGGATGTTGAAACCAATTTGTTAATGCTTAGTAAGGGGCAGGAACATACAGAAAGGAGTACATTCAGCTCTAGATTATACCATCTTCTTCCTATGACCCAGATGTGAGAATGGGCACGTCTACCATGCACCCAACTGTGTGGTTGTTACTGCACAGTCATTTAGTACTTGCTTTAGCAAGTACTAAGCAACTGCACAGTAACCACCATTACTGCATGTTCCCAGTGGCACATGGGTCATTTCCGACTCTACTGCACAGTAGTGTCGGCATCACGGTTCGTGCTTGCCAACACTATGTCACCATAGCTTGTCACTACAGTGACATACCACCTTGTGTAGACGTGTCTAAGATGAACAAACCATACATTGAACCAGAGAAGGAAAGAGGTAATAACTTCTCCCTGGACAGGAACAGAAAATATTCCCAGTGCACAACACCTGCCACAAGTGTCAGCCTACAGACAAGGCCCTCCAGCTGTCATCAACTGCCAGGAGGGAACAAGACAAAAAGGGAACAGGCAAGCCTCAGAGGCAGCTGCTTTGACCACAAACATATATATCCCTAAGGGAAGCTGGGTTTATAGGATTAAAAGATGAGGCTGGATTAGGGGAATGAGGGATTCCTTTCGGAAAGGGAAGTCTCTCTGAAGGCGAGTGACTATGAAGGTTTCCCTGAGTTGTTCTCCAGCTGTGGCACAAGCTCTATTTATTCTCTTGCTTTTTGAAGCAAAAAATATTTTCTTGGAATTGCTTCCTCTTTTGTCCCCACTGTGACTACTGAGATAACTGTGCCTTACAGTCTGGAAGCAAATGAAGGTGCGACTGTCAGATGTACTAGCACAGCTGTGCTAACATAATCAAGCTACCATGCCTAACAGTAGCAGTGAAGACAGTGGCACAAGCTTTCATGTGTGGTAGCTGAGTATAAATCATTCAGGGACTCTAGTATGTACCTGACTGGTAGTGTGTGCATCTGCTGTTGCTACGTGTACTAGTTAGGTTAGGCTAATATCAATGGCCTGGTATGTGCCACTAGATTCTGCCAAGTTCAGCAGGAGAATATGATGCATGAGTGTTTGCAAACTGATAAAATGCAGCTGCAAAATACATTGAGCGGTGTCATCATTGGTGCTCCTGGAGGGTGACACTGCATTTAATGGGCTGGCTACATTCCAAGGAAGCCTCTTATCCTCTTCCCGGCCCTAAACACTAGATGGGGAATAAATATTGGCAGAGGTTGCCTGTCTGGGGGAGAGGGGGAAGAGGGCTAAAAGTAGCCCAGTCAGGGTATGGGGATTAGGAAGAGCACAGCCCTGGGGTTGGGGTGAGCAGCTGGCCTTTTCCAGCCTGGGGTTGCACTCTGAATGTGTGTAGATGTTCAGTGGATTGGGCTAACCTGTTTCTGATCAAACTTAGTTCTTCTCCTCAGGTGAATTAGTTTAGATCAGGCCAACCATTTGTGTCTGCTATAACCTCCCCAGAAAGATCCACACTTACATTGGCTTAACCCTAGTTAGATTGATCTAAGTGTAATGTCTGCACATACTGGCTTAACCCTAGTTAGATTGATCTAAGTGTAATGTCTGCACATACTGGCTTAACCCTAGTTAGATTGATCTAAGTGTAATGTCTGCACATACGTTAAAGAACAAAGGCATCAATTTAAGAAAATCACCTCTCCTGATATCTTTAGTCAGTGCACACTGTTTGCTACCTCTGCCATTTATATAGGACATCATCTGCCACTTAAGAAGGACAAAAGCAATGGCCACCAAATGTCTGTGGGACAAAAATAAAGCTTGATGTTTTCTGAATGAGTAACTGTATGTCCCATGCATAGCCAGTGCATGAACTTACATAAAAACCATGAGTTGCAACAACCTGTCTCTCACCTACTGACCACCTCAATTTACATTTTCTTTGACTGGCATTCTTGCATACATACTGGCTTCTGCCTGCTTTACCACTTCATCCAGGAAGAGCACAGACCATCTGCAGATGTTTCTTCAGCCTGACAAAGGGTGTTTGTGCCCAAAACCTTGCTAAGAAGAATTTTTCCAACTATTTGAGTTGGTCTAATAAAAAATATTGGACTTATCCAAAGAACCTTTTCTTTCTAAGTTGCAACAAGTCATTAGTCTTGCTTAGATAGGACAGCAGAGGCATTCCCCCAGCAAGACAGACATTGTGAAGAAAAAGTCAAGCCTCCCCACTCCAAACTCCAGGGCTAGGGACAGAAGTTACGCATAAACCAGTATAAATGATCAAAAACTGGTTCAAATCTGTAACACAGCAGAAGTTCAGTGCACATAAACTGCTTTCAAAATGGCCAAAGTCAGTTTAAGATACACCTGGATGGATATAGACTTAACCAATTTAAAGTTACATTGGTTTATTGAACTTCTGTCCCAGATCCCCTCCAGATTCAAATCAACTCACAGTCCTCCAGCATCCCAGGATGCTTTGCACCTCCCCCACAAGCCCTCGCAGCGTGGATGGGCTAGCTCTGGCCCAAGCTTTTTGCTCCAGGCCACCAGGGAGGCATGCCTTAGTGTCCTCCAGCTTCTGGCCAGAGCCACTGCAGGCATGTGGCTGCTTTTCCAGAAAGAAAAGTGAATGTTTGTTCTACACAGCTTAGACTAGTCTGAGAACATTGTCTTGATTCAGCTTCAGGCTTTTTGACTGTCTGTACTTAGCCCAAGAGGCAAAAATACCAGCCTACTCATGCTTGGGTAAACAGGAAAAAGAACTGCCTGCCCAGACAGGACCTACCTCAGTTTCCACTCAAGTCAATGAGAACTCTACACCTTCCTCAATGGAAGGTTACAATTGCACACCACAACTAATGTCAACTTGTGCAAGCAATCACCCATATTCATCTAAGGTTCTCAACTAAATTTAAGAGGGAAGTATTTTACAATGCTGCCATCTACTGCCAATAGATAAGACCAACAAGGGCATTCTTCAGAGTAGGCTATAAACTCCTGGAGTGTCAGGTCCTGTCTTGATGCTCCACTGCTTTGTGCCTATGTAGTTATTTGCATCCATACAGAATAGTTACAAAATGCTACCATCCATTTGCTTTTACAGTTACTTTGCACAGACCAGACTGGCTGTCCAGAGTGCAAAACAATGGGGAACCACACCCTTACAACACTGTTATACACAAGTACAACATTTTGACAGAGCTTAACGAGAGGGAATCCAGACTTCGTAAACTCACCATCTTTCTAGTTTAAAGATAGTCAACTTCTAATTACCCAAGCACACAATTCTGATTGTGTCTACCTTTGTGTCAGTTGGGAGCCACTCCACAGAAGACAGCGGAGCTAGTCCACTGCAAAGTCAGCTACCCTGCGAGTTGGATACACGCTTCCTCTTGCTAAGAGTCAGAAAATACAACATCACTGGAAACCGATACAAGGTAAAGAGCTTGCTAACCCCCTCTTTGGTAGAAATTGAAAAAAATGTGATGATAGACATAATCTACTTTAATCTAAGGCAGGAAAGGGGATGTGCTGCTGCTGCTGCAGATTGGGGAATATCTTCTAATGCTACAGGAATGCAATTATGTCATGCTAAGTAACCCACACACCCTGCAATTGCCTCACAGCCATTCTGAAATGAGAAAGGACAACAATGTTCTCCATAACTAGAGGGACGTATTGTTACAGCTGAAGTTAAGGCATAAATTTTTGCTGATAGGACTCATAACTGGGAAAATCTACACAGCATAACAATAGGCTATTGAGACTGAAGTTACATTTCTCATGACCTGGAATGAAGGGTACAGATACGTGCTCCCTTGGTAAGAAAAAATTTTCAGAAAAAAAAAATTTAGAGAAGCTCTCTAATCACTGTGATCTGTCACACAGATGCAAGGACTTCACTGGATAGGGTACCACCTGCACTCTGGCCCTACTAACCAACCACACTATGTTTTGATGTGATCTGTCAAAAACTGGCACTTCACACTATTATTTTTATTTCTAACAAAGGAACCTTATCATCACAGAAAGAGAATTAAGTACCTTTCATATGTGATTGAAATGCTTTGTTTTTAAAATGGTGATTTCCTATCTCAGAGAACAAATCTTATATTTGTTATGGGTCCATATAAAGCACTAAAAGTTCCTGAATACCAAATGTGCTCTTCAAAAGGAAGAACTGAGACTAGTTACACCTGACATGTTTAGACATAAGACACTATAAACGTTGCTCATCAGCTCCCCACCTATTGTGTGCAACTGGAAATGCTGCACACAGTCATGTCACTGGAAGGAAACAGAAAAATCAATCACTGTCAAGCCAGAAAAACCCAACTAGGATCATAATGGTCAAAACACATGGCTGACTAATTCCATGTACCTTGTTTCATTTAGAGCTTTTTTAAAAAAACACTTTCCATCAGCTAGTCCAAAATATCATAGAATCATAGAATCATAGAAGTCGGGTTGGAAGGGATCTTGTAGATCTTTAAGTCCGACCCCCTGCCTGGGCAGGAGAAAAACTGTGCTCGAATGACTCCAGCCAGATAGGCATCAAACCTCTTCTTAAAGACCCCCAGGGTAGGAGCCAGCACCACTTCCCTTGGAAGTTGGTTCCAGATCCTAGCCTCCCTGACTGTGAAGTAGTTCTTACGGATGTCTAATCTAAACCTGCTCTCCAACAACTTGTGGCCATTATTCCTTGTTATGCCGGGGGGCGCTAGGGGAAACAAGGCCTCTCCCAAACCCTTCTGGTCCCCCCTAGTGAGTTTATAGACGGTCACCAGGTCCCCCCTCAGCCTTCTCTTGTGAAGGCTGAACGGGTTCAGGTCCCATAGCCTCTCCTTGTAGGGTCTGCCCTGCTGTCCCTGGATCATGTGGGTGGCTCTCCACTGGACCCTCTCCATGTTGTCCACATCCCTCCTGAAGTGGGGCGCACAGAACTGGACGCAGTACTCCAGCTGACCAGCGTCGCATAGAGAGGGAGGATCACCTCCTTGGCCCTACCTGAGATGCACCTGTGGGTGCATGACAAGGTCCGGTTAGCCCTGCCAACCATGACTTCGTATTGTCAGCCCATGTTCATCTTGGAGTCGATAATGACTCCAAGATCCCTTTCTGCCTCCATGCTCTCAAAAAGGGAGTTTCCCATCTTATAAGTGTGCTGCTGGTTACTACTGCCCAAGTGCAGCACCCTGCACTTGTCAGTATTGAAACACATCCTGTTTTTGTTAGCCCACCCCTGCAACCTATCCAGGTCTTGCTTCAGTCTTTCCCTCCCTACTAGCATGCTCACCTCACCCCAAATTTTGGTATCATCAGCAAAATGCTCTTCACCCCCTTGTCCAAATCGCTGATAAAGAAATTGAATAGCGCGGGCCCAAGGACCGAGCCCTGGGGGACTCCGCTGCCCACTTCCCCCAGGTCAAATATGTCATGCATTAGGGCTTAAAAAGTCCCACCCAACGAATGAGTCATCACTCAGTGTATGAAATCTCATATCTTCATGGTGGCTCATAAATAAGACAAACTAAACCCTATAGCAAGTCATAAGTAAACAATAAAACATGCTGCAATCAGAATCAGCTGTGGCCAGCATGTTAGAACAAGGGCATAGCGCCCACACAGAAATGAAAAAAGAATGTGATACCATCGCCATTTGCCTTTTGGCTAATGAATTCTGGATTTCAACTGAATTGAGTTTTTCTATACAATCAGTGGGTGGGGCTAGGAGCCACACATGAGAGGCCACTGCAGATGTCTACTTGTAATCAAAAAAATATTATCCTAACCACTTTCTGCCTATTAGGTTGCTCTAAGCCTAATAGTCAACTGGCCCCCTCTCCTGTGGCAGCTGTCATCTCCTGCCTTCCCATTAAAGTTCAGTATCTCCAGCTGAGGACATGCTACTGACTCCTTGCTGGGTAAAGCATTTGCTCTCACTGGATCTCAAAATTATCTGCAGTCTTTACTGTTAAGATGTAGTCAGAGACCTTGGGGAAATCACATTTTAAGAGAGCAAGTCCTTTACTCTTAAGGCATTTATAAAAGTATTAGGAAGCCCAGTAACATATGTAACTACTGTTATATACACTGGGATGGGTCCACAGTAGTATTTATTTTTAGGAATTGTAATGTCAAAATGTGTTGTAAAAAAGATAGATTGTGGATGGAGAAAGGATTGATCACTATTGGCATCATTTGGGAACCAGAAGTCAGCATCTGTAGGTTCAGATCTAGTATCAGCTCATGGTTCTGGAATATACTTCAAGGCTTCATACAAGGAAAAGCAGCATTTTGCAAAATAATTATATCCAAAGGCACCTCACACTTATGGGAAAGCTCTGCTCCATGGTGCTTGTCTCTACAGCCATGCAGAAGGGAGCAGGCAGGAGAGCACGCAGCGGGGCTCCAGGAGCCTTCATCCGAAATCTAGAGCTTCCCTCCTCTGACGTAAGGTGCTGTTGTCCTCCCTCTGCTAGTCTCTTGGGATCCCTTTACTCCCATAAAGGAGTTTGCTTTACTCTTTTATCTGAGTAAAGCAAACCTAGCTTTGGAGTGACTTTCACTGCCTTGAGCATGGTGCTTAAAGGCCCAGCCATTGCAGTTTCTGTATCTAGGGTATGGAAATTGCAATGGCTAGACCTTTAAGCTCAAGGCAATGAGAGTGACTAGGAACCTAAGTTTGCTTTACCCCAATAAAACAACCTTGCTTGTGAAGACGAAACACATTTTCCCACTTGTAAAAGGCTTTGGGAAATGACGCTTTTGCCAGTGCTCTCATACCCTGCTTATTTACTGGTTGATTATTCAGACCAGACGTTTATCTTCAGATCATCAGAGGAAGTAGATTCTTTTATTCAGGCAAAAAACAGGATGTGCTTCAGCAGGAATGGATTTGTGTGCTGGGAGGAAGCGGCAGGCTGACTTCTTTGTTTAAACTTGTTGCTGTGACTAACCTTCTCCATGTCTAGCATTATGCATGCTGTGCACCCTTTCCTTAACACCTTGATCATGACTCTGGGGGTGGCTGAATTTGCTGAATGCTTCTAGCATTTCACAGAAAATCAGTGGTGTCCATCATGGATCCCAGGTGAAAAAAAAATGTTCCTGAGCCATCTCTGAGAACCAATTATGGCTCTGGGACTTGCTGTGGCTGTCGAAGCTGGTTCCTCAGATCTCAAGGGTTGGATGGGGCTGGTGAGTTTGCTGTTTCTGCTCTCTCTCTTGCTTTTTTTATAACTAGCAACTCCAGTTACTTTCTTCATCACTCCTTGCTGCTGTAAGAACAACAGCAGTCTCCCTGATTTGGGCTGGGATGCTGGCTGCTAGCAGGGAACTAGGAATAAGAGCAGACAGCCAACCCTCTTTTCTCTGGGAGTAAGACGTTTGATGTCTCTCCACAGGGCCAGGGCTCCCACTCCCTTATGACTGTCCCAGCTATACTGGGATTTGTGGCAGTCATGGGAATTGGGAATGCTGATAAATTACATGTAGAAAAATTCCTCAGTGAGAGGAGGGAGAATAAACACACACACCCCCCAAGTACAAAATCTTCTTAGAGCCAAGCTGCATGAACTCTTATGCTCACTGAGGCTGAGACTGACACCCTCCCACACCTGACTAATGGAAGTCCATCAGGGAACTCATCATGATCGATGGTCAGGATCCATCTTCCCAAGCAGTGCACAGGCTTGGGGCTACAAGGCAGCTCCTCCACAGCTACTGTTTCAGCCTGTGGGACACATTATACCTCAATAACTCAAGCCATATCGGCATGGATCCTGTGGCCCCTGTCTTTGTTCAACTTCCTGTGGCCTCCCCTACAATATTTTTGATCCACATGCAGACTGCTACTGTAGCATGCTTAGGCAGGGTTGGATGAGGGCAATTTGGGACCCTTTGCACACCCTATGTGCAGTTGCCCGCCCCCTACCCCCACCCTTTTGCCTGAGTAACAGCAGCCCATCCTTCTCTCCCCGTGACCTTGGCTCACTCCAGCAGGGTTAAAGGAATGTCTGCATTGTTGCCAGCAAGACAGAGAAACCCCCTTCTCGGGGAGGATGATAGCCATCAGATTAGCTCTGTCTCAGACAGGGAGTGTCCCAGCCCATGACTGCTCCCTCCTCATTCATACACAAACCTAGGCAATGAGTGGACGGCAAGGATGGGTCCAGGACCAGATACTAGGGGATCACATACTTTGCACAATTGAAATCCCAGCCCTACTGAACAAACATCAACCCTGTTTCAAACTGTTGCATGCCTGGCTGAGGGGGAGGGCAGCTACTACTTTGAAGCCCAGAGGTTTTAGCACATGTTTTCCAGTATTTTATTTGCTCCTTATGTTTAATACCAGATTATCAGGTTCTCTGCTCTTTTGCTGGTCTTTCAGTTTTGCCTCTCCCTGAAGCTTTGTCTGAATTTTGCCAGAAGTTGCAGGACTCCCTTGGTAAACCTCCCCATGGGATAACAACAGCTGCCTCACTAGCAGGGTGGGGTTTGCCTTCCCTCAACCCAAATAGCTACACGTGAGGTGAAGGTGTCATGCAGCACCCCAGCATCCAAGAGAACTTCCCACACCTTGTAACTTGAGCTAGGGAACCCACTTTGATTTCTAAGCCCTACAAGGGGAACAAACACCTGAACAGACATGGTCCATCTACCTTTGTAAACTTGCATGTGATTTCTAGTCTCTTTCTTATTTGATCTTCGTCTCTTTGTGCCAGTTCGGGCCCTATACAGCATGACCACATATTTTGATCTGTAATTATCTTTAGCACCCCAGGCACTCTGCATTTAATGATAAATATTAAATTATTTTTTTAAGAAGAAAAGCCCGTGATTCAGTATTATGCAGTTTTCCTGGAATCTTACTTATAAAGCCGGTTCCCTGAATTATCGTGTTGTAGAACGTAGTGGCCAACGTGTATGTTCCTCACCCCTATTGATCATTCCCAGATTCAAGTTCCAAGAACAGTTGCTTGATTGACCAAAGACAAGTACAATTGCCTACAGTGTACATAGGATTAAGTCTTGCAAGTCACCTGGAAACAATAACACTCGTTAGACTAAGTAGCTAAGTATCATCAACTAAGTTGAAACAAGACAATGTACTTTGTTTGAGGGATATGTATTCAATATTAATCTTTCTTACTAAGAGAGCTATTATATTTGGTAATACATTGAAAAAAAACCAAATATTGTAATTAAAAGCTGTTTCAGAACAAAAATCAAAATGTTTAACAAATGCTGGGCAAAACTTTTCAACATTATCAACATGTTTTTCTAGGATTTCCTTTCCCCCTGCAAAAAAAAATGTAGCTATTCTAGTTTCAGGAGGCATTTTGATTTCAACAGATTCTAATATTTAAATGGAATCTGGTCTCATCAATGTTTCTCTGACTCATTCTCCTTATTAATGATGTTTCATTAATCATTAGTCTCTCAGTCACAAAAGTTCAGCTAAGAACCTAAAGTGTGCTTTGTAGACATGTAAATAGAGGAACATGAATTATTTTTTAAGTGGTAACTCATGAACAGAAAAACATGTTCAACTACTTATTAAAGCAGGCCTCTAATGGAATGGAAGCAAAGCTGTGCTCTTATATTTGAGAAATCTTGGAAGTGGTCTCAAGAAAAGAGGTTGCATAGTATGGATGAATTTTGTGCAGGTTCTATATTAAGTTCCTCATATTAGAAAATATGCACAGGAAGCTTTTAGAGGCAAAAGAAATATCTCTTCATATAAATGTGATGGTCAAAGACCTGTTGCTGGTGCAATCATTGGTGGAATCCAGTAAGCAACACTGGTGTCCACAATACAAAAGGGTGTTGAAAAAGCTGGAAAAAGCACAAGAATGACTGAAGGAGGGAAACCATGTCTTAAAGAGAAAGTCTCAAGCTCCTTTTAGTGAAAGAGGCGGTTAAGGGGAATTGGTCACAGTCTATATGTAGTCATACAATGAACAGCCAATGGAGACAATTCTCTGTCTAGCCAAGATATGGCACTACCTGGTGGCTGGCAGCTGAGGTTAGTCAAACTTAGACGGTAGAATGAAATCCAGTTTTTAAAGTCAGGGTCCTTATGCATTGGAACCCATTCCTAGGTTGTGGTCCATCATTAACTAGATGTTTTTTTCTAAAAGATCTATTCTAGTTCAGACAGGAATGAATTTGGGGAAGCCCTATGGCTGATGTTATATAGAAGGTCAGGCTAGATGATCATGAGGTTCCCCCCTTTGCTGACATAATTGATTGATTCTAGTGCACATATACCTGCCCTACATGTTACAAGAGTTGTAACATTTTACTCCTGTTAGGAATAAAAATTAGATTATCATTTCTACTTTTTCCACTGCAGCAGTTAAAGGAATTCTTTCCTCCTTTCTATATTTCTTGTAAACTATTTTAGAGGTAAAATAGCTAAACCTTTAGTGCTAAAGGAAGGATTTTTTTTTTCCCTACAGTATAAAATTTGTTTCAGGTTGAAATGATGACTAAGGAGGGTTGAACAATTCCCAGGACAGCTGGCATTTAGTTTTTTTGCAGTGCAAAGCTGGCCCTCCTTTCATTACCGATAACAGATTTATGACTTTAGGCGTTGGCTCTTTTATCAATGCTATGTTTTCAGGCTTCATTAAATGAATAGACTTTCAACTGCAAAAACAAAGAGCTGAATCAGGAAGTCAAATGGCCTTTGTGTATGCAATTTCATATTCACTTTTCATTTATTTTCCTAGTAAGTTTATTAGGTATTTCTTTTTGGTAACCTGCTCTTTTAAAAAAAAGGCTTCTCTTTACTGTAGTTAAAGCATATATATTCTTGAGGGAAGCAGACAGAATTTTCCCCATTGTTTTCCCATCATGTTTGTTTTCACTACTACTTCAAGAGGAAAAGCTCTTTGCAAAAACAGGAAATAGCAAAATCCTTTGCACTACAGTGCCACACACACAATGAGTGTACATGTTTTAAACCTAAACTTCAGGAAAAGTAGTAGCATGTACCAAAAGACCATCAATGGGAGTTTTCCCATTGACTTGAATGGTGGCAAAATCAACTCCTTTATGAGTAAGACTCATTGCCTTATCTGAGTTTGGGTTGGATTTAACTAATTATAATCCGCCTATGTAACAGTCTCCCTATAAAATCAGTTAGAGACGAAATTGGTTATTTTCAGTACTAATCTGGTACCTGGGGCTGCTGTGTGCTGTGAAGCAGTTGCTATGTTTCACCCCACAGATGGACGCATTTCAGTTTATAGCAAATATATTACTTACAAATTTACTGCTTAAAATCTTTAGGTACTTGTACCTGTGACAGGGGTCTAATCCCCAAGCCTTTATTCTGTAACCCTAAATTGAAATGGTGGAGCATAGAATAAAACCTTGAGGACTATGTCAAAACCCTTGTATGATTAGAGGCCTGAAGAGCAAGCCATTTGAGAAAAGGCTTACAGATATGGGGCTGTTCAGCCTAGAAAAGAGATTTCAGGGGGATTTGGTGGCAGCTTACAAACATATCAGGGGAGAGTATCAGGGGCTAGGTGAACAAATTCACCAGAGCGCCCCAGAGGAAAACCAGGAGCAACCCTCCTAGAAGAAGGTTTCAGACTGGATATAAGGAAAAACTTCTTCATGGTTCATGTGACCAGACTCTGGAATAGACTCCCAGCAGGGGTTGTGCAGGCACCTACTCTAGAGATCTTCAAAAGGAGACTGGACATGCACCTTGCTGGGGTTATTTGACCCCAGCACTCTTTCCTGCCCAGAGCGGGGTGGAGGGTGGGGCTGGATCCAATGATCTCACAAGGTCTCTTCCAGCCTTAAACTTCTGTGAATCTGTAAACCATTTAAATTTTTCCATCACGTTACAGTGAGGAGCCAATCCTTTTGGGGGTTTTTTGTTTGTTTATTTGTTTGTTTTGTTTTTTGGTGTTAAGAGCCAGAGCCTGTCTGCAGCTGGTGCGGGTGAGCTGCCAGTGGGCCAAGCAGCCCCTGAGCTGCAGGAGGCCCTGGTCCCTCCCATTACAGCAGTGGTGCCCCCTGGGCCCATCCAGATGGGCTCCTAGTGGGCCAGGTGCTGCCCCAGCTCAGAGGTAGCACCCAGCCCAATCCGCTGTTCCCTGAGCCCCCCCCTCCAGGGAGCAGCACCCGGTGGGCTTCCAGCGGGCAGGCTCCCAGTGGGTGGGCTCAGGGAAGAGTTGGATCGAGCTGGGTGCTGCCACCAAGCTGGGACAGCACCCAGCCCATTAGCAGCCTGCCCAGGCAACCCCAGGGGGCACCGCCACTACAGAGGGAAGGCCCAGGGTCCCCCCACAGCTCAGTGGCCACTCAGCCTGCCGGCAGTGTGCCCTGCCCTCCCCCAGCCATGGGCAAGCTCCACTGAAAAAAAAAAAAGATGAGCCCCTCCACCTTCAGGCTTCTGCTGAAAGCAGAAGCAGTGAAGGGCACAATCCTTTTCTTTGGTGGAGCCTGCCTGCCTCTCTCGTAGCCAGGGGGTGAGCTGCCGGTGGGCCAAGCACCCCCTGAGCTGTGGGGGACCCTGGTCCTTCCCTCCACAGTGGCGGTGCTCCCCCAGGGCTGCTGCTAGCAGGCCTCAGCTTGGAGGCAGCACCCAGCCAGATCCAACTCTTCCCTGACCCCGAGCAGGGGTAGCACCCGGCCCACCAGCAGCCTGCCCAGGCAGCTCTGTGTGGTACCACCACCACGGAGGACCGGGGCCCTCCGCAGCTCAGGACCCAAGCGGCTCACCCCTGGTTGTGGGAGAGGCGGGTAGGCTCCACCACAAAAAGGATCAGGGCCCTCACCACTTCTGCCTTTATCAGGCACCTGCTCAAGGCAGAAGCAGTGAGGGGTCCAATCCATCCCTGAAGCAAGACAGCAAAACTTCTTCAAAGGGAGAATTAGAAGATGGGACAGGAACCAAAAGAGAAAGATGGGAGAAAATCTGGAGGGCACCTTTCAACCAGGCCCATCACCACAGACTAATGGAGCAACCTCAACATGGGCAGAATGAGCAGGGGGCACTTTGGCAGGAGGCTCTTTGGGCAAGGGCTGTTGTTTCATTTGTATGCAGCCCAGCATGATGATATCCTGGTCCAAGACTATGGCTCCAAATAAATAATAATAAACTGCTTCCCTATCATCTTTGGCAAGCTCTGCTGATGTTTAGGAGGCTGGGAACCCTGCAGACTCATTTCCTGTGGAATGTATCAACATTTCCCTGGAGTCCTGCACATCTGACTTCTGCACAGAGACCCTAGGACTGCCCCTGAGGCACTGGTGGGAATGCAGTACTTCACCGCATTTCAGCTCGACTTTAGCTCCTTTTTAATTTATGTATCCAGCAGTACGCTTTTTTGTTCCATAGACAGTTACCCTGTTTATTTCTCTTTCCTTGTCTATTTTCCATGTCTTAAGCCTGGAGGCAGCATAACAGACTACAAAAAGCCATTTGACTTAAGTCAGCAAAAACTTATGGGCTGCTTCTATTGTGGAGTACATTTTCATGGGTTAATATAAAGAGGAGATTAACGATCTCAGGCTTTTCTCTTCCCACTCTTCCAAACTGCAAGTGTTCACACTTTACAAGAACAGTGATAGGCATTTTTCTGGTAACACACCAAAATAAATCAAACACATGCTGCCTGGAGATCTTACCTTTCTCTAATCAAGAGATCCAGCTGTAGTCAGTAAGCAGGTTCTTTGAATCCAACTCTAGCAGCAGAGAAGGTCAAATAAAACAGCAACTTTAAGTTTATTCTGACAAAAGTCTACACATTTGTCAGAGCTTACCATCTTACCCGCAACGTGGGCTATCTTCATTTTCAGATATTGTTACTAGATTATGTCAGTAAAAAATTGTACAAAATCCAGTAAATCGCAAAGGTATGGAGAGACTGAAATAGCCTGAATAGGTTTCCTCATTTGAATTAGGTAATGAAAGAAAAGCAACGAATCCAATACATTGTTTTGGAGATGCATATTACCCAGACTGAAGCTTAATTAGATGGTGTTCTAGATTGAATTAAAAGACGTGACTATTTAAATGAGAAGGATATGTATTAAATTCTTCTCTGATCAATTTAGTCTTGATTACCAAAAGAAGGTATTATCTTCCTATGATTTCGGTAACATCACAAATGATAATCAAATAAAGTGAATCAATGCTAAAATTATTACCTTGTGCAATCATATGCTGGCATTCCATGATACTTGAAACAATGTGTCTCATTTCACTTACATTTAAAAATATATTTGTTTTTTCTCGACAAACCCAACACAGACTTGATAGAATGGATTATGCCTGACGTGACTTTGTAAAAACATAGCATCTTCCAGTTGTTGCATACCAGGAATTGTTGCCCTAAACAACGCTTTTCTCAAGACCGCATAATAGATTGCACTCGCCAAAAAAGCAATGCATTGGAAATTCTTAACAAGTTTTTACTTTGCCCCACTAATTTGTGAGCTCTCTCTAAACACATTGTAGATCTACTAAAGCTGAGCCGCTCTGAGCTTCAGACTACCACACCCCAAATTCTGCTTTCTGAAGGTGAGCATAGAAAACAATGTGGGAGGGAAAGAATTGGGAGTTTCTAGCAGAAGAGTAAGCTTATGTGCAAAGTCTCAGTTAAGAATATGTCCCCCTTCCACTTACCTGGCTCGAAATAAAGAGAAACAGCCCAGAGCCCCTGCTGAATCCCAAGGCAGTCTCCGCTCTGACTGCCCTGCTCCTCCAAGCTCAGTTGCCTCGTTACAAATTCCTTTGTACTGTCCAGTCTCATGCGTTCCTGGAAAGGGATCTGATGAAAGTGCTGATGTTTAGCTGCTGAATTACTGTTGTCTGAGAAGCAGGAGGTTACCAGACTGCTGGTTTGATCTTCATTTCATTTCCAGCTGAAAAAAAAGGACAAAAATTAACTCTTTCATGTCTTCCAAATCTCTCTAAAGCCCAAACCTCTGAGAATACCTGGTTTGAGTTAGATCTGTGCCCCATCCTTTATTAGAAGGGAGGGGTAGGTCTTGTATTTTTTACAGCAGTAAAGCTTAGAAGAACAGAAACAGCTCACCTGGTGAAAGCCGGGACATTATTTTTAGATCTGGGGCGCAATTTTGCAATTACTTGGGTGTAAAGCTGGAAGAACCACACCAAAGCCAATAGGCATATACTTTGCTATGGGCAATTTTACTAGGGAGCCAAATCCTCAAAGCTTTGTGCTATTCCACACAATCCTTCCACAAACAAATCCCCATTGAAGGCAGTGGGTATATTGTGACCTTTCCTGGAAAAAGGCCCTGGAGAGGGCAATTCTTCTCTGTTTCCCTTCCAGAATTTCCTTCCCTTGGGGAACAGAGGTTCTGGGAAGGGTAAGATTCACTCCCAGGAGCAAACCCAAGGATTTGGGTATGTGCTGAAGCTAATAAGGGATTGACACTGAAGGCTTCTGTCTCCACTGTAGCCAGGGCTGTATGCCATGATGATACCACCTTATGCTCTTGGCTTTCTAGCTTTTTATGCTCACGTCAGAGCAGCATCCATAGACATGGGGCTGCAGACATAGGCAGATTAATGAATGGGCAAGCTGGGCACAAGCCCAGGGGGCTTTACCCATTCAGGGCCCCGGGATCCTTATCAGCAGGGAAGTGAAAGCTGCAGTTTTAAACTCAGCACCCTTTTTTGGTGCCAAGTTTAAAACTGCAGCTTTCACATTTGCTCCCCTGGGAGCTGGAAGCAGAGCCCCTCCACCAATGGGGCTGGGGGGGGGAGAACAGGCAGGGCTGGGGTCAGGCCAGGAGAGCTCCTGGGGGAGCGGAGCGGGCTGGGTGGTGCTGCATCTGGGGAGGAGGGGCCCGAGCCAGGCTGGGAGAGCTGTACCCCACCTGGCAGGGAGGTGGGATGGTTAGAGCGGACCAGCCGGGCCAGGAGTGCCATGCCACGCTGCACCTTTGCAGGTGGCAGCGCTGGGAGGGACTTGGGGGCTATAGCCCCCCATGGCCACCCCTCCCAGTGCTGCCGGCCACCTGTAGAGCCACGGTGCAGCATCCTAGCTCAGCCCACCCCAGCCCAGCCTGGCCTTCTGTATCAGTGCGGCTGCACGGGACAGCCGGGCAGCAGCTCCCTGCAGGTAAGTGTAACAGGGGCCAGGTAGGGAGTGAGACTGAGCTGCAGGCGGCTCGCACGCGGGAGCGGGATGTGCAGGACTACCTCCGTGTGATCGAGAATATGTGTCTGTGTGTGTGTGTCTGTCTATGTCCATGTGCAGAGTGAGAGTAGAGTGCGTACGCCTGTGTTTGTGTGTGCCTGTGCGTGTGCATGGGTGTGTGTACACTCGGCTGTAGCAGGGGCGGGGAACAGGGAGAAGAGGAGGGCGTGTGCTACCCAGCCTGGCAGGGTCCACCCAGCCCTGCCTGCCAGCACTAGGAGGGGAAGGGGCCCCTCTCCCCCCATGCAGCCCAGCCCTCATAGAGGAAGGGGGCTTCCAATTTTGTGCTTGCCCAGCGCCCCAGTACACCTTAATCCAGGCCAGGGCTGTCTGCATACTGATTAAGGCATTATGGTGCAGCTCAGTGGAAGTTTGCTTGAATGAAAACTGAGCAAAAGGGTCTCCAGGATATGGCCCAAGCAGTGAAAGGTCAGCTTGTTAGACTGTGAGCTTGTCACATTGGGGACTTAGTCTTCTTATTGGCCTGTCCATGGTAGAAAAACTACTGTGATTCTAAGAGCAGGTAGTTTTGTAGGACAAACAAAGAGCTGGGCACCAGGAGGTCAGCTGCTTATTCCTGGCAAAATGAAAAAAAAGTTGTTGGTTGTGTCCTTGACCTCCTGCCACACAACATAACCCACAAGCTCTACGCTTTCATTTCCCCATCCGTAAACTGAGGATAACCCATTTGGGCTTCATGAGTCTCTAGAATCTGACCATGCTGGTCATGAAGCACAGAGGGACTTGAGGGCCGTCCTAGGGGAACTCAGTGTTTCACAGAAATGCAAAGCAGTGTTGTAGCTGTGACTGCCATGGCTTCACCTTTGCCTGGGGCCAGACTTGGGAAGGGTTTTGCTTTCCCTGACAGATTCTCACCCCTCTAAGTGCCTCCTCCTGCCATGGGCAGTCATTCTGCTGGGCGCCTTTTCCTTGGTTGAAGTTTCCCTCTCTCCGTTTGTAGTGAAGGTATCGAATGTCTCCCATGCAGCCAGCCTGGAGCTGAGAAAAGGAAATATTTTTGGCTCATGCATATAAGATAAAGTCGCTGCAGGAGGCCTGAGCCTGCAGACAGTTTGATGTTATTAATAGCTAAGGGAGGTCAATTTTAATGTGAGAATATTTGCTATCTGCTGTTGACACAATATCACCCTCTGAAGGTGACCAGCCAAACACAGCTTACGGCAGTTGATTGGGGCTGGCCTATCCCTCCTTTTTCCCCTGCTGAAGGAGGTTAGGAAACCACAGCAGCTTGTCCTGAGGGAACAGCATGTTCCACCGGATGAAGACGGGGGAAGAGATGGCCAAAACAGGCCACCCTTTAGCCTGGGACACAGCAGGACACTGGGAATCCTTTGGGCTCTCTCTGCAGTCTGTTCCATTCCCTGGGATGCCTTCATGCTGGATGACACTGTTAGAGCCTGGTTTTTTCAGAGGGGATGCGCATTTGCTGCTTCCCCCAATATTAGAAGGGCATGTCAAATATGGAGGCCCTTAACGTGTAGGCAGTGCAACAGGACAGGCCTGAAGAAGGCTGTGGTGTCCCCCGGGTGGCTGCACAAGAGCTGTTCTCACACTCAGGCTTCCCCAGGGCTCTGCCCTGTCAGCTCGCGTGCCAATGCTTTGATGTAGAAACTGAAGTTAATTTGGGAGGCTGCCCTCAGAATACCAGAGTCAGCCTCAGGTGCTTCATTCTGCCCTGCGCATCACTGCACTGCCTTGGTCTGTTCTGATTAATTCGGCTCCCTGTGCAAGGCATTTCTCTGTGTCCTTGGCCTTGCTCCACCTCACCCTGTGTGTCTTTGTTCTTGGGGCTTGCCCTTCCTCTTAGGGTCTGCTCTTTCTCCGATCCCACAACTGGTTCCCTCTGGGTCTGCGATCAGTACCACGGACCCAGTCTCCCTGGGGCCTTGTTTGTAGCTGTTTTATCAGACAGCCGTTATTCTGGCCCTGTTGCTAGCGCTGCTCAGTCCATAGAGTTTGCTTGCTCCTCAGCTCCATCTACTAGGCTTAGATTCATAGACGCTAGGGCCGAAAGGGACCTCAACAGACCATCAAGCCCAACCCTCTGCCTAGCCAGGAAGGAGTGCTGGGGTCAGACGACCCCAGACAGATTCCTATCCAGCCTTCTCTTAAAGACCCCCAAGGTAGGGGAGAGCACCACCTCCCTTTGGAAGCCCATTCCAAGTTTTGGCCACCCTTACTTGCCTTCAACACAGCCTTTCAGTCCCCATGTCAGCCCTACCTCAATGCACTGGGACCCTTGTCCGCGCTACCTGCCTGCTAGTCTTTCCTGGGCTCTCTCACACTAATCCCCTGACCAGTAGCCTTGCACCAGCCCCTTGGTTTGCTAGTCAAAATGCTCAGTGCCCTCCCAGGCACCCACCATGGTCCTTCTCCCTTCCAGCCACTTACCTTATATAAGGTATATATGATTGCTTTATAATCATAGCAAAAAAAATCCTTCCTGAATAAATACAGACAAAGACACTTCTTCATATCTGAAACTGAAAATAGGTAGTAGTTATAGAACTGTAGGGCTCCAACCAGACACCATCAGACTAAGCTTCGTGGCATACAAATTATGTTGTCTTTCATCTCCTTGCAATACATAGGCCTGGTAGGTTACATTTCAGACCAAAATTTGCCCTCACTATTGGAAGCATCTATGAAAGAGGTGAGAGAGAGAGGAAAGAGTCTCTTTCATGCCCCCATGTTCCAGACCATGTGTGTAGCAGAGTGTAAGAGGATCCAGACCCATATCATTAATTCTAGATGACATCTGGCATTTCCCTGATTTGACCACTGAAAGAATGGCAACATTTTGAAGCATAATCCCACAATTGTGGGATTGCACAGCAGATACCTTTCCAAAGGCTAGATCAGCTTTTGATCTGATATTCCAGATCTGTCGCACTCATTTGACTTGACTTAAATGCCAATAGTTAATATAATTTTTCCAACCTTGTTCCGGCAGGATGGCTACTGGGCTTTGTCTTTCAAATATGAAAAAAAAATAATTAAAGATGATTGTGACTCTTGCTAGAGGGGGAATGCAAGAATCCCCTCACTTCTCATATTCAAAACCTCTCTGCATTTCATAGGTCTTGCTTGTGTGCTAAAATAAAAGGGGTTTCTGCTTTCATTACAAAACATATTTGTATTTCAGTCTGAAAGGGCTTCTCATTTGGGAACTCCCTGGTGGCCAGCAGTCTTTCCTGAGTCTGGTGTTACTTAGCCAGCATTTTTTAAATGTATTGCCTTAGGGGCAAAAATGCTATTCAATAGGCAAGACAGGGGTTAAAACTGCTTAAAGAACAAAACTCCATTAGAATGCTTTATTAGTATCTTGGGAAATTACTTTAAAAATATATGCACACAATATAAGCAACAGTAACATACTTTTAACAGTCTATAGGTAAAAAGTAATGATGTTTTAAAAAATTACACCAGTTTTTCAAACTCAGGTGTACCGAGGGCATGTGAAATACAACTTATATTTTTGTCATATGCAGGGTGTACAAAATACTCTTCAGTTGGCTAAATGTGAATGCTTTAACGGCATATTTGTTATACACTCAGACACTTCTATTTAAATTAGTGTTTTCTTTAGCAAACCCAAGCTTTCAGCATTATACAATAATGAGGATGTTTTCATAAACTGCCTTCATTTCAGTAGTTAACAGACACTTATATAAATAGCATATGACAACAAATTAGTCTAACCCAGAGATGGTGGGCAATTATTCCAGCTAGAGGGTTGCTTGGTGAGCTTTCTAGGGCCACAAGAGTAGCCCTGTCCCTTGGTGGAAGCCCCATCCCAGTCACCATCTTGGGATCAGAAGTCCTACCTCTGCCTCAGAAGTATTCCTTTTGGGAGGGAGGGTGCTGCTCTCTTTAAAATACACCCCCCCCCCATCATATCCTAAAAAAATAAAGCATCTACTATAATGTATTTTAATTTAATTTAAAAATATTTTTGTCCTGATTTACATGTGCTTACAGAGTGTATCTAGAGGCAATTGCATAATAGCTCAAAATACAGTCCTACTCTTGTATAGCATGTGTGGGTGGTAAGGAGGTGTATGTGGGGGATGTGATTGGGCAGTGGATCTGTGTGTGTGGTGGGGTGTGGGAAGGTGTGGGGTGTGGGTATGGTGGATGGGTGTGGGGTATGTGGTTGGGATGGGGGTTGTGTGGGTGTGGGGTTATGGTGGGTGGGGTGAGAGAGAGAGAGATATGGGGCTGGGCTGCTTGCTCCATTGCACATGTGGCTGTCACAGACTGCATGTGAGCCTGACACAGTGCAGCCAGGCAGACCCTGCACACAGGCTCCGTGATCCTGCCACCTCACCCTGGGTCCCTGCTGTCTCCAGTGCACTAGCACAGGCTTTGCACTCCTGCCCACCTCCACCACTGCCCTGCCACTTTCCTACTTTCCCTGCCACATGCCCCATCCACCACTTTTCAGCTGCTGCTGCCATTCCCCACACCTGCCATGGCTTCCCACCACCCACCGCCCCACTCCACCATTTTCTGCTGCCCACCTGCTGCCTACCACTTCCCACCACCCCCTGGCCCACAGCTGCCTCTGCCTGTCGCCACTTCCCACCACCATCCTTCCCCTCCATGTGCTGTCACTTCCTACCCTCCCCCACACCACTCTGGCTCCAGCCCACTCCAGCCAGCACCACGCAGTTTCCATCTGCGTGACCAGGGCCCCACTGTGTGGCATAGAACCAACCTGGCCTGGCATGGGACCTGCAGCATGGGTGGATCATGGTGGTTTCTGTCCCCTCCCCCCCCTTGGCCAGCTGCCAACTCCATGCATGGCATGGATCCAGTCTGGCCCAGGTTCTGCAGCATGGGCTGATCATAGTGGTTCCCCCCCTCCCTCTGACTGATCTTATCTGACTCTCCACTTGGACAGAGAGAGGATGAGGAACAGCAAAGGGTCACCAAGCCAGAAGCCACAGAGGCTTCCGTTGGGGTTGGGGTTGGGGTAGGGCCAGGTGGGCCTTGCTGCTCAGTCACTGGGATCTGCCACCCCCTCCTCCTGGGTCCTGCTGCCACTGGTGCCTTGTCACCTTTGACAGGAGGCCATGTACAGATAATAATTAATTTTCTAAATTTTTCAGGGGCTGCATGGGTTGGATAGAATAGCCAGAGAGAGCGCAGAGACAGGGCTGCAGAGAGCCCGGCGAGGACAAGGGGCTGAATTAATATGAGGCCTAGGCAAGACAACACCAGTATCATCTGTGAGGCTTGGAGCATGGTAAAGGGGTGGTTGGAGCCACGCATACCGTCCATAAGGCTGAGAGACTCGGGAACCATCCACAGTGAAGTGGGATGTCAAGGGGTTTAGGAACAACAGGGTTAATAGGATCTAACCCGACCATATCCAAAACTAAAGCTCAAGGGCAGCCTCCCTATATTCATCATACCAACAAGATGTGGCAGGAGAGAACGAGGGTGCTTGCAGGGCAAGACTGGCACGGTTAAGGACCTGGGGGTAACACATTACCATCTTGACTGCAAGTGGGAGGATCAACAGAAGCACCAAGGCTTTCATTCTCATTCATATGTGGAGATTGCACAAGAAGATACAGCAACTTGAATGAAGAGCAAGCCCAAAAATGTGTTTCTGATAGCTAGGGACCTACCAAATTCATAGTGGGAGTGCACTGTGCAGTGGCTCCTTTAATTTTGAAGGTTCCCCTGTGTGTAGCCACACTGTTAATTGGTGGAGGGGCCCCACTGCTTGATCCTGATGGGTGGGGAGGCAAAGTTTTAAATATGGCGCTATTTTTGCCACTCACCACTGATTGGCCAAGGGGCCCTGACAGCCCTGTGGTCCATTGCTGATTGACCAGGAGGCAAAAACAGCACTATATTTAAACTGTGGTTTTTGCCTCCCCACTGATCAGGAGTGAGCAGTGACCAGTGCGGAGGGGAGGTGGCGTGCATGTGGAGGAACCTGCAAAATCAAAGCAGCCACCATGCACCCCATTCCTACCAATTTTGCAGATTCCCTTATGTGCCCCCTGCCACCACTTGCTGCTTACTCCTGATCAGCGCTGAGGTGAAAACCATGGTTTTAAATATAGTGCTGTTTTTGCCTCCTGGCTGGTTAGCAACAGACAGCAGGGCTGCCAGGGCCCCTCAGCCAATCAGCAGTGAGCAGCAAAAATGTCACCATATTTAAAACTGTGGTTTTTGCCTCCCCACCCATCAGGAGCAAATGGCAAGCAGCAGGGCCCCTCCACCAATTAATGGTAGGGAGGCACACAAGGGGAGCCTTCAAAATTAAAGGGGTCACTGCACAGCCCACTCTGCCATGAATTTGGTAGGTCTCTACAGATAGCCTTTATACATTGATCCGTTTGATTTTGGAAGATGACAATGATGACTTAGATGTTGAAAGTTGTGCACAAGATAAGAATATAGAGAGGTATGGAATCTATGTCAGGATTTGGTTTACCTGCAGTCAGAGGGCAAAAAGCTAACACCAAAACATGTTGGGTTAAGCTTGCTGATACATCACACAACTAGATCTAAGAAGTTGGTGCAAAGTCTCTACACTGCTGGATGCAGAATACCATGAGCGACTGGTACCTCCTGAGTTGGGGGGGCATTTGCCGCCCCCCCCCCCAGCAGCCAGTCAGCAACCAGGGGTGCAATCCTACTGAACTGGGGAGCCAGGGGGGAGAACATCCCACTGACCCACAAGTGGCAGCGATGTGCCCAGAAGTGAGCGCAGTTGGCCATGATGGGGACGGCTTCTCCTGGTGCCCCCACTCCCCAGCCAGCACTCTCGGTGGGGGCATCAGCGCTCTCGCCTACCCCCCCAGCTCAGGAACACTGGCTTTCGAGGGTGCACCAGCACTCTCAGGGAGTGTACGTGCATCCCTGTGCACCCCCTACACGTTGCCACTGCAGCATACTATATGGCAGTTTGTCACATCAAGACCCCCATTGCTGAGAACAATTTTAAAGAATTTCAGGTAAATGGAGTTGTTATCCCAAGGAATCTCATTCCCAGTTGTTTTGTTCAGTTTTCATCAAATAAGGTCTTAGAGGAGATATTGGAAGGAAACCAAGCATTTCAGGCAATGCAAATTGTAGCATTTCAAAGAGGACGATCAAAACCAGGTGATATTGAAGAAAGCACCAACATACAAGGGAGGAAAAGAAAAACGAAAGATGTACCTCCGGAATTTAACAAAGTAATTCTGGCGATGATGAACCATAACAAGTCATTCAAATCACCAATCCGTAGTATGGCTAGTAACGTGAATGAAAAGCTCAACAACACAGCTGTTCAGCATGCATACTGGGTAGACTACCAGCCGACAATCAGGTAAACATTGCCATACCAAGAGTGGGCAGCATTTAACCAGATTCTTTCAGATGATACTTCACCACCAGATTGTTGGATTTTGTCTTATACTGCTTGTACCAGCAGCATCTGAGTACAACATCTTTTGGACTGTTGTCATGAAATGTAAAACAATTGTAGGATGCCTGGGCAAAAGTGCATAGTCATAGCATGTGATCAGGCATTGTATTGCAAAGTGAATGAACTTGCGTGGGCTCAGCCAGAAGAAACTGAAGGAGTAATCATTCAACTGGGAAGCTTCCATATTATCATGGTTTACCTAACAGCAATTGGTCAGCATTCCACTGTCAGACCTGGAAGATTGTTGGACGGAAAGCAGATTATTTTCAGACAACGCCGCCACCAACATAATGAAAGGAAAATTGTACAACCATGCTATCAGAACATGAAAAATAATGGTCAAAGCAATATGGCATATTTTGATAAATTAATTCATTATGTGGTTGTCCAGTTCAAGTAAACGATTAAATTATGATGTTGTCGACTAACTTTCCAGTAGCACAGCTTTGCATTCAGAAAACATGACTGCAAAGCAGCAAGGAATGTGGTGAGAGAATTATCAGTGCATCTGCCAGTGATTGTCATTCTGCTTCAAGAATTTGTGGAAGAACACTCTCAGCAAGGTACATTCACATACTGGATGAACTATTTGGAAGCAGTCAATACTTTCTTGTGCTTCATCAGGACTGAATGTGAAGGAAACTGGCATGAGTATTTACATGCCTTTAAAGAAATTCTGCTGATAGTTGTGCATGATCATACCAATTACATGAGATGGGGCCCAGTATATCTTGAACGTATGAAGGATTTAGCAAATTTTGTTCCTATGGTATATGTTGAGTTTGTGGATGATTCAGGTTCAAAGCAACCAATCTGCCATTTGTAAACATTTCAGCTGACCCGGACAAAGCAGCCTTGTTAGAGGTCTTGATTGTAGATAAAGCAGTAACTGTTCTGCTAGATGCTACTTCCAAGAAAGAAGCTGTTATTATCAATGGCATGGTTCTTACACAGAGGATGGGAAAGCCAAAAACTGCACAGACATTTGGAGATGTGGCTGATTCTTTTGTGCAACAAGTGTTTGCCAACTATTCCAACACATGCGATAGAGCCAACGCTATCTTTGATTGATATATATTACCATCCACAAAAGCAGAGACAAGAATATTAAGGACTCAAACTACTAGACAGAACTGCAGAATCATTACCAGCAGACCTCTTCCATTATCAGCATCATGGAATAGTTTTGTATCCTTACTAGCAAACAAAGAACACTTAATTGATGTTGGAAGTGAGGAGCTTCTTAAGGAATCATGCTGATGCTTCTGAAGTGAATGAGTGCTCATTGTCGGTGGTTTCACTGATGGAAAAACAGCACTCTGGCTCATGTAAGTTTTGCAACTGCATTCGCAGCAAGAAGAGGTAGACACAAGAATGCTCTTACACGGCAAACATTCAATCAGACTGGTATTCTCCTGCAATAACACGGATGTACTAGTTCTTCTTCTATGCCATAATCTTCTGCCTTTGAATGAAGGGAAGCAACCCAGTAAGTTTAATTCCAGTTCACGATACTGTGTCAAAATTGCCTGAACCAGTCCGTGCATCTCTGATTGGTTTCCAGTGTCATTGATTGTGACACCATCAGCCAGTTTAGTGGTCACACTACTTGGAAAGTGTTTGTTCAATATCCACATCTACTGACAGGTCTAGGAAGCAGGCCTGATGTTGATAAGGATATGTGCAATTGTGTAAAAAGTTTGTTATGTTACTATATCAGCCATCAACTTTGTTAATTACCTTTCTGGATGTAAGGGTAGAAATTATTCCATCAAGGATCCTTCAGGAAATTATTCCATCATGAAAAGCTCTGGATAAACTTCCGCTTAGACATGACTCCTTTGTGCACTATGTACGTAGAGCCAATTATCAAAGTCTCGTTTGGCAAAGTGCACTTGAACCTAATTCACTATTGCTATCACCTCACCAGTGTGGTTGGCAAGCTGAAAATGATTATATTCCTATCATAAACACGCTCGAACTATTATCAGCAGAACACCTTGGGATAACTAGTTGCAAGTGCAAGACAGAATGCAGGAGACTAGCACGCTCTTGCAAGCAGGTTAATGTGCCATGCACTCCCAGGTGCGAGTGCTATGAGACCACGTGTTACAATCCATATAATAACTGGGCCTGTGTGAACAGGGAAGTATTCAATTTGGATTCCACCAATTTTGGAGGACAGTGATTCAACTCGGATATTCAGATCACAGGGGCTGAGCGCTGCTGGGCTCCGGCTGACACATGGAGCCGCCCCAGCTCCCAGACAGTGCACAGTGCCCTGCTGAGCCATGCTGCACCTGCGCCATGGGGCAGCTGCTGTGCAGGTGCCAGACAGGGGGGCAATTCCCACTGCCCCCCCGCCCCACGCAGCACAGGGGGGCTCTGCCACGAGCCCTCAGAACGAGCCCTCAGAGCTGCTGATCCCCACAGCTACAGCCAGTGAGTGCATGGCTTTTTGTTTGTTTGTTTTTTAAAATGCCAGAGGCTGGGCTGGACATGCAATGGGGCCAGGCAGGGCAGCCATGGGGGCTTCTCCAGTGGCTCTTCCAGCTGTGCCTACCCCTGCCCCAGTGGGGGGGAGCAGCAGGAGCTATGCTCTGCTGCTGCTTGCCCAGCTGGTGGGCGCGGGGAGGGGTGGTGCAATGCAGGCACAGTTCATTCTGGGTGGCAGCAGAGCAGAGACCTTGCTCCCAGCACTGCCATGCCTGCATCCCATGCCTCCTCCCCACCCCCGCCTCTCCAAGTAACGCGCCCCCTGCCCCAGCTGGACAGCTTGTCCCTCCCCCATGCCCCTTCCCCAACAGACTTACCAGCTGTTTAGTCTATGCCCAAATTTCCAAATTGGCTGAAGCTTTTCTGAAGCTTTTCTGAATGGATTCAGATGCTTCAATTAATTCACAGCTTTTACTTGATCTCCCAATTTGATTCGGATTTGGAGATTCGGTCTCTGAATCAGGCCAAATCTCCTCCGAATTGAATCAGCTACTGAAGCTTCACACAGCCCTAATAATAATTACAGAGATTCAGAAATTGATTCAAGTGATGAAGAGATCCGAAAAACTGCAATTACCCATTGTATTAATGTTATATATACCATTGTATTACTGTTGTATTACCATTGGATTAGACTATTATATTTTCCTATTGCCTCAAGCCAAGCATATGTTTCATTGTGTGTTTCGTTGCCATTGAGTTACACATTATTAATATCTAACTTATCCGCATTCTGAAATTTTAAAAAATGTTATTGTCTTATTTAATATAACGTAAAATAAGTAGTCTAGTATGAGTTGTAATATTTTCAGTTCTCTAGGCCTGCCATGAAATTTGTAGTGATAGAATTTGAGAGGTTTTAGTATTAGAGTATTGTTTACTAGGATTTTAAGTACACCAAGTCATTACATACATGCCAATGTGTCAGCCATCTTGGAGTCTAATATGGCTACCAGGACAGAAATGTTATGATTGATTTCCTCAGTTCATACAAGTTGGCTTTACCATTGGAATTAATTTCCTAACCCTAGTGGGGGCTGAAATGTTGACCAAAATATGAATTCATGACAGCTATCTTGGATTCCAATATGGTGGCTATAAACACTACTTGCCAGATTGGCAACATGACTTTTTCTGACATAGGTAGAACACTTCTATCTGAAACATGCTGTTCCCCCTTGTGGCAATGAGCTGCCTAAACACATGCATGGGAGAGGAGTGGGAGGGGTGTTAATGTCCAGGAAAGCTGCTCTGATTAAAACATCCGAGTCACATGTATTAAGCCCGAGCACATTTAAAAAAGGCCACAGAACACTTTAACTAACAGTCATTCAATGAGTTTTAGTTAAAGTGCCCCAGCAGCCATTTTTAAACCTACAGGGGCTTATACACATGATACTGCGGAAATGCTAGAGCATTCTAATTAGAGCACATCAAAGCACGTGTATAGGCACCCTGATTTTCTGATGTAAAGATCCAGATTAGCATAGCCTGTAGAGATATGGAGGATGTAGTGGAGGTTCTCAAGGGGCAACAGACCCTGACCTATTTGAGCAGGTCATGATCCAGCATGAAATGGCTCCAGGAACCACTTTATAAGTCACTTTCTCCTTACCAAACTTTCAGGTGCCACTAGCTCCAACTAGCAGGCATCCCATTGCAGAAAGAGGTGGGTGATCTTGAGAACAATTCTTTGTGTTGTAAGGTAAACCCACGTTCCATTCTGGTAGGGAGGTATCATATGCTGTTGGAACACAGGAGCAGAGATACTCTTCATATCTAGGTAAGCATGGTGAGATTGCTCCAATTTTTTTTAAAAGGAGACACCCCAAATGTTAATAATACAATGAAGTAAAAGTAAAACTGTGGAACAAACAACAGCAAAATAAGCAGTGATCAAATAAATGATCATTTTCCTGGTTAATTCTGAGACATCTCCTACTTTTAGAATCATCTCAATTTGAGGTCATATTTCATTACTTTTTGTTCTCTAGAAATGCGTAGAATATTTCTCAGCCTGCATTTTCAGTTTTACAGTTAACCAAAAGGACCATCCAAAGTGTTGTTCTCATTAAAAGTTCTACTTCTGTTATAAAAAAAAACCCTTTGTATATTCTTACTGGATACCAGGACAAATCCGTGATCTGATTTTTCTGTTTTCTACATTAGAATGAACATTTCTAATCCTTGTTACCTCCGATAGTTCTGGAAATCAGGCTCCAAGGGAATGGAGATGTGAAATATTTCTCTCCCTAATGTGCAGTTTTCTTTTATAGCCTCCCAAGAACTTGGTCCAAATGCTAGAAATGCTGTGGAACCTAAACCTAGAGGAGAGATGAGTAACACAAAACTGTTGTGCCCATTTAGTGCCTCCAAGAGCCTTTCATCTTGTTCTGAAAACCTTATTGTTAATCAAAATAATTGTATGAGAACCTATCAGGAAATTTCTAAACATTCAAAATGAAAACTTGTCACTACAAATTCACCAGGCTGGTTAAAAAGCAGATTATCTCTGTCAAGCTGTGTGGGAAAGTTTGCTTTACAGCAATGGGGGCAGAAATAAATATTCTTCCAATCTATCTTGTTTACCTTTAAAAATAAACATACATACACAGCACTCCAGCCAAACACTGCTTTCTTTCCCCCCATATGCCTATCTTTTAAATTACCAGCTGAAGCTGTTGAAATGCACCTCTCCTTGGAATTGGGTTGCTGGCTTGTTGCCAACAAGTCAGTCATATGATTAAATCACCATGGGGCAGGTTGGGCTGCTTTGAATTTTAAGCATCACTTCTTTGCTCTCACCTCTGATCCTATTCAGCTGGGACTGACCCCTCCACTGTAATTTAGAGAGATTTAAAGCAGATGCACAGACTCTCACTGAGAATATATTAAGGCATTTTTGACCATAAATATATCACACATTCACAGCCTGGTTTGGAGCACCTGAACTGAGGACAGGTAAAATCTGCCATTTGTTCAGAAGCAGTCACAGGGCACTGGAATTTGAGTAGCTGGGACCAGCTTCTTTTCTGCCAGGACATTCTGAGCATTTGCCAATGTTTGTTTAAATGGTTTAGTATCCCTACACTGTCTAAGGTCACAGTGTATGCAAACAGAGGTGAAGCGGGCAGGGAACAGAAATTAATGGAACAATTTTATCCATGTAGCACTAGGGCTGAATGGGTGCTTCTTAGGGAACTTCACTAAGAGATAGGAGATAAGCAGACTCAGATGTCTGTCTCAGCAGGACCATAACCTTCCTACTACCCTGCTGGCTGACATCAGGGTACAGATACTTTCTGACACCAGTGGGCTTGGGCAAACACTTGCACATGCCTATTTTTTAACACACTCATATCACTCATGGCAGTCAAGTTAAACACAGGTATAAATATTTGCAGGAACACGCCCTTGGTAAGTACTGGAATACATTCCCTGCTAGCAAGCCGATGGCCTCATTATTTGTATTTGTATAGTATCTAGGAGCCTAAGTTTTAGTTCAGGACTCCATGATGTTAGAGACCATAATATGTCACCTCATTTTTCTGTCCCCCTCTCCGCACTCCCCTCCAGTACCACATCTTCCTCATCCTGGGCCTGATCATCTAATCCGATGTACTCAACCTGCCCACTGCTAGATCCAGGACAACAGGAAGGTTAGGAATGCAGGATCCATCGGGACTGGCATCTCCTGAGACCAAGAAGCCTACCATCCTCAATAATCATGGATTTTTTTTTTTTTTATTCCCACTCTTGAGGCTGTACAACATTGCTTTGATACCCCTATGACAAGCAAAAGCTTCAGAAGCGTAGGTGAAAAGTACATTTTTTGAGAAAAAGAATCACTCTCTAGACTGCTCAGGGATGTCATGCTAGAACAATTGGGTTTAAACACAGCTGTTCCCAACATAACTGCAGCAGTACTATGGATGTGTGGTCTTGATGTTATGGCTTTATGACTTAGTATCCCTAAAGTAGTTCCTTTAAAAATAAGCCTTTTTTTTCTTTAATACTGCTTCTCCTAGAAGCACTTTCACAAGGTGGGGTAGGTAGTTCCAAGCGTTGACCCATTTGGTATCTTTCCATAATATCTGTTTGCAAAGTTAGCTTGAGCTTCATTTCAGAATGAAAACATCATTGTAAAAAATCTGTTTAAAATGAAAATCAACCCCGAAGGCTCAATATTTCTGAGTAGCCCCTACAACAATGAACCAGTGTGTAAATACTGGCAGAAGGGGGCAGGCATCTATTAATAAAGATGTGCATCTGATCTTCAGATTTCAAAACACCTCTTAGACACAACATGAAGGAAAAATAATTTAAAACATTATGAAAAATATATTGATGAATAGTGCTTAAAACAGTTGCCAGCCGTCTTGATGTTGCTGCTGTTATCAGAATAGAGAGCACCTTTCTTTCCAGAGAAGCTTGCCAGACTCCGTTCATAGCACTGTGGGACAGTGCAAGGGCACTTGTTGATCTCATTGGCATTAGTTTAAAGTGGAACAATCCTTTGTAAGGTACAAAGACCTTTTATAAATGTGTTCTTCCCTGGAACAATTTGCAGAGAAACAAAATAAAAGTGCAACTTTGTCCAGACCTAGCCAGTTTTGGCTCTTGTTCCTCCCAGGAGATTAGGAGCCTGTTCCTCCCACTCAAGTCATTGGGAACATTGCCATTGGCTCCAAATGGGAACTAGATCATATCCTAGATGCTTATCTACTTAGCTGACACCATTTAATTTCCTATAGCCCATGTTAGCCATAAATCTACCAGAGATTGGGGCCTCATTACATTTAGAAGTAAAGCTAGATACAGTGGAGAAAAGAACATTTTGGTTCCCATTTCCATGTCAGGTGCCAATGTTCACTTTGGAGTGGTAAGGATTTCTTTCTGGGAGTTCAAATTCCCAGTCACTAGTGAAAACTTTGCAGACAACCTGGCACTTGACAGTTACTCCCATGCTGCACGCCGTGGGCACTTGGCACATCACAACAATAGTGGAGGTAATAATTAGCTCTGTCCTACTCCAAAAGCACAGTGACTGGAGAGCTGCTGTTAACCACGTGAGTCCTATAACTCAGGGTCTGACACAAGGCACTAGTACACGTACACACTATCAGCTTGGGACAGTACACCATGCTCTAAGCACAGGCTCTGTGCAAGCACCTTTCAGGGTGGAAGTTCACAGCTGGGGGCCTGGCAGGTTGTGTAGTTGAGAAGCCTGCCAGGTTTTTCCAGAAGAGCAGAATTGGTAGACAACTTCCCTTTCCCTCGCTGCTCTTCATTATGTCACAGGCCATTCTCCACTTTAGTGTTACATGCATTGGGCTGGGAGAATAATATTCTTCAGGCCTGCCTGGACATCCAGTTTGAGCAATTCTGTAATTTTTCCTGTTTTCATCTAATAATCTCCCTGACTACAAACCCTTCAGTTCTTCATTGTAGAGCAGTGAAAGGCTCAGCTCCAGACGATTGCGACAGGTGTGGATCCTGCTCGAGAGCGGAGATTCTCACACAGGTGTGGGAAGTCCTATCGGAGGAGGTTTGATACGGCACCCTGTCTTTCAGGAAGCCGTGTTGTGTTCCTATCGATGGAATTCAAGTGTTGAGCTATTTGTATAAAACATGCATAAGGCAGTGTTAGGAGATTACAGACAATCAGACAACTCCTATGCTTTGACCACATTTTCTCCACCACAGCTATTACTACCAGAGCTAGGCTCTTGCAGCACTTCCAGTTGTTAGTCCTGCTACCAGCATTGTTTTGGCATCCAGCACTATTGCTGCTGGCTGCTGAGAGAGGGCTGATCAAAGCCAACTGACAGTTCAACTGCTGAACAACACTTCATTTTCCAGTGTAGGCTGAAGATCAACCTCCTCAGAAAAAAATTTGCCGGGGAAGTGCACGCACCTCCTCACCGACATGTGGTGGCAAGGTCTAAGACAGCCAGTGAGGTCTCTTCCATCTACATGAGGTGAAAGGAGAAAAACAAGCTTGAAAGAGAAGCCAAGCAGCCCCTAGAGAGGAATAGGAGGAGATGGGAGGTTGGGTTGGGAGTGGACAAGGCAAAGCAACAAGGTTACAGGTTAGTAACGTGTGCAATATGATTTAATCTAGATTTGTTTGAATTTTATAATAATGGGAACAGCCTGAAGCCATACAGTGTGGTGCTGCGATCCTGCTAGTTCTCACAAATGGAGCAGGGCTAGGCTTGCTTGGGAGAGCTCCAAGGAACACGTAAGTGCTGCAGGAAGTGGTGCTGGTGAGTCACTGAGTGCACTCCTATTTTTGTGTCTAATGAATGAATGCCCCCCCACTACAGCCCCATCATACTAACTTCATGGTATAACTGGAGAAGAGCCACTGAAGTGGGAGATTCCCACAGGAGAGGTGAAGAGTAGGTCTGAGACACACAGCTCCCAGTATCAGGGGGTTCCTGGGAAGAATGGGGGAGATTCACTCGGCATGTTGGCAACTTGGAGCTGAAAAGGAGCAGTCTAGGACAGGCTGCCTGAAGTCAGAGAAGCCCCAGAGCTGCTCTGATTTATGCCAGAGCAATTGGTGGCTCCATTCTTCAGCTGGGCTGCACCTTCAGTGCTGTGCTGGAAAGTATGGAGCTTTGCTGGGAAGGGGCACATGCTGCTGAGGCTCTCTCTGCCGCAGGAGACTTTGTTCTTGAGGCATTCGCTTTGTTCTTGAGGCATTCGCCTTAGCATCCTGGACTTGCTCCAGCATGTGTAATTGGCTTACCCAGAGACCACCTCTAATTTAGCTCAATGTGCTACTTCTGCCTTTCCTCCCCTGGGCTGCTGTGCATTGCAGCTGTGTGCTATTACACTATGGCCACAGTCCCTTCCAGAAGGAACCGTGTTTCTCTTGCATGTGGAGTGATAGGAATAGAAACTCTGCCAACCGCTCAGAAATGAAGCTTGCTTAAATGTTGTTCACTTGGAACCCTTGTCTGAAAAGAGCTATAGAGAAGCAAATCACTATTATTATACCAAAGAGAGATGAGATGCAAGGGAGACAGTCTCTGAACAATTACAGATGTATGGTTATAGTCTTCATTGTTCCTCTCACCCAGAAGGATCTTACTGATAACCCAAATGCCTGAGGTACTGTGCAGGAAAACTCTTTGCTGGCAAGAGTTCACAAAGAGGCAGGAAATAATGGCCAGTTGGACTATCAGAGCAAGCTAGTGCCTCAGGTGCAATGACTAGACATCTAGTTTAAAGCCATTCTTTTTGTGTGTTTATTACATATTTATCCAATGCAGTAGATTGCAACTTTATTTTGCATAGTAGTTATATATACACACACACATATATATATATATATATTATATATATAAAAAACACAGATTACATATAGCACTATGTCACAGAATGCTTTACAGAGCAAAGCACTAATTACATGATAAAAATAGGGAGAAGCGATGAGGTCCTGTCCAGTACCAAGCACACAACACGCTTGCCAAGTCTCTAATTTTCCTTGTCTAACATGGTTCTCTCTACCCTGCTCTTACTCCACAAGGGAACTCCCTGATCTACAGGGAAATTCCCGCTTCATTTACTGCTGTGTCCCCATTCCCTGTCTCTGGGTGAACAGCAACCTTCTCATGTGCAGAAAAATAACCTGGCCCCTCACCAAACAGAGCTAGTGCTTTCTCCCCTCTCCTTTGTGCGGAACAGAGCTATTTCTGCCTCAGTTCCCATCTTCTCTTCACCCAGTGTAGAGAGTCAATCCATCAATGCTCCTTAACCACTACACTAATGCTGTGTTATCATGAATTACGGTTAGAAAAAATCATGACTGCCAGCCCTTTAAGCACTCACAACAACAGTACTGACAAGGGAAGAAGGAATGTTTTCTGGGATTTGAACAAAGAAATGGCCACGATGAAGCAGAAGATGGTAGCAGGAACTCCAGGAAGTAGCAGGCTCTCCTATCAACATTAATAATAAAGCCTGCAGGATGAGAGAGAGGAAGGCTGTTGTTAGATAGTGTGGGGCTGGAAAGAGACAGTGTTGGCTAAATAGGCCACAGTTAGCATAAGAACAAGGAGGAAAATTTACAAGTGGATCCTAGAACGCATCTCTATATGGATTCTGAATGAAATGCATGCAAGCATGCAAACAATATCTGCAATTAGGAGCAAGAGGAAGAAACTGGTCAGTTATAGAGAATGCTACACCAAGGTGTCAAGTGCCACATCATGAATACTGCACTGCTTTTAGAATTACTTTTATTGTGCAGCGGGGTGATAAGCCCCCACTTTCTATCCAAGCCTTGTTCAGTGGTGTCCAACACATCTGTTTCCGCAGGCCAGATAAATGGCACAGGCTGGTCCACAGTCTGGATCTGAAGCACACAACCAGTCTGCAGCCTTGGATCTGGAGGGTAAAGCTGCATTATCTGGCCCACGGGGCTGGAATTTGATTGCAGCAGCATTAATTGCTGTCAATCCCAGGCTGCAGCAGCTGCTGCTCCTCTCATCACCAAATTTCCAGCCCTTGGAGGAGCCTCACAGGCCAAGTGATGCAGCTCCATGCTCTGGATCTGGCCATGGGGCTCTGGCAGGCATGACAATTAACACTTCCACAGTTTGCCACACTTCCAAATTTCTGGGGCTCTAAGATGGAAAACGTAGCCCCACAAGTCATATCTTGGTCACCCCTGGCCTAATGAAATACATATATGGCTATCAAGAATTTGGGAAAACATGGAAAACGTAGCCCCACAAATCATATCTTG
>NW_017728917.1:20396223-20398049 GCF_001723895.1 Crocodylus porosus
ATTTGGGAAAACATGGAAAACGTAGCCCCACAAATCATATCTTGGTCACCCCTGGCCTAATGAAATACATATATGGCTATCAAGAATTTGGGAAATGATGTAAAAGTATTCAGCATGTATAAAAACATGGAAGGATCACATTCCCTGCCATGAAGAAATTGTGGTCAGACACATTCAAAGCAAAATTGGGGACAATCATCTAGCTAAGCAATGAGGGACGCAATGCAAAAATAACTGATAAGATAAATATAGGAATGGCTTGCAGAAATGTTTCGAGTATAAAGAGAAGGGGGAGAAGATGGCTGGTGGTCAAGACATGATAAACCCTTTCTTGCCTCAGAATTTAGCTAATTCCCTCTGTTCTTCTTTGCTCACACACCTATCACAGCCATGACTTTAAACGTACATCTGTTGCACACCTACACCCCATACCTTGGAATGGGAGACTTAGCCAGGCAAATGCCTGCTAAAATAAAATAGATTGTTTTAAACAGTTTCCAGCTATGTTAAAAATTTAGATACTCCAGTTTCTTGGGTTGCAGATGAAATAGACTTTTCTCCCCTTCTATATCTCATCCCCCCCACAAACTAGAAACATTTCAAATCTGCATCAAGTTTTTGTCAGACCACTTTTTCCCTAAACATAACCCTATATTTTGTCAACCAAGAGGAATTCTCTGCTTAAAGGGTCTCTCCATTTAAACTGCACCTCCTCCAGTCCTTGAAACCACTTCAAGTAGGATTGGACTCCTTACTTACCAGTGTGGTTCTTCAATATTCAAAGAATTCACCCTGGCCAGGGACCAGGATTTCTACTGGCCCAGGAAGCCAACCTACATCAATCAGCTGCATTTCATTGTCTGGTGCTCTCCATCTGACAAAGCCTTGGATTCTAACTATGCACCTAATTATAATTGCGTTTGTTATGAAAAAGAAACAGTACAACCCATGGCATCACAACGTGCCTATTAACTTAAAATACTGTGTCAGAGCAACAGTAGACAAGTGCATATGAACCAGATAACCCCAATGAATTCAATGAGACATGTTATACAGAATACCTTGCTCCAAGGGCCTGGTTTAAATCGTGGGTCAATCTCACTAATGTAACGGAGGGGTTATATATTGTGTTTTTTGTGTGTTCTTTTTTTTTTGTAGGCAAGATGACCCATGTTTTGCCCATGTGCTCAGCACATAGCAAGTTGGAGTCTATATTGGTAAAATATGTAAAAACCTGTGGCCTTACTGGCCAGGGGAAGCAGAGGATTCCTCAGGCTGATTGGTTGGGAGAAGAACCGGAGTGAGGTACTCCCTGCCTGGACAGGGCCAGGGTGATGTTGTGCAAAGGGGTATAAGAAGAGCTAGACTGGTTAGGGGGAGAGAAGCTGCCAGGGGCCACTGAAGAGTCAAGTCTCCTCCAAGGGAAAAGGAGTTGCAGATAGCAAATAGGGAAGCTCAGGTAGAGCAGAGAGAGGGAGAAAATTGTCTCAGTGTCAGGGAACTCCTGTCTCCTCCTTTTTTTCCCCTATTTCTCTTTTGAAGTTTTAAGGTGTTAGAAATATTGTTAGAACTGCACAGTTTGCATCTCGTACCTGACAAGCAGAAACACTGCCAAGGACATTTTTTTTTTCCCCTTGGCCATTGCTAGCTTTTCTAATGCTAAATTACTGTCTACTCCCACACTCCCCCTGACTCTCACATACAGATTACAGAAGCTGGCATTCAACTGACTGTGTCCTTGAAAGGGGGGGGATTTCAACTCTTGGTGACCTAGAGAGCTTTCTGAGCATGCGTAATTAGCTGATGCATATATGCCTATCCGCCCC
>NW_017728917.1:20398214-20444942 GCF_001723895.1 Crocodylus porosus
CAGATTTCCTCAGGGGGCGGAGCAATTTGAGATTTTCTGTCTCTGCTCTGACCCTATTTGCAAATACACCTTTTGTGCTGCTAATAGTGTGTGCCTGAGAATTATTATTTGCGAGCCTCCAAAAGAAACGAACCGCAATATTTTGCAAGAAAGGGATAAATACTGGGAGAAAGAGTATTGGTTCCTTGAGTTTGCTGGCCAGGATTTACGCCTGGCAGCTTAAATAGGGCTGGAAGTTGGGAGTTTCTAACCCTGCCAGTTTGGGGCCAGGGCTGAGGCTTGCCACTTTCTGCTCCCAGTGGAGCTGAGAGCCAAATCACCTGCAGCCCAGGCCTAGAAGGGTAGGCCTGGTCTTTCCCCTTGTTCCTTTTGATAGTCATTTGCTTTAGTCAGCTGTGTGGGTGGGCCAGCTGTAGCCATTAATCAACCTGTTTCCTTTGGAGTTTGTCTGCAGTTTTCATTTCAGCAGGCTGTATAATCCAGCCCAGAAGTGTGTCCATGCTGTCTGGAGCTGCAGTCATTCCCCCTATATACATACAGCCCCTCCGTGGCAGCGAAGATTGTCACACCACTATCTCTCCGAGAGCACCAAGGGGCCCCTTGCACAGCCAAAGGACCTGTGCTCTCCAGCAGCTTCCCCTGGGGCATTGCAACCTACAGATGGCATCATGTAGTTACTAGCATTTCATGTTGAATTTGTTGTTTTCTTCTGTTTTTTGTATTAAACTTATTGTTATGGTTACACTGCTTGCAAGGAGGGTTTTTTTGTTTATGCAGGACACCCTAGTAATTAATTTAGTGCTCCCAGATTTCTGTGTGGGGGCTCGAGCCAAGGCAAAATATATTTACTACCCCAAAATTTTGAACCCGGTGCCCAGCAGAAAGGTTACACTAATACAAGGGTGGGCAATACTTTCAGGTGGAAGGCTGGTTACTGAGGTTTGGTGAGCTTTCGGGGGCTGCATGGGTAGCCCCATCCCTTGACAGTTGCCCCACTCCCTGGTCACCATCTTGGGGTCTGAAATCCCGCTCTAACCCCTAACTTTTGCCACCAGAAGTCCTTCCCCTTATCCCCTCCCCCTAGAAATACTCCCTTTTGCGGTCGCCATCTTAGCAAAACAACAGAAAAAAACAAATCATACACCAGAAGTCAAACACCTACTATAACATATCTTAATTTTATTACAAAAAAAATGTTGGCATGGTTTGTGTACTGTATATAGAGGTGATTGGATAAGAACTCAGAAATAAATTCTTAGTCTTTTACATTCTGTGTTTGGGGTGTGTGTGTAAGGTGGGGTGCATGTGTAGGGTGGGGTGTGGGGGAGCACAGGGTATGTTGGGGGATTGGGTGGTGGTTGTGGAGTGTGGGGATGTGGCTCTGGAACACACTGCCCTGTCCTACAGTCAATGCAGGTAACACTGCAGTGTGGGTGTATGGCATTTGTGGGGTATGAAAGAGGATGGAAGTGGTGCAAGGACCCCCCCACACACACACACTCGCCCATGGTGCAGCAGCAGGTGGAGGCACTTGGGGCACTGGTGCCTGTCTCTGGAAAGCGCTGCACATGACAGTGAGAAGTGCAGCTCCTGCTAGACAGTCCCTATTGCCAGCACTCCCTAGCACTAGAGCCAGCTGCCTTCCCCACCCCAGCCAGCTCCAGCACCTGGGGCTTCTGTCCTGTGCCATGTGAGTGCAGGGAGAGCTGGTGATACAGACAGCCTGGTGGGGGCTGCAACCCTCACTGGGATGTGCAGTGCTGGCCAGATCCAGGCACCAGTGGTGAGCATGAACACCTCTGCCTGCCACCACTGCTGCTGCCCCCACTGCCTACCAGGGCCGCACACCATGAGGGAAGTGTGGAGGGGTCCCCACACCCTCCCTCACACCCACGCACTGCCCAGCTGCTGCTGCCAGCCCCATGCTCTGTGCTCCCATCCACTGCAGCCGCTCCCACCCCCGCTTCCCTACCTGCTGCCAGCAGGATGCAGGAAGCCTGCAGCAGCAGCAGTGCTGCCTGGTGGTGATGGGGCCAGGCTCTTCTGCCCACAAGGGTGGAAGGAAGGCATAATAGGGGTATGCTGGGGGAAGGTTTAGGTGCCTCACTCCCACCCTCTGGTTGGAAGAGCTGGGCAGGTACAATTCATTGGTGGGCCCTGCAGGCCAGATGAAAGTCCCTAGTGGGCTACATGTGGCTCATGGGCTGTATTTTGCCCACCCCTGCACTGATATCATGGCCTGATCATGATGGAGGCTTCCATTTTCATGCCCAGATTGTGACACCTTGCTCCCCACAAGGTTGTCTGATTGTCTGAGGGGGCAGGTTTAGGGCCAAATTTAATTGCAGTGCCAGAGGCCTTGCTACCAAGGTGATCATTGCTGAAAAACCCACAGTCTCCCTTCCCCCTGTTCTCACTAGAGGGGTTGCAAAAGGGACAGGAAGGAGAGAGCTTGGGGATGGGTAGGGGAGGAGCTGTTTGCTCCTCCGGGTGGGAAAACTGGGGCATGGGGGGTTGGGGATGCCTGGATGCTGCCATGGCAGATGACCCTGGCATTGGGTAGGGGAGGGGCTGTTTGTTCCACCACGTGTATGTTCTGTCCCCCAATCCCTGGCGCCCCAGGTTTCCTGCCCAAAGGAGCAAACAGCCCCTCTCCTACCCATCTCCAAGCTTTCTCCTTCCCCTGTCCCTTTTGCAATCCCTTCCCCGCTCCCCTGGGCTGCAAGGCTTTTGCTGCTTTCCCCAGCCTGCGGCAGCCATCGTGTTGCAACAACATGCTATGATATGATCACTTGCTGGGGAACTCCCCAGCTAGCAGCCATATTGTGGTATTTCACTGAAAACTGCATTTTTCATAAAACTCACTTAATTTCATGATTTTCATGAAAAATTAAAAATTGCAATTTTACCCAGGCCCAGTTACTATTGTCAAGCTTTGGACTCTAGCTGTTTCTTAAATGAACTAGGGTTTAGAGTAGACACTCTTAAGATCAGACTATGCCTGAAACATACTGGGGGTAGGAAATGTACTGTCTGGATTCTCTTTTAAGTTTTTACAGGATCTGATATTTTGTTTGACTAAATCTCTGGCCATGATGCACTTACACTTATCATAGAATCATAGAAGTAGGGTTGGAAGGGACCTTGTAGATCTTCAAGTCTGACCCCCTGCCTGGGCAGGAGAAAAACTGGACTCAAATGAGTCCAGCCAGGTAGGTATCAAGCCTCTTCTTAAAGACCCCCAGGGTAGGAGCCAGCACCACTTCCCTTGGAAGTTGGTTCCAGCTCCTAGCCGCCCTAACTGTAAAGCAGTTCTTGTGGATGTCTAATCTAAACCTACTCTCCAATAATTTGTGTCCATTATTCCTTGTTATGCCAGGGGGCACTAGGGGAAACAGTGTCTCCCCCAAACCCTTCTGGTCCCCCCTAGTGAGTTTATAGACAGTCACAAGGTCCCCCCTCAGCTTTCTCTTGTGAAGGCTGAATAGGTTTAGGTCCCGCAGTCTTTCATTGTAGGGTGTGCCCTGTTGTCCCCGGATGATGTGGCTGGCCCTCCTCTGGACCCTTTCAATGTTGTCCAGATCCATCCTGAAGTGGGGTGCACAGAACTGGACATAGTACTCCAGCTGTTGCCTGACCAGTGTCGCATAGAGGGGGAGGATCACCTCCCTGGCTGTAGTTGAGATACACCTGTGGATGCACGACAAGGTCCAGTTAACCCTGCCAACCGTGACTTCGCATTGTCGGCCCATGTTCATCTTGGAGTCAATAATGACTCCAAGATCCCTTTCTGCTTGCGTGCTCTCAAGAAGGGAGTTTCCCATTCTATAAGTGTGCTGCTGGTTTCTACTGCCTAAGTGCAGCACCCTGCACTTGTCAGTATTGAAACGCATCCTGTTTATGTTAGCCCACTCCTGTAACCTATCCAGATCTTGCTGCAGTCTTTCCCTCCCTACCAGCATACTCACCTCACCTCAAATTTTGGTATCATCAGTGAATTTAAACAGGTTGCTTTTCATCCCGTCGTTCAAATCGCTGATGAAGAAATTGAACAGCGCGGGCCCAAGGACCGAGCCCTGGGGGACTCTGCTGCCCACTTCCCCCCAGGTTGAATATGACCCATCCACCACCACCCTCTGAGTATGACCCTTGAGCCAACCTGCAATCCATCTGACTGTGTAGACATCAATGCCACAGTCGCCTAGTTTTTTAATGAGGGTGGGGTGGGAGACGGTGTCAAAGGCCTTGCTGAAGTCCAGAAAGACTACGTCCATGGTGACACCTGCATCCAGTGCTTTTGTGACCTGATCATAAAAGGCAATCAGGTTGGTCTGGCATGACCTGACCCTAACGGAACCGTGCTGGTTGCCCTTAAGCATCATCCCTGAAGCTGGCCTATTGCAGATGTGCTCCTTGAGGATGTTCTCAAAGAGTTTCCCTAGGATTGAGGTAAGACTGATGGGCCTATAGTTGCCCAGGTCCTCTATCTTCCCTTTTTTGAAGATGGGGACTACGTTATCTTCCAGTCATCTGGCACCTGGCCCGAGCACCACAAGCGCTTGTAAAGCCGTGCCAAGGGCCCTGCAATAACCCCAGCTAGCTCCTTCAACACCTTATAATAGCAGAGAATTTCTTGCACCAAGTACAGAGTAGGTGGCAAAAAAACTTTTACCACCCAGCAGATGTTACAACCAGGTACAATATTTGGTTTTTCTTTGGTGTGATTAAAGAAGACCCCTAACAGGAATGGAATTTGTGGAGAATTTTTATAATCTCCGTTTTCTTAATATATCAGCAGCAGATCTGGTGGCTATTTTAAAATCAAGCCTAAGGAAGTTCTTGGAACCAGTTGTTTAGATGGGACCATTTCTTGGACCATAGCAGAGAGGTTATTCATTTCAATATGATCAAGTTGATGGCTACTGTACTAATGTATGAGGCTCTGCCTGTGGAAAATGTCATTGAGATTTATATATTCACATCACAAATGGAATATCAAGGTAATACTGTGAGTGTTTTCTGGAGAGCCTCAGGAAAAGCTCTGCAACCTTGGCAGAAGTTAGACAGACACTGAGGTTTTCATATCTCACTGGGCAGAAGGGCAATTTCACTGCAACTGCTTTTGCCTCTTAAGGAGAATTTCTTAGGCTGTGAATATGACGTTTTCTTTAATTTAACCCTAACAAGAAGCAAGAGAAAACAGGCCCGTCTACAACACTCTATAAGCTTTTTGGAGGTAGATCGAGGTTATACTATCTGTAGAAACATTCGCTTGCCCAAAGAACTGGCTATCTAAAGGTCCAGTCCTGCAAAGAGATGCATGCAATCAGGCCTTTGTTCCCTTATGGATCCTTATTGGCTGTAAGTGAAACCATCGCTATAGTAACCAGGTCTGCAGAGATGTCTCTTGTCTTCTGTATCACAGACCGAAAACCTGTCTAAGACTTGATGTAGACCTTTCATGCATGGATGTGTTCAACCAACATCAAACCCAGCAGAATCTTCTCTGAATCCTTATAAGTTTATATTATGGCTTCATGAGTGAGGCCAGACAGTGAGGCTTACACAGCATCCCATTCACCCTGATGAGACATGGTAAAGGAGGCAAAGTGCTCTCCAACAACAGGCCCACTCCCTGGCTATCTATTTCTTCTGGCATGGAACAATAGAACCCAACTAGCTAATTTACAGCTATAAAATATTTTGGTTTGTACAAAATCTCATGAGTAAGATGCCTGAAAAAGCAGTAATTCTAAAATCTCTAGTAGGGCATTTCTTTCACTAGAAAATAATCTCTCTCTCTTTTTTTTTTAATCAGTTTCAAGTACATTTTTTTTCAATGTGTAATTGTCAAGCATGAGATGTATGCTGTCTGCAATGGAAACAGTAGGTAGTTCTGCTGAAGCAGGACATTCTTAAGCCTGCAGCGTCATTTCCTGGTATTTCAAAAGGACTGTGCAACAGAACTGGCCTTTAACTAAGAGGTAGCAAAACCGGTCTCAACACATCTGGAAAGACTGGAGAGATCCCCAGTGCAAGCAGATTGCTAGGCAAATCTTGCTTATAGAATCATAGGAAGTTAGGGTCAGAAGGGACCTCAGGAGCTCATCTAGTCCAATCCCCTTATGTTTGTTTTATTAACAGAAAATATAGGAGCCTTTTAGTTAGCCCTAATAATATGCTTGAAATTCAGTATATGCTTCCTGTGCACACTAGTGGACAAAGTATCTATCACACGCATTGCAAAAGTCATGTTTTTCCTCTTGAGAACATCTATTCTATCCTTATTTTCTGTACATTTATTCCAGCACTGTAGACAAGGACATCTTACCATGTTTCTAAAGCAAAAGTGTGTGTCTATTGCAAAATAATTCAGAATTTCTAATCAATCTCGTCAGAAAAAGACCAAGGCATCCATACAGAGGTGTGAAGAGGGTTCCCCCCCCCCCACTACAGCATAAGCATTGCTTCAGGCTGAACTGACAATTAAGGGCAGCTGCCCAAGCCCCCAACAGCTGTTCTTGGAAAGAGGGTTTTGAGTTTCAAGCTGGCCCGCCTTTCATTTCTGGTGAAAGATTTATGGCATAGGTATAGGGTCTTTAACCAATGCCATCTTGTAAAACAGCATTCCTTGAAAAGGCTGAAATGAGAAAGGAAACTACATTTGTGTATGCACTTCCCTCATTTCCTTTCATTCTTTCTTTATTTAGGTTTTATTTGCAGCTTTTTTGTGTGTTCCCATTATATCATAAACATGCAAGGAGATACTGTGAGGTCATGGCTCATTACATGTTGTCACTGAGGCCAGGAACAACAGGGCAGAGATTCTGGGGGTGACATCTCTAATTTAGGACTTTGGATTGTTAAGGAAATATCAAAATGAACTTAATAGAGAGTTCACAGACAAGACAGAGGAAGAGCATAACTGCAGAGATCTGTGAAAAAGAAACACTCATGCTCCAGAGAAGATATCAAATGCAAGACTGATAGGACTCCTTACTAGACTGTCACCCATTGCCAAAGACCAATCAACTGTGGAAAGGGAAATGAGACAGAAAAATCTGCCTAGGCATTTATTTCTTGATGATATCTTGATGTCTCTTGAGAGAAGAGAACAGGTGCTTTTTTGGAACCCTTCCAAAAATCTGTGCGTCTAATTGCACCAGCTGTTCTGTGCCTGCAAAAACATAAATTATGTCCTGCAGCACTGGCACTCTAGGAAAGGGTGTGTTTAAGCAGCTGGGGAATGTGAAGCATCAGCACTGGTCCTGGGAGCCAAAGGCAAATGAGCTGTGAGATCCCTGCTGTGAAGGATTAACAAAAAGGTAGCCTATGCCCATGTAACATGGCAGAGAGGCCAAGGAAAGAGGCAGTACTGCAGCCTTATCAAAGCAAAGGCTGCTTCAGAGCATGAAGGCACTTGTGTCTGGCTCCAGCTACAAAACATCCTGGTGAATGTCTAGCTGGGAAAATGTCCTCAGGGCTGGGGGATAGCACCACTTGCCAGAAAATGGAAGTCAGAGGTGACTGAAAGTGGTGACAGCCATTCATTCATCCAAAGAGCTACAAGATGATATCACAAACATGAATCCAAAGCCGGTTTAACTGAGAAGAGCTCATGCTTCTAGAATATCTTTGAATCAACAGAAAATGAAACCTCTGGGAGTGGTTCTGAATTGGAAGAACTTATGAACAATTGACTTTGCTTCTCTGTCTTGGTGCCAACAAGAAACATTCATTTTAGACTTTGGTAAACAATGTCTTTCCACTACTCCCTCCCTCTCCCCTTAAGCTCGACTAGACTTCACTTGCCAAGCATTTTTTGCTCCTTGCTGCTTTTATTATTCCTTGGTCCATTTCTTTGTGGATTTGATTAAATAATCACTAACCCACCTGCAAAGGATGTGAGTTATTTTGTGAGGAAGTATAAATGTATCACATTTTAGAGATATATGTGTGTTTATATATTTTTCAAAGGCTAAGGTTATTTTTGCAGCTAGAAGCAGCAGTTACATGAGCTTGGAAATTCATTTTAATTTCCTTTCTAACTTATTACTGATAAATAGACCAAAGGTGTACAATTGAGAGCAAGAACTTCAGACATCTTTGCTTTGTCTCTAACTAGAGAACTTCTCTTCACTACAGGAACTGGAGACAAAATGAGGGGACTTTGAGCCGCCTCTGTAGATAGGGTGGGAGAAGGGAAGGGAATCATTTTATACAGGGTATGTAGGAAAATATATATAAATTAGGGTCCACCAGCTTTTTGTCTTGAAAGACCACAGATGTACAGCAAGAGGAGAAAAAGATGGGTCCCTTCTCCAGGACCACCAGGATAATTATGGCAGACTTTATTTGCTGTGAGGATTATAAGTAGGTTAAATCAGTCTCAGGAGAGCTCCTTTTTAATCACCGAATGCTGAGGTATGGAATCAGTGTGGCATTCTCAGGACTTGTCTTTCATGATTGGGGATATCTAGTTGCTAGAGGGCATTAGAAATAGTGCACAGAAATAAATTTTAGCTCATTATCACAATGACAGATTTGGCAAATTAATTCTTTAAGTAACCATAGGGAATGAGGGGGAGGAGAGTGAAGTTATTAAAATTTTACCTGGAGGTATCAGAAAGCCACTAACTAAATCATGGACTGAAACATCTTCACATTACAAAGGGAATAAGCTCCTTTGTATATAAATTCTGATCCAGACCTCCTGTCTCTTCCCTAGTTTCATTCTGTACTGTGGTTCCTGACTCTGAATGCCACTCCTTTATCTACACTGTCTTCACCCACCCATAAGGCCCTATTCCCTTACTCTGACTTCTTTGAAGGAGGGAGATTGAGAGAATAAAATAGACACATTTTAAAGCTTGTTAGGAGGCATCCTATAGCTCCCCAGCCCAGACATTTATTAGTCTAAATTATGAGCTCTTTAAGGCAAGAAAGGGAGAAGTTTAAATCTTACTCTGATGCAACTACTAGACTTTGGGCTCTAAAAATGAGTTTCTTCTGCAGAGGCTTCACTGAGGCACATATGGGGAAGGGATCTGGGAACCAGAAGACAGTGAATGCTAGATTTACTTCTTCAAATGCTGTCATTAATTCTGTGCCCTTTCCACTGAGTAAAGCCCCTGCTCCATTGATAGGGAGAGAAGTTGCATAGAGTAGAAATCTACTGCTCAAGCTAAAGGACATATCCCTTTAACTGGAAGTTGTAAAGGTCTATTATCCTCTGTGCTACAAGTCCAGAAGTAGAAAACACTGCAATAAAAGGGTGTGCATGCAGGAGTACCATATTTCAACCAGTACTGAGCAGTGCTGATAACTTGATGATTTGCTTGGAGGCAGGAGGAATAAGTGGATGAGATCTGGGTTCTAGTCCCAGTTTATAAAACAGCTGAAGGAGATCTGAGATGCTCTCAGTGACAAGGGGTTTGGAAAGGTGCAGCTTTATGAACACCAGCCAGTAGAAATGCCAGGTCCAGAAGATCTGGTCTTGTGTACTTTCCCCTATACCAAAAAGAGTACTTGGGTCTTGTGCTATTACTGTTAGTGCTCCTGCAACAGCAAAGGGTATGCACAAACCTGGGAAAACGCTGAGGGATTTTTGGTAGCAAACTAGGAACCAGCTGTAGGGGAAAAAACATGGCCAGGAAATGGCAGTTTCCAGTTGTTTATAACTTGGCCTAAACTAATGGATTTTATGATTAGCAAAAGGCATGAAGTGGACACCAAGAGTGAAATGTGGCAGGAAAATAAAATCCTGCTGCAAACCCTGGAGGAGATTTCCCAAACCACATATAGGTTTTAGCAGCAAGAATCCCAGGAAATTTTCATGGGACTTGTACGTCTAAAGCCCTTTGGAGGTTTTCAAAACTCCCCTGGAGACGTGAGAAGTAATGGCACAGGACATTTTTATAATAAAGAATCAGTCAACTTAAAAGCAGTTAGAACCTAGTCCATTTTCCTTTAACAGTTCAGTGTGATCACCACAGGTTGGTTGGTTTCCTCTAGATGTTTTGGCAGAAGCAACTCTTACAAAGGTGTCTGAAAGATGAGAGAGTAGTAGCTTAATAGGTTGGTTTGAGAAGAACATTGCATGAGTAAGGAGTATCTTAAACAGAATTTAAAGTTGGTTGCTGTGCTTCAGAGTTTCCTGATGCATGCAAAGAGAACCCCACTCAGCTAAGAATCTAGGCAGGTACAGCTAGGAAGGAAAGGGAGTGAGCAAGTTATAACACATGGAGTTCTGAATCTTTTCTTAAGGGAAAGTTACTTACCGGTAATGGAGGCTGTATAAGCGCCTCCTTTTTCCCTGCCTGCAGGTGTACAGAGCAGATGATGGCCAGCACACGTGTTATCCACAGTGTGGGGGCAGGCTTGTTCGAGATGCAGGTCCGAATATTTTTATATCCCAATTCCTGTCTCTCCAAAGGAGTCAAGTTGCATCTTCTACTGGTTAGTGAAGGCGCAAAGTCAAGTCCCTGCCAACGAGTGGAGAAACCCCCTTTTGGGGTATCATTTTGCAGTAAGTTCCGGGGCTGTTTCCTGCCTGCTAAGCCAGCTTTCTATACCAGCTTTCAGCCAGCTGCTAAAATAGGCTGATAGTTAGTTCAATGAACTATGAAAACAAAGTTTCTCAATATTTTCTGAAAGACACAGAGCCACATTCAAGAAAGGATTAAGACATCTAAAACAAGTCTTAGGTGGACACTTGAGGTGCCCAGATGCCACCTCCCAAAAGTGTCTTAGCCAGCAGAATTATGGCCAAGGCTAAGTGAGGGCACCCTGCACCCCTTCTCTTGAAGCTGCACCACAGTGCAGAAAGAAGGGCAAGATTCATGGAGCTAGAAAAGAGAGTTAGCAAAGAGCATGACTCTTACTTAGCAGTTAAGGTATTTGCCCAGGAAGAGTGTGTCCTGGGTCCTTGTCTCTGGTTCCAACATTGTTCCAGTATTTCAAATTAGACATTATCTAAAAACTAGAGATAGTTCCAGGAGTAGGACTCCTGTGTCCAAAGTAGGCATTACCCCACTTAGCATAGCATGTGGGTCTTCTGGATTATCCTTCTGATGCACCTCACTCCTCCCGTGCACTGTGCACAAAGCTGAAGTGCCTAATTCTGGGTTTTGGATTCCACTTCGGAGGCTAAGCACCTGAGAGCTTAGTGTTGCAGCACTTAACTTACAGGCACCTGCTTCTTTTACCAGGATCTAGCGCTGTGTCCAAATACACTTGATTGTTTTCTTTGCACCTAGACTATAACACCTTTCCTGAAAGTAGTTCAGCCCTTCAAAATGATAATTTGAGACAATAGTGACTATCAGGGTGAATCTGAGAGTTACTCATTATAGCACTGTATATCCAAAAAGTGCAAAGGGAGACTCGGGATTTGAATGAAAAAAGACAAGCCCCCCTTAAAGTATAACAGTTGTTTAATGCAACTTTTTAGGGAAAAGGGTCTCAGAAATGTATATAGGGTAGAAATCCAGTGTGCTGTAAAAGCTCAAGAAACCAGAGGTCTGCACTACAAGCAATGTAGCTAAAAATACTTGCTGCCACCGATAAAAATAAATTGCACATTACGCTGATAGAGCCATGGGAAAGAAAAATGTTTCATGGAGCAACAAGCACAAAAGATGTCTCAAATTCTAGAATAAATCTCACTGGATCAGATTGCCCAACTACCGACAAGGACCCCTAGCAATGTCAAGGAAGAGGCATGGGTTCCTGAAGCCCACTGAGAAAAGAAAGTCCTGCAGGTAAACAGAATAGAAAATACTTTGGGGAATCTCCATGTGAATATGGGACGCGAAGATCCTTTGATTGAGGGCAAGTGGATCCAAGGAAGGTAGGATGCATCTTAGGCTCCAGAGTCACTCTCTAGCTGCGATCACACGGAAATGATGTGGGCTTTTTCAGGGGAGGGGGATGGGAAGGAAAGTCAGGGCACCAACACAGACGTTCTCTCATCTCAAGATCAGCTAAGATTTTGGTACATGCTTATGAAATGCAGCAGCCTTCCCACAGCAAGAGGGTCAGCCTCACTGCTGTCAGCCCACCTGTGTTTAGAGAAGCTCTTTGGGCGCTTCTGCATCACAGGCAAAAGACGGGAGAATGACAGACAACATCAGAGTATTGCCAGGGTCTAGTATGAAGCCTGACAAACCCAACTCTACCAGAATTCCCATTTCCCAGAAGCATTGCACCAGGAGGACAAAACTGCTTTAAATATGGGATTCCTGAAACCTAAGACCTTAGCCTGAGTTAGGCCTCAGCCTGCAGAGGAAGATGGTATCCTGGTGCCTTCCTCCCAATCCTTCTCAAAAGTGTGAATCCCCAAAAGGAAGCAAACCCTCCAGAGGTTGAGCAACAACCTCCTACCTCCTAAGAAGCAAGAAAAGTCTGAGAGCTGTTTAGAGATCAGGGGAGAGAAGAGAAAGCTGGGAAGTGAGCTCTGCCACCCTGAGCTAGGGATGCCAGGCAGATGGGGCCATAACAGACTGGGGCTGCAGGCACCATGAACTGGGTCATGGTGGGAAGGGCCAGGGACTAGAAAATTCCTCATGAGTAGAAAGGGGCCCCCTGTTCCCACCCAAATTACCGCTTGAAGTAGGACAGGCTGATGGGTCAGCCTGCAAAGTCTGGGGGAAGCCAGCTACATGGGGGAGAAGCCATTCTAGCAGGTGACAGGGAGGGAGCCCAGACAGATGCCTCCAAGCAGGCACTGGTGCAAGGGCTGCCCTCAGGAGCCATGGGGTTGGGGTAGGGGTTGGGGCAGGAGATGAGGGAGACTCTTGTCCCTGGGAGTCTGACTGTCCCTGTGCCGCAACTAAAAGGTGAATCCCTTGCAGAGGGAAGCTGGGTGCACAGGCCAAGAGAGAGTTCCCCTTTCGCCTGGGAAGTCCGGGGGCAGCATTCAGTCATGCTGTTTGTATGTCAAGCCATCTCTTCTGAGACTCCAGGCTTCCCAGGTTGGGGCATCTCTTCAGTGGACCTGCACTTGCTGGAAAAGAAAATGGGAAATGGACTCAGCAAAAATACCTGGCCCTTTCCTGCTCCATTTGAGGCTTCCATTTCATTTTTGTTTGGCTGCCCTGGCAACAATAGCATCTTTGCCTTTCTCCCATCCTCCATCCTTTTCTTTCTTCACAAGGGGCAGTCGCATCTAGGCCAGCAGGGATTAAATGTAGAGGCTTCAACCCGCCCTTGCTTCCTTTTGACCAACTTCCAGCTCAGAGCAGTGCAGCTGGTGTGTAGCCAAGGGGGTTTTGCAAGGGCACGCAGCAAAGTTGACCTCCATCAGCCCAGTGCTCTCTGACATTCACAAAAAGTGTTTAAAAAGGTGAGTAACTTCCCTCCGCAGAGGAGCTATTCACCACAGAGACATTCAGGATGCAGACCTCAGCGCATCGTTGCTTTCATTGTCCCAGCACTTTTCTAAGATGCAACATTACACTGACAAACACAGCATGATCCTGTTGATGCTGTCCGACAGGCCTGAATATCCTTTCTCCAGTAGAAGTACAGCATCACCATCAGTTGAACTGTCATGGGACACTCCCAGGGACTAGGCTGCCGAATCATAGGAGCAGAGCAGTTATTGCTATCCTGTGCTCTGGGTGTGATTCACACATTTCTAGAAGAAATATTTGGAGCTTAAGAGATAAAGTCTATGCTCAGAGTATCATGTGCTTCAGTCAATTGCAAGTATAAATTTTCATGTACTTTTGCAACGATTTATAACTTTCCGTGAACAAATTATAATTCAAGGTGGTTGGCAGCTGTTAAAATCAGATATGGAAAGATAATTTGACCCAGACTAAATGGTATTTGATAGACACACATGATTCAGGATGGCCATAAATTTTACAGGGACATCATTCCTAAATTTTGCTCTCTCAACCTCTTCTGTGGTTGCCTGTTCTGCAATTAAATAATCAGAGAGAAGATAATATCATTTTATTTATTAATAAAATTGGTGCTAAGCAGCTTATTTCAAGTCAATGAAGCTGGTTTTCTCCCTTGCAAGCTTCAGTGAAGATCTTTAACTCGCTTACCAGTAGGAGAAAGCAAGCTGGCCAGGACATAAATAGAAGCAGAAAAAGGCATGAAACCGACTCCCCGCAAATGCATGCTTAATGTATTCTCTTCCTTGTTCCTCATTCTTAGGATATTGGCTGTTTAAGTTAAAAGTGATTTCATTTTCATGGTGCTCTCTCCCATCTGTGGCATCAAGTGAGCTTAGATTTTTACAAGAGAGCTATCACCAAAAAATATTGCCATTATATTAATCACAAACAAGTTTGACTGTAACATCAAGCATGCAGGTGGTCGCCCCCCCCCATCTTTCATTTTTATTTGAGAATTGTGGACAATCTCTTTCAGGATGATTAGATAGGAAACTCCTTGAAGCAGGGATACTGTCATCTTCTATGTATTGCACAGCACTGAGCACGCAAATGGCACTTAAATAATTATGCATGAATTTGTCTCTGTCACTGTTGCTCAACGGTAGTGATCCAGTAGCAGGTCTTGTCTGTCATGTTTGCAGGTGTTCTGTTAAGGAGCAACTACTAGTGTTTATTTCTGCTTTGCAGGAGCAATTCTGTTCAGGAGAGAATAGAAAGGGATTACTTTTACCTTATAATTTAGTCTCCCAAGGCATGACCTCACTTATCTCCCACCCATGTATGACAACAGTAAGAATCAAAATTTATATTAAGCACAACACACTGAAATGTGGAATTGGTTCCCTCTGGACACCGGTCACAACCTTTGTGGCTGTTACGATGAAGGAAACAAAGGTTCAATCCCAAGGCCACATCATTGAATTGACTGTTGTATTTAGACCACACATGGGCCGTCTGGAGTGTTATGAGACTAGTGTACTTGACCTGTCTTGCTCTTTATAATGCAGGAGGCTGTCTCATCTACTTGCATTTTACTATTATTAAAAATTAAAGAGTACTACATCTGTTATGCTGTCTGAATCTGTGGGATCCTAAGGGATGCTCAGCAAAACTTTTTCCACTTGTGTTTAAGGAAAGTGCTCTACTCAACTCACCGTAGATATTTTTCCCCATATATTATAACTTTTATATCTTAATATATTATAATATATGAGGGAGTAAAAGGGATGAGAACAAAAAGTGACCAAGAGCAAAGATCCCGTGTAGGCTCACAGGAATCCTTCTCTTTGTAATAAGAGGAAAGGTTTAGTGAGGTTCCATGGATGGGATAATGAACAATGAGGTAAACATGATGGGTAGAAGTATTCCAGCCATAACATGCAATGATTTGGCCTAGGCAGTGCAATCTTGCATGAAGACAACTTAGAGGAGATGCCCTACATCAGCTCCATTTTTGCTTACACAAGACATTTTTTACCAGGAAAACTCAAAAGGCACAGCCAGACACAAACCTATGTTTAAATGAGTCTCCCAGATAGAACCCCTCCATTTTTGCTGAGAAAGTCACAAATCTTCCCTCAGCCACACTGGACCTCACTGTAGTTCTCCTGGCAATGCCAGCATAGTACATACATACACACATACAAACACAACTGTAGGCTGATATAAGCACACCCCTAGCAGCAATTCCACAATGCAACATTCCCTTTACCAATTACTTTTTCTGGTGACCAGAAGCACACCTCCCATTTAAAATGCCCTGTGCTTCTGTTCTCGTTACTCAGTAAGTGGTGCAAGCACAGCTTCAGGTAGTCTTCATGCTGCTGCACAGGACCAAGGGGAGATCTTGATGTTTCTGATGCTGCAGGGAAAGGGTTGTGCACAGCTAGCTATGGCACTGCCTCAGGACTGAGAACCTGGGACAAGGGCATCCCAGGAGGCTAAGGAGCACAGCAGGAAGTCTGATGTTCCTCTTGAACCCCGCCTCTTTTATGCAGAGCTTCATGCTGTATTACAAATGAGCAGAGACACCGCACACCCCTGGCCCCAGTAGATAAAGATGTGTTCACCACTGGCCAGGAAGGGGAGACAAGGCAGATAAGAGTCTAGGTCAATGTTTCTCAACCCATGGGTTGCGGCCCAAAAGTGGGTTGCAAAAATATATGAAAAGTTCACAAACTTTAAAAATGGATTCTTCTTTAAAGGAGAAAAATGTGGAAAATCATAGGTTTCCCCTTGCAGGCTGACAGAGTTCTGGGCTGCAAGGGGCTATTTAGGGCTGGCAGGAGAGGGAGATCAAGTAGGGGGTGCCATGAGCATGTGCATTCACATAGCAGCCAGGCAGCGTGGAGAGCAGCTCCTGCAGGTAAGTCTATGGAGCAGAAGCGGGTGGGGGGCACAGGTGACACTGCTTGCCACCCCACCTCCTCTCTGGGGTAGAGCCATGGCCAGACAGGAGCGGTGGTGGCAGCAGCCAGGCCATGGTGGTGGGGTAGAGCCACATAAGCAGCTAGTGGGGGGAAAAGATGAGAGCAGCATGTTTCCCCCACAAACCCCTCCATCTGTTACTCCTCATGCTACTGGCAGTGGCTGGTGCGGGGGTTCTGGTGACAGTGGCAGCAATGAGTCTCACTGCTCCGCTCTGCTGTCTGGTGCTGTCCCGCTTACCAGGCTGCTGAGGTGGCTTCTGCCCATGCCAGTCCAGCCAGGCTGCAACCCTTTGCCTGCTGTGGGTACACAAACCTGGGGGAGCATTTGCCTCCCACACACTGAGGGGGCTGGGAGCAACAAGTTGCAAGAGGAACTGTGGGTTGGGAGTGAGGAGCGCCAGAAGGGTCAGGGGGCTGTTTTCTACTTAATCTATTTGCTGGGTTGGGACTGGCCTTCAGTGTTTACATATAGGTGGTCCTGGTCCCAAAAAGAGGCTGAGAACCACTGCTCTAGGCAATACATTCAGCATCCCAGGAGGAAGAGACCTCTCTAGTAGGTACAATTAGCATTACTGCCTTGTAATATAAATTGTAATCAACCTCAATAATTATGGGTCTTTTTACTTATACTGGCAAAAGGAGTAGCATGCAGCCATATGCACTCCTCCCCAGTATGGCTAAAAGCAATGTCTGTCAGTTCTCCAATCACCACCTACCTTTATGTTAATATTTTCTGCTGAGTCCCTTTCTAAATGCATCCCATTTAGTCAACCTGTTATTGTGCCTAGGCTAACCCCACATAGAAAAGGCTTGAGATGCTGTTCAGTGAATCAGGTAAATGTCACTTAATGACACTTACTAGTATCTAGAATGGAAGGATGGTCCAACAATTAAGCAATAAGTCTAGAACTTGATTCATATCCTAGGTCCACCACCAATTTCCTGTGTGATGCTGGAGGAAACCAGTTCTCTGTGCTCCATTGCCCATCCATAAAATAAGGCAAGTATAAGACTGTGAGGTGCTCAGGTATGATGGCAATAAGCCATATAAATACCCAAGATGCACAGTCTCCTTCAGCAAAAGAGAAGAAAACTCAATCACATTTGGCTCCTTCAAAAAAGCTGAACATGCAGCATTTTCCACCAAAAAAAGATGTGCTGTCAACTTGCTTTGAAAATTAAGTTTGGGGCTTTTTAGGTTGTCAAAGGCTCTGTACTTTTAAAAGTCATAGCCTTCATGCAATACTTAGGACAGGAGGGAGGGAAAGAAGGGAGAATAAATAACCTTCCCCATTTTGAACAACCATAAGAGTCACAAGGCAGCCAGTCTGTAAAACTGCAAAAACCATCTCTTCCAGTTGGACCAGCATTTGTGTACCCAGAAGGCCTCTATCTATCTGAAATGCAGTGGTGAGATCAGTTCCCTTTTCACACTCACAGCCCACAGCTTCAGCAGAGGCCCCAGCACATTAAACACTAGATGCCAGCTACTTCCCACGTGCTTCTGACATCCTGAATTTTAAGGACATGACTAGCTTCAATTGTTACTTGAAAAATTCAAATGATAATTTGTTTCTAAGCACAATTTCATTCTGCCACTGTGGGATATTATGTAATTAGTTTCCCTATAAATTCATTTGTATGAAGGGCACCAGCACCAGGCTGTTAGTGACATAGAATGGATTTGAATAAAAAACAGTCAGGAAAATGCACATCTTTTTTTTTACAGTAAATAGCTGAACACACATCCTTTGAGTACAAATGGATTGGTAAACCAGTTAGCTATTTAATACACTTAAAGCCAGGGCTCAAGTGGAAAGAAGAGCTGTTACTTTCCTTTGCTCCACCCACAAGTCAAACTTCAGCACCTGAGATACCAAAATGAGACACTCTCCAGAACATGCAGGTGTTCAGTATTTGACCACTCGGGTCCTCAGCCCAGGCTCCCTCTCAGCAGAGTTCAGAGCCACATGATGGAGCAGACTAGGTATAGGCCCTCCCCACATTTCAGGAAAACATCTAAAAAGCCCTTGAGCAGCTTTCTGAGAGCAGCAGAAACTTGGGATTTGCATTTTTACAAATTCTAGTCCCACTGATTGCAAAGAAAACCCTGAAAATGAGAACAGATTTTAATTAATGCCACCATATCTGCCTCAGGCTGTGGGAAGCCTCCAGAGCCTGTGACCATGTGGGCTGCCTGGTCCCACACCCTGCAGAGCAGACCTTATCCCTTGCTGCTCTCCCAGGACCAGGACTGGCTGGTTTCAGTATTAAAGCAGCCAGTGGTGAGGGGATTGGCAGCCCCTTAGCAGGGCTCTTTCCTCTGTGTTTTTGGCTCCGTTGGCAGTGGATAGGTGGGGATCCTTCTCAAACATGCTCAAGACACCAAAATTAGATGCCACTCGCAATAGCTTTATTAAGATCCTGCCCTAAATGACTGCACTGCTGGCAAAATACATAAACTACCACTGGGCACCTACATTGTCACTCACTGAGAGTATGGGGGCAACTGCTTTGACAAGCTCCGGTTTCAGGTTCAGCACATGGAAGAAGGGATCCCCACATGTTTTGTTTGTGAAGAAAACCTTAACAATACTAAACAAAAAGGACTACCCTGACTTCAAGGAGAGCCTGCACTTGGCAGAATGAAAGAGCTGCTGCACTGAAGGAGGGGAACAGGTCACCAACCCAGAATGATCTACTCATATTTACAGGATGGGAATTTGTTCAAACACACAGACGGGCAGCATCTTTCTAATATATCATCTGTCTAAATTAAAAAAAACAAACAACAAAACTCACCATGATAAATAATCTTCACCTAGTAAAGTTTATTTCTGGGGAACTGAAACAGCTGACTTTAAAGAAACCAAGTTAACCACACACTATTGGTCTGTTTGTGTATAGGTGACCAGATGCATCTTTAGCACTGTAGTCCCATCTCCTAACCTGATGCATATTGTAAACAAAGATCTGCCCAATTCCCTTTGTTAAGGGTGGTAACGAGGATAAAAACACATATTCCTAGGAGATGCAAGACTCCATACATTTGTTAGAAGTGAATCAATGAACCAGAACAAATCTCAATTGCATTCCCTACCAGACCACCTTTCCCAATTACTAGTTTTCTGTCAATGCTGTTAGTAAGGATGTGTGGCAACTGTGATCCAAATAAGACCATTTTATTTCATATTAACCCATCAAATGGTAACAACCCTTATGTATTATCACCGTTCTGTAGGTTTGAAATAAGCAGCTGTATTTAAGTCAGCATCTCCTCACTAGTATCTTCTAAAACTCTCTTAGTAAAATAGTAAGGATGTAATAAAAAAACTTCCATTGTGTATTATGAGGAATAATTTTTCCATAAAATACTAATTAGGGAGATTATTAATAATGACTTGCTTAAAGCTGAATAGATCTGATGAAAGGGCATTTATAAATCGTGCCAGTGAAGCAAAGGGGTAGGAACAGGGGACAAGGTTTCCAAATTTGTAAACAGATTTGTAAGAATCAGATATAACCATGAGGTTTGGAAGCCAGAGTTAAATGGCTTTCAAACAGGCCTAACTAGCAGCCCACAGGCACCCGCAAAGGGATAACTTGCAGCCCCCGGCTCCTGATCCAAGAGTTGCTCTCTCCACTGCTCCAGCAACTGCTTCTGCTGGACTCTCCAGGCTCCCCTCCATTCTCCAGCTTCTGCTGCCTGATCCCACCCCCAGAGGACCTGTGGCTGGGTGGCTTGGGTGGACCCAGAGAACTCATGTGGGGCTGCACAGGGTGGCAGCGTGGTACACTGGAGTGCCTGTGAGGCAGTGTGACACAGGGACCCAGGTGACATGGCATGGCATGTATGGGGCCACAGAGGGTGCCCACAGTGTGGGAAGTGGGCATGTACAGTGTGGCATAGCATGCAATATAGAAGGTGTATGGGACCAGGAGGCCTGGCCCCCACAGCCACTCAGAAGTTGGACAGCTCTGCTTTAAATGCATGAGGGACAAAATGAAAAGCTAGTAATACAAGAGTCCAATTATAGATAAAAGTAGCAAAAATGTTAATCATGCTGCAAAAAAGGCAGAAATGTTCAATAACTTCCTGGTCTCTATTTGGCAAGAAGCAGGATGCTGTATTCATATCCTTAAGTGATGAGGAAATACTTTCTATTCCATTAGTAACTTGGGAGCTATTGCATTAGCAACTATACTATAATATAAACATTTTAAATATGCAGGACCAGAAAACTTCCATATAATACTATTAAAAGGATTGGCAAAGGAATTCAGAACTATTCAAGATGATTTTTTAAAACAGATCTTGGAACACTAGGGAATGTCCACAAGACAGGGAAAAAAACACAAATGCTGTACCCATACCAGGGGGAGGAAAGTCAATTAAAGCTGATATGAAATTGGAAAGAACTGGTAAAGTGTCAGTTTGCAAACTGTAACTGTGATACAGCTGTTACCAATAGGGTCCTGTGGGGATCTGTTCTTGACCCAGTGCTCTGCAACATTTTTGTTAGTGACGCTGAGGAAATGATATATGCATTAATGGTAACATTTGCAAGTGAAACAAGAATTTGTGGTCAGACAAATGACAGGGCAAGTCAATTGTTCAGGCTGACCTTGGTCACTTGATGGGTCAGGCTCGTTTGAGCAACAATACTATCAAATGCAAAATTATATATCCAGGAGTGGAGAATATAGGTCTCGTTTGCAGGACTAGAGATAGAAGAGCACCACTGCATTTCGGGATACTAAGTAACTTAGGGGCTATGGTAAATAACCAAAACTCTCAGTGTGATATAGTAGCTAAGAAAGCTAAGATGATCCTTGGACAAGAATGCAGATAAATATCAAGTATGAGTACAAAAACAACACTATCCCTGTATATAGCATTAGTGAAATCACTATGGAACAGCAGATCCAGTTCTGGCATTCACACTTCAAAAGGGATAGTGAAAAATTGGAAAAAAAGTTTTTAAAAAGACAAGAACAATTAGAGGTATGGAAACCCTCCTTTGGTCATTTAGCTTATCTAAAAGAAAGTTAAAAGGTGACTCAATCATGGTTTAAACATATGTGAATAGGGAATATATTTGCATTAGTAAACTTGAATCTAGGGAAAAAGGTATAGCAAGAATGATGGGAAATGAAAGCTTGACAAATTCAAATTAGAAACAGCCTCAATTTTTAATACCAAAGTTAAAGACTTGTTGCAGCAATTTTTCCAGAAGCGTGATGGATTTCCCTTCACTTTAAATCGAGACTAGATCTCTTCCTAAAATAATGTTGCAATTCATCTGGAGATCATAGGCTCAATGTAGAAATTAGTTTGTAATGCATTATGGTCTCTGTTATACAAGAGGCTCTACAATAAGCCATGAACTAATTTCAGCTGAGACCAGGGTCAGCAACCTCTGGCCCACAGGCCAGATCCAACCATTAGATCAGGCCCATGGATGTAGGGGCTTGGCAGCATTCAGCAGCAGGGGGTTTCGGCTGCAGATGTTCTCCCTGTGTTGCTGCGGAAACAACCGCCAAGTCCTAACACCCATCCACTCACCTCTAACTTGGGGTGGGTCATTCTGACGTGCAGCTAGGAAAGGTTGCCTACCCCAGGTTGGTCCAGTTTTACTTTGCTTGTTAATTTCTATTCTCTCCCCCAGTCCTAAGATAATGAGTGGGTAGTACCCACTGTTTCTAAAACAACCTGCAACTCTCTCTCTCTCGCTCTCTCTCCAAGTAGCGGTCTCTGAGTTTTAATGAGTTAAATGTCATTAACTATCTGACTGAAATAACACAGGGTAAAATCCCAGGGAAGACTAGACAAATTGTAGTTTCCCCCCACACATTAGCAAGGTCAAGGTAAACCCTAAATTACTACATCCTTAACTCTACCGCCTCACTAGTTATTGAAAAACTACAAGTTTCATTGTCTTCACTAGGATTCCACCTTATGTTAGCCAACTAAAGCCAGCAACACTCCTTTCTCACTTAAATATGATGCACTCTGTTAGAAAACCAGTTAGAAGTCAAGGCAACACTGACCTATACTCCACCAATCTGGAGGAATTGTTGAAAAGTTAAACAGAACAATAAGGGGGGAACTGATAAAGGTGGGGTGGAAATCAAAACAACTGTGAACTACAGAATTAGCCACTATATTTCATTTTCTCCCCTACATACACTGAACAGGCAGGATGGCCTGCAGGGTTCTAAGCAAGCATCAGTGGCCATTCTGTTAACGAAATGCTAATGAAGGAATTGAAGACAGCACTGTATTACTGCCATGCATTTCTTATAGAAGGCTCTAAATCCTTTTGGGATCAGGGCAATACTTATTTAGGTAAGTGGCATCACTGACAATAAATTAGATTCCATCATAGCTTGGGATCAGATCTAAGATACAGCACTTGTAGTAGCAGAAGCTATGCCATGCTGACTAAAAGAAGGAGGAAACTAGAAAAACGGATAATGTCAAACAAAACACACCCACTCGTAAAGACTCCAACCTTTAAAACTTGTCAGCAATGACTCTGGCAACCTGGTGTTTCAGCACAGTCTGATGGCTTGGCGGGAGGGGGAGGGTCCCAAACTAAAGAAGCTACTGTCTTAAGCAATACAGTTCTATAGAGGGAGGCCAGTAGGACAGATGGTCAGTGACAAATCAGTTAAAACTGTGACAGACATTTCTACAGGATTTGGTTAAAGGTAAGAAAATAAATTTAGGGCTCAGGAATTCACTCTCAGAGGGCTAGTTACATTTACTCCAGCCATCATATAGCACTTTATCTGATACTGAATCATTCTTGACAGACTGCTGGTTTTCTTCTGAAATAATTCTGTGCAAAATACACTCTGCATGTTCATAACTCTGTGCTCATTTAACAAAAACAAAAGAAACCCCAAGAACAGATGGCTCAGGTCATTGATTTGATAGCAAGAAGAATTTCAACCATGCTACAGAAAAGAGAGGTTATATTTAAACAGATGGAACATGTAAAAAGTCCACCATTTTTCTTTTAATTTATTCTATTCATAACTCAAAGGAGTAAGAGGCCTGACGGTATAATTCTCATGCTGGTAGAACTCCCCCTGAAACAAACACTTTTCATCAGTAGGGACTGAAGGACAAAGTTAAGCATTAGAACAGGGGTGGGCAAAATGCGGCCTGGGGGCCAGATGCGTTCCACCAGGCCATTCTATCCAGCCCACAGGGTCCCTAAAAAATTTAGAAAAATATTAATCTGCCCTGGGCTTCCTGTCATGTGGCCCTCGATGGCTTGCCAAAACTCAGTAAGCAGCCCTCTGCCCAAAATAATTGCCCGCCCCTGTGTTAGAACATAGAGCAGTTCTAATTTATTCAGACAGGAAATGTTTTATTTGTGTAACTCTTCCTAGCAGCCCTATGTCACTGATGAAAAAGGTTGCTGGAATCCATCCTGGAAGCTGTTGAGGGCCTTTCTAACCTCATCAACTTCAACGCAAGTTGAGGGAACTCATCATTTTGCAGCAAGAATCCAGACTCATGGAGGATTGTGAAAAGCTCTCCTTTGGGGCTGTCATAACCCCTTAGACCAAGCTAATTAGTTGGCTATTATTAAACCTTGCAACTCCAAAAGGATAAGTGTGCATGCAAGTGAGCAAAGATATATAGCATAAGCGTAAGTAATGACATTCAGTTGTGAAACAGGTTTCCGGGTGGAGGGTGTTTTATGTTGGGAAGCTTTTTTAATCATGTTCCCTTCAATGTAAAAGTACTTGTGACTGGAAACTTCTCAACAGTACTCAATGGTCTCTCAGGGATCACCCTAAGAAAGTGAGTGCACATCACATATTAACTCATCCCTGACCAACTTTTTAACATGCAAAACCCAGTAGATCCCAGCAACACCACTGTGCTAAGAAAATACAGCAGATGCAAATGCACAAATCCATGCAAAAGTGGATTACTTATTTAAGCCTGTGTTCATGATATGAATACAAATATGCACACATGCATGGAGTTCCAACAAACTAAGAACCTGCTTTCTTCCTTGAATACAGACATACTGGATTTATTGTAGCTGTTTGGTATTATGAGGACTTGAAAACTACGTCAAAAGGTCATTGTTATAAATAAGATCTATGGCACAGTAAAATTAAGTTGCCAAGTGTTAGGCAGCTCTTGTGACATATCTGGTAGCCCTGTAATGCAAGACCTACAGCTGAATTGCAAGAGATTGTGAAAGGGATTGACTACAGTTCTTTCTAGCCACTAGGAGCTACTGGTGTTTCAGATATCCAGTCCCATTATGATACACCTCCCTTCTGCTCCCCCTACTGACATGAGAGTTGCATGGAGAAGCATTAAGGATGGGTGATGGAGAGATGCAAGTGAATGAAGGCTGGGGGCAAAGAAACAAGGGCTGAAGTCAGAAAGAGGTAGAAATGAAAAAGCCTAACAAAGAGAGGCGGCAAAGTACAGAGACTACCTTAAGCTCCTCATGCCTTCAATAACTCCCTCCCCAGCTCTCTCAGATTTTCCCTGACCACCCTACCCTGGCTTTCCATCCTTACCACAGGCTCTCACTAAGTTCCACCTTCTAAAAAATCCCTCCCCCTGATTTTTCTATGGCAGTAACCCCCACCAAGACCTCTGTCAGACCTTTCTTTTTCCCTTAAAACTAGACGTGAGTGTGGTGTACAAGACATTCATATCTAAACAATGCATATGTGAGATGCAAGGTGAAATCTTTTGATTCTCAGTCCTACCAAACATGCTGTGTATGTTGTGCCCAATAATTGTAGCAATGCCTAAAATGAAATGAACTTAGCACAAATATATTGTTTTCAAATGAGATTCAACTCAAAACATGCACAGGGAGAGTAAAGTTATTTTATTAAATCATGCACATCATGTGTGTTAGTGCAAATAGTTTAATCTGTACTCCAGAAATTCTAATGTACTTTTTATATCTTTACAAAATAGATTTAAAACAATTATTTCCTTTAAAAAATGTAATTCTGAAGTTAAGCATTTCAGAACAATATTTGCAATAACCTATATACAAGAGGTACTGAGTACCACTGGCAAACAAGTGTTTTGTGGTTGGGTGGCTTCCTGCAACTGAAAATGATAAAAGAAACAAACTAGATGATAACAACACTTTCTAAGAGTCACTTGTGGACTATTTTTTCCAAAAATCTAATGATCCTCCCGTTAGCAAATCCCAAGTAGCTTAAGATAGAACCTTTAATTAAAAGGACAGATAATGACCCTCAAAACCTCACAAGGCAAATTATATACTAAATTTCTATTTAAATATTTAACTAGATCTGTTGATTGCCATTAATCTTTTAAAGCCAAATAAATCTTTGAGATAATCGTCCTATTTTGAAGTCTCCCTTAACCAAACCATTTTCCTTTGCAATCCATTTTAGCATACTGTACAAGTCCTTAATAAACATTTTTGTTAGAACTGTTTGAGTTGCGCAAGACAACTTGTAGCCAACATTTAAATTCAATGCTCAGTTACAGTGGTTCTCATTAAAAGTCAATAATTAACAATAGTTAACGCTCTTAAACTAGGAAAATACACTTTTTAATGGGGACCACTGTACTGTATTTTAAGACCATGTTGATGCAAAGCTTCTAATTACCAAAATGAAACTATCTCATCAACTGATGCACACTTGATCAGTTAACTGATCCCAGCTTTGCAATTACTTTGTCCACCATGGAATCTTTTTTCTCAGTTAATCATATATGTGCTCTTGCAGTTTTCTTAATGAAGTTATGTCAATAAAAGCTTATCTGAAGAGACAAATATTACTTCTCCAGCTCAATTTTGAAAGTATTAAATGATTGAAAAAAAAATGGATAAAATGTGATATGTGAGAAAGTATTCATACTTTTAAAGAATGTCTCTTTAAATATATGAAATTTAATAAATTACATTCAAACTAAAAGTTGAATCACTGCACTATGTCTATCAAATGACCAAGTATTTGCTCCCAGAAATACCTTTTAGTTCACTCAAGAACACACACATGCTTGCACTCACGCACACACAAAATATTCTAGGCTGGTGTTTGCCATCAATGTCTTCTCTATCTTATCTCTTTAAGGCTGGACATGAACTGTATTTATTCCCCAAAATCATTAATAAAACAAAATCCTCACCAAAGAAAATTATTTGCTTCTTTCAAAAGCCCTGGAAAGAGACATTATCTTGTTCCCAATAGCTCAGTGACTGACAGCAAGTCAAATGGTATATATTAATGTGAAAAAAAACCCAAACTGAAAGGCACTGAGCATACCACATGTGTTCCGAGTAGCTACACGGTTATTTGGCATGGGTATCCAAATCAGGAAAGCATGTTTATCCTTTAAACCTGGCAATCAGATTCTAAAGCAAAATATCCACAAACCTAACCATTATAAATAATTTGGTACCAAGAAGCCTATTTTAGGCCACCATTATAGTATTCAAAATCCCAACATACCAATTTAAAAATTACATGAACTTGTAAGCAAAAGTATTGCTCACAGTAGAATGAAGTCACAATTTTATTCCCTCTTTATAGACAGATACATTTTATACAGTTTAAAGCAAATGACTCTACTGCTGTTCTCACGCAGAGCTGCATTGTATTAAGAGGTAAAAAGGAAGAGAATTAATCTGTTTTCCCCCAGTATGAGTGATGCCAGCTTCTAAAAGGGAGGACGGTGTATGGATTCAACAACAGTTCTCATGGAGAAGCTCTGGTTAGGCCTGGGTACAGCACCACGGCTGTTACAGCAACCAAAGCTGCCATCACAGGCATCCAAGGCCACTGTCTCTGTGTGGAGAGAAAGAAAAAATCAATGTCATATTTGTTCTAGTTCACACTAGTCAGTTAACCCTTTGGTTCCTTAAGTCCTGAGCACCTGTTGGTAAGTATCACTAATATACTTCCCATGAGCCCTTAACTGCTGGGAAATCTTGACTCTTGGCACCAAGGGGTTAACTCTGTTTTCTAGCACAAGGTATTCCAATAGACAAATCTTCATGATGGGACATCAGCAAGAGATTTTTTGTTAGTGCTGTATTTCCAAGTGCATTAACAACACACCCCAAAGAGAACATCTCCTCTTAAACAATGGAGGGCTGAAGATGCTCACAATATAGCTTGTGCCAAAGAACTGCTAGACAAAATGACGACATTTTAAACTTCTTTGTTTTTGTGTTTTTAAGCTGAATCTGTGACATAAGTTCTTAGTGGAACCTATCAAGATAATTTTCAATGGGTTTGAAGGATATCTTAGGTTGAGGGCAATATTTTACAGAAGACACTAAGAGACACTGGGGATTGTAGTGTAAGGTGAGAATTAAAAATACAAACCCACCACCTATTTGTCATTCCCATCTTGTCCTTTTTCCATCTTCTTCACAGCAATAGTGAGAAAGTGAAGAAGTTGGAAAAGAACTTCTAAATCCAAAAAGTAAGAAAAAAGGGACCAAATTTCTATTTAAAGAGGCAAACTCTTCATTTTTCACATGCGATTCAGCAATCAGTTTTTTGGGTTTTTTTTCAGGTCCTGACATTGCAACATTGTATAAGAATTTACCCCATTTTGCTAAAGACAAACAAGACCAAGTGAAAAGAGGTACATTCAAAACTGGTTAGGGTTGAAATTAATTCACTGTTAGAATTAATCGCCAAGAAACCACACAAACATTAAAATGATTAGTAGTTGCTCAGCTTGTCAGTATCGCAAGTATGGTATAGTAAATGAAGGGTTTGCTTCAGGTAAATCCTGTGAGCACTTCACCATGCATATTTTACAGAAATGGCAAAAACAGGTGAGAGGGACAAACATACATTAACTGAACAGTAGTGCTTGTACCTTTCTCTACCACAATGGGCCGTAACACCAATACAGGAAAGCCAGGATTAGGCCGATGAATACGGCTGGGACGGGTTGTAATATGGAAGGCTAAAGAAGGGAAGGGATATTAAAAATCATTTTGTGCTATAAAATCAATCAGGTAAAGAAGATTTAGATAGGGGGAAATAAGTCACAGAGTGAGATTTTTTTTTAATTGAAATGAATTAAAGACATCTACCACGATACAGCATGATCTAATTTGGTATACAAAGTTAGTACACCACTCTACTCAAATGAACATGGATATTTAAAAATACAGTGAAGTAAGCAGAAAAATGTTCTAAAGAAGCCTTTGTTGCCACTTGGAATTTAGAATTTCAGGTCAAAGTTGAGGCTTATATTTATACTGATTGCAGGTCTTCATCACATTAGTGTTTTGGGGGTTTTTCCCCTTATTTCAATGGTGCAAGATGCAGCATGAGTTTTCCTTTATATTGCATCACCTCATCCAGGCATCCCTACACACCAGAATCAGCATATTTGGAAGGTCCAAGCAGCATAACAGATTTTCCACCTTTTCTTCTTTTCCTTACAGTTTCAAGACCCATAATTACTTTTCCTTCTCCAATGAATCATTTATGAATCACCCCAGCAAGCCATGTAGTCAAGACATGACACTGCAATATTGCTCAACATTAGCAATGAGGTCCTTCAAGTGATGGAGCACAGGTCAGCTGGGAATCCTGAAATGTGACTATCCCTACCTGTGAGAACCCCAAGCTGGATTTAAATCATGTTCTCCTGGGCTACAGCAATGCTTTTTAATCTCCAGATTCAGGTCATCAAGATACCATAACTCATTTACTTTGTCACCTTGTTTCCACTGCACACACACTTGTTCAGTTAGGGTGCTTGTAGACATGCGGGGAGGCTGCTCCGATGTGCTGTAATTATAATTACTCCACTAATCGAGTCTGCTGGAGTGTGCTAATTAGTGCACTACAGCAGCTTCCACATCTCATGCATCAGCATCCCCATGCCTCAAAATGGTGGCGGGGCACTTTAACTAAAGCTCATTTGACACTGTGGGCACTTTAATTAGAGAATCTCAGAGCTGCTCTAATTAAAGCACCCCCCACCCCCACCCCTGGAGCATATGTAAAAACACCCTTAGTTTCAAGACTGCAATGCTTCAGGCTTGGACTGGATAAGAATTATCCATAGTATTATAAATTGAATAACTGTTTAAAAGAGATGACTGTCAAAGTCATGATAATCGTATAGTGATTTTTTTTCTTAAACTAGCCTTGAAAGACACCCGTTTTCTCCGTGTCTCTGCTACACACAAACATCCCCCCCTCCACCTCCCCCCTGCCCCCTTCAGATCATGATAGATGTCTTTTTTTGGAGAAATTTGGTTGTTTTATTTTTTGTTTTTGGGGCTGAAGCCAAGTTGATTTTTCACAGAGCTAAACATGAATTTATATTTAACTCATGTTTGAGGATTTTCTGGAATACATTTTATGGGAAATTTTATGAAAATCAAGACAGTCATTTCATAGTAAAACAACAAATTTGGCCCAATAGACGTAAAATGTAGGTGTTCTATCCTGGACAATACAAGCATTGATCTCATGTTAGCTGACATTTGTTTTAACCAAGGCAAATATCCTTTATTCAAATTATATGAAACTATCATAAATTCATGTTCATGCAGCATTGTCTTGCAGTTGCTGTCACAAATCAAAGAAGCGTGTTGTTAGAAATAATCAATGCAGTATCCAAAAAAGTTGACATTAAGTGAACCAAAAGCAGCTAAATGTTCTAAAACCATTCACAAACAAATCCATCCAGTCAAATCTAATCAGTAACTACAAACATGCAAACACATGTAGCACACCATAGTGCTATGCTTTCAGAACATGATGTAACTTTTTTACATTCATGCTTTACCTATCCAGGAGGAAAAAGGTGATGCGTAATTATAAAACACCAAACACAAAGGAACTTGTGGGCATCTAAAATTATTTCAACTGGAGTAAAAAAATTTTCTCTGCTCTAGCATTTATAGTACACAGAAGGTTTTATGGCATTTATTTTATTCATTATATGTATGTATATATGCCTGTGGCATCTAGGTGCATGACAATTTATAACCAAATACCATATTTAATGCAAGTGTCCAAAAAGATGATAAATTATACTCCCTTATCAAGCATCATCGTGTAATGAAAGTCTCCTTTCTTTTGATAAACAGGCAAATACTTGACTAAAAATATGCCCATGAACTCAGGTGCTGACATGCCCAAAAGGGAGTAAGTTATACAGTTGCGAACCTCCCTTTGGAATATCTTGGCCTTCATACCTCAAAAGTGAGGTAGAAAAAAGAGTGGACTCTAGACACCAAATGATCACTAGCATCTGAAAAAGCTTCCAGCCCCTGGGGCTGATGCCAGGTGCAGAAGGATGAGGTACCAAGTGAGATGTTTCTTGACAATCCACAAGTGTAACTAAATTTTAGGATTTTTTTTTAAAAAAGTCACCTCACGAGTGTGTCGAATAGAAGTTTCTTCAGTAAGGCCATAGCCCATGCAGTAGTGCTGCTTGTACCCTAACTAGTTCCTCCAATCCTCCCTAAAAGTGGTTTTCAGCTAGTGTTATCGCTCCTTACTTGGTTGTATATAACTTCAGTCCCTCTTTTCCCCCACAAGAATCCCCCTATTTCTATAAATACACCCCCTTCTCTCCCTGAAAATCTTCCTCTTTTCCTGCGTAGCTCTTCTACCCCATTGTCCCCCTTTCGATTATTCAGTGTGCTTTTGAAAGACCAGGCTCCTAACAAGGCAAAGGCAAGGAGCCTACTACTCACAATCCATCCACTCAAAACATTATGAAATAGCAGGTGGTTTCTTTCTGTTTGTTCACACTCTAGCAGGAGTTTAGCAAAGGGTCCCAAGCAAGAAGCAGACGGTGAGAGAAGACTATTACCAGGCATACTTCCAACAGCAGGAAGCAGCAGCATAATGAAGTGGGGGCACTGATCCTTGGGTGGGCACAAAACTAGCAGCAGCAGTGCTGCAGGCCTGACGTAACCACTGGCGCTAGCAGCACAGCTCCTGATACTTTCTTGCATGCCACTGCCACTCAGGACACCCAAGTGCCCAGTTATGCCTTTGGCAGGAAAATTAAATGTGGCCTCCCATTCACTTTCCTCCTTTGTCAACTATATCTTAAAAAACCCTAGAACAGTGGAGTTAAAGCCGCCCTGCCACTGTTGGTTGCATCTAGAGGACTTCAGCCATCATAGCACCATCACAGGTCTGGCTGTTGGGTTAAGCCTGCTGACAGTCTTTCAGATTAGTTACTCCAGAAGAGGCCATTCCAAATAGTGAGGTAGAAACTGTAGTGCATTTCAACTTTATGGTCTTTAATATGTGTAACAGAAGCCAAGCACCCCAGGGACCTGTGCCCTTAAGAGGCATGACCATGAATTAGGAAACATAATCTGCTTGAAAAATCACCATCCAGATAGGACATCTTTGGGAAAGTTGGGTCTTCCTTTTATTTTTGAAAGTTGTTTTTGGGTCCAGATCTCTTGGCTTTCATATAAAATTTTTTCTGCATCATTTTATGAAGGGAAATGTTTTTCCAGCTTCTGGATCACTAGTAATTAGGCCAGATTTTTCCAAAAAGGCAGCAGTCAAAGGACAATTATAAGCCTTTGTATGCCACACACTTCACCTGTATGCACACTTAATGGAATGGCATACTTAATCTACAAATTTGTATGTGCAAATGTCCAATTCAGAAACAAATGATCATTTGCATTTACAGTGCCTGCATGGCCACATCAGGCATGCAATTTCCTCCTATAGTTTTGTGTACAACTCTTGAAAACTCAGCCTTTATTGTATAAAACAGAGATGTTCTCACTCAACTGGGAATTGCCACCACTGTGCCAAGACCAGAGGCCCATACACAGTTTGTACAGACTTACATTGTTTCTTTTTTCTTGTAGCAGCTTCAGGTTTTCTTTACACTGTTTGAGCTCATCTGTGATTGATTGCTTTTCCTGCTCAGTCATCTCAAGCTTCAACTTCAGCTCTGAGAGTACAGCCTGTGTCTTTTCATACTAAAGGCAAAGAAAAAACAATCTACAGACCCATTTTAAAATCGGATGCGAGAAGATAAGCCCTGTTAAAGCAACTTTGGGTACAATACTTTCATTTTCAGCAGTACATTTGAAAATAATTTGGCTTGAATTAATATTTGTATTTAAAAAGACAGCAGATAAAAGGCCTGTTTAAGAGTAGTTAAGACTATTTCCCAAAGAGAAACAAGAGCAAAGCACTCTGTTCTCTTTTTTACTAAAACAGTCTGCTTTTAAACTTGGATTTCATCCCCACAAGATGAAACAGTATGCTTGCTTCCTCCTTTTGATAATAAAGGGAACTTTAACACCCTGCTGGAGGTAAGACAAAAAAGCAGTCTTACATTCACATAATATTTTATCTTGTAAGATGACAATGATTTTAACAAATGACACGTACTTCAAGCAAAAATTATTTCACCTATCCCTGGAATGTAGCCTCTTTCTTAGATCAAAGGGTGCTGCTAAGAGTGGGCAGCACATTGCACTACACATCAGAAAAGTAAGTAAAAATTAAAATTTTTCAAAGGAAACTGCATGAGAAATGAGTAGAGTACAATTACACACAGTCAAGAAGTAGAAGCTAAATGACCCTAAATACCATGGCGCACAACCTTCACTGACCACAACTTCAGAACTCTTAAATCTCATTCAAAAGACAATAATATCCAACTATACTCTGCCCCTACAAATGTGATGGCCATTAGTTCAGAACTCACTCAAAAAGAAATATTTTTTCACTCCTTTTCTTAAATCACTTTGTATAAGACTCTGGTGTTTTTGCCTTCTAAGTTTCCTGTCCTGGAACTGAACAAATCAGACCTGCTTTGTTTTAACAGTAAGAAGCAATACTTCCATCATCAACTTTTAATTTCCCGGGGTATTCTGGAGACAAATGGTTAGTGGATTCTTTTACCAAAGAAGTTAAAATAATACTCTGGATAAATGGTGTTATGCCCTTTTCAAGAAGAATGGTGAACGTCAGTGCAGCATGTTGACTCCCAACTACATCATAACAGTACCCAAACATATTCAATTTATGTAGTGTACCAAGCACAATGCATTATTACCATGTTCATCAATAATTGGGAAGGACAACAATGCATTAATGATATTAACCCAGAAGTGTTATAGTCTATTACGTATCCCTTCTGTGGCAATGCACAGAACTCTACATTTGAAAAACTCTTTAATGGCAAAAATCTCCAAATCTACGAGACATTTTGTGAATGGCTGATGCGTTGGTATTAGTAAATACAACACCACCAAGTGAGTACTCATTGAGCTACAAAGTGCCGTACAGGCCAGCCATGGACTGGAGAGAGAGAAGCCTACTTCATTTCTGGTTAATTCTCACATCTGTAATATAAGCAGGTATCTGCACCAGTCAAATGGGTGCAACAAACTGAAGGTCAAGTAAGAAGGTCAATCAAATCCTCCCACCACAACAAAGCTGGGCTTGAGACTAAAATTGAAAAGGTTACAAAAATAAACATGGGTTCTTGGCAGATTTCAAAATATTGTGCGCTATTAACATCAGGCTCTTAACCTCTATGTGGCCCAAATATGGGCACAGGCTTCAGTCAATGTTTTACATTCCTGCATCAAGGGAAGCTTGTCCTTAGCATTTAAGGGGTAAGCAATGTTTTTGGGCAGAAAGCCAAAAACACCTGCAAGCTCAACTTGTAAGATGTTGGCGTGCCAGGAGCAGAGCATGGGAGCCATGAGGGCCCGATCTTTGTTATGACAGCACAGTCCCAGCCCCTTCCCTACCAACTGTCCGGAGGCACATGTGCCAAGCAAAATGCCTTTCCATGCCAGGCTCTGGCACCCTTGATGAGGGTTGCCTACCCAATTTAAGATATACTTAGCTTCAGTTTTTTTGGTGATGCCCACCAGAGGACATTAGGTATGAGAGAAGCCTTGACCATTGACACAGGCCTATTACATGAGCTATAAAGATTAGTTCCTTCATGAACACACAATATCCACTGGTTTTAACATTTGATGTTAACAAGATTAACTTACATTATTTTCCTGAAACATGAAAATGGCATAAAACATCATGGTGGTGAATTCATGAGAAAGCAAGGAAAGAAAGGGATTGCTAGAAGCATATGGAAAATAGCAGTGATTGGACAAAAATTAATAGCAGTTGTGAGAATAAGGCAAGTAACTATGGGAGGTTATAACTTTTATCTAGATACTTTCCTAAGACCCTGGGCTTCAAACAATCTAATTTGAAGGATTTCTGGCTCTATCATATGCACTTGCTAACTGCCTGCCAAAGCCCAAGGATCCAAGACAGACCCTATTTAACTATAAGGGGCCCTCACCTTTGAAAAAGATGCACATCCCTAACCTTGAGAAAAAGTGAGTGTAATCTACTGCAAAAGAGCAGTTAATTCATACTTGTAAGGTCTACTGAGAATCTGAGACATTCTGGCAAGGAAGACTATGTATGGACCACCTCCTACTTAAATCATAGTTGTGTAAATGAAGACTGTCAGCACACAGCTTAAAACAGTGCATCACTAATGTAGTTCAATAGCATACAAGAGGAAATATGCAAAATATTTTCAGACACACAACTTAAGATACACTTTCTATTCTAAGCGTGCAAATCCCCACTTTGTAAATCATGAACAACTAACATAAAACCACTTGTATGAACAGTGAGGAGTTTTGATATTATAGCTGCTTCCTATTCTTTTTATTTGATTTTCATCTAAATAGCATAAAAACAACTGCTAGGTAAAGAGTCCAGTCATAACAGGAATAAATACCTCTTTCTGTACATCCTTTGCTTGATTCTCAGCCTCAGTGAGTAGAGATTTTAGACTCACTGCATCCCGTTGATGCTGTTCCCTCAAAGTTCCCATTTGATTTTCAAGTTCCTTGCGAGTCATTTCAAGAACACTTAGATCACTGGTTAGCGCTAAACTCTGTTTCTGAGAGCTGCAAAACAATACTCAATTTATGTCTCATCTTAAATTATTCAGATAACTTGTAAAGTCATTTTTCATCCTCAAAATCTTTACGTGCTATACAAATATCAAAACAGTACTATCAAAACTTGGAATGGTCAGCAATATTGTTACCCTGTATATAAAATGAACTGGGAAAATTTAAGCCAAAGATTTAAATTTTTCACATAACTGCATAATATTTCAAATGCAAAATGGTCTTTACTCAAAATATTTGCAAGGAACTCACAAAAAGAGCAGTGGAACTCAAGGAGCTAATTACTAATAACAGTTTTATAAATATACTATATTTACTACCTATACTATATACTCTTTATATTTTCTACCTATACTACATTTTATAAATAGTATAATACTTATAGTTTATTTTACTATAATTTATAACAGTATAATTGATATAATAAATAAATTTAATGTAGTTAATTATAATTAATTATGAATGGGTATGCTCTTAAGTAGAAAATGCATCTGTCTTCTTAAAGCTCTGAGAGAAAAATGCATCTGTAATCTCCTCACAAGGAAGTTCATTTGATTAACATAAATCTAAGTTGAATAAATATTGAACTAATGATGTATATCGATGTTTGCAGTCAAGCCCCATACCTGAACAAGCATTTTTTTTCTGTGAAAAAACAGGTGCAAAAGTGATCATGCATTTCTGTGCACAGACTATTACCTCTTTGTCAAGAAAATCTGGCTCTGAATTTCTAATTTTTACTCAATCCTAGGTAAGCAGAATCTGACAGAGAATGGATTGACTGGTGGGAATATATCAGCACACTGGATAGTGTTAAAATGGGCCCTTGAAATGGAGTGAAAGAGGACTTGCTGGATTGGATGCAGTAGAAAGAGATGGGGAAGAGGTATGGAATTAACAGAAGATGGGAAAAGATGTAGAAAGGCTTTCCTTCTGTTTCCTTAGCCAATTGATTTATCCCTGGTCTGGAATGTTTTTCAGTACAGGGAATCTTTCATTAGTTCAAACAATGCAGCTAGAAATTAGGGCACCCTAAGCATAGGGACGGGGGAATGGGGAGATCAAAGCAAAAAAATACAGACACAGTATTGTCCCAAGATTACACTGTAAATTGAATCAAACTACAAGATGTCAAAACTGAACGACAAGAATAGCAGCAGGCAAGGGGATAACACAGACAAGTTGCTATTTATGTTACATGTTTCAGGCATTCCTTAGCAGTGAGGTAATAGGTTTGAAGAGTGCACAAAATGTAACGCATTATGAATAATTCTGCACTCTATAAAAAAAACTGGATGCAAAGTATACAATTCATAAGAATGTGTGGTTTATTTTTATCCACTGTTTTCATAACATAGTAATGAAATACATTACATAAGATTACTATAGTTCTCTATGGCTATCAATATTGTGACCATATAGAGAATAACAACTCATCTCAACGTTATTTGCAAGCTCCAAACGTTAGAACTTTGCTAATCCAAGTTTATCTATATTGGGTATTGTCATTTTGGGTAACAAAAGAAGATGCTTTTTACTACTTTTAACCAATGTCACTATGCATATTCCCCAAACCCTAATTAAACAACTAAATTATTAAAAATAGAACCTGCTTTGGATAAGTTCTTATATTTGTATGCAACAAATACTAAAAAACAAGTTTAAAATTAGTAAATGCAACTAAGGATTTATACAAATGTTCATTTCTAGTTACAGAAAATTTCCACTGCTAGCAATGTTTCTGAGAGAGGGAGCAATACAGATATTCAGCCTGCAATGGCCCCCTCACTGTTCCTTGAGCCTTTCCCAGCCTGAGGAAATTGCGGGCCTCCCACAACTGGAATGTCCTCCCATTCCCAGACAAGGCATTCCCCTTGTCCACTTCTTAAACTGGGAACTCTAGCATGAGAAGGAGACAGGGGATAACAGTGGCGCTCCCTCTGCTCAGCTTTTAGTACACATAAAGAGAGCAAATGCAGAAGTGGGGCAAAGTCCCCACATGCTCCATACCACTTGGGACTCCAGTGTGAGGAGCAGGTGAGGGTCTTTGTACCATTATGCCAAAGATAGCTTCCTTGACCCTGGCTTCCCTTTGCCCTCCCTCTCCCTGCTGCTAAGCAGGGGGGGGGGGGATGGGATGAAGTAGGGAGAGGCCAGGGAAGCAGGCAGGGTTCAGTGCCACTGCCGGACACTTAGCTGCTTGTGCTCAGAAGCCGAGCAGAGGGATCAGTGCAGCAAAAGCCCTGCTCACTTCTCACACTGGTGTGAGAAGCAGGCAGGGAGATGCTCCTTCCTTCCCAGTCTACAGGATGGGCAAGAGCAGCTGCCCCTTGACCTTCTCCAAACAGGTGATCCTTGCCTTACGAAGATACAGGAGCCTTTCCCCTCATTCCACTCCTCCTGGACCTCAGGAGGACTAAAACCATGAGAAAAGTCTCCTGGGAGAAACGCTGCTAGGAATCATTTAACCCTGGTTGTTTCTGGGTTATTTTCCTCCCGGAGTGACCATTTTTGCTCAGAGAAAAAGCTTGAACATCTGTGCGCTTGTGGTTTCTACCAGGAAAATGGTGATTCTCCCAATAGAAACTGAACATCTGTACCCAAATAGAATCTCTGTCTTAAGTATAATTTCTGCTTGACCAAGGTCATCCCTAAGCTGAACCATGCATTTTAGCATCCTGTATACAAGTTGTTTTTGAAAATAAAAACAAAACTACTGTCATTAAAATAATGCTAAAGTTTCAAAGTCCTTTTCACTTGCTATAACAACTTTAAACTAAACCCTTTCAACTTGTACCTGTGTAGCTCCTTCTCTTGTCGCTGAAGCTCAGATGCAAGCAAAGTATTCTCTTTCTTTAGAGTAAGGCATTCGGATTCTAGAGCATTCCACTCCTTTCTCAGCTTTTCAAGTTCACCTACAAAAAAAAGGGGAAAGGTTAAGTCACCGAGTAAAACAAACAAACAAACAACAGCTTTCAAAGACCCTAACCAGTAAACGAAAGAACTCTTTGAAAATATCTGTAAACTGTGACTTGTCAGGCTGATTGTTATTACCATAATTATCACATATACACATACCTTCTCCAAAAATCAGCCCCCACCAAAACTGGGGAGCATATCTTAAATAGGAAAGCTGATTTTCTACCCAGGACAGAAACACTCTACTTTGATTCCTACTCCACAGTGTAACAGTTGTGGCATTACTATTCCAGGCAGCCAAGGAAGTCAGCTAACATAATGGCTCACTGTTCTTCACTCCACAGGTGTTAAAGATCATCTCTTCTTTTTAATGGTCTTGATGTTCCACTAATCAAACTACCTTTCTAAGTACATTTTTTGTTTGTTAGATGTCCCTGGCCTCTCTCCTCCTACTTTACAGCCCTACAGACCATAGCTCTTTTTAGAATCATAGATTCACCCATGAAGACCAGTCTTCAGGAGCAGTTAGGGTTTCACCTTTATTTCAACAGGAAAGGGAGGGTGCATCTTATGAAAACTAAGCTCTGTGTCTGACCTATGCAGCCAAAAATTCAGAAAAATCTTTCTTTATTCTGCCTTTCAAAACTGCAGGTGTGCTGTATATTATACTGCAAACTTTGCTAGATGTGAGAAAATGCAGTATGTCATGTTAATTTCTGGCATAAAACTAGTAGGTAGCACGTCTCAAACTATGTGCCAATACTATGAATCCCTTGAGATGTTTGTTTAAATAAGTTAGTGCAATTTTTTTTGGAAGACAAGAACTTGGTGTTGGCTATGGGGGATGACCTGATAGGAGAGCTGCAGATTTGTAGTCACCCTGGGGACAGTGATCAACAATCAGCTGAATTCACCATACAGCATAAGGTGAGAAAGATAACTAGTAGGGTGGAAGTGCTCGACTTTAGGAAGGCTAACTTCAGTTTGCTCAGGAGTTTAGTCAACGATGCAATGAAGGATTGTCGTTCCTAAAGGAAGTGATCCTTCACGCACAGAGAGAGATGATCCCATTGTGAGGGAAAGGGGCCAAAAATGTTGGCACATGGCAGCATAGGATGGGTCCATACTGAACAAGCAGGAGCAACTAGTGACAGACGGGGGGAACAAAGCTGAGCTCTTCAATGAGTTTTTTGCCTCAGTGTTCCTGAACAACGGTCAAGAAAAGTCCCCTAATGGGTTTTCAGATGGGCAGAGTGACACCAGCCCACCAACTGTCAACGCTGGCTTGGTGCCGAGTCCCTTGCATGGACTGGATATGTTCAAGTCAGCAGGCCCGGATTTGCTGCATCCGAGAGTACTAAAGGAACTGGCCAATGTCATAGCAGAACCACTGGCATGGCTGTTTGAGCGCTCAGGTCAGGTCCCAGAGGACTGGAAAAGAGGCAATGCAGTCCCTATTTTCAAGAGGAGGAGAAATGAGGATCCGAGTAATTGTAGGCCAGTCAGTCTCACCTCCATCCTTGGAAAGGTATTTGAAAAGATTCTGAAAGATTATATTTGTGGGAGTCCAGCAGGAAAAATAATATAGCAGGGAAACTGGCATGGAATCATGGCAGGTAGATCATATGCCTGACCAATCTGGTTTCTTTTTATGACCAAAGTCACAAAATGCTTAGACACGGGAGTAGAGGTCAATGTCATTTTCTTGGATTTTAGGAAGGCCTTCGATACAGTATCTCATCATCCCATTCTCATAAAGAAATGAAGAGGCTGTGACTTAGATGATTACACAGTCTCATGGGTGGCAAACTGGCATGAGGGTCACACCCAGAGAGTGGTAGTAGATGGGTCAGTATCGACCGGGAAGGATGTGGGCGGTGGGGTCCCACAGGGCTCAGTCCTTGGACCTGTACTCTTCTATGTCTTCATTAGTGACCTGGATGTGGGCATGAAGTGTACTCTGTCCAAATTTGTGGATGATACTAAATTGTGATGTGACGTGAACACACCAGAGGGTAGGGAACAACTGCAGGCAGACCTGACAGGTTGAAAACGTGGGCAATACACAGTAGGATGCAGTTCAACAAGGACAAGTGCAGAGTGCTGCACCTAGGGTGTAAAAATATCCAGCACACCTACCAGCCGAGGAATGACCACCTCGGCAGCACAGAAGTGGAAAGGGATCTTGAAGTCATAGTGGATTCCAAGATGAACATGTCTTCAGTGACGAAATCATCTGCAAAGCTAACTGCACTTTATCATGCATCAGCAGATGCATGACAAACAGAACCAAGGAAATGATACTTCCCCTCTGTGTGGCATTGGTCAGATGCAGTTGGAGGAAGGCATCCAGTTTTGGGTGCTGTACTTTAAGAAGGATGTGGAGAACCTCAAGAGGGTCCAGAGGAAGGTCCCTCGTATGGTTAAGTGTTTGCAGGCCAAACCCTATGAGGAGAGACCAAAGGACCTGGATCTCTTCTTTGTCCGTAACAGAAGGCTGAGAGGTGATCTTGTGGCCACCTACAAAATCAATGGGGGGGGGGTGTGCAGCAAGGAACCAGAGATGCTCTGTTCACCAGGGTGCTTCTTGGGGTAACAGGGAACAATGGTCACAAATTAACAGAGAGCAGATTTAGGCTGGACATCAGGAAGAACTTCACAGTAAGGGTGGCCAGAATTTGGAATGGGCTTCCAAAGGAGGTGGTGCTCTCCCCTACCTTGGGGGGTCTTTAAGGGAAGGCTGGATAGGCATCTGGATGGGCTTATCTATCCCCAGTACACTTTCCTTCCCAGGGCAGGGGGTCGGACTCCATGATCTGTTGAGGTCCCCTCTGACCCTAGCATCTCTGAATCTATGAACTTTATATTAAAAAAAAAAAAAAAAAAAAAAAAAAAAAAAAAAAAAATCAGTCTAAGTCTATCACTAGCATTTTTAAATTGAAAAACTGTGGCAAAACTTAGTCTCCTTTTGTAGCCACACAATTACTACCACTGGTACAACTCAGGAAATAAGGTGCTATTGGCAGTCACTATACACCACACACATCCCAGAGCTAAGTGCCAATACATTCGAAGCAAGCATTAAAAGCATAAATTCAACCTTTTGATTATCAGTGACGAATGTATTTAATAGAAAACAAAGTTATACAAGTCCAGTAGATGGAACAAAAACAGATTAGAATTGGACTATACAAAACTTTTTCTCAGAGGATTTTAAAAAGAATAACCAATGAAGAATTTTAAGTGCATTTTATATGTGCTACCTTCCATCCACACACCACTGAAAGAGTTTCAGGGTTAACAGAGTTAGCAGTACGCTCTGTCATTATATATTGTTATCTGCATCCTGCAGCTCCTCAAAAATTTTTCCAAAAGGTATCAATATGGCCAACTTCCTAGCACTTGTGCCTCTAACTAAGAATCACAAGGAACACCACTACTTGGGTACAGATTGAAAGGTGCTAGTTTGGTGCAATACCATGTGGGCAAAACGATCACATTTTTTGTACTGGAACTTCTCTAGAATGCGATTCCCCTGTTGCAGAGTCAACTCAAAGGACTCTAAGAGTCTTTGGCTCTCTCAAAATTCCTTGATCAAAGAAGTTCCTCTTGCAGTAAGAAAGTAGTAGTAGCTGTCCTAAGTATCACTCTGGTTACGGTAGAAAAGCTTTAAGGGAGAACAAAAAAACGGTCTAGCAGAAAGGCCTAAATGTACCAGATTCTGGGCTTGTTTTATTTCTCCTGGGCATCTGCTACCTCTATCTAGATTCCCTTCACTAGGAAATACAACAGGACTTTGTGACCTGCATTACTCTAGACAAGTGCAACCATGTGGCAATTGATACATGCCTTCAAAAAACTGGATTAAATTCTTAAACTGACAGAAGAACTAGTCTGAAACTTAGTGGACCCTCCAGGAGTAATATAAAATGTCTCGATGATGACACTACAATGAGCCTTAGCTAAGCGGTCTGCAATCCTATAACAGCCTTGCAAGTCTGCCAAGCTTTTCATCCACCATATTTTCTTCTCTTTAGCTATTAATGTGCCTGTTCTAATGTGCATTAAATTTAGTACCTCTGAGCGCCTATACACAAGTGCAGAGGCTGCTCCAACACACTGAAATTCCAGCATGTAGGAGCAGGCTCGATTATTAAAGTCTGTTGGAGTGTGGCAATTGCCATGCTCCAGCAGCCTCCTGTGTCTCATGTACGAGCATTCTATACTTAAAAATGGAGGTGGGCTGCTTGACCTAAAGCTTGAACTAACTTTAGTTCACATCCCCCCACCACCATTAAGCATGGGGACACTGATACAGGAGATGTAGCAGTGCTTTAATTAGAGCAGGTCTCACAGTTTTCCTAATTAAAGTATTGCCTCTCTCAACCCTGGAGCACATGTAAATGTGCTTTCCAATATGAGGTACTAAATTAACGCACATTAGGCTGGTCTGCAGTGTTTAAGTGACACTTAATGTGCAGTAGATTATTTTACTGTGTATTAGCATAATGTCACATTTTCTTACGTGATACTTTAATGTGCAGTAAATTAGTCTACTGGACATTAAAGAACATATGTAGATGTGCCCACATTTAACTATAACCAATATATTCAAGAAGTAATTAAGGCAGAATTTAAAACTGCTCTCAGAAGGAAGGAGTTTACAAAACAGATGTACAAAATTATTTTGTAGTATATTCACTTAAATTTCTACCTTGTTTTTTCATGCAATAGACTCTGATAGGAAATAAAGTGCAAGTGAGTAAAGACCTGAGTAATTTAATTCTAGAATCCAGGTCTTCAGACAATTTAAGGCAACTACTGCTGTTAGCACTGGTTTGAGATACTGCCGCCTTACCCTGTAAATGATTAACTGCCTCCTTCTGCTGAACCTCACACTGTTGACATCGGAGTTGAAAGCTGGCTTGCAAATTGACAATTTCTTTTTCATATTCGGAGGCTTCTCTCCGCCATCGCTCAAGCTCACCCCGTACCTTCTGCAGATCTTCTTGCAAAGTGGCAATATCAATGTCTCTTTCTGATGCAGCCTTTTCTGCCATTTGTTGGAGAAGCAAAATTTCATCCTGAGCACTGAGCAATTCATTTCGAGTGCTTGAAATTTCATTCTCTTTTTCTTCACGAAGATTGTCAATATCCTGTTGTAACCTTTGTAGCTGAGCTGGAAGAGATGTACAAAATACAAACTTTCCTTGGCCATATTAAAAAAGCTTGCAGGAAAGCTCTTCTTTTAATCAGCTGAAGCTCCATGCAACTGAAAACTAACAACCCTCTCGAATAGAAATTCAGATTTAACTTCATCCATACAGAAGCTTCCTTCTAGCCTTTTAGAATCCAAAACATAATAGACAACTGATCTGATCTCAAAAGAACAAAGAACAGCACTTGTGTCGTGTGATAGACTTAAATTTATAGGACTGTACTGAGAATTCTTATTATAATGCTTCCCTGTTCATCATTTAGCTTTCGCTTGTCCTGTCACTTAAGTTCATAAATAATTAAGATATGTAGTATTCAACTTTCACTTTATTCCTATAAAACAAAATATAGATTAATTTCCTCTTAATGACAAAGCACTTTCAGAAACATCTGGATTCAGGATCCCAAAGGGAGCTGAGCAAATGGTCTGAAAACCATTCCTCTGTAAATTTAGCCTGCTTCTGTTTTCCAATTGTCTGTGAACAAAATGTTTTTTTATATTCAGTATTTAATATTATCCAATTAGTGTTTGCACTTCAGTTTCCACTTAATTGCACACGGTCCATTAGCCTTCACAAATTCCTTTGACATTCCTAATTACAAAGCTGAGGTTATATAATTGAGAAATCATTTTTCAGGTAGTGCAAATAAACTACTGAATTTGTTGGTATTTCATTACCAAATAAATCTTTGTTATGGGTCCAAGATGTCTTTGCCAGCAAATCTATGTTCAGGCTTTCCAGCAAAAAGTATAAGAAGGGGGGCACATGAAAACAGTCAATACAAAATTATATTTAGATTACTTGGGTTTTCTTTGGTTACAAAAAAATCCATACTTCATTGAGAATTTATCCCTGTTTTATAATATTCTCCACTTTCCAAAGCTACATACACAGAAGCAATAAGTGAAGTTTCCTTGACTGCAAAGCACTAATAGGTCTCTCCAAAGCCCTAGATTTAGCAAAGCATTGAAACACACTCATAACTTTAATCAGGGGCTTAAACCCAATCAAATCCATGGGCTTGAACAACTTGATGAACAACAACAGTATTGAAAATGAAGTTATGAATGGTTTTATTATTTTGTTTTTCACCTGAATTAAAGTAAAAATGAGGACAATGGAAAGAAATGCAACAACACAGAAAAAACAAAACAGAACCTAATTTTGTGGCCAGAATCTATTCTATTAGGTGCATAAGTAAACTTAGGTGCCTACGTGTAATTTCCTGCCTGGGTCCCTGAAAATCCACTGATGCATGTGCTTTTTAAAAACACCAAAACACATGGAGATTGAGTCACAGAAAGCTAGCAAGCAGGAAAAAGACCCACCTACTTCTTGCTTTAACTGTTTCTCAGGGACTCAATGCGGAATAGAACTGCCTTTAGGTGACTATTCCTTAAACCCATAATAGGCGGAACAGAATCGGGCTGTTCATGTACACAATGAGCCATGGGGCTCTTTAGCCTGGAAAAGCACAGGCTCAGGGGTGATCTGATAGCCACCTATTAAGTTTATCAGGGGTGACCACCAGTATCTGGGGGAATGTTTGTTCACCAGAGCACCCCAAGGGATGACGAGGTCAAACAGTCAAACTACTGCAAGACCGTTTCAGGCTGGACATAAGGAAGAATTTCTTTACTGTCCGAGCCCCCAAGGTCTGGAACAGCCTGCCATTGGAGGTGGTTCAAGCATCTACATTGAACACTTTCAAGAGTAAATTGGATGCTTATCTTGCTGGGATCCTATGACCCCAGCTGACTTCCTGCCCTTCGGGCAGGGGGCTGGACTCAATCTTCAGAGGTCCCTTCCAGACATAATGTCTATGAAATCTATGATATATCAGCTTATGCAGCACAGTCCAAGAGTCTGCCACCTCTTCTGTGATAGGCCCAACAATGGAGAAAAATGCTCCCACAATATAAGTGTCTAAATGGATTACTGATGACTCAGTTCTCACGTGCTAGAAAAAAAAAATAAAAGAGCAGAGGAAAATTCATAACAAATGCCATATACTGTAATAAGTAAGATGAGACAAGCATGCTCTATATATCAGATGAATCAGCCTGTCAACTCTAGAATGAAGATGTTCATAACAGAGCCTAGAGACAAGTCTCAAAGTTTGTGGAAATCTATACCTTGCAGTTATAATGACTAAGAGAAAGAATATAACCTCTTTTGTTTCCAGCTTTGGTTAGAAAGTGTTACTACCTTTGTCAGGTTGCATCAAAAAGGTAGCAAGTTAAGACGCACAGAAATATTACTTTGTCTTCTGAAAGACATGAGCTGCATGCAGCACAATGGAATACAGGCACCCTCTGCTTAACACCGTTTTGCTTAGCGCTATTTTGCTACAGTGCTCATTTTAAATTCATACCTGATCCCACTTAGTGCTCAGCAAGTTTCATTATAATGCTCTAGCATGTGGTGCCAGAGCAGCTGGCAGGCAGGTGGGGAGAAGTAGTGGCGGCAGGCAGGAAAGCAGGGAAATGGTGGCAGCAGGCAGGGAGGCGAGCAGCAGTGGAGTGGGCAGACAGGCGTGAGCTTGGGGCCCACGTTGATGCCCCAGGGCCAGAACCAACAGAGGCCCAGGGCAGGGCTGCAGGAGCATAGAGCCCAGATTGGCAGGGGAGAAGGGGAACCGGGCTGGAGTGACCACAATTGTGGCTGCGACTCCCCACTCCCTGCCCACCGCCCCACCCAGCATGGAGGGGACCACCTGCACCACCCTGGTAACAAATTATATTTAATTACATTAATTCCTATGGGAAAATGAGTTTTGCTTAATGCTGTTCCATTTAACGTTCAGTTGTTCGAGAACCAATTAAGAGCTTTAAGCAGGGGTTGCCTATATTAACAATCACTTTGCTGTACGTTGTGGCAGCAGTCCCTGGGACACAGACCCTGATTCTTGGAAGCAGCACATTATGACAGAGGAGGCAGAACTGCATTATAGTCTGCTAACCCAACAAATGCGCACTAGAGGGTTGGGGGGGCTAGTGGGCAGCAATCTGGGGGGCTAGGGGGGTGGGCAGAGCTGGCAGGGGGCTCCCCATGGTTCCCTTCTCCAACCCCTCCATGCCCTACTTACCAGTAGGAGCCTGGGTCCAGCTCCCTGCGGCTGGCACACTGCCTGCCCCGCATGGGCAGGCAGCATGCTTTAGCACTGGGGCAAGGGCCAGCCATAAAGACACTCTGGCAGGCTACCAGACCGTCTCTGTGGAGGACCTGCGGCATTGACGAATGCACAGTCACATGGGTGGCAAACTGGCTCCAGGGG
>NW_017728917.1:20445064-20464663 GCF_001723895.1 Crocodylus porosus
CCCCCGGGGGGGGGGGAGTTGTTGATTTTTTTTTCTGCCAGAATCAAATTTCCTACTTTTCCTACTGCTTTGGGTTGGTTGGAGACCATTTTCTGTGGGGTTGTGTCAGAGTGACAGCAGGCCCAAAAAATCAGATTCCTTCCCACATTCTTTTGTAGAAGGCTATTACCTGAGCAATAGAGAAAGACATATATATTCTTTGCTAGCACACATTACTGGAGAGCTGTCCAACTGGCAGCCTGCAAGCAGCTGTTACTGCTGCTACAGTATTTCACTGCCTATCTCCAACACTGCTGGCTCACAGGTAGGCAGACAGTAGTCCTTCTTTGGAGGGGGGTCAGTTCATGCCAGGATGGGGGTGCAGTGTAGGCAAGGGTAAGGATGGGAGGCATCATGATGTGGGGTGTAGTCAGGACATCCAGTATGTGGGTAAGTAGGGGACTCCTCGGATGGGGCAGCACAGTGTAACAGCATTGCTGCAGTCAAGCAGGGTTGCCTACCCAAGATTTTTTTTAACACTATAGTTAGCATTAAACCCCTAAATATGAGCCTGGCTCTCATCCAAAGCCCAGCAAAAGAATTACATTTATGCTATGTAAAACATACGGCAGTAAAACAAGTTTGGTTGCCAGTAAAAAGTTTGCAGATTGTCAACAAACAAAATTGGGTTAGCAACCCTGGAAATGAGTCCAATAAGGAGTTCTTATTGTAGACTCTGAAGTTGAAAGTCTTTCTAGTGTCAATAAAAACTTATTTAGGGAGGGAAAAACAGTAATCAGAAGTATATTAATATATAAGAAATGTACAAACTCTCACCTTATTTCATGAGAAATTAGACTAAGACTTATGGGTAAATATCTCCCTGTGCAAGCTATCCAGTGCTATTTGATGATTAAGAAATTATTAAAGAGTCTTTCCTTTTGGGCCTGCAACATAGAGAGCAAGGAGAAAGACAGTTGTTTCATACCTTGTAGAAGCTGTATTTGCTTGCTGGACTCCTCAACCTGCAGTCGGTATGCTTTTCTCTCTTCTTCCAATAATGCTATAAATGAAAATGGAAACTTGTCTGAAGTTTTTGTTAAATATTAATAAGAAATTATTTCCGTTTTGTAATTTGTCAGTTTAAAAGGTAATCTTAAATTATCTCCCTCTTTTTTTTTTTTAGACTTTGAGAGATTAGATCGATCAAATTATCCCAAAAAGTTATCAGAGCTGATAGTTATGTGAGTGGTTTAATAAGTTTATATTCAATAAAATATTCTATTATTTTTGGTTGTAGCATAATTAATCTTATAATTAATATTGTCCATCTTTTGACCTTAAAAATGCAATTTTGCATTATGTAGATTGCTGTGGGAGGGGAAGAAGAAACAAGCTTGTGGAGATTTCTCAAAAAGAACACTGAACAGGATGAATTTGAAGCATACTACACTGTTTTCTGTAAAAGGAAACCAAGACTGACTGGTGACACTACAAGCAGGGAGTATGGATGACTAACCTAATGCATCAGTAATTCATACTCACGTATTCAAATATTTTGCATTTCATCAAATTACCTAAATGTATACTGATCACAGAATATCATGATTAATTTAGGTCTCTAGCAATTTAAGTACTGGAATAAAAGCCACTAACCTGTCTGCAGCTTCTACATAAACATACCTTTTTCTGACATTTTAAACAGCATACAAATAAACACTGTGCTAACAGAATATTTACCGTAGGTTCAAACAAACAAAAAAATAATGCAAGCATTCCCTTTTAAGATTACTTATTAAATTTATTTAAAAGGACAAGTATTTGGGATAACACTTAAGTAACATTTTAATGGGTACCCTATATAGTCAAATTTATCTGGGTCTCACCTTGAAGTTCAAAACATTTTTGTTTACTTATTCTAGCAAGCTCTTGGGCATCAATCAGCTCCTTGTGCAGATGCTGAATTTCTTGTTTAGCCTCAGTTTCTGATTGCGCACCCTGCAAGTCATCTGATAAAAGAACATTTTTATTTAAACCATGAGCCTGCAAAACAACTTAAATTACACTGCCATGTGAAGAGTGACAGTTTTTCGACTTAAGTCAAGCAGCATTAGTTATAGTAATGCTCACCACTGGGTTAGGCAGAAGTTAGCAGAAAATTTTAATATCTTATTAACATTTTGTTTTACTTTTGAAAGGAAAGCAACATTACATTATATTTTAAAATCAATATACAGAGAAATAGGAAACCAGAATTTGTACATACATATGATCCTAATATATGGGATCCTAATGCCAAGCATACCATTTGAGATCCATAGTACTAGCAAATGTTTGGCACTACTGAAGATTTTGTCTTAGAAAAATCTAGTTGCATGCTGTTTCACTTCGATATTACTCTTAACATTTTTTATATTTCCTTAATTTAAAATGATGTCCATGCACATATTTTAGCTCAAATAAAATTAAGTGAACAACAACAGCACAAGTGTTCTTTATCATTTTAACATCTTTGTTAAACAGCAAAAATAAAGTCTTCTGGGAATAAGAAAAAAAGACAAAGCACTGGACCAAAGGGCTAAAACAAGTCATCACTGACTGAAATAAATACAATATATATTTAAAAAAATAATATACATTTTAGCAGAATAGAGAATACAGGAAGCAAATGTATACAGATATTCCTCACTAAAAACAGTGCATCAGCTACTTCCATCATTTATTGATAGTTGAATGCAAATTGGCATGATAGACTGTGGAGGAAAACAGAGTTCTAGCACAAAATATTCTGCAAAATGAGGACTAGGATTCTCAAAGCCCATACTCAGTTAAGATCTTTCAAGTAAATGACAACCAAGAAAGGGATTGCACAGCATAGTAAACAATATTGCCAAATATCATAAGACATAGGGGAAAGGATGAACTTTAAGCAATGCACATCAGTTGTTTGGTTGAGCAGGGGAATGCTAAGGAGAAAAAGGAGAATGAGACAACCTGGCTATCTGTCATGGGAAACAAAAAGCATGCATTACATGTATTATAAATTCTGTGTCAGAATTCATACAGGTTTGAAGTTAACACCTAAAGCATAGAAAAAAACCTTCAGTTAAGACCCAGAGCTGTTTTTACTGAAGAATCCAGATACATTAATTAGGACTGTTATTAGTTACGTTTTACTTTGGCTATGTACAAATATTTATACTTGTTTATACACTTGGGTCTACAGCAGACCACAGAAATAATTGTTTTGGTTGGCTTCTTTTCTCAAATTATTATTTTCCTTAAAGAAGAAGTTATTTATCTTGTCACCACACCATCATATCCCTTTAGAGAAAGATCTTGTGTTTCTCTTATTCTTATATTAATTTCATTTCTTGAACTTCTTACAGTTTCTTTAACCATGTTATTTTTGCATATTTTCCCCTTGAATGCCAAAGTAGTGTTCAAAGTTTACATGCTATAGTAGTTAATCTTTTGAACAGGGATCCTTCACTGCACCTGATACTGTGGCAGCTATGTCCCCTAAAAAAAATAACTTGTATTTTTGTCTAACAGTACAAACTATATTTTGTTTCAGGGTCCGCAGCTTGAGGGGCAGTTCCCCCCAAGCCCTTGCACCAATATTCTTGAAACTTGGCAGACTTTGTGGCCTCAGTAAGAGCTACCACCCCTGCAGTTTTGACCCCCGTGTTGCAACACACATGACGGGAGTTTTGCTTTCAAGAATTTGGGGTGCCATTCCTCCCAAACCCCTGCACCGATCTTATTGAAACCTGGCAGGTTTCATCCTCTCTGCAGAGTCTACCACCCCTGAAAATGTCATCCAAATTGGACAAAAAACAACAAAGTTATAGATATTTTATTGTTTCCCCATTATACCCTATGGCCAGATCTCCAAGGAGGCTCCAAAGTGCTTCGGAAGCTCCAAACTGCTTTGGGAAGCCTAGCGAGGCCAGCGCTTCAACCCAGATGTGCTACTTCGGACCCCAAAGCCTCCAAAGCTTCTCCGGATCCGAAGCTCTGTCCGAAGCCTCACATAACCCTATTTCAGGCAAAAACGCCCTTTGTCAGGCTGCGGAAGTGCCTGTAGATGGTCTGTGCTCCTCCTGAATGGAGTGGTAAAGCAGCCAGAGGCCAGAATATATGAGAAAGCCAGTGAAGTTAAAATGTAAATTGTAGAGGTGCACTGATACTTCAGTTCAATATCGGATCAGCACCAATATCAAGAAAATTGACAATATCAGAAATTGGTCTGATGTGACCAATAAATGCCTATGTGTGCATGAAGTCACAGTGCAGCACACAGGCAGCAGGACGTAGAGCCCGGCAGGGTGCAGGTGGTAAGTCTGTTGTGGTGAAAGGGGAGGGGGGGGAAGAAAGGTGGCATGGTGGAGGGGGAGGCAGATCAATGCCCCCCACGATAAGGGAGGCAGTGGGGCTGGGGCTCAGGCAGGCTGCAGTGTTGCAGTTGGGATGGGTGGCAGTGATGCTGAACCCACCCAGATCTAGTGGCACCCCGACACCTGTGCCCTCCTGGACAAGCGGTGGGAGCAGTGGTGGGAGCCACCCTGCCCCTCCCTGTGCCCCCAGATGAACCACAGCTCCGTCCCAAACCCACCTCAGCTGGGTAGCACCTACCCGAGCCCCAGCCCCGTTCCCTCTCTCACTATGGGAAGCACTAATCTGCCTCCCCATGTCCCTTCCCTCCCCACTCCCCTTTCACCACAGACTTACAGCTGCATCAGAAATCAGATCAGTATCGGCCAATATGCCTCCTTAAATATTGGTACTGGCCCCCAAAATCCCTATCTCTAACTAGTTTAACAATCAGTGCAAACAGCAGCAATTAAAAGTATCCTTGCTAAACAGTTTTCAAAAGCACTCGAAGTTGGCCTAACCGTTCTCACAAATCAGCAAGAGTTGTATCACTTATTTCAAAAGGAACAAAGTTAAACTGGCAAAGAAGTTCTTTGAAAAACCCAAGCCTTTGTTTTTCAATCATTTAATCCTACTGATAAAAAAATTCTAACTATGATCATATAATTAGGTATACTTCATTTTTTTCAACAAAATTATGCTTTTTGATCTCACAAGCAAGTGTGACTTACAGTAGCAAATCAAATAATTTTGTCAAAAGGCAAAGCTAAAAAAAAAAGCAGATACACAGATGTATGTTTACAGATATACACACACACCTGCAACAGAATCTGGGAAGATAAGAAATTTCTGAAAAGTGAGAAATAAGTAGACCCATTTCAAGAATTCTGAAACTCTGATGAACTGAAAGGGATGTAAAAAAGTTACTGCTAGTACATAAGATTTCCAAACTCCAGCATATCTAGAAAGGGATAAAGTATATTCCTACAATAGCAGTCTCTGTCAGTAGTTTCTCAATGGCTATCATCTATGTAGCTCCATGGTTCAACGTTCAAACAGATTTAAGAAAGGCATTTCGAGTTTTATGCAAAGATAACTGCTTCAGGGACATAAAGGCGTCTGTGCTGAGTACAATACATCTACTACTGCTTAGTAGATGCTAGGAGAGCTCCTATCCTATACAAGCCTTAAAAGAATAGGTTATGCCTTCCTTTTGCATACTTCTACTTTGCCTCTAGGGCTGGACTTAGAAGTGCTGTTAGAAAGTCAGAACAATCTGTGCTAAAGCATTCTCAAGGCATACAAGACACTTACTTTTCTCCAATTTGGCTAAAACCAAGAACTACAGTTCAGACTTAGGGAGACTACCCATTTCTCAAACTAGTCAGGCATAACACGTGGTATGAGGGAAACTTGCAGAAAGACCTTCTATGCAATTTATAACTGCACTTTCTAATGTCCGAATTAGACACTAAATAAATTATAATGCGCATTAAAACCATCGTAGGAAAAAGAAAAAACTCAACCGAGACCAAAACTTCTCCACAATGATGGAACCTAGACAAATAAAGCACCAAGATAGCTCCGTCTGTGTAGCTGCCCTCGCAGAAGGCTTCTTGGCGTCCTAGTGTGAAATCTACACTCAGAACCATGGGTACATTCTGCTTTCTAGTCACCCCATGTCCAGGCACAGCTTGAAGACTATCTGGGGAAACAATTTAATTAAGACAAATCTGTACAACTCCCACAACAGTTAATTTCCAGAGTTTTTGAATGACCCTATCCAATATCATAACTCGGGGGGCAGCAGACATGTTGTCCAAATGAAACCAAAGAAACTTAATTAAAACTTCAGTTTTCTTCAATATTTTGAAATCCAGAGCATGTAAACTACATTATACAAGTAGTGAGCATATTGCTAAAGGAAATGTTAAGAATCTGATAAGAACAAAGGCTTTTGCCTTCCTATATTTCTACTAAGGCAGCACTTCTCAACTGGTGGGTCGCAACCCAAAAGTGAGTTGCAAGAATATTTGAAAGGGTCATGAGCAGGTGCCCAGCAAAACACATGAATGCACGGGTTCCCCCAAGCAGGCTGGCACTGTTCCAGCCTGCAAGCAGCTATTTGGGATGATTGGAGGCAGTGGGCAGATACATGTGGCCAGCAAAGAGAAAGGCCAGGTTGTGGGAGCAGCCCCAGCTGCTGGATGCAGGTAAGCATGGGGAGCAGGGGATGGAAGTCCAAGGGACTGTTGGGCATGTGTGTGTGCGTGCGCACAGGGGGGGGGGAGGGGAGAGGTTGTGCATGCCTGTTTGGGGGGGCAAGGGAGGGAGGTTGTGCTTGCACACATATGTATGTGTACATGTCTGTGTGTACCTGCATGCCAGCACTGGGGACAGTGGCTGAGGTAGGGCAAGGGGAACAGGGAAAGAATCAGTGAGGGAATGAGGTGGGGGTGGTGCTTTGCAACAGGGAGCTACATGTCTGGGGCCAGTGGCACGGAGCAGTGCACATACATGCACGGGCCTGCACTCATTGCTCACACTCTGGCCCAAGCAGGATGGAGGCAGCGGGGAACCCCCTTTGGCAGGGCTTGGAGGGGGGAAGAGAAAGCAGATCAGGAGTGAAGGGCACCAGCATGGGAGGGGGGGGCAGGAGACTGTGGACTGGGCGCAGCGAGGGCCAGGGGGCATGGGTCAGGAGAAGCCAATAATCTTGGCAGATGGGTCCCAGTATGAAAAAGGTTCAGAACCACTGTATTAAGGCACAGCAAAACCAACTGCTAGCCCTGAAGTGGCACGTAAGATCTTAAAAGCAATAAATGCTCTGACAAGCTGTGTTGAATAAAATGACTGGCTAATAAGCAGCTATGGATGAGAATTATAACAGATATTGCTAGTTTATTGCTAACAAATCTCACAAGATGGGAACGCAAGGGAAAATATCATCTGGTAAATAAACAGAGTTTTCCTATTACTAAAATCATTAAAAATAATTCAAGAGCACAACTGCTTCTGCAGGGAGGTAAGACGAAACAGATTCAACAAACCAAAATACAATAATGAAATTATATTCCTGCTTTGCAATAATTTATAAACTTGGTGATGACTACTTGAACTTTTAAATACAGAAGGTCAATACGGGAACAACGGGTAACCCAGAAGAGTTAAAGAAAATAGCAACAGCAAGGGAGTGGCCTGATAAAGAAAAGTAACTAGATAGAGCATCTCTGTTTCAGTGCCTGAAAGCATCAACATACGTGATTTTTTTTGTGGTCTGATAGGCCAAAGTACTATTTTTTCATATGCAATAAGCAGAAATGGGGCTAAGTAAAGCACACACACAGACATTCAGTAGGGGTGAACTTACATATTACAAAAAGTGAACTAGATGATCGGCTAGATCATTTCCACTGTTAACTATTTTCATCAAAACCAAAAAAATATGTACAACTATGTTAATCTTCCAGAACTTTTTAAAGAAAAAAAATAGTGTATTAAATTGTAAAAGCAATGCGTCCCCAATACAAGGTATCCATCATTCCCTATAAGACACCAGGAGAATTTCAAAGGGTAGCCAAACTGAACTCTGCCAATAAATTAACTCTTTCCTTCTTTGAGACCCAATATTACACATCAAATCTGGGTAAATTTACATATTGCAAGTTATTTTTTGGCTCCTGTGCATGAAGGACTGCAGATGCAAAGCACCATTACATTCTTACATACACGTCATGCGCTTTGCTTATTAAAGTTCTTCTACATGAAGAAATGGAACAATCAAAATGCACAAGTTACGTAAAACGTAGACCTTTCTTAATGCATCCAAAATTTTAAAAAGTAATTTTCTGTTTACCTTTTAGAAGCGATACTTTAGCAATAGGTTCATTTAGCTCTTGTTCATCCATCTGGGCATCTAAAAAAAAAGACGTTACATTGCACTGGGTAGACTGAAGTCAAGTTCTGTAATCAGATTCTGTAAACAGATCAGAGGAACTTTCACCGTTTCTTCCGCCCCTTACAATTAGCTCCAGGGCAGCAAGATGCAAAAATCAAATAATGTTCTCTACTTAAAAGATGCAGTTGGTTCAATTTAATAAATTCTTAATGATAAGCTTAATGCTAGATGAAAAGAGAACACTTGAAAGCAATGCAATCTTGCAGAAGCTTATATCGAACACTTACCTGTAGTGTCGTCACTGCTTTTCTCCTTGCTTGGGCTGAGTGTGTCTGACAAATCAGATTCTTTTGCTTTTGCTTGGTTTTCTGTAGGAAACAAGAGGAAGCTCAATTAAAATTCACCTATGTTCCATACAACTACCCCCCACCCCCACTATAAATTCTAGGTCTGCCATTACTTCTAAGTTGCAAGTGCAGAACTTCAGAAGACAGGCACATTTGTTCTTTAAAGGAGCCAAAATTTTCCTTAGGTCTTTTACAGTCCTCCAAAACTGACTGAATAACCATAGGGTCACATCTCAAATGCTATCGTCTGTCACGGGATGTAGCAGTCTCACACATAGCCAGAGCTTTTGTTTAAAGCTGTACTCATGCCAGTTGGAACCCAGCGTAAAAGCCGATTGTTTTATTCCATCATTCAGGGAACAAATCAGGAAAAAAAATAGAACAACCTTTCTAGAACAATACAGATATTGTAGTATGCAGGAAAGAAACAGCTATTAAGAACAAAACCCTATTTTGCAGCATTTTGGACACGTAAAATAACAGTAACAGGTGCCTGTATACATTGTAATGGAATAAGAATAGGAAATGAACCATAAATAAAGAATCTGTAACATGATCAACATAAAAATTAATAACTATAAGTCATTTTAAGTTTTTGTTATATTACTAGGAAATGAGCTACATCCCTTCCACTAAAGCACCTCTGAAGGGCTTGTGAAACAGCCTTCCCATGCTTTGCTCATAATATATTAACATGACATGTACCATGGCCACAGAAAATAACATTTTAGTTAGGTCAAGGGGCTAAATGAGGAGAACAATGAGAAGGGCTTAATTATACAAATTCATCCTCTTGCCCATGCACCTGTCTTCTCAACTCAAAGAGGCTAAAGATTCATTTTTACATGCCTCCTTAATTTTATTTCCAAACTTCAGGGTAGCTCAGATGGATGCACACCTCATTAAACAGACACCGCAGGTCTGGACCAAAAAACATTAAGGATGTGTCAGTTACAAATTATGCCCTTAACAAAGACTTGAGGTATATATAATGAATTTTTGGCTGAATACACTCTGCCTTGGTTTGGCTGCCTACCCCAAATTAGTGGACACTTCTTCTAAAGCATGACTTAAGTAATGAAGGATTTAAACAGAGCTATTATAATGTTACCAGCAAAACAATCTTTTCTTCCCTACAAGTACACAGCATTTCTTCACCTACTAATACAGTACATGCAAACAAGGGATCTGGACAGAAAGAAGGAAGGAGACCGTGCAATTATAGACAAATAGATGCATGGAAAATTCATTAGGATTGGCAGGCTGAATCATGTGAAAAAAACCCCCAAACAATTCAGCATTGTGAGCTTAGCGTTTTATGCCAGAAAACAACCTGAAAGAACTGATGAAGAGAAAGAAACCAAACCACAAGCAGCAAACCTTGACAAGAAGACTAGACCCAGACAAGTTAATGATGGAAAACACTTTTCCCCTTTCCTCCAGGACAAAGAAAATAAAACTGTACATGCTTGCTGCCCCAGAATACCCAGGTGTGTGTGAAACAGAGGAAACTAAAAACAAGCCAGCAAGGTGTCTCATTCTGGCTGATTTACATCCATCTGTTAACAAAGGTTGCACAACCATCCACACAGGGGAAGGGTGGACTGGTGAGCAGAGCACAAGACTAGGGGTTTAGGAGACCTGACACTAATGGCTCTAATTTAAACTTCATAATTCACTATAGACAAATTGCTTAAGCTCTAATTTGTTTGCCTGGAAAATAGGAATAGTACTTTTTTTTTTTTTTCTTCTCTCTCTCAGGCATAAAACATCTAATGTTTTTAAAGTATTTTCTCATATTTAGACAAAGGAACATTACACTACTGAATACTTATAATCTTGCCATAACGCTAACCAAAGCAATATAATTTTCCTTAAAGACAAGCCACTAAAGTCAAAACTAGTTGTAAAAAGCCATGCACATGAGTTATGTCAGTGGTCATTTGAGAAACATTAATATGAACAATTCTGGCATCTGGTTTATTCAGGTTTCCACATGGCCATATATGGAAATGGAATTTCTTATTCAATACAAAATGGGAGGCAAAATACTAATTCCAAACCTGGACTCTGTACCCCCCCAAGCCCTCCTTCAAAACTCTGAATCCTTGAACAGGGTTCGACTTTACTGGATCTTACTAAAATCATGTGACAGTTCTAAACCTGAAACGGCAGAGGGCAAAGGCTTAAATGGCTCAGTAGGTCCAAGAAAAAAAGTAGGATTCAACAAAATACAAGGGACTTTGGTGACAATCTCATTTTCTCATTGAGAACTGCTTTGCACCGATGCCCTAATGGGTTTCTCTGTGACACAAGACTGCTAAGCTGAAACACACTACCACTGCTTTGCCAATGGTAGCATGCAGTTGCACGACTTCTGCTTTGGAGGCTGTTAGTGCAGAGCTACACACAACAGTCAGCAAATTTTTATGTGGAGGACTTTTTGATTATCCTTGGTTAAGCTGTCACAGTCAATACTGAAAACAATAGAGCCATTTACAGGTCAGGACTGAGGTGCACTAGCAAAATCATGAGGGAAAATTCACTAGTTATTCTAGGTTTACATCAATTAAACATATTTCAGAGTCTAGCTAAGTGAATATTACTTAGTATATCAGTAATTAAACTATACTCACCTTTTCAAAATTTGCAAGAATAGCATTTTAATAAAAATATTCATTTTTATGTAGCACTCTAGTGGCACATTTTCCTCAACTTTCAATACAGTTTAAAAAGATAAAATCTTTTGAAATTGATGACATGACACTTATTAGATGAGATGGAATGCACTGACATCAATACTAAAAATAACTCACCATTTTGCAAGATAATTGGCATGCAAGTGTGAAGTTACAGTTGTGTTTATTGTATGCATTCTTTTGCCAAATAAGGCAAATAAAGCAAGTTGTCAGTAGTTTATACAAGCTCAGAAACAAGCTAAAATGTAACTGCACAAAGAAGATAACAGAAAAGAAATCTAGATTTTAACTAATAGGGTTTAAAGAACAAAATGCTGGACCCTAAAATGACCAAAATTTGTTTTAAAAATAAAAAAAAAAATCAGTGATGAGTGAAGGACAGAGAAGTTAAAAGAAATTATCCTATACTGAACCATATCTATGAAAAGCATTAAAAAAATAAGTAATGAGTGTCAGCTATCAATTTACTGCCAGAAAATAATCAAATAGCTAACAGTTAACAAAACAAAGAACTATCAGATTAGTTATACACATTTGTAGCAGTCTTGATTTTGACTTTGGAATTTAGGACTGATCAATACTTAGCGATCTAAGTGGAACATAGGCATTTGAGTGCTTTTTAAAAGAAAAAGTTTGTTAACGTTCTGTTTCTTAAGGGAAGCAAGCACCTTCATATGCTCTTGTTTTTAAAAGCAGGTTTATAAGGATGGAGATCAATTTAACACCATGTTACTTAAATTATTAACAAGTTAAAGCACACACTTCACTTTTCCTCCTAACTGTTAAGGCCAGACAATGTTTCCTGGTTTTCATTACAGTGAACAATCCCAGTTTGAGAGGCTACCCAAGCTCATTAAAACACACCCCAGCCTTTAAAAGACAAAAAAAACCCCAAACCCCCTAATAAAAAACTTTGAAAAAGAAAAAAAAATCAGTCAAGTCAGTCGAGACTAGTCTTTCATGCATCCCTACCCATCAATAATACTTTCATCAAGACATTTTGCTAAACTAATCCATGAAGTGGAGGTTCAGCGGATACAAATATATAGCCCCTTTAGGGTCTTTAAAAAAAAGAAAAAAGAAAAGACTAATTCAAATATTTAATAAACCACCAATAGTAAATCAGAAACTGTGACAAAGCATCATTCAGAATATGTAAAGCACATTTTAAAGAAAACAGTTATATAACCGAGAAGTCTAACCTTTTAATAGCTTTGCTTCTTCCACTTTGGTTAGATGTCCCTCGTCCATGAGCTTGTCTGCCAAACAAAACAAGTGTTACTATCCCAGCTCAAGTTAAGCATTTCCCTGTACACGTCTACACAGTCTACATTCCATGACCAAATTAAAAGCTGATAATATTACTCTATGACCATGCTTGAACAAAAAAACTTTTTTTTAGTCTGACATAGCAAGAGAAGCAGATTATCAAAAGTCTGCTGTAATATAAAGCATAATGAACACAGCAGAATTTATATTAGACCTTTGCTCTACAATTTGCTGAATAGCTTCCACAGTCAAATTCTTCAGTCCTCCAGGAAATTAATGAAGGACTAATTTTATTTTAAATAAGTTAGGCAGAACTTCTTAGAAAAAGCTATTTTATAAAAAAACCCAAAGGTTTAAGCATTTACTTCCACCGTAGACTTCCATGCCTGGTACTGTGACAATCTAGAAACAAATTGCAGGTGGTGTCAACAGGCAGGGAGAATCTAAAAAAAGATCTCTATATCTAAAAACTCTGAGATTTGCCAAACAAAACTGTTTTGGTGCTAACTAAACATACTTTTGTAAACTGCCCAATTTAGATGTGGGAAGCTCCTTATCTGTATGCAGTAGTTAAGGGATGGGGTTTGCTTGTCTACATCATATGCTAGCAAATGTGCATGAACACTTAAGGAATTGGCAAGTTTGTTGCTCAATTACAGCCACACCATAGAGCACGTAAAGGCAAAAAAGAAGGACACATGGAGACTAAGTATGAATTTATGAAGGAAGGAATTGTTAGAACTGTTGACCTAGTAACTAGCTGGTAACTTCATGAAAGGTGCTTCCACAAAGGTCCTTCAAACTTAAAAAACATCTAGTGGTTCCAATTCTCAGAACTGCCATGTGTCTTGCATCTTACAAGTCTCTCTCCTACCATCCATCTTTGGCATCTGGCTATGTTTTAGACACGGATCAGGGAATATTCCCTTGCAATTTCTCTTATTGGCTGGGAAGAGCTACGGTGGCAACAGGTTTCAGGCTGCCTCTCTGTCTGTTTCCTGTGCCCCTGCCCTGCTGGATTCTAGCAGAGAAGCAAGAGCTTTAAACAGAATGGGATGCCGTTAGATGACAAAGCAACTAGATGTTTAGCCTCATGTCCTACTTGTGGAGAAGCAACAAGGTGCGATAGGAGTACCTCGGTGGTAATGAAAAGGGTTAGAAGGCTCACAACTGAGAGCTCATATTGGAAAAGGACAAGAGATGTGGAGTACAGGATAACGTGAGGGGGAAAACAAAAGACAAATGGTGAAGTACAGATTGGGAGACACTCAGTTGTATAGAGATTAAAAAGATACATAATGATATAGAAGGAATAAGCATAGAAATCAAAGCAACATTACAACTTTAAAACTCTACTACAGAAAGTTTGCTTAGTCGATCATCTTCCCTTATGACTCAACAGAAGAATGTGCACAAGTAATCTTCATGAAGAATTTCAGGGTTTAAATGATGATTACACCATTTTCTTAAAATTTCATATCATTATTGCCATCTTACATAGACTTAGTAGATTTCCAAACAAATAGCATGTGGTTTGTCATGACTAAAGACATCTCTCTCACCTCAATACTAGTTCACAGTGATGTGCCATTATCTCTTGTACTAGGTTACCTAGATGCATGTCAAGTCGTGTCCTCTTTTAGTCTAGCTTGCAGTCAAGGCACTCTCACTTGAGATCTTCAAAAACTGAAAGGGAGCAACATTTGGCCTGCACTCCCCTCTCTGTCTACTTAAGTTCATCTGTGGGGTGTCCACACTAGTGATATCATCCATTCAAAGAATACAAAATTATCAAAGCAAGAGATTCTTGATATTTGCTTGTTGAAAGGCACCATCACAAGTCTGACAAAACCATACCAAGATACAGTATGGAGAAACTAAAGATGAGCTAGGAGAAAGTGAGAAACTGGGGGAATATAACCCACAGAAAGTGGACCTCTCACCAAAAAATGCAAAGCAAAGGGTGGGGGGAAGTATTCTTTAAATTTCTGTGCAAAAAACCCTTTGAGAATTTATCTACTAACAGGCTGCATGCACCAATAGATGCATGTAAATCTGGCCTAAAATTGCTCAGAACAGCATGAATAAAGCAGATGGCATCATGGCAGAACTTGCCCACAGTGGCTCCTGTATGCTGTGCTCTAGACATGATATTGGAAGAAGATAGTGAAATTAAAGCCTCCTGGGCAAGGGAGATCTGAAAGGAAGTAGACGTGTTGGAAATGGATGCTTATTCACTGGAAGCAATGTAGCCACAACTGTGCAGACAGACCAATTAGCTTGGGGACAGCTATTTGGCTTGGACACCAATTAGCTTGAGGAATTAATAAAATAATTCCTCAATTCTCTCTCAAGCAATTCCTCTGAAGCAAACTTGAGAGTGCTGCTGCTGAACAGTTTATGGTGAGGACACAGCCAAAGACAACAGCTTGAAGAAAATGGCTTCGCCTCCTTAGATTTCCATAAACTACTGGACTGTCACACTGGAAGCATATAGTGTAGAAAATGTAAATGACTATAAATAGTACATTACGTTCCTACTGAGCTGGTCACAAAGGAATACAACCTCCAGAAGTAAATCTTAGCACTTTGAATATTTAGGTGAGATGGACAAAGGCTGTAGCTCTCCAGAGTCCAGTTTGAGGATCATGAAGTTCTTGGGAGAATCACACATTTACACACCATCTTCTCAAAAGGAAAATGAACAAAACCAATTTCTTCCCAATCATCCTCCAGGGAAACAATGGAACCCCACACAGAATCTTCCAAAGGAATCTGCCTTTCTGGAGTAAATATCTAAGATTTTGTTCTACTGGGGATACCAACCAACTCCCTCCTGTGCTATTCTATGAAGAAAGACACAACAGAAGGCCAGTCAGGATCCAGGCTAACCCATTCCTTTTGCAAGCAACCCCTTTGTGACAGGGAGTGTGAAAGAACAGTGAGGTTGTTTCTATTCCTAGAGCTGCAGAGATGCCTTGAAACAGAGAAAAAGGCTAAAAAGCCTGTTCCCCAAGTGCTATGGTTGTGTTTAGCAAGTTTTTTGGAGAAGCCTTCAAAAAGAACCTTTGTAGATAAGAGTACAGAAGAAGAAAAGATGTTACCTAACTAGGTTATGAATTTCCTTTAAAAAAAAACAAAAAAACAAAGGAGACAACTAGAAGACAGCAGAGAGACTATCTAATATAACAAGTGCATCAACTTGTGATGTGCAGTTTGAGTCTCTGAACTCCTGGAAGAATCATTCTTGGGTTCTGGTCTCAGGAGTCTGCAGGGCTTCTAAAGTAAGCAAGGTCAGAGCTGGTTCTACCCCTCTTTCAAGCCTGAATATAGAAACTGTCATTGAGCATGCAGATGGGTGGAGCAGATCCTTAAGGCTGCAGGAAAAAAAAAAAATCTACAGGAGAGACACTATCAGCCTTTCATTCTGGATTGTGTGTGGTGGGTCTTTTTTTGTTGTTGTTGAGAGGACAGTCCATTTGTCCCTCCCTGGTAGATGCCATTCCAAAACTCTACTGAGGTTTGGGATAAAGACAGCATTTCAGTCATATACCAGCTGCAGCTGCTCCCAGGGAAGGGTGCGAGCAACTGGGGAAATCTGCCTGCAGGCTTCGAAAATGTCACACTCGGATTAGCTACCACCTGCCTGATATAAAGACAAAAATGACTCATCCATTCCAGTGGCAGTCAACGCCATGAAGCAATTACTCAGGATAAGCTTGTAGCCTGGCTCTGACAACAAATGATGATGATTTTGGAACTTCTACAATTCCCTGAATGGTAAAAATTGAAAGCCATCTAGAGAGAAATGAGTCTTTTTGACCTGTCTCCTCTTCCTGGGGGGGGGGGTGGTACTTATTTCAACAGTCTCTCTTTTTTATTATTTATTGCAATTAACATTAAGGTTAAAAAACATGCTTAGCCCACCATAAAGGTTTGTTGTGTTTTAGTCTGTGTGGACAAAGTATTTTAACATAAACGTCATGAACTATAGCTCAATTTTATTTTATTTTTAACTGACGAAGCAGTGGCAAATAGAAGCAACCTCATTCAAACACAAGTGAAACAATTCAAAGCTGATACCGGTAACATTATCTACTTTTAGTGACTAAGGTCCTCCTGTGCTATACAACAATTTAACAGCAGTAAGCAATCTGAGAGCTAAAAACATGTAAATCCATGCAAAGTGCAATGAAGCATTAGTGTATTTCAAAACAAATAGTGAACAGTTTGTTTCAATTCGTCCATTTTTATAAACTAACAGGAACAGATTATCACCCTCTGAATTAAGCATAAGATTACTCTGTAATTTTGTAGCGAGTTATAACCCAACATGACTAAGGGTGACAGAACCTGGATCACATTCAGGGAATATTAAGTGACATTTAATACAATGCTGTTAGCATCTTGTGACCACTTTATTTTAGAAAGGGACTTAGGAGGCAAACCAGATGCACAGTTTGCTAAATATATGCATTTCTATTATCAGAATAGAAAAGCAAGTAAAGATTTCAGCTTTACTTTTTCATGAAAGTACAAGTAGTTTTTAACTATTGTATTATCCAGCGACTGTCCAATGAGAAGGCAAGACACACCAGTACAGCAAACTAGCTTACTGTAACAAACTATTTACTTAAAGAACAGATTTTTCAGTTCATCTTTAAAGACAGGCTTGTGTTGGTACATTTTTATTTATGTCAAGTGAAGATGACCTGGTGTGGGTTTTTTTCCCCCTCCCCTTTTTTCTTTTTAACAAAGGGTAGTCTACTTTTTTCTAACTGAGAATTACCCTTGGTCTTTGTTTGGACCAGGGTTGGGTAATTATTTCAGCTGGAAGGCCACTTAATGAGTGTTGGCGAGCTGTCAAGGGCCACAAACATAATCTTTCATAAGGTATCACTGTAATATATTAGAGTTTAAAAACAAAGCATATTAAAAACATCAAACATCTACTATACTTTTATCATTACTTTATACACTTTATACCTTATATAATTTAATATATGCATTTTATTTTAACAAATATTTTTGTCCTGGTTTATGGGGGGATTTTTTAGTAGTACATACATGGAGGTAATTGCATAATAGCTGAAAATAAAGTCTTACTCTTGTATACTGGGGAGGGCTGTGGGAGGTGGGGAGTGTGTGTGGGGAGGTGGAAGGAGGAGTGGTGGAGGGTTGTGTGGGGGTATGGGCATGTGGGTTGGGTGGGTGTAATGAACGCGCGCGTGTGTGTGTGGGGGGGGGGCTGTCTGCCTGCTAGGTCCTGAAAGCCACCCAGGTTGGGGGGAGAAAAGGAGAAGGGAGGGGCAGAGCATGCATGCAGCAGAGCTCGCTCAGTTGGTGTGGTGAAGATGCAGGTTCAGTCTGCCCCACCATCCAGCCCATAGCACTCTGCTGGAACTGAGCCCCACCTGCTCCCGCCTGGGGCAGCCCACACCTGCATTCCTGCACTAGATGATATCACTGCTGTGGACACCCCAAAGATGAACTTATGTAGAGAGAGAGGGGAGCTAAGGCCAAATGTTTCTCCCCTGCAGTTTTTGAAAATCTCTAGTAAAAGTGCCTTGACTGAACGCTAGAATAAAAGAGGATGCGACTTGAAGCTCTGCACCTTCCAGACAGCACCGCTCTGGCCCTGGCCAGAGAGGGCCAGCTTCCCAGGAGGGCTGCTGCGGCACCCACCCAGGTACTGCTTGGCTTCATCCACCTCCAGCAGCTCCTCCACCTCCTCCTTACCCCTGCTGCACTGCTCCAGGCAGCAGCTAGCACAGGGAAACCATGAGGACACATGCTGGGCAGCAGCCGGCGGGGGGGGGGGGAGGAAGCTATAAATGGGAGGCTCCTGCCCTAGTGGAAAAGACTTCAGCTCCAACTCCCAGATGCCTTCCACCCACTCAGGCACCCACAGGTGGCTGCTTATCACACCAGGCAGGCAGCTAAGTGGGTGGAAGGTGGCTGGGAGCTAGACCCCACATAATAGGGCAAGAGCCACCTGGCTGCAGCTTCCCTCCACCCTGCCTGGCAGGGCATCTACTGCCCGGCAGGAATCCCCATGGCTTTCCATGTTACCTGTTGCATGGAGTGTTGCAGCAGGGACAGGAGGAAGAGCTGCTCGGGGCTGGTGGGGAGCCAAGCACCTGCCAGGAAGCTGTATGTACTGGCCAGGACCAGGGTAGTGCTGTCTAGCACGTGCAGGGAGGGTGCAGGCATGAGACTATGATGGCGTTGCCTGCCCCACATGGGAGCCGGCAGAGCTCAGCCCCATGTGGAGCATCATGGGGACAGCTGTGGTCCAAATTCAGTCAACTGGTGGGTGCCTGACAATGGGCCAGATCTAATCAGCTGGCGGGCAAGATATGGTCCACAGGCCATATCTCGCCCACCCCTAGTTTAGATTGCAAGAAACTTTAGGATGAATACATCACTCATGCCTTACTACTCTTCCCTGCCTGACTTCCTATTAACATGGCTAACTACCTCTCTCAAGTTGCAACATGCTAACACCTCTGTTACTACCGGTAAAAGTCATTTTTCTTGGGGTCAGAACACGTTCATGAGTTAGCACCTATACAGAAAGGCTGGAGTAATTGCGTCTTCAAGTAGGATATCCTTATTCCAAGATGTCACCAATGTTAACAAACAACAAACCAAAAAAAAAAAAATCCCCTAAACCTAAACAGCAGAAAAGAGCAGAAATATTATGAAATGCACAAAAATTTTAGCTATTTAAATGGCTTTGCGTTTCATCACTAATGTGCCCTATACATAATTTAAGAAAATATTATAAATTGAATATCATAATGAAGTTGGTTGTGTTGTATAAGATATAGCCATGTTTATGAAAACAGAAGAAAAAAGTTATGATGAGTGGTGATTTCATAGACATTAGGGCTGGAAGGGACCTCAGAAGATCAAGTCCAGCCCCTCGCCCAAAGGGCAGGAAGTCAGCTGGGGTCATAGATCCCAGCAAGATAAGCATCCAATTTACTCTTGAAGGTGTTCAATGTAGGTGCTTGAACCACCTCCG